>NC_091084.1:33472500-34097500 GCF_032405125.1 Capricornis sumatraensis | reverse complement strand
AACAGAGAAGAGATGGGATAAAAACAGCCTTAAAGGATCCAGGAATTTGCTGAAAAGAATTACATAAACCGCGGCAAGTGATGATCTATTCTCTTATTATAACTGACTCTGAAATGGAAACCTATTGAGAAAAAGACACAGTTCTGCCTGCAGTTACGGGGGCGCCTTGACGATTATCCTGGCTATCCATGGGCTTCCAGCAACAAGGTGAAAGCACAGACCTCCAGGTGCCTTGCCATGTTTAGCCACTAGATGGCACTGCTTACCCCTTTTTTTTTTAATAGGATGGCTGCCAACTAGTAAACCAGAGATTTAGGAGAGTTTAATACAGAGACCTGCCCTACAATCCCCATGGTAACCTCCTGGGAGAGGAAGCAGCCACGGTGGTCAGCCGGATACAGAGGGCAGTGAGGGAAGATGACTTCTGAGTGCCCAGGGATCTCCCTGTTCTGAGGTGAGAAGGATCCTGGCCACAGAGCAGAGTCCCCAAGGGCAGGCACCCAGGGTGCAGCCTCAAAGGTCCTCTCCTTGAAGCAGGTGCCCCGGGTCAGCGCTGGGGCCATACTTACCAGGCGAGGGGCAGGCCTCCTCGTCCGAGCCGTCCGTGCAGTCTCGATATCCGTCGCACACCCAGCTGTCCATCACGCAGGCCCCACTGCTGCAGCGGTAGTAGTTGGGCAGACATGTGGAGGGCCCGGGAGTGGGGGAGGGAAGAACATGTGAATCTGGGGAAGACACCAAACAAGGAAACCCACAATGTCACAGGAAGCTTGAGCTCAGACCCCGACGCGTCCTAGGCCAGTATGATGTCCCAGGTTTAGCTGCACAGCTGGGGGGTAGTGGGGTGGGGGGCTGTGTGCCAGGACTGTTCTGAGCTGTGGCTCATCTAAAAATCGCGTATGGAGGGGTGTCAGGACACACTGTGTTCCCTTCCCTTCCATGGAGTGGATTCACCTTACCTATTATATTTGCCTTGGGCTACTATTCAGATGCGTTTGCTTTTGCAGGGCCTTGTGCAGGCTGGTGGAAGGAAGGGGACTCGGAAGGCACAGGGCAGATGGGAGAATTAATTCCTATCCAGGTTAAACCAGTTCTGGTTCACTCAACCCCAACCACCTCAAGAGCAGCTCAGGGACAAGAACACCAAAAAGGAAAGGGACGGTCCTGTGTGCACTCCGGTGGCCCCTCGGCGTGTATCACGTACACATGTATGCATCATGGCCCAGGCGTCACCCAGAGCGCCTGTTACAATGCGGGACACATTGCAGGAGGGAGGCCTCGGGTGGGGTCAGGGGCTGCTGTTCTAACAAGCAGCTGTGGGTCTGCAGCCCATACTCGTGGGACCAGTCTCTCAAGTTCCCACTGTGCCCTGGAAAGAATAACCCTGGGAACAGGAGAGGCCAACTGTGTCGATTTCATCATGGGAGGGGGAGAGAACACAACTCAGTTACCCGCCCAACCCCCCCACCCAAAATCACTGCCTAAGCCAGACGCTGAAGAGACAGGCGAGCTCCATGCGGCCTGGGCGGCCCCCGACCCTCACCTCCGCAGTCCTTCTCGTCAGACCAGTCCCCGCAGTCGTTTTCCCGGTCGCACTTCCACCTGTTGGGGATGCAGTGCCCGTTCTCGCACTGGAACTGGAAGTAGCGGGAGCAGCTGGGGGCCTCGGTGGGGTTTTCTGGGGGATGAACCGCAGGGTCAGTTTATGGCCTGCACGGCGTGAACAGAGGCCTCCAAGGACCCACAGGCTCCTCACCCAGGCCCCAGCGCAGCCCGCGTGACCCCCCACCCCCCAGAGAAGGATGAGGCAGCTTCCCGGATTGGAGGGAGACCAAGAGCATATCCACAAACTGGACAAAACCTTGCCTCCCTGGACCCGAGGTCATATTCTCCTATGCTTCTACATCTTGCCAATGACACCCGAGTGGGTTTTTTTATATTTATCCTTTTATTATTTTACTTATTTATGTGTCTGCACCAGGTCTTAGTTGCAGCACATGGGATCTTATAGTTCTAATCTTATGCAAACTCTTAGTTGAGGCATGTGGGACCTCGTTCCCTGACCAGGGATGGAACCTGGACCCCTGCGTTGGGAGCACAGAGTCTTAGCCACTGGACCACCAGGGAAGTCCTGATACCCAAGTTTGAATTTTGATAGTCTACTGAAGGAATGACCTAACTGTTGATGATAACCCAACAGTAACAATGATTCCATCATGCTGTGACATCTGTAACATGTAGGGGGTGGGGGAAATATACTCTAAAATATTTACCATAACTACTCTACCATGTTCCTTATACACAATGTCAACTTCCCAACTGGAGAAAGAGAATAAATACACCCTAACCTCTGCTGGTAGAGAAGGAAATGGCAACCCACTCCAGTATTCTTGCCCAGAATATCCCACGGACAGAGGAGGCTGGTGGGCTACAGTCCACAGGGTTGCTAAGAGTTGGGCATGACTCAGTGACTAAACCAACCAACCGATCTCTGCTAGGGGGTAGGTTCTCACTTTAAGACTCAATTTGTTACATGCAGATTCAAGACCTGGAAGGAATTATGGCTGAAGAGGGAGAAGGCAAAGCCAAGCATTGTGTGACCTGGAGCCTGGGATGCCTGGGGGCAGAGCTGAGGTCTCCTTACCACAGTTGGCTTCGTCGGAGTCATCACCGCAGTCATCCATCCCATCACACTTCCAGATCAAACTGATGCACACTCCGTTCTGACACTGGAAGCTGAACTCGTCACACACCTTGTGGAACTCGGGGTCTCGGGCTAGGGAAGGAATCAACATACATAAGTCCAGATTACTTCCACACTGGAGAGCTCAACATGGCACTGTTGTTTGGAAATAAGAGGCAAGAACAAAGGGCCTCCACCAAGAGATGGCCCGGCTGGAGGATTCCTCGAAAGCAAGTCAAAGGCCTACTGCTGCTGCTACTAAGTCACTTCAGTCGTGTCCGACTCTGTGTGACCCCATAGATGGCAGCCCACCAGGCTCCCTGTCCCTGGGATTCTCTAAGCAAGAACACTGGAGTGGGTTGCCATTTCCCTCTCCAATGCATCAAAGTGAAAAGTGAAAGGGAAGTCGCTTAGTCATGCCCAACTCTTTGCAACCCCATGGACTGCAGCCCACCAGCCTCCTCCATCCATGGGATTTTCCAGGCAAGAATACCAGAGTCGGGTGCCATCACCCTCTCCTGGTCCCCAGCAACTCAGACTGCAACAACATCTGCAGATAACGTCTTTAAAGGGGTAATTAAGCTAACGTGAGGTCATTACATTAGGATGGAGCCCTAATCTAACAGGACTGGTGTTCTCATAAACAGAGTAAGTGAAGACAGAGGATGGCCATTTACAAGCCAAGGAGAGGCGCCTCAGAGGAAACCAACCCTGCCGACACCTTAACCTCTGATCTGCAGCCCCCAGAACTGTGATTAACCCCCTAGGCTGTGGTCCTTTGTCTGGGGAGACTGAGAAGACTGATGCAAGTCCCCACTATCATGCAGGCAGGGCAGTCTTGGGGACAGGGCTGTAGCCGTGAACGAGACAAGGACCTGCTCTCGGGCACACACAGAGGAGGCTAGCTGGTGGGGGGGGGTGGGGGCAGGCCACAAAATAACTGCAGTGTGCAGAGTGGAGGTGAGTGGGGTACAGACACTGCGGCAAGGTGAGGGGGCCACTCCGGGGGCACAAGAAAGGCTGTGGAAGGAGGTGACACGTGGGCCAAGACCGCTGTCAACCTTGATCCCCGCCTTGAGCTGTGCACCAAAAACTAACAAGCAGGCTTCCAAAGCAACCAAGGTGAGCCTTTCATTGAAAACCAAGTCTGGACCCTCAGTGGAGACCTGAAAACTGGATGGAGGCACATGCCCAGGGTGGCCCGCCCCGAGTCTCTCCAGCGCCCCCGACTCACAGCATCCTGCGAACTCCGGGTCCTCGTCAGAGCCGTCCCGGCACTGGATGATGCCGTCACAGACCATGGACTGGAAGAGGCACTGCTGGCGGTTCTTACACACGAAGTCCATGAAGCGAGTACACAGGGGCTCTGAAAGGGACCAGCGAGGGGAAGGGGCCGTGAGCCCCTGGAGCTGGGGACCTCGTGGGCCACGGCAGGACATGCTCTGACCGGACGCACAATTCAGGAGGTAATGGGCACCACCACCAACCACAAGCTTTGAGCAAACCCTGAGCTTCAGGACCTCATTAAGCTCCCAGCACAACATGATGACAGGTTTTACTGTCCTGTTTCCCAAATGAAGCACAGGGGACGGCAACATTATGTATTTTGCCAAGAGCACACGACTGATGAGGGTGGAGCCAAAACTGAAACCCAGAGCTGCCTGACATCACAGGCCATGATCTTAACCACTATCGACATAACACCAACTCTCGAATATGGGGCCTGGCAATCCCCTTCTATGAAGGATCGATGTTACCCACTGAACTGTACCTGCCACCAATTTATATGTTGAAGCCCTAATCTCCAACGTGACTGGATCTGGAGAAAGGGCAGTACTTTTTTTAATTAATTTTTTTTTGGCTGTGTCACATGCCATGTCGGATCTTAGTTCCCCAACCAGGGACTGAACCTATGCCTCTCGCATTGGCAGCAGAGTCTTCACCACTGGATTTCCAAGGAAGTTCCCTGATAGAGCTTTAAAGAGGAAATCCAGGTTAAGGGAGGTAGCTAAGGTTAAAAGGATCTATAGGAGCAGTGTCCTTCTAAGCAGCACCAGACATGCAGGCAAAGAGGCCACGTGAGGACATGGGAAGAAGGTGGCCTTTACGCCTGAATTGCCACACTAACTCATCCTTGGATCTCCAGCTTGCTTTCCCCAAGGATGAGCACCACTGACCCCAGACTACCTTTCTGGGTCCAAAGAAAACACGGCATACAAAGTCACCGTGCCTAAAACTGTTAGCCGAGTGATAATCAGCAACTAGCAAAACCAATGAAGGAGGAGAAATAAGTGTCCAATTCCAGATCACTGGTCCATTCGCACGACATACTGCAGCTGAACAGCGATGATCGTGGACCCTGACCTAATTCCACGGTCACCCTCCACGGCCCCCTGCTTCCTCTCCTTCACCCAAGCCACGCCTCTCTGCCTCCACCCATCTCAGGGTCCTGGCAGGACCTGACGCAGGCAGGTACCAGGGGAGGAGAGGATTTAGCCCAACGTGAGGACTCACCGCAGTGCTGTTCGTCCGAGCCATCCGAGCAGTCGTGCAGACCGTCACAGTGTTTGCTGGATGGGATGCAGGTGCCGTTCGGGCAGCGGAACCCGTTGCACTTCTTCTCTGGAAAGCAGTTCAAGGAGCAGCAGAATGAGGAGACAGGCAGACAGTCACATCACCGCGGCGCAGATATTTATACCCACATGTGTGTCTCCCTATGGAGGGCTATCACAATTACAGATACACACATACTCTGACCCAAGAATATAATCTATCCACGAGTGAAAAATAACAGAGGAACCAGCTTATTCACTGCAGCACTGTTTGTAATAGACTGAAAGCCACCTACGGATCCATCCGCAGGGGACTGTGAAATGCTACTGCACACAGGAACACCAGACTGGTACAGAGAGACTGAAGAAGCGCTCGATGAACACATGTCCTAGACAGACAGTTATCTGAAAAACCAAGGTAACAAAAATGTGCACAGCATGCTGCTGCTGCTGCTAAGTCGCTTCAGTTGTGTCCGACTCTGTGCGACCCCATAGACGGCAGCCCACCAGGCTCCCCCGTCCCTGCGATTCTCCAGGCAAGAACACTGGAGTGGGTTGCCATTTCCTTCTCCAATGCATGAAAAAGAAAAGTGAAAGTGAAGTCACTCAGTCGTGTCCAACTCTTAGCGACCCCATGGACTGCAGCCTACCAGGCTCCTCCGACCGTGGATTTTCCAGGCAAGAGGACTGGAGTGGGGTGCCATCGCCTTCTCCAGCATGGCATGCTACATGTGTAAAAATAGGACAAGTACATGTCATAAATTTAAATTTGCATGTATGCACAAAAATATTCTGAAAGGATACACAGCAAAGCGGGGAAACTGGCAGATGGGAGAAAAACATTTACTGTTTAATCTCCTTATACTTTTCCATTGTGAATCATGTGAATGTGCTACCTACTCAAAACATTTTTTTTTTTACAAAAAGTAAAATGAAAGCACCAATTAGATGGAAACAAAGAGGACATGAACCCTGATTTTATAGACCCTGGGGTTTTTAAGCTCTCTTACATCACTCACCATTTTATTTCTTCAGGAATTCTACACCAAAGTCCCCTAAATGTTAACAGTCTTAGGTTTTGCAGTTGGTGTAGAACTTTTAGTACTAGGTCATCCATTCTCCTGAACAGAAAGCAACTGCCAGACATTTGGCTTAAGAATCACTTCTAGTAGGTCAGTTGTAAACCCAACTCTTGGCAGAATACTTTCAGGAGGATCAGGGATAAGGCAAGGAAATGTGTTTTAATCCTGTAAAAAGTCATCATCCCCAGGACATTGTTCAAAGGACATCAAAACAGAAACAGTGAAGGAGTACCACGAGATGGGGAAACAGATTTCAGCATAAGAAGGTTTTTCAAAAGTATACAATTTAAATTGTACAAGACAAGTTATCACTCACTCAAGTCAAAAAGATAAAAATCAAGAGAGGCTTAGGGAAACATCCAATGTTACTAATGGAGATCCTTTTGGTATAATCACTTGGAAATAAAACCTGGAAACAATGAGAATCATGGAAATGGATCGGAACCTGTAACCCAGCACTTCCATATGGAGGGATATACCCCAGGAAGTAGCATCTCAAGGGAAATCTAAGCCTTCATTTCCAAGAACACGAACAGTTTTTATGACACATGACAGGCAAAATGGACATTACCCCACCAGGGAGCGACTAAGTAAACTACGTCACAGCAATAATACAAAGAGGATGGGCATCTGCCATGAAAATGCTAACCACAGAAAAATACAGATATATGGAAACAACTTTAACACCGTGCCATGAAAAGAGCAGAACACACAGCAGCATGCAGACAGCGACTGCAGTTCCACGAAAACTAGGGATGTGAGTGTGGAACAATAGGAAATATGGATATTGGCCTCTGCCCTTGGTTTCTGGCATAAGGCTCCTAATGAATAAATGTGCTCAGTCACTTAGTCGTGTCCGACTCTGTGGACCCATTGACGTAGCCTGTCAGGCTCCTCTACCTATGGAATTTTCCAGGCAAGGATACTGGTATGGGTTGCCATTCCTTCTCCAGGGGTTCTTTGTGACCCAGGGATCGAACCCACATCTCCTGGTTGGTAGGTGGGTTTTTTACTGCTGAGCCACCAAGGAAGCATAGGATTAACATGTACACACTACTGTATATAAAACAGATAACTAAAAAGGACCTACTGTATAGCACAAGAAATTATACTCAAAATTCTGGAATAACCAGTTTGGAGAAAGAATCTGAAAAAGAATGCATACGTGTATATGTATCACCGAATCAAGCTTCCCTGGTGGCTCAGTGATAAAGAATCCACCTTCCAAGCAGGAGACATGGGTTCGATCCCTGGGTTGGGAAGAACTCCTAGAGAATGGCAGCCCACTCCAGTGTTCTTGCCTGGAAAATCCCATGAACAGAGGAGCCTGATGGGCTACAGTCCACGGAGCTGAAAAGAGCTGGACACGACTCAGTGACTAAATGATGACAAAACAGAACCACTCTGCTGTACAGCTCAATCTAACACAACACTGTAAGTCAGCTACACGCCAATGTAAAATATGTATTTAATTTGGTGTGAAAAAGCATTTTATACATTATGTTTGTGCGGCAGCTATTTTCTGCTTAATTTCCATTAACTATCTCAGAATCCTTCTTTAAATCGACTACACTGAAAAAGTTCTGGCTTATGAGTATGGGTTTCCATTTTCCCAAGGGACCATCACAGCAACCTCTCAGCCGTAAAGTATGCCATCTATACAGAAACTGTTGGCTAATTTCTGGCAGAACACTGGTAATGTGACCCTACTTAAGTGTTCCGGGTGGGTTAGTGGGTTTCCCATTTCTTTTCTTGTTTTTATGGAGGCAACCTGCTTGCCCAAGAATTAAAATTACAGGACTTGCTGATGGCTCAGGGATAAAGAATCCACCTGCCAATGCAGGGGACACGGGTCCAATCTCTGGTCCGGGAAGATTCCTCAGGACGACTACGCCTGTGTGCGCCACAACTACTAAAGGCCATGGGCAGCAACTATGGAAACCCACACACCTAAAGCCTGTGCCCTAGAAAACAAAAGAAGCCATTGCAATGAGACACCCATGCACCACAATAAAGAGCAGCCCCTGCTCGCCGCAACCAGAGAAAGGCTGTGCAAAGCAATCGAAGACCCAGTGCAGCCAAAAGTAAATAAATAAACAATAATAATAAATAATTAGAATCACATAGCCCAGGCCTACACGTCGAACAGCAGTGCCACACAGCAAGGGCGAGCTCACTAGCGTGCACCAGGCACAGTGGGGACTCTGGTCCGTCTCCTGGTCCATCCGTTGCCCCTCCTCCTGAACAGCAGACATGGGAGACGTGCGGGTTGGGGCCAAAGCGCCTGCACTCACCACAGTTGACCGGATCCTCGTCAGAGCCGTCCTGACAATCCATGTCACCATCACATGCCCAGCGCTGGGGGATGCAGTGCCCGTTTCGACACTGGAAGTTGGAGGCCTCACAGGTGTGATAGATGGCTGCCAACGAAACAGGAGAGAAAAATGGTCAAGGCCTCCTTCACCTTCGCAGCCCCATCACCCTCAGCAGACGACTGCAAAGGAGGCGCATTCTAACAGGTATGACGGGGTACTACCCTAAAGGCAGAATGCAGCCTCCTGAAGGGGCATCAGCTCGAGCCTCGGGGTTCATCAGTGTTACACAAGCACAGATGTACATGTTAAAAACTCGGTCACTTTCACAGCAACCTAAGAGGTCAGGACTACTCCCCACTTATAGATGAGAACAAGGTTTAGGACTCTCAGAAGGTGCCCGAGAGTAACAAAGGTAATGAAGTAATAGCACCAGGGCTGTCCAAGTCCAAAGCCTGTGCTTCCTCCAGTCCACTTGGGTACTTAATCTTCTCACTCCTCCAGACTCTGCTGAACAAGAACAGGAAGAGGGTGCTCGGGGCTCTGGGTCCTAGACCTGCTCCCGACACTGTAGGGACCTTGATGTCATCCTCTGTATTGATATCTAAGGAGCCCTGTAAGCTGTGAAAGGGCCTGATTTTATAATTCTAAATGAACTGCCCAGTTTCATAAGTGGAAAACCTCCTGTCCAAAGATGCATCTAAAATCACAAAGAAAGCAGGCCCAGAAACCTAGAATTCCTTAACTTTCTGGATAGCCAAGAGTGACGTCTACCAGCTAATACGACACGGCATCCTCTACAACCATTAAAAGACAAAAAAATTAAAGTGCCAGGGAACCAGTCACTGTTATAACTGAACAGGCTCATTTGCATACACAGGCTGAGGCCACCTGAAAGTCATTTAGAAAATGTCAAAACTTCAGTCAGAGACTATTTCAGATGCATAATATCTGCCTGCAACCCAAGCAACACTACTGGCCGCCTTCTCCATCAGATTTCCCTTCCCTCCTCTGATGCAGAGAGCAATTTGTGTCTGTTCACTGCTGAATGCAAGCCAGGGCTGGCCTTGTTTGCAACCAGCATGAAATAACATAACCAAGACAGACGGGCTCTCTTGGTTGAACCGAGTGGACAGGGTGTCCTTGTGACAGGAGCAGGCAAAGCAAACAAAAGTGGGCTGTTGAGTGCAAACCACAGTTACCTATTCAGCTGAGATGGTTGGTAATAGTGACTCAAGGGTTGGGAAAATGGGCTTCCAATGCCCTCTAGAATTGCTACTGCATTTGAGGCTATTTTGGGCAATAGTCTGAAATATAAAGCCCCTGATTTTTCAAACTACTTTACAACAAAAGGTGGTCCATCATCTGTTGGCTTCTCAAAGACCAATGCTATGTCCAGTCACATGCAAATACATCTACTGGAAGTTTCAGTATTTTACAATATTGGCAGTCAGGATCCATTGAATATCTTTTTAAAATATACTTATCTCTGATAAGAAAAATAAATGTGACCCTGCATGTTAGATGAGCTTTGCCCCAGTAACAGCCATTGCCTGGAATACTTCTGATTTATTGATTTTACAAATCTGATAGCCCTTTAAAAAATTCCTCACCAAAGCCTTGCTCGCTATCATAAAAGATACTGTCACCTAAACCACTGCCACACTGAAATACTCACTATTATTCAGCCTATGGATTTCAACTGAAAACAATTTCTGAGTGCTAATGGAGTTTCCAAGTAGACAACGCTGAAGGGCATGTTTGACATCTCCAGATTCTATCACTGATGCTGAGCTGAGAAAGACTAATTAATTTACACAATTTCATTCAAATGGCCAGGAAGGGCTGGAATGCTTAACAGTCTCTTTTTCTGTCTTCTGAGTAACTTACTAGCTCTCTGACACTGAGTGTCTGATGAATGATCTATGTTCAATTGATAATACTTAACTGTAAGGATGAAAGAGATGGATTTTAAAATAGACTAAAGAATTTGAGGCAGATAAAAAAGAATCCTTTGCATAGCAGGGTCCATCATTACCCTAAGAACAGAAGGGCTACTGGGGCAAATGATCATGAAATTAGAATATCAGAGTTTCTAATAAAGGCCATTATCCTCTGGCTTACTCTGACATGAACACATCTCTCCTGACTCAGCAAGACCCTCTGTGACCCCCTGATCAAAAACAGTAGGCGAATAAAAGCGGGGCAGAAGAGATGAATTAATTACTGTGACAAGCACTGCCTTATTATAAAACACTGGACTCTTACAAAATGAAGGAGGAAAAAAAATGTTAGTATCAACACAACCTGAATGATTAATAATGTAAAAAATAACATAAAGCATAAAGGACAGTAAAAACTAAAAGGCAAATCTGAAAAAGAACCAATTAGAAATTCTAGATATAAAAAATAGAGTCATGGAAATAAAAACAGCTCAGTGGATGTGTGAAATAGGAGATTAGATTCAGCTGAAAAGAGGACTGTTGAACAGGAAGAGAAATCTGAGGAAGTAACTCACAGTCATAAGGAGACAGAAAATCTAAAAACCAAAGGCATAAATATCAGGATGAGAAAGTCCAGCGAATGGCTGATAGCTGCTGCTAACAAGACAAGACAAAGTAGCAAACAGACACAGCAGAAAAGACAGTTGGCTGCAGCTTTCTAGAACTGATGAAAAACATAAATCCTCAGATTTTAGAAGGACGACAAACAGGAAAAATAAAAATAATTTCACGCCTAGGTAGGTGAAACTGAGCAGCAAACAAAATATAAAAAAACCTAAAGGCAACTAGAGAGAAAAGAACGTCCGTTATTACTGGAACAGATAATCTGGCAGGAGAATTGAAATCAGCACAAAAGAGGCCAGAAAGAAATGGAATGATTCCACCAAAATACTTAGGGGAAATTACTACAAATCTAGAAAACCAGATGCATCAATTTCAGTGTTGAGAACGAAACAAAGACATGGTTATAGGAACAAAACTTTTAAGTTTACGACTCACAGACTCGGCTACGAAACGCTGAAGGATGAACACAGGAAGGAAGCAGTAAACACAGGAAGGGGAAGTGACCGACGGGTAGGCACCTATACAGAAGTCTGGTCACTAAACGATAATCACGATGCCTGATTTTTAAATGTAAAATTAAACTATGAAGTATTTCACGGTTTTATTTGGGGGGGGGATGATGGGGGCCATACCATGCAGCACGTGGGTTCCTAGTTCCCCAACTAGGGATTTGAGTCCAAGCTCCCTGCATTGGAAAGGTGGAGTCTCCACCGCTGGACCAACCTCCAGGGAAGTCCGTGTGTTTTAAAATACTAAATATATACTGAGTTTGTCAATACTGTGAAGAAGGCTGAGTGCCAAAGAATTGATGCTTTTGAAAAAGACTCTTGAGAGTCCCTTGGACTGCAAGGAGATCCAACCAGTCCATTCTGAAGGAGATCAACCCTGGGATTTCTTTGGAAGGAATGATGCTAAAGCTGAAACTCCAGTACTTTGGACACCTCATGAGAAGAGCTGACTCATTGGAAAAGACTCTGACGCTGGGAGGGATTGGGGGCAGGAGGAGAAGGGGACGACCAAGGATGAGATGGCTGGATGGCATCACGGACTCGATGGACGTGAGTCTGAGTGAACTCCGGGAGATGGTGATGGACAGGGAGGCCTGGCATGCTGCGATTCATGGGGTCACAAAGAGTCAGACATGACTGAGCGACTGAACTGAACTGAACTGAAAGGAGTAAAAGATCATTTCTGTCCTTCACAAACCAAATCTAAACCAAAGCAGACCACAAGACTGGGATATAATAGCAGATTTACTTTTTTCTTTTTTGCTTTTAGAAATTAGGAAGCATGCTCTGAGACCCCCGGCTGCCGGACAGTGTAGGAACTGCCAGGATACTGCTGGGGTAAGGACAATTAAGATATGGGAATGAGGCGCTTCCCTGGTGGGCCAGTGATTAGGACTTTGCCTTACAATACAGTAGGTGCAGGTTTGATCCCATGTGGCCAAAAAACCAAAACATGGGACAGAAGCAGTGTTGTAGCAGATTTAATAAAGACTTTTAAAAAAGGTCCACAACAACAACAAATCTCTAAGAAAAAAAAAAAAAAAAAGGAATGAAAAGTGATTTAATTTGCAAGCGTGAAGCTCCATTAACAATAGATGGCAAAAGGAAGCCTGAAATACCAGATCTGCCCTCACTTGCCACAAAAGGGTGAAAGGAAATATCGTTATCCCCATCACTGGTGGGATTTAAGGTAGACTTGAGCAACAATTTCTAAAGGAGAGTGCAGAGAAAATTTACTCATCAGCTAGTAGGATTTGTTTTCCCGCCTCTACAACTGCCCCAACTCCTTGCTCTCCCCGATTCCATCATAATGTACATGCCCTTGTTTGTTCATTCATTCATTCGTTCACAAAAAATAGTGGCGTGAACATGAGTGAACCTAACACCAGCAGAATAATTAGAATCTCAGACCACTCAGCCTTCTTCTCAGAGTCTCCTGCTGTTTCCAACTTTATCTTTAATGAAATCTTGCCCCAAACAGGTGCAAGCACAATTTAAGTTTTCACTGCTTAGGGAGCATCTTGATGCTCCATTCCTAAAACATGAGCTAGTTCACTGCTCCTCAACGTATGGTCCCCAGACCAGGGGCCAGTCTGTAAACTCTTTGCTACTGTTCCTAGGAAAATAAACTTGAGCCAAAATGTAAAACAACTGTATCACTCATGACATTGCTCAGTGAATATTCTTCCATAGCAAGACTTTCTCAATGAAGGAAGCAAAGAGCTGGTAACATTTTGGCACAAGGTGATCACAGACCAGCTCTTCGTTTCTAAGGTCCATTTCTTAGAGACTTGATTCTGTGATCATGTAGGGCGGTAATGCTGCCCACTATATGAACAGGTTAAGTGCAGCTCAGGGAGTCCAGGAAATACTGACCAGTACAGTTGGCTTCATCAGACCAGTCCCTGCAGTCGTTGTCCCCATCGCACACCCAGGAGGAGCGGATGCACATGCCAGAGCTGCAGCTGTATTCGTCACTCCGACACTGGTGCATTTCTGCAGGTGAGACCACAGACAAGGGTGTGAGCGCAAAAGCTTGCTCAGTATTCTGTCTCTGACGTCAGGGCTCCTGGTAGTTAGAGATGCACCCGATATCCCCATCATCCCTGATGATCCAGAATGCACGGAGGAAGACTTAAACCAGGGATGGAAAATCATGAGGAATGGTGCCCAAGTAGAGTTGGCCCTCTGGACCTGTAGGTTCTGCATCCATGGATTAAACGAACCATGCACCATGTATTTCCCAGGTAGCTGAGTGACAAAGCATCTGCCTGCCCAACAGGAAACTCACGTTCAGTCCCTGGATTGGGAAGATGCCCTGGAGTAGGAAATGGCAACCCACTCCAGTATTCTTGCCAGGAAAATCCCATGGACAGAGAAGCCTGGCAGGTACAGTCCATGGGGCCACAAAGAGTCAGACTCGATCTAGTGACTAAACAATAAACAACAGCATTGGGTACTACGTTTATGATCCATGGCTGGGTGAATCTGCGGACGCAGAATCCGTGGACATGGAGGGCCTTGAGCACCCATGGGTTTCGGAACCTGTGGTGGGTCCTGGCACTGATGCCCTGTGGATACCCAGGGACAACGGTAGTGCACTGTGAATGGGGCACAGGTGTGCTGAGATCCTGACACCTCACACTCAAGGCCTCTAGGCCACAAAGGTATTGTCCATTTATCTCGGTACACTTTACAAATATTTTCTATGCTTCCCTTGATGGGCAGAAGGTTGGGGAAGCAATGCTCTGGTTGCCCAGAAAGCCACAATTTCAGAAGACTTCTAGAGACAGAGTCTGTGGTTTCAGAAAAGGAGTGATGAGAACCTCAAAAGTGTAGATCCGTGTGAGGTGCTCAGGTCAGGAAAATTAAGACCAGTGCTGAGTTCTCTGAATGGAGAGGCTGGGGACTGTCCATGAGCTGAGCTCCAGGGATGCTGGCCGGTGGGCTGTCTCAGGAAGGGTGGAGGCTGGAGGCAAATGAATCTGGGCAGCCTGCCCAAGACAGGAAAGGCAGCTCTACTGGCAGAATCTGATGTAGACCCTGGGGACAGCAGCAACACAGGACTTTCCCATGGAACTGTAAAGAGTCCAGGAAAACAGGAGTAGCCAAGACGACTGGGGTCCCAGGGTGGCGGCCTCAGGGAGAGAGGCTGATGGTGAACTGGGGAAGCAGATAGTCACGGGGACACAGTCTGGAGACTCTCAGAGAGGACCTGGATCTGAGGAGGGGACCACCTGAGACCCCAAGGTGGATTCAGGATGCACCAGCCTGAATAGGCCACAAGCAGAGACTCTGAGGGACAGACACTGTTTAATGGTCAAATGTGTGTCCAGTGACGGGCTGAGAGGACACCTGATAAATGCGTGACCACGTGCTGATTCCTCCTTGAGAGAGCAAAGCCGGCCACACAGCTGGGCCCTCTGAGTGCAGACGGGACAAGGGAAGGATGAAGGGGAAGAGTGTGAACCCCAAGGACTGTTTCCTGGAACTTTGTGTTTTACAAAAATGAAGGAAAACGATATAACCACCCCCAGAAAACTGCTCTGAGGGTTCCCCTTATTTCAGTCCCAGTGAATCAAACCCCTGCCTGCGGTGACTCAGGCCCCATCCGGAAGCACAGGCCCAGCTGGACCGGACATGCCCCTGTGGACAGACAGGGACCCCACGGGGTCTCGCTGGCCCTTCATAGTGGTGGGGTCAGCGTCTGGGCCCAGGCTGGCCCCCTCCAGGCTGGAGCACTCTGTTAACTCCCACAGTGATTAGCAGCTACGGGCTTGGAACCAGAGCCCATCAACTAAGACAGGCCTCCTACAACCGACAGGAGAGGAGTATGCAACAAGAATCCCAATTCCCTTTCCTGACACAAACTAACATTATCCCCCTGAACCAGCCCCCGGACCTCTGCAGGCCTCCGTCATTTCACCTGGAAATCAAAGGACTGAAGCAGAGAATCCCACCACCGCTTCAGTTCCAACACGCTATTTTCCTAAATAAAAATTCCCATCCAGAAAACAGGTGCTCAAATAATGTTTGTGCTATCTGCTGACTTCTAACAGGGTTTCCTGAATTACATGAGTTTAAAAAAAAAGGATTCACAAAGGTATAGCTCTGGGTCTACAAGAGGCTCATCTCACAGCCCCCCAGAAATGTGGGCTAAGGCTGCAGAGCCATCAATAAACGCCTGAATTCATTTAGGAATCTTCCCTAGTCTTACACACGTGCGCACAGCAGCACTGCAGAATGAAGTTCTAGCCCCTTATGAGTGAATCACTCCTACCATGTGTATGGAGCTGGCCGTGCAGCTGACGTTACAAATCCCACAGTGATGTTCAGAAACCCTCCCTTTCCAAGCCTCCCCATGAGCAAGAGCGCGGCCCCTTCTGAACGTCATGCCCCCTTACCACAGTGACTTTCATCACTATTGTCGCCACAGTCATCCTCAAGGTCACACTTGTAGGAGAGGGGGATACAGGTCCCAGACTCGTGGCAGCGGAACTGCGTGTCCAGGTCACAGACGGTGGTTGCTAAGATGCGAAAGAGAGACAACAGGCTCAGTAGATCCAATCAGCTCCCCCCAGACATCCCACTGGAAAGTGAAGGAAGCAGGTTTTCATTGTAATATCAATTTCAACAACAGAACTGAAACCTCAAAGTACAGAAAAATGTAACTGCGTGATAGCCTGAAATTTACAGCCAAGGGACATAAAGGCCTGTCCTTTCATGGATGGCTTCCAGATGTCAACGGGGCTGGGGAAAGTGAGAAGCCGTCATCTAGCTGGGAGATGGGTGTGATGCGCTAGATAAGCCCCTAGGACCATCCCCACAGATGTGACGGTGTCTTAGAATAACTAGCAGATATACCATTATCCGGAAAACTACCATTAGGAAGCCCACTTTCACCCACAAAGCTGGCCCCTCACCATACAGACGACAGGGAGGGTGGAAAGTCCTACAGCAGAAGCAGGGGCCCTGCAGTCAGGTGGGACGGGTTTCAAATCTTGGCTCTATTTCTTCCTTCAGAAATTAATCTTAACCTCCCTGAGCCTCCGTTTCCTCCGCAGGAAAAGGAAGATAAGGTAATGTGAGCAGGTGCTTGTGATGACAAACAAGACGAGAGATGGGGATTAATGCTACCGCCCACAATTCACTCTACCCAACCCCTCTGGGCCTCTGTTCCTGCTACTGTGAAATGGAGACAATACCTACCCTCCTGGCATTATTATGAAAGTCAATAAGGAAACAACTCTGGGACCAGTGCCCATCATTAGGATGAAATACTATGGGCTCTAAACAAATCCCACTTCTCTTCCCATCCATCCTCACGCCCTTCTGCTCAGAACGTGAACATAATTTCTCCCTCTTCTCAACAGAAATGATCCAGGTTTAGGTATAAGCCATAGAACCCTGCAGAAAAGGCTTCAGGAAAGAAGGCTGCTCCCCGGAATAGAACAGAATCCTGCAAAGAAAGTGGGGCGGGGGGTGGGGGGGGGCAGTGGCAGGAAGTGAGAAGCAGGTGGCAACCCCACAATCAGACGTCCCTGGCAGCTCTTATTTGAGGCTCCATTTCTTCTCCATAATTGAGCTCATGGTGGGAGGCAGGGTATGAATGCAAAAATGACGAGACTGCAGGGGATTTACGTCAAAACCCCCAGTGCCTGACAATCACCCAGGGCAGGAGCCTGCCAAAGAGGAAAGGGGCTCTGCCAACAGAATCCCTCCCATACCTGCCTGTCTCCACACCTCTTCTCTTCCCTGGCAGCTGACAGGAGTGGGGGGGCCTCGCTTAACTTCCAGACAGCGCTGCCCAGCCATGGCCTGACCCCTCCTATAGCCCTGCCTGGACCAGCATGCCCCTCGCCTCCTCCTCTCACCTCTTCCTTGATGACAGAGACCCTCAGGAAAGCTCAGATGAGCACCGCTCTCCTGGCTCCGAGGCTCCACATTTCAGCCCCTGCATCCCTCACCTCCACCACATCTGACTAGTCGGGACCCGAGCACATGGAATCATGAGAAAGCAGAGCAGAACTGATGCTTCCAAACTGTGGTGCTAGGAAGACTCTTGAGAGTCCCTTGGACTGCAAGGAGATCAAACTAGTCCATCCTAAAGGGAATCAACTCTGAATATTCATTGGAAGGACTGATGCTGAAGCTGAAGCTCCAATACTTTGGCCGCCTGATGCCAACAGCGATTAACTGGAAAAGACCCTGATGCTGGGAAAGATTGAGGATAAGAGGAGAAGGGGACGACAGAGGACAAGATGGTTGGATGGCATCATCGACTCAATGGACAGGAGTTTGAGCAAATTCCAGGTGATAGTGAAGGACAGGAAGGCCTGGGGTGCTGCAGCCCATGGGGTTGCAAAGAGTCCAACAAGTCTCAGGGTCTTGAGAGGGTCAATTACAGCTAACATTTGCACCAAACCAGGAGGAGGGCAGAGCTGGCTGCAAAATCCAGCCCTAGGAGAAGCTTAAACTCTTCAGGGAACCCTGCGAGCTCAGGGGCTGGTGGGGAGGAGATGGAGGGAAACTTCCTAGCGAAACACTGAACCAACAGGATAGCCCACCATGTACATCCAGTAGAAACCAAAGCCCAGGGACCCAAAGAGGAACCCCTCGCCAACAGACATGAGGCCATTCAATTCATAGCTCTCTGCCTCCACTATGTCTCATCACGTCTGGTCAATTTTCTTGCAACGTGTTAATTCTAAGACGTGTCTCCTTGCCCACCCTGTTCCGTAACAAACTCCTTTCTAGCATCTGCTCTAACGATGTTAATATTAACTAATGTTTTCAAGGAGCTTTGGCTATTTCCTCACAAATGTCACACCTTCCTGAGACCCTGGTCAGTAGAGGAGGTTTGATCAATGCCCCTTTTGCAGAAAAGAAGAATACACAGAGAGGCTATCGCTCTCTAAATTAATTAGATTTTTATCTAATACTCCTCTCCCTGGGGATGAAAGGTGGCCTCTGAAGCCAAGGAAAAATGATTAAGGAAGGTTTGGTAATAACCTCCTACATGCTAGGAAAGGCAATTCAAGGGATTGCAAGGCCCAGGTGAGCTGAACAAGTTGACTGCTTCTAAAGTGGCTTTCTGGAAGGAGCAGCATGGGAACTGGCCCAGGCTCTGCAGATAGCTGGCAAAATGACATCCACCAGGGGCGAGGGGGTACGAGACAGGACCCAGCCATTAATCTGTGCTTACAACACAAAATGATAAATGAGCTTATGGATTTCCAAAGGCAAATATTTAAAAGAGAAGGCTTCAGATGGGTGTCTGGCTTCCCTTCTCTGGCCTTTCTTCCATCTCATCCATTCTGCCCACGTCTTAGCTTTCCAAAGGCAAAATCTAAGCCTGTCATTTCAAGGGTTGCAAACTGTTCTTTTCATAAAATTCAAAGGTCTCATGCACCCGTTCACCCTCCTACTTGCCCCCACTGCTCACCATGCACAAACAACCTCGGGGCTTTCGTCCATGCAAACGCCTTCCCTGGAACTTTCCTCCCTGCAGCTCTGCTTGGCTCCCCTCTGCCCGCTCTTCCTAAGACCCTCCCAAGGTCTGACCTGGGTGCCATTCTTAAGACTCACTAAGGCTCGCGGTGCTGCCCCATTAAAGGGCCCGTGGCTCACATATGCTTGGTTGGTTACTTCTCTGACCACCCACTTCCGACTGTAAACTCTTGTGTCCACTTTAACCACCAGTTTATCTCCAAACCCAACACAGAGCCTGGAACACCAGGGGCCTCAATATACACCTGTTGAGTGAATAGGTCAGCACGCTACTGACTAACACCTCCTTAGGAGATGATGTCAAAGCCACTAAAAGTTAACTGAAGGAAAGACGGCCAAATTTGCAGTAAACAGAGTATCCCCTATAAGCAGTTATTTGTTTGTCCTAAACGCTGAACAGAATCACATACTTTAACAATTAGACTTTAGATATTACATATTCCAAAGACACTTAAATGTACACAAACCAACGCTCCCACATCGCAGGCCAAAACTGGCATCACTACTCAGCTTGAACAACCACTCCTGAGCCTGGCAGGCAGCTGGCATCCCCTAATTGGAGGTAACAAGGGAAAACTTGTTCCCCATCCCTGAAAAGGTTGAACATTGAATTTAAATTCAGGGGCTATCACCCGGTCACCTGTCTCAGGTCACCAGCTCTATCTCTGGGAAAGGGCCACAGTCAGAGCCCAGACTGCCTGTCTCCCAAACCAGCTCAGTTTCAACCCTGCAATGCTTATTTGTAAATCTCTTCTAATGAGTACCTAGCTTACTTACATGGCTTTGCTTTTAAATAATAATATAGATCTAATGTGCTCAAGTGCATGCTCAGTCCTTCACTTGTGTCTGACTCTTTTGCAACCCCATGGACTGCAGCCCGCGAGGCTCCTCTGTCCATGGGATTTCCCAGGCAAGGATACTGGAGTGGGTTGCCACTTCCTCCTCCATAGGATCTTCCCAACCCAAGCACTAAATCCGTGTCTCCTGCATTGGCGGGCGGACTCTTCGCCACTGAGCCACCTGGGAAGTGCACACATGTAATAGGGTATGGAAGTATGTTTTCTCCAGGCACGTAAATGGGCATCACTGATCATGGGGGCCCTAGGCTCCAGGCCCCGCCCAGGAGGGGCTGATTGTACCAGGAAACGCCTATCCTCCCAAAAACTCTGCTAAGCAGGGACTCACGGCAGTTCCTCTCGTCGCTCATGTCTCCGCAGTCGTTGTCAAAATCACACCACCAGATGCTGTTGATACACTTCCCGTTGCTGCACCGATACTGGTTGCGGAGACAGGTGTCCTCTGGCCATGGAGGGAGGCAGAGGAGAAAATAAAACCAATATCATTCTTCCTGCTGGACCATGAGACTTTCTATTCTGAGTTGCCATTCATCTTCCTCAAATAACATGCCTCAGACAGCAAAGGGGAAGCGGGATGCTTTGCACAGGTGCCCAGAGGGAAACCAGCATCCAAGGAGACCTCCTTCTCTCCTCTTTTAATTAAAATTGAAGGAGGAGAGGCCTCTAGGAGCAGCAGAGGGGGTTACAATGATGAAAAAGGAGAGTCATGGTGTCAGGTGGATCTAGCAAGTAGAGACATATATACACTGCTGCTGCTGCTAAGTCACTTCAGTCGTGTCCGACTCTGTGTGACCCCATAGACAGCAGCCCACCAGGCTCCCCTGTCCCTGGGATTCTCCAGGCAAGAACACTGGAGTGGGTTACCATTTCCTTCTCCAATGCATGAAAGTGAAAAGTGAAAGTGAAGTCGCTCAGTCGTGTTTGACCCTTAGCGACCCCATGGACTGCAGCCTACTGGGCTCCTCTGTCCATGGGATTTTCCAGGCAAGAGTACTGGAATGGGGTGTCATTGCCTTCTCTGCATATAAACACTATAAAATATTAATTCCAGGGGCTTTCTTGGCCATTCAGTGGCTAACACTTTGCACTTCCAGTGGTTAATACTTTGCAGGGGGTGTGGGTTCAATCCCCAGTCTATGACCCCACATGCCGTAGCCGTAAGAAAAAAAAAAAAAAAACTAACTCCACAAGGAATTCCTTAAGGGACTGTGTAGCCACAGAAGAGAAGTGAAGTGAAAGTTGCTCAGTCATGTCCGACTCTTTGCGACCCCATGGATATCCGTGGAATTCTCTAGGCCAGAATACTGGAGTGGGTAGCCTTTCCCTTAGGGGATCTTCCCTACCCAGGGATTGAACCCAGGTCTCCTGCATTGCAGGCAAATTCTTTACCAGCTGAGCCCCAAGGGAAGCCTGTGTAGCCATTATCCAAACATCCATATTCAGCATATCTATACCTATATCGTTTGCTGCTGCTAAGTCGCTTCAGTCGTGTCTGACTCTGTGCGACCCCATAGACGGCAGCCCACCAGGCTCCCCTGTCCCTGGGATTCTCCAGGCAAGAACACTGGAGTGGGTTGCCATTGCCTTCTCTACCTATATAGTTTATCTATACCTGTTCAGTTTACCTATACCTATATAGTTTATATACACATATTCAGTATATCTGTGTCTATAGTTTATAGTTTATATATGGTCATATATGTTCACGTGTGTTCAATTTAACAACCAGGAGGATTAGGGAGATTGCTTTACATATTTTTGAGGATTTTTTCCTACCCCATGACTCCTTCAAAGTGAGTAGTCATAATTCCTCACACAGACCAAAAAAAAAAAAAATAGTGCACTGTTTAGTCAACTGGCTTATGAACACGTGATGACTGGCCTCCTGTCTGGATTAAGTAAAGGCTTTCTGACAGGGATACAGAAAGGCCCTTTTCTCCTCCTCCTGCAATTCAGTGTTAACCCCATTTCTTTCCAAACAACTTTAAGATGATGACCAGTGCCTGAAAGAGTGCCCTGTGTCTTAGACAAAAAGGCTCATCTTTTTTCCATCTGTATTTTTTAAGAGGGCCCAGAAGGCCACTTTGCAGTTTTTGCTTCCCTGGACTCAAAGGCTGCTGTGACAGGGGAAGTTATGATTACAAAGCAAATACAAGCTTGAGAATAAGGAAAGGTAGGAATCCAGGCCATGTTTATCAACAGGATACTTTGCCAGGGGCTCACCTTCCCGAAAGAAATGTGAGGCTGGGGACTGGGGAAGTGGTAAAAGGAAAAACTAGACAGGAAAGAAAGATGTAACAGGTTTTCAAGGTGACATGTTAGAGTCTGTGTGTTCAGATTCCAAGGGGGAGTGGGGTGAGGCTGCTGCAGGCATCTGGCTGTGGCTTAAGAGGAAGGACTCGAAGTGCTTTGCAAAACTGGTCAGAAAGTTCTGATGTTTCTAGGCTGGGCAGGGAGGGGAACTGCTGGATGAGACGAGGTGAGCTCTGCAGGAGTCCTTTGCTAAAGTCAGGGTGGGCCAACTGTACCCTGCACACTTACAGAAGCAGGAGGAGCTGGGGATGATTGGTGTGGGGTGGATGAGGAGAGGAAGAGGCAGAAAAAGAAAAGAAAGGTGCCCTCACAGGAAGGTCTGCATGCCCCGACATTTAACCCAAAAGCAACTCATCTTTAAAAGAACAGTGCGGGCCTGCCCTGGGTGAGGACTGAGGGACCACGGGCCTTGGAAGGTGAACTAGGATGCCCGTGTCTAGAGGGTTTTATTGTCTACCTTGGGCATTTTCAAAAACCCCAACACGAGTGTATCAAGGACACATCAAAGGGGGAGGATGGGCAGAAAAGGGAGAAGGGGACACACCTTCTTTGACACACGTGTGGTTCTTCTGCTGGTAGCCATGGGGGCACTCGCACATCAGGTCCCCGGACGGGAGGACACTGCTGGACACACCGTCTGGACACCTGCAGCTCCTGCTGCCGTCGGCCCTGGGCAGGCACAGCAGGCTGCAAGGCCGGGACGCACAGGCATTGCTTCCTGGAGAGGAGACAGGCGGCAGCAGCCGGGTTAGCAGACACCAGGGGGCGCCAAACGCAGGCCTGAGACCCTTTTACAGGAAGAAAAAGGTGAAGTGGCGAGCATGAGTGGGGCCCCAGCTGGATCGGATGGCCCCGAAACCAAGCCCACTGGGAATCTGGATGGAGGATGGTGAGACACCACAAGGTAGGCAGGGAGCTGCTGCGGGGAAGAGGGTCGTCGCCCGGGGGTGTCTCAGGGGATGCAAGGCAAAAACCTGCGCAAGTCAGAGGGGGGCAGGTAAGATCAGTCTGCAGCATCAAGAGGATAGAGCTGACTTAGGAAGAGAAGGAAGGATGACACGGGTACCCGGGTTGCGGGGGCTGTGGGGCTCGGCCGGGCCCGGCCCCAGTCCCCATCAACACACCTGTGCCTCCTCTCTCGGGCTCCTTCCCATCTCCCTTCATTCTTCCCATAGCACTTTTACCTTGAGCGGTTTTCTGTGCCCTGTGACCCCAAAGCCCTTAACTAGAACAAACATACACCCAAGCACCTGCAGGCCCCAGACAAAAATCCAAGTCTGCCTCCTTAATTCCTTTGTGCTATCAGAGCACAGCCGCTGAGCTCAGTGAGGAACCGACCCGATACCCATTAGGCAATAAATCCATGGGCAACGGGCCCACATAAGGATCAGCTAATGTTGATCTAGTCCACTATTTCCCATCTTTTCTGTGGTTCAGCTTCCCAAAGAGAATGCCAGCTAGAGTCCATACGATCCTTCACCGCACTCTCGAGAGAGAGAACGTTTGTGGATGCACAGTGACGGAGATGTTTTCTATCCCCCGCATCCTTCTGGGAAGGAGACAGAGGAGCTATAACAGAGGAAACCATTTCTCAACAGCTGAAAATGTGATACAATCATCAAGCAACGTGAAAGTCATATAAACTAAGAACTGTGTGTTTTTCTTTTTGCCTGTGACTACTTATAATCAAAACTGAATAGGGGCTTCCCTGGGGGCTCAGGAGTTAAGAATCCACCAGGGCTCCACCCCTGATCCAGGAGGGTCCCACGTGCTGCGGAGCAACTAAGCCCATGTGCCACCATTACTGCAGCCCACATGCCTAGAGCCCCCGCTCCTCAACAAGAGAACCCACCTCAATGAGAGAAGCCTGCTCGCCACAACTAGAGAAAAGCCCAGAAAACAACAAAAACCCATGTGTGCCAAGTAGCTTCCATCGTGTCTGACTCTTTGTGACACCATGGACTACAGCCTGCCAGGCTCCTCTGTCCATGGGATTCTCCAGAGAAGAATACTGGAGTAGTTGCCATTTCCTCCTCCAAGGGATCCTCCCAACTCAAGGACTGAACCCGTGTCTCTTATACCTCTTGCACTGGCAGCCATGTGTCTTTCCCACTAGCGCCACCTGGGAACAAAGACCCAGCACAGCCAAAAATAAATAAATAAGTAAATGTTTAATTGGGGAAAATAAATGTAAACGCTTGGGTAAAACTCAGCTGATAAAGATTCTTCAGTTGTGCCCTCTCAGGGACAGAGGACCCCACCAGAATCAAATCTAAGTAATCTGTTTCCAGCCAGCCAAAGTTTAGCCTATGCCATCCTGGCCTGCAGGGAAACAGGGTTCATTCATGAAAACTGGTAATGAGACAAGTGATGACATACACGTAAGCTGCAAATGTGTTGGCGTCTCCTCAGTGTTTAACTGGTATAAACTACACGTAAAAAATAAAATTCCTCATGATACAGCAACAGTATTGCTTTGATGCTAAGGATCCAAGAGCACAAGGCATTACCAAGCGGATAAAATACACACAACCGGGGGAGATCTGTTTGATGAAACATTCAAAGGGGTCTGCAAAAGACTCCATCAACCGACAGGCTGGATCATCACAGTGAATAACCTGCTGATGGGAGCAGAGATGCCAGGAACTAGCTCCCTCTCATCTGTTCCGTGGGCAGATGCCTGTCCCGCTATCTCAAATGCACGTGCTGTGGGCTGCAGGAGCGAATGCCGAGCTGCAAATAACAAAAACAACCCCATCTGGGGTTCTGGAACATGTTCTTTGTATTCAAAGGACACCATGTCATTTGATGTTCCAAGAAATTGAACAATAATAGAATATTTAACAAATACTCATCAACAGGAGTATTTTCACATGGAGTCTGTGAAATAGCATCAGTGACATTTTCACATGCAGGGTAAGTGATTCCACCCAAAGAAGAAAACTGAAAGTACAGAACCCAAAGGGAGCAGCAGTATTTCTGGAGACTGGCTCCCACAGGAATGAATGAAACTGTAATCTGAGAGGCACGGCCAGGGACAAACCCCAAACCGTGCGACCAAGTCACTGATCCTAAAGGAGTAGGCAGGGCAGGCACGTGTGGGCAGGTCCAAAGCCACAGCACAGGGACTTCCCTTCTGCACTCCTAATGCATGGGGCCTGGGTTCGATCCCTGGTCAGAGAACTAGATTCCACATGCTGCAACTAAAGACTCCGAGAGCTGCAGCTAAGACCTGGGACAGCCACAGGAATGAATGAAGAAATAAATAAATATATATATATATATATATATTTAAAATAAACACACAAAGCCACAGTACAGAATACGGGAGCACTGGTCACAGAGAACCTGGGAGAACATAGGGAAGATGTGGCAGAGTTCCATCAGAACACAGCCAGAGAGCCCTGCCCTAGGGCACCACGGTCTCGTGTGGGCCAGGGGCGCCGCGTGAAGACTGGGCAGCTGGCAGCCTCCGTCTCCAAAGACGTCCCTGTCAGAGACCAAACGTTTAGCCCTGTGAGGCCTTCACTGGGCATATCCAGGACATTCACAGATCTCCTCTTTGGAAAATTTCTCCAGAACCCTCTGAGAAGCCAACACTGCTATTATCTGGCTTAACCATCCACACACTCGACAATATCAAAATCAGATCCACCCAGTATGGTAAATAGTCACCCTCATGATAGATATTTAAAACTATGTGTTTCCTGCAGGCTCTGAAGGAACAGTCCAAGAACTCCAAAACAGTTTAACCCATTGCAGCATCAACTGAATACACCAGTAGCCCTGCTGAGAGAGTTGTTTAAAGAAAAGAACACTCTCTACGAAGAGTTAATTCCAGGAACCCTGTGTAAGAACAACCAGGTATGAAGACAAAAAAAAAAAAAAAGCGCCTGTTTATAACTAAATATTCTAAATTGACAACACTGCACATGAACAAAATTCTCATCGTCCTAAACAAGAATACACTAAAACCTAAGACTTTTAAATCACTGTCGTACACCAGGGCACTGCTAATCCAACAACAGATGAGAGGTGGAACATAGCCTGTTGCTTTCTTGGAAGTTCAAGCTCTGAAGTCAGCTAGGCCATGGTCCAAACTCTCACCACTAACTAAATGTGTGATGGAGAGAAGTTACTGAACCTCATTTCCGGGTTCTCATCTGTAAAATTAATAATACAAATGGACTTGGGGGAAACTGTTAAATTATGACGACTCTGATGTGACCCCCATGGACTGAAGCCCGCCAGGCTCCTCTGTCCAAAGGATTTCCCAGGCAAGAATACTGAAGTGGGTTGCCATTTCATTCTCCAACCTGAGCTTATACAAGCCAACGAAGGAAATCAGTGTGGTGCTTATGACACAGCAAAATCCCTTAGAGTGAATGTCCTTTATCACTGCTGTTATTACCTTACACATGGCTTGTACAAAGTCCTGGATGTGTCAGGAACAGACAACAGAGGTAATAAAGCTTGCTTGGCACCAGGGATGGCCAATACTGTCATAAATTTGCAATGCTCTCCATGTCCAACAGAGCAGGCAGGATGGAGCAAACAAGTTCAAGGCCAAGAGGCACCCACTGCAGACAGGCAGTGCTGGCAGCCAGAGGCCACTGCAAGTGCTTGAGCTCATACAGGCCTGAAAGATGACAGACGTGCTTCCCCGGCCTTGCATCTGTGGACAGCGGGTCCCCTGGAGGCAGGAGACAGGCCGGCATTTCCCCTTGATGACTTATTTAAATTAGCCAGAGTAGCCTCCAGGTCACAGGGGTACAGCATGGCAGCTAGGATGAAGTGACCAGCCGAGCCTGTGGGGGGGAAACCAGGGTTCTCCGGTTCATCTGAACACGGAGTTGCAGGGGCTGAGGCCGTGTGCTCAGCCAGCAGGTGCTCACAAGCACATGTCAAAACACAGACCTGCTCTTGCAGATGGGGAGGTAACCTGGAGAAACGTTGATTGTTCCCTCAGCTTGCCGGCGGGGTGGATCAGTAGGGGTGGGTGTCCTCTGTCAAAAGCCCTGAGATTTCAACCACTAGAGCTGGAAAGCAGGAGTCCTCTCTCCCTATCTCATTTATTTCTTTTGTATTTTTTTTGTTTTTTGTCTCTTTCTTCCTATTTCAAAACAGGCACCTCCTCTAGGAAAGAATGTGACTTCTTTGTTTTATGGCAGAACTGGAACAAAAAACCCAGCTCCTAAATAAGAGAGGGGCCTTTGGGAAAGCTAATTCATATGTGAGATTCCGTTCCCTAATCGAGAAACCACGATTCTAATGCCAGTCCTGCCCACCTCACAGTCAGCTGCGAAGGCACAACAATAATACAGACTTCCATCTCTAGGATTCTTCATAGTTTTCTAAGTGTGCTCCCCTTTCTCATGCTCCCCTCTCCAGTCCCAAAAGCACAGCAGTGATATCTATAGCCGATTACTTCCCCTGAGAGTCAATTTTCTCTTAGCATGGGGCCAGCCAAAAACCACAAGACAACATCCACGTTCTAGTTCAAAACAGGAAACCTAGCAGTCTATCAATAAAGGGCCATCAGCAGACCCAGGATGCTACTGAGTCCTGCTGAGATAAAGAAGGTTCTTCTTAAAGAGACTATTCTTCCACAGGGGGATGGGGGGGAGGGTGTCCTGATCCCTCTCCTCCATAATTAATAGTGTTACTGGGAGATCAACAAACGGAACAGGCAATGAAGAAGGAAGAAGGCGTCCTACTGATCAGTCTCAGAGCCCAGGACAGCCAGGCAGAGCCTGGCAGCAGGTCTTGAAGCCTCACCCCATCATCTTTCAGACACTCATTCTCTACAGGGCCTGGCAAGGCTTCCCCTGCCCCATCCCTTCTTCTTTCAGCAACTATGAAGTGAGCAGCGACTGACTGCTGGGCACTGGTAAGATTACTGAGCAAAAAAGACAAAACCTCCTTCTTCATGGGGTTTAGCGTTTCACGGTGAGGACAAGAAATAAGTCATCCTATAACTAGACTCTGCCATGCAAGAGGAGCAAGTTTCAGTGAGCAATCCGTCATCTGAGCAACCAGAGAAGACAGGACTCCTATCGGGAACCAGCACTGGCTGAGCACCCAGCACAGCATGGCTCCCTGTCCAGGTGCCAAATAAAGATGCAGGGTACGCTGGGCCTCTCGGGCTGCAAGAGAAGCCACACCGCCCAGCAGTCAGGGGCCAGAGGCAGAAGGAGGGTGTAATTACCCACCAAACGCCAGCGTTCCAGGCAGGCAAAGACACGCTGTCTTCCAGCTGTTTGTGTATCATTAGAAAAGAAATTAAGATGTCATCAGGAAGAAATTAAATAATGTGCATGTTGTCGTGATAACAAAGACAAAGGCTGCCAGATCCTGCTTCAGCAGGGATTGCCCACACCCAGCCCCTTTCGCGAGATCAACGCGACAGAGATGAAGGAGGGCATGCTGCCTTACCAGTCGTCTTGCCCCGGTAGAAAATCTTCAAGTCCATGGGCCCCGTGAGCCGGCTCGCCAGAATGGCCATGTCGGACCCGCTGTATTTGGAAGCTCGGAAGATGCTGAGCTGTGACCAGTCATCCCAGTATATCTCATTCTAAAAAGATGAGATTAGATTCACTCATTAGTCAGCTCTCCTGTCTTTCACTCAGAACCCGCATTAAGAACAAGAACTCCATTGTGGAGTGACACCTAACATTCCCTGGATGAATGACTGGCATGAGCAAGATGGCAGTTAAAGGCAGGAATCAGTGCTCTTATCCAGACCTCACCAAATATCCACACTGAAGGAACCGCCCCAAAGAAACTATCCGATGAGTGTTCGAGTGTGACCACAAGCTCAACCCTTGAGTTCAAAATCTGAAGACTACTGTATGTTGCAGGGTTGAAGCATAAGTGACAAGGCCCCCAAGAGGCAGGGTGGGGCTCATCTCAAGACATCAGGGAATGAAGAGAGCAAACCGCACAACAGGCGGGAACTCGGAGCCCAACGGAGGCTACCAACACTGAAAGGCAAGCCAGGAATTTTCATCAGATCCAACCTTGAACTTCAACCTTTTGAAACGAGAATGCTGAGCACCCTGGATCCCTGGCAGCTGGGTCTGGAATCCCTCCCTAGGGGCCGAAAGAAACTGCCTCCAATTCAGAAACAAGCTGATTTTCTACAAGTTAGATAAGCATCTCAGTAAAAACCCAGAGACAGCAGGCTCTTTGCCTCAGTCTGCTCCTCACCTACGTAGACAGGTAGCCCAATGCTGGGAACAGGTGAGGTCCCACCTTAAAGACAGCAATAGCGTAGGGGTGCGGGAGGTTGTCCAGGATGACGGAGCGCTGCTGGCCACTGAAAGTGATCCGCTCAATACAGTCCAGGTAGGCATCCGTCCAGTAGATCCACTGCTCGTCCACAGCGATGCCGTTGGGCCACTTCACATCCTCTGATACAAGGCGGTAGGCAGCCGAACCATCCATGTTGCTCCGGTAAATGCCAGGCCTCAGGTCCCCCCAGTCGGTCCAGAACATCACGCTGGGCGAAAACAGGGAAAAACACACATCCCATCAGAATGGGGAGTGTGCGTGCTCAGTCGCTTCAGTCGTGTCCGACTCTTTGAGACCCCATGGACCACAGCCTACCGGGCTCCTCTGTCCGTGGGATTCTCCAGGCCAGAATACTGCAGTGGGTTGCCATGCCCTCCTCCAGGGGATCTTCCCCACCCAGGGATGGAACCTGCATCTTCTAACACTGCAGGCAGACTGTTTACCACTGAGCCATTGGGGAAAGAATGGGGAGATGGACACTCAAATACTCCTCCGAAGTGCCAAGCATTCAGCCAGTTAGTTCTGCCTTGTAATCTCTAATTATACTACTTAAAGCCCGTTAACTACCTGACCCAGAAATTCTTTCACTGGAATTTATCTATGGATAGAATCAAGTTATGCAAAGAGAGTGTACAAACATGTTCATCATCAGCACTGGTCACATTTGTTGTTGTTTAGCCATTAAATTGTGTCAGATTCTTTGCAACCCCATGGATAGTAGCCCACCAGGCTTCTCTGTCCATGGGACTTCCCAGGCAAGAATACTGGAGCAGGTTGCCATTTCCTTCTCCAGGGAATCTTCTTGACCCAGGGATCAAACCCAGGTCTCCTGAATTGCATGTGGATTCTTTACCATTGAGTCACCTGGGAAGCCCATTGTCCATGCTAGCAAAAAATATACATATATAGGTAGATGTGCATACATACATATATATATATATTTAAGTGTGTGTGTATATATATATATACACAAAAATATTAATCTATAAATTGTTACATTATGGTACATAGAAAAGAACAGTAAAACATCTAAACATCTACATGCATTCAGATTAAAAAATCTTCCAACCATATTAATATTTTTAAAATATGCAAATAGTAAATATCCTATGATCCTCTTTGATGCATGTGTGTGCATATGTGTCTCTGTGTGTTAAAGGGTGTACACACGTACATGGGTAAAAATAAACTCTGAATGAGACACAAGAAAATATTAACCATGATTACTCCTAGAAAATGTGAAAGCGAAAAGAAGAAACCAATATTTTTCATTTCATAAATTTCTACTTTCTTTTAATATTTTTAACCAAGTGCATATGTTACCTTCAGAATTTTCTTTTAAAAACTGATTTCTCAATCACAAATGCTAGAAAGACTAATCCAGAATTTCAGGTATGTTTCCTTAAGTTAGCAATAAATTAATAAGAAGCACCTCTGCTTTTCCCCTTTTCCAGTTTGCATGCAAACTGCTGGTAAGAAAACACAAGCTGGGGGCAGGAAAAAGAAGGAATGGTTTAAATATTTGTATCACACGTGAAACTCAAGATAAAGGCTCCTTACAATATTCAAGCAGGGCTGACTATGTCCAGAGAGACTTTAAATACTACTTTCTGTTAGGGAAACACCCCACAGCTGCGAGACATCTGGGTGCCTAAACAGACTGTGATGCTTGCTAACAGAAAGGGGATGGAGTGTGCTGCCCAGGATGACTAAGCTACAGTTCCAAGACTTCCTAGATTATTTCAACCACAATGATCAGAAACAAGTTTTTGTCCAGCAGTTTGCATTTCCAAGAGACTCTGTGGCAGCCCTGGACCCACATGGATCTTCTCTGGGACCACACTCACCCATCTTGGGGCACGAGGACCAGAGCCCTGGGTCGATCAAGCACAGTGGAATTGACAATGGTGAGGCGGAAGTCGCCGTCTGGATGCCCCACCTGACAAATAAAGGAGAGGGAAAGGCTGAGAGGGGTCTGAGCTCCTTAGAAGACCCACGCTGCAAAGTTTCCTTCTTGGTTCCCACCCATGGTCCTCTATGGTGACTGGATTCCCCTGCAGACTGATTTGGGAAACCTGCCCTGCTCTCCAGTCAGATTGAGTTGCTCCCTCCTCTGGCTCAGGCAGCAATTCTCACCGGGTCTGACAGAGAAGCCAGCATCACCTGCACCCCCAGTTCTGGGGGTGTGATGACCTGCACAAAGTAAGTGTTCGCTGCATGTTTATTTACTCCACCCGCCTCTGCCACTCCAAGCTCCAAAGCCACCAATGTCTCTGCTTTATCCATAAAACAAATTCTCAATGTCACTACCTCACCAAGTCAGAGTCCCCAGATTCTTTTCTCTCCACATTCTCTCTCCTCCACATCAGCCCCTACAACCGCAGGGAGACTGGTCTTCTCAGGGATCCCCAAGGCTGATACCCCCTCTTGTCTGCTCTTGCCATGTATCCCCCAAAGACCTGTCCTCTGCTTTTTAATCAAATCCTATCCTTCCTTCAAATACCCCTCCTCTGCTAACCTTTCTGATCCACCTTGACCAATGGACATCCATAGTTCTCATCACTGACTCTTCTTTCACCATTTCACACACAGTATTTGGGTTTACACTGTGAGCCTATAGACAGTCAAGCTTTACCTGCATCCTTCTAGCAAAGCGCTGAGCACACTCAATTAAAAAAGGAGAGAGGAAGAGTAACAACAAGACCACCGATGCACGGCTCAGAATGTGACCAGTGCTATGCATCCTTCCACCCTTTCTCTCAACCGTCCCATGAGGGGAACATTCCAATGATCCCTGCTCGGTCAGAGCTCAGCTCAGATGTCACCTCGAAGACACCTCCTCTCCCCCGTCATGCAATCACATACCCTGTGTGATGTTCACTGCAGCACATGGCACCAACAGGACAGACAGGCTTCCTTCTTTGTTATTTTGCTTCCTCCACTAAAACCTAATCTCTCAGCACAGGGACCTGCATGTCTTGCCTCCTGCTGTATCATCAGGATCTAAAACCAGACCTGGCACCCAGTGGGCCGGGACACAGCACCTGCCAAATGACTGACTGAACAATGGAATCTTCACCTTACGGATGAAGAAACTGAAGCTTAGAGGGGATAAGATACTCACCTGAGTCATTTAGCTACCAGAATAAGGACTAGGGGACTTCTCTCTGGTCCAGTGGCTAAGATCCCAAACTCCCAATGCAGGGGGCTAGGGTTCGATCCCTGGTCAGGGAACTAGATCCCACATGTTGTAACTCAAGAGTTTACATGCCTCAACTAAAGATCCTGCAGGCCGCAACGAAAGAAGATCTTGAGTGCTGCAACTAAGATCTGGTGCAGCCAAATAAATAAAAATAAACACTTTTTTAAAATAAGAAAAAAAGGGATAAAGACTGAACCCAGGTCCGTCTCTCGAGTTTGTGGCTTTTGCTGTGTGATGTGTCCTGTCTCTCTGGGTCTCCCTGTTTCTATTGCGCCTTACACAAATCATGCCTCCCCAGAAGTCAGTGTAAAGAGGTATTGAGATGGTGCCCCAGGGCCCCAGCAGGAATACGCAGGAACTGAGCATGCCTAGGAGCCCATGATCTCTTACCCCTCTCGGCTCTGCAGAGCTCAGGTGCAGACAGGTGAAGTGAGGAGGTGAGAGGACCTACCTTACAGGGCAGCTGTGAGAAGTGAATCAGAGAATTCATGCAAAGTGGTTCCAACAGAGAACGACCACATGAGTATGGCAACCACATTACAACCACAATGAGGATGGCAGTCACAATATTATCTTCATTACACTAAAAGCGTACTACTGGAGTGTGGATGTTACAGCATTATAGTAATGCCATGGTATCATTATCATTACAGTTACTGCGCTATGCTGCTGCTAGCCCCAATACAAGTGTTCAGGTATCTTAATGAAATCTGTTTGACAGATGCAGGCATCCCGTTTGCACACGGGACCCCGTCTCTGCAATTCTCAGGGAATCTCCAGAGGAGCTGGACACACTGGCTTCCCCCTCTGTCAAATCTGGCTCCCAGCCCAGCACCTCCCTGCTTGCTTAACCACAGACAGCACGGAAGGCACATACCTCAATCTTCTTGAAGCCAGAATCCACCCAGTAAAGTAACTGGCTGAGGGGTTCAAAAGCCAAGGCTTCTACTGTCTCCAGGCCAGAACTGATGATCACCTCCTGCCCCGTGCTCCCGTTCAAACAGAGGCGCTGAAGGGACAGAAGAAGAAATACTGTGAAATGCTCACACGACCTCCAGCCAAATCAGTTCCATCGAAGGGAACCTGCTTATTCAACTGGCTTGACTGGCAAGGGCAGTGTTCCACATGCATGAAGCCGTTTTCACTAGAAGCATTTCTTAAATGGATTACAGCTTCCTGTTTGAAGCAGGATACCTTAACAGAACCGAGTCATTTATATCTTCCTGCATGATGGTCGTGAACACTGGTCACTGAGCTATGCTGTATCACAATAATGAGGTAGAGATGACCAAGATGCATGAGTCTGCTTGCTTTTAAAATAAATGAAACCAGACTGCTGTTATTTTTAATATCCTGTGTCTGCTTTTTATAGTCCTTCCTCCCTCGGAGGTTCCAAATCATCAGGTGCTACTGCTTGGACAGCCACGGGCAGCAGCCCCTTCCCCCACCTCCCTGTCCCCACCTCCTCGAATACCCAGGCCCTGTAAAATTTCTATTGGGTTGGAAGTCCAGATAAAACTTGTTAGAATTGCTTTTATAAAAGGATTAAATAGGCAATGAAAAAAGATCAAAGAGCTCTCTTTAAAATGCATGGGTCTACAAGTACGGCCATTTATCTGGCCTTCCCAGCGATCTTTACAGCTTACTTTCTGGTTCTTCACTGTGCTTGGAATAGCTGAAGTGGATAATTACGTGAACTACACAGAAGTCAAGAGCTACTATATCAGGGCTTGAAAAGAAGGACACGAACAAGGCAGTGGCTATGATAGTAGGGACGAAGAGGGCTACATACTGAGCCCTAAGATCTTCCCAGCAGGAAAAGGAAGACCTCACTTATAAGCAAGAATGCAGATTTGAGGGCTCCCTCTGTTTTTCCCATAAGGACAGAGGTAGGGAGGGAAAGAAAACACTAGAACAGAAAACTGGAAAGTCATCCATTGGCCCTGAGATGAGATAAAACTTAAAAACCTCAAATACCCATCTCCTTAGAACACTCTGAAATAGGTTTACCTGGACTCAGCAGTCACAAGGCAGGGCCCCCACAAGCAGACCCAGGGAAGACACACCTGGATGGCGTCCAAGGCCAGGTCGGACCAGTACAAGCAGTTGCGCTCGTAGTCGAAGTCCAGGGCTACCGCTGACCGCAGCCCGGTGAGGGGCAGCGGCTCGGTGGCCCCCGAGGCCAGGTCGTAGCGATGGATGGACTTGCGCATGGCGTACAAGATGAACTCGTTCTCCTCTGCACAGACACACAAGACAAGAGGGCGGGTGGGCCTGGGGGTGCTGAAGGCGTCCTTGCACGTCCAACCTACCTCTTTCTCACCCAGAAGCCTCAGAGCCATGGATGGCACAAGGCGTGAATCAAGTGAGAACTTAGGGATCATAACTTAGAAGGAGAGTAAAGCAGTAACATTTCTGCCTCGGCCAAGCTACTCAGACATTCATGAATCTCTGCTTTTTCAGCTACTTTATTTTTCCCCTTAAATCTGTGTCCTCCACAGCCCTGCCCTCCATAGTAGGCATGCTCCAATATCCAGCTTCAGAGCTCAACCTAAAAGTTATTGTCACATATGAAAATAGTCATACCACTCAGCACATCCCTCCTCATCACAGGACGGACCGCGTCATGTGGCACCATAATCTCACTGACTAGGGAAATTTTCACTGCAGATTTATAGCTAAGTTTTCTAATCTATTTGCTCACCCATTCAATATTGTTCATGACACAGAGCAATTATATCAACCTATTCTATTTTCAAAGTAATAATATATATGTTCCTGGCCACCTACAGAATGTATTACAACATGATCATCAGGAAGATTCCACTTCTACTTAAATACTTACACAACATACATACTATGCATAAGGAATTGTTTGACCCCAGTAACAACTGTAAAATGGGCTTCCCTGGTGGCTAAGACATGAAAGATTTGCCTGCAATGCAGGAGACCCAGGTTCGATCCCTGGGTTGAGAAGATCCCCTGGAGAAAACAATGACTATCCATTCCAGTATTCTTGCCAGGAGAACTCCATGGACAGAGGGGCCAAGTGGGCTACAGTCCACAAGGTCGCAGAGTCAGAGATGACTAAATGAGTTTGAGAGAGAGAGAGAGAGAGAGAAACTGTATAATGGAAGAACTACTAATTCGATTTTACAAATAAGAAAGCTGAGGGCAGAGGTTAAGTAACCCGTGCAAGGTCACACAACTGCTACATGGCAGAACCAAAAACCGAACTCCAGTGGTCTGGATCCAGAGTCTAAGCTTTAACACCCGAGGCTATTTCTTCCAATATAGACACCAATCTCTCAAGACAGAGAAACAGAAGCTCAGAGTGCTTGAGAGACTGATTTAATGTCAGACAACGAAGAACAGGAAGAGCTGGTGCTCTTGGTGGTCTCTCTCTTCCTCATAGGGACCGGCCTGGAAAACATCTGGAGTTTCCTGAGAGAATGAAAATCAGCAACACACCCGCATCCATTTCCGAGGTGTCACTGTGACAACATATCACATCTGCAAGTGACAATTCTGGGTCCCTCTGCTGCAAGCCTGCAGGGCGACGGTTGGTTTTTTTTTTTCTCCCCTCTCTCTCATTCCATTCTTTAAACATGTTAGCCACCTCTGCTTTATAAAGCTCCAATATAAATAACACACTCAAAAACTTAAATCTACCTATAATTTTTTTTTTAACCAAAGGTAAATCTGCCCTCTTTTCCTTTGGTCTCACTTCAAAAGGATCTAAGCTACTACATGATAACGAATCACTCTCTTTGGTTTTCAAGAAAACCATCCCACTATAATTCCCAGGAGACCAGGCAGTCAGATGAAAAGTGTTGAGTTTCTAAACAGTGCTGGAATCACAGACTCGTTGTGGCACTGCCACATGGAGTTGTGGAGACACATTCACAGCAGCAAGCCCTTCGCCCCACCTCTCTCTAGCATTTAGAAACCTCATTCTGTTGCTTTGGGATTTTTTTCCTCTAACCGACACTGCCTTTTGAGTCCAGAAACACCTGCCTTACGATGAGGAGTAGAGAAACAGACAGCATGTTGTGTGTTAGAAAAGAAATAGAATTGGTCAATCCCAGGCATACATAAGCCCAGCCTAGAAATGTGTCATTATCCTAATCTTGAAGGAAAAAAAAATTTCTTCACTGTTAAAAATCCTTCCAGACGACCAGATCATCTTATCTTTGCAAATATATTATGGTTCCTTGTTAGTCCTATGAAATACTTTTCCTTTCATGGTACATTCCTGCCTTTGCTCCAAGCTTTGGGGAGGGAAAAAAAAAATTGGAAGGTAGCCCACCCTACCCTACAACCTTCCCTGGTGGCTCAGATAGTAAAGTGTCTGCCTAGAATGCAGGGGACCTGGGTTCGATCCCTGGGTCAGGAAGATACTCTGAAGAAGGAAATGGCAACCCATTCCAGTACTCTTGCCTGGGAAATCCCATGGGCGGAGGAGCACAATAGGCTAAAGTCCACGGGGTGGCAAAGAGTCGGACATGACACGGCTGAGCAACTTCACTTCACTCACTAACCTACAAGGCTTCCTAGGCGGCACTAGTCGTAAAGACCCCACCTGCCAATGCAGGAGACATAAGAGGCGCAGGTTTGACTTCTAGGTCAGGTCAGGAAGCTCCCCTGGAGGAGGGCATGGCAACCCACTCCAGTATTCTTGCCTGGAGAATTCCAGGGACAGAGGAGTCTGGCAGGCTATGGTCCACGGAGTCACTGAAGTGACTTAGCACACATACATGCTACACTACAAATGAGATTTTTTTACTTATTCCCTATTCTATCCTCTCCTATCAGAAGAGAAAATAGCTTTCCTACCATTTTAGACAGCTCTAAACAAACTGTTTTGTCCCTCGGTGACATCTTCAGAAATATTTATCACCAAAGTACATGCTCCAGCCCCTTATGAGCAATCACTCAAACCCTGCTCACTCAGGCCCTCATCAATAACAGCTCTCATTGAGAGGACTATCTGAATATTATCTGCTTGTTTGTGGTAATCTGCTGAAGCCGTGTTCTTTTTAAGTCTCCAGGGTGAGGGATGTTAATTACTTGGGTAACGATGGAAGATTAAATTAAGGGACTAATGAGCTTAGCATGAAAACACCAGGGCGAGCTGGCAAGCACTGAGCAAGCGAGAGGGCTGCTCTTTCCCACCCACGCAGGATGAGGTGGTTCTCTCATGATTCACGTGGTGTTGATGGCTGTTCCACTGAACGCCACCTCTGCTGAGGGAGTCTGCCCTAATCATGCACCTTTCCCAAAAGGCACAAGCAGGAGGGAGGGTTCAGAGGGAAGAGAAGCCCTATATGAATAAGACTAGAACAGAGCGAAGAAAGAAAAGGTGCTAAGAGATCAGCTCTTCATTAAGGTATCATAATTTCATGTGTGCGTGCATGCATAATTTCACATGTGCATGCGTGTAAGTTGCTTCAGTCGTGATCTACTCTTTGCAACCCTATGAACTGCAGCCCACCAGGTTCCTCTGTCCATGGGATTCTCCAGGCAAGAATACAGGAGTGGCCTGCCAAGCCCTCCTCCAAGGGATCTTCCCAGTATATTACAAATACCTCAACATAAGCCATCACTACCATATCAGCTTGAAATATTTGGTACACACTATATCTTGACAGCATATTCACTTGCTCCTAAGATCTCCCCTAATGAGCCTGCATAACAATGCATGGTCAAGGAATGGGCATGATGCTTGAGAGATGGCCAAGGAAGAACATGGGGCTTAGAGTCTGAACTTTTGCTCTGCTGCTGACCAGACGTGAGACCTTAAATAAACTGTCTGACTCTTCTAAACATGCATCTTCATATTAAAAAGAACGGAGCTAACAATATCTGCTTCATTGGGTAGTTATAAAGATTAAATTGATAACACATGGAAAAGTGAATTAAAATATGTAAAATTCCATTAAAATATCAGTCACAATTATCATTACAAAAATGAAGACAGACCACTTAGCTACTTCCCAGAAAGCCATGAGTCTGTTTCTATGACAAATGGATTAAGAAGCACACAGAAGGCCTATGGGGGTCCCTCAGCACCTTCTCGCCTAACATACAACAGATGCCAAATAAACATCTTTCAACGAACAAAAGGGATTTCCCTCCAATGTCTCCCATTTCTATAAAAGCATAAGGCCATAAATAAATGTCATTTACAGACCACGGTTTGGGGCAGACAGGAGCTCTGAGAGGCCTGTAACCTCCATTCTTTCTCTCCATTAAGTTGGAAGAGCCGGGTGAGATCACAGCAATGCTTCAACAATGTCCCAACGAAACAAAGGGAAGAAACCACGTCTCTTACCTGCCAAGGGGCACGGCACCAGCTCTCCTTCCAGGCGCATTTCGACATCTCCTCCACTGCAGGTGTCCCCAGAAATCTTCCGATAGCTGTCACCGACCCCCACCCCCCACAAAAGCAAGAAGTCAGAAACATCAAAGTACAGTCATGAAGGAACACGGACATTAGAGCTTATCTATTCATTTTCCTACAGAGCACAGAGAAGGATGTTGACTCACTCTGAACTGCTTCTGTCTGTAAAGCAATTAGGCAGCCCAACATTCTGAAGCACAGTCCTAGGTGGGTTTTACATATACTGTTGACCCGTGAGCAACTTGAACATTAGGGGCACTGACACCCCTCCAACAGGTAAAAATCTGCATAACTGCTCTCTCTCCCTCAAAATTAAAGGAATTCATAAATAACTCACCCAAAGGTAGGAAACTCAAACAGTCTGAAGAGAATCGGGGCTAGAATCCTAGTTCTCTTGATTCTATGTATTGTGATCTCTAATCAACCACAAATATTTCCCCACCCTTAGTTAATTAAGATCTGTAAAATGAAAATATGGGTACTATATTTATTAAAATCCACCTGTAAGTAGACATGTGCATTTCAAATGTGTATTGTTCCAGAGTCAACCATATCTCTTTAACATGCCACTCTGAAGACATGCATTGGCTGAAGTTTATGACTTAAGAAGCAACTGGAATTTCAGAGAAGCTTACAGACTTGCACTATTTCCCCACGGCGGGTGGGTAGGGAGAAGAGTTTGCAAACATCACAATGTTAAATTTTGTGCTGGCTACCTGAAAGATGCTAATGTGGAATTCTGTCATTGACAGTATGAAAGGAACCCAGGTGGTCCCCTTCACTCTCCAGCGAAGCGGACCTGATGTGTCCTGGACGTGGCAGCTGTGACCTACCCTCTGGTTCTCCTGTAAGTAGAACCCACAGGACAAGGCACAGGAGGGACGTATGAATTCCCAGAAAACTCTGGATCCGGAACACAAACCTCCAGTGACAAATCTTCACTCATCTTGAACCCAAAGTCACTGAAAAGACAATCGGGGCTTGTCAAGGCTGTTGGTTTACACACTTCAGGTATTTAAACCCCTCCCTTGTGACATCTACTCTACTGCCCCACACCAGCTTTATAAATCACTTAGGGACTTCCCTGGTGATCTAGTGGTTAAGAATCCACCTTGCAAGGCAGGGGATGTGGGTTCGATCCCTGGTCAGGGAACTAGGATCCCACATGCCACAGTGCAACCAAGCCCTTGGGCCACAACTACCAAGTCTGAGCACTGCAACTAAAGAGAGAGCCCGCGTCCTGCAACAAAGATCGCAAATGTCACAACCAAGATCCAGCAATGCTGAATGAACACCTGAATATACACATATTGCAGTTCCTTAACGTGTCCCTTTAACAAATACCCATTTTTTTACGCCCAGTACATTTCAAAAAAAAAACTTTATATCAGAGCCTTAATTGGAAAGCCACTATCCATGCCATAAATAGACAAAAACGAGACAGATCATGATTTCCAAAACAAAATAATATTGTATTTTTTAGCTGGATCCAGTTCCCCACCCAAAGACTTTGTGCCTGCCCTCTTTCTTGTTAAAATGCATCAGCAAAGGTGAAAAGTTTGCTGCATCTTAGCCAGTGACACTTTCTCCTTGACACTATTGGGAGAATTAAAAGAGAAATTTAAAAGAATAGTCTTTTTTCTAAACTAAGGATTTGCTGTTATTTAAGGAGAAGGCAATGGCACTCCACTCCAGTACTCTTGCCTGGAAAATCCCATGGACGGAGGAGCCTGGTGGGCTACAGTCCACAGGGTCGCTGAGAGTTGGACACGACTCAGTGACTTCACTTTCACTTTTCACTTTCATACATTGGAGAAGGAAATGGCAACCCACTCCAGTGTTCTTGCCTGGAGAATCCCAGGGATGGGGGAGCCTGGTGGGCTGCCATCTATGGGGTCGCACAGAGTCGGACACGACTGAAGTGACTTAGCAACAGCAAGACCATGTCCACTTGCGACCTAAAATCATCCTGGCTTCCTCCTCACGTACTTTGACACTTAGTCCTTTAGTCCATGAGACTCCTGCTTGTGGGGACCGCATCTCTGCCACTCCCACCTGCTAGCCGGGTAAAGCCCTGGGGTAGGAAGCAGGAGTCCCAGGTGCAGTCTTGGCTCTGTCCTGTTACTGCCAATGCCTGAGCTGACAGCTCTGAAATGAGGCAGCTGTAATATGTACTTCCCGAGGTCTGGCCCAAACCATCAACTAGAAATCCAAAGGCATTTTCCAGGTTGGTGTGCTTTACCCAAAGGTTTCATTGACTCTATTACGTGTAACAGCTACTATAGGGAAGGTATGAACAGGGATACAGAAGAGCGGTTAACGTGTACATCGCGCCACAGTCCACACCAAACCCTCAACACAGAATTACTCAGAAGGGAGGAGTTTCATTACTGTACCAAACAGGTCCCACTTGTTAAATCAGGCAAATTTTTACAGAGTGGCTGATTTCAATCTTTTGGGGGACCAGGCAGAGCATTAATTACTCCAATAGCCAACTACCCTTCATAGGCAGTTTCTTCAAACTGTAGGTCATAAACTAGTGAGCCTGTGAAAGCACATTAGAGGGTCTGGACCTGCTTCCTCCCCTCCCCACAAAGAACAGAAGACTGCAAAACTCATCGCACTTGAAAGCAAGCCTTAGCTCACAAAACTTTTGTTTCTATAGATGCGTGCCTGTGTCTACATACACAAATATGTATAAGTAAAGAGGCATACCATAAAATACACTGCTTACTAGGGACTGCGGTCAAGAGTTTGGAAACCTCTCTTATTGGCAACGTTGGGGAATATCAAGATGTAAAAGAAACTTCTGATGCTTTCAAACTGTGGTGCTAGAGAAGACTCTTGAGAGTTCCTCGGACAACAAGGAGATCAAACCAGTCAATCCTACAGGAAATCAACCCTGAATATTCATTGGGAGGACTGATGCTGAAGCGGAAGCTCCAATACTTTGGTCACCTAATGCAAAAAGCCAGCCCACTGGAAAAGACCCTGATGCTGGAAAGATTGAGGGTAGGAGAAGAAGGGGACAGCAGAGGATAAGGTGGTTGGATGGCATCACCAACCCAATGGACATGAGTTTGAGCAAACTCTGGGAGATAGTGAAGGACAGGGAAGCCTGGTATGCTGCAGTCCATGCGGTCACAAAGAGGCAGACACGACTGAGCGACTGAACAACAGCAGCAGCAAATTACAGTCTCCTCTTTCCTATCAATAATCCCAGGAAAACACCCATTCCTCCTCCAAGGTACCTACGTCTTTCCACCCCCCATTACAATTATTTGTGTGCATATTGTTTCTTCTACAGCCTCAGGCAATGCCTTAGATATTTTACTTAAGGACTAATGAATAAACAAATATACATATGTATGTATATTTACACACACAAATATATATATGTGCATGCACGCAAAGTTGCCTCAGTCATGTCTGACTCTTTGCAACCCCATGGACTGTAGTCCATCAGGCTCTCTATCCATGGGATTCTCCAGGCAAGAATACTGGAGTGGGCTGCCATGGGGTGGGTTCCATTTCCTGGGATGTTCCCGACCCAGGGATCGAACCCATGTCTCTGGTGTCTCCTGACTAGCACCATCTGGGAAGCACACACACACACACACACAGACAGACACACACACACACAGACAGACACACACGCACGCACCCTTGTTTCAGATAAAGAAACAAATTTCCTTGAAAATAGGGCTCCTAAGGAAAAGGAGTTATCCACAATGGAACTTTCAGCATGTTTCTTCCTTGCCTTGCCCTCATGGAAATAAATCCCAGGGTAATCTATTCCCGCATAAATTACTGCAGCTTGCTCAGGGTCAGGGGGGATGGGAGGGCGGTCACACCTCCATCACATCACACCGCTGAAACAACCAAATGGAAAAGCCAACATAAAAAGTGCCCAGCACAGCTCCCGGCTCGTAAGAGCTGCTTAATAAATACTTGTTTCCTGTGAGCCACTCCCTCTCTTCAGGGGAAGGCATACGCCCCAGCCTGTTGCCCACACTGCTGAGGGGCCAGAAGAGCACTCAGTCCCTGGAGTGGATGACAACCAACCATTCATAGTCCTCTCGGGTGCAGGAGCAGTTGGACACGACCACCGGCCGGTCGAAGTCTTCTCCGTTAAAGCACGTGGCGTGGGGGGTCCTCCGTTTGAAAACAGTCTTGTGCCCCAGCAGACACTCGTTGCCCCGCTCATCAGACGGGGACCACAGCTTGTAGTCATTCTCTGTGCAGGGGACCCCTGAGGAGGAGGAAACGCAGCATTATGGGGCACGCCCACGTGGGTTCCTGTCCCGCCTGCCCCAGGCCCGGCCACCCACTTCCTGGGCCTCTTGCTGCCGCCCAGAGGGCGTTCTGACCCCCTTGCTGGATGGCTCTGGGGCCAGGCAGCACCTGCCTCTAGTGTCCCCAGAAACACAGACATCCGCCTGAGAAAGCTGGGAGGGAGCAAGCCCTCCTGGCGCTCACAGTCTAAACTTCTGGAAGAGTTGAGCAGATTCTGCAGTTTCCTTTAGAACTAGGTCCCCAGAGGTGTTTGTCTCTGGGGAGTAAGGTCAAGGCTGGACTCTCGAGAGGTGGCATCACTGAGGAGTAGTGCTCCCTGTCAGATTCCCAAGACGGCATGGACGCATCTGTAGTGTGGCCCACGAGCAAGAGAATCCACTGTCACTGCTTGGAAGGTGCAAGGCCTTCATGGAAGGAGGCGGAGAACTGGTCAGACAACCTGGACGGTCACTCCATCTACCCACATCCACGTAAAATCTAAAAAGAGTTGTTCCTACAAGAATTCCGAAGTACACCAGTCTATCCTAGTAGTTTATATCCTTTTTATACATGTGTCTTTGGATAGATTAAATGCTGCCTGAACAGATGAACTCCTGTCAACTTAACGCCATCCCAATCAGCAAGCATTTATTAAACCCTTACTGATAAGGCTATCAGGCCATCCAGCGGGTAGAAGATAAAGATGCACAGAGCAGGTTCTTATACCTAAAGACCTATGATCCAGTTGATGAGAGATGACACACAAACCGTGGCAGATACAAATCTATAATCCAAGGTGTGAAGAGTACACATCCGTTCTGGACACAGAGAAGAGGGCGGAGGTCTGGCTGGGTTATTAGCAGCCAAGTGCATTGGGTCCTGATCCATGAAAAGGATTTCAACTAGCAGATATTGAATGGGTAGCCCACAGAGCATTCCAGGCAGCTGGAATAACATCAGCCACGGCAGAGAAGGAGCAGAGGGCCAGGTTACATGGGGGCAAGAAGGAAGAAGGATGCTGCGGAGGTTTACTCTCCCTGCTCCCTTACTGGCAGGTCCTGGGCCTCGGCCAGCAGATGGAGACGAGATCCCAGACAGCTGTGAGAGGACCCTGCACCATTAGTAGAGTTTACCCACTGAATGTGCCAAACCGGAACTGCTAGTTTGGAAGAATGGTTTTCAAGCATTTATTCATTTACCTGTTCAGCACACATACACCTAAACCCAGCCTGTGCCCATGACTACACAGGAAACAAGGAGACAGAGAATGCAAGGCCCTGTTAAGAAGTACCTGAGTAACTGCCTCTGAATCTCTCATTTACTTACTGCATGCGTGCTGTCTTCAACGGATTACAGACCCTTCTGAGAATATCTAAGCTGATGTCAATCCAAAAACGAGAAGATCTATGTATACGAATAGCTGATTCACTTTGCTGTACAGTAGAAACTAACACAGCATTATAAAGCAACCACACTCCAATTGCTAAAAAAAGGAAAAGGTACTTCCATGAAAAGGGCCAAGGAGGCAGGGGCTTACCCAAGGCATTTGTGGCATTGACCTGGAGGATCAGCCAGCTGTGGATGTTCTCCTTGTTGGAGCCGAAGATGGTGAAGACTGTGCTCTTCTCGCCAGGCTCCGTGAGGAGCCCGTACACAAACACCGGCTTCTCCGAGAAGACGAACGTTTTCCAGGTCTCCCCTTCATTGGTGCTGTACCTGCCCAGATGTAAGAAGAGGATCTTTGCAGTTAAAGTCTGGGGCAAGAACTTGGTTTCCAGATAACAGTCACCTGTAGCAGCAACCGGGGCTCCTTGGGGCAGCGGCTGATCCCAGGACAACGCCAGGGAAGTTTAAGGTTGTGCTAGAAAGCATGGAAATGCTCAGAGATTGATGCTGTCGATGCGAAAGGAAACAGGAGCCAGCTCCACAGGGCTCCAACTGGCCAGGCTGGGACAATGTGAACTTAAAAAAAAGGGGAAATGATGGTAACAGATAATATACTGAATGAAAACAGGGCATGGGTCTGTACATAATAAAGAAAAAAGGGAAGAGAAGGGAAATTATTGCTAAACAAAACAATGACAGAATGAGAACAGTGACTGTGCTGTAACCCCACTGCAACAACCAAGTCAGACAAGATTATCTCTGGATGCTGAAAACACTGGGTGAAAGAATGTTAGGGACCAGAGCGTCCACATGGTCTAAAGATACCAACTCACTCACTGCAAAGGAGGAAACGTAATTTATAGTGGATGAACGGAGTTACAACTCTTGCAAATTCAGCAGCACTTAAAGTGGGACAAGACAACCTGATGTCATGTACCTCTCAGACAAAGCACCGAGGATGACACATCATCTAGGCAAGAGTCCGTGCAACTGGATGAATTGACAATGTGCAATATTCTATGTGACAACTGGCTTGGAACCTTCAAAACATCAAGGTTATCAAAAACCAAACAAGCAACCCAAGAGGCAGAGGACTTGTTATAGATTAAAAAGAGGCTAAAGACAAATGTAAACCCTGACCGAGCCCTAGATTAGGAAAAAAAAAAAAAAATCAACAGCTACAAATAAGATAGGACAACTGAGAAAATATAACAGTCTATAAGTAATACTTATAGCAATGCCATCATCATTGGTGTTGGGCAGCATCACCAATTCAATGAACACGAACTCAGGCAAACTCCAGGAGATGGTGAAGGACAGGGAAGCCTGGCACGCTGCAGTCCATTGGGTTACGAAGAGTCAGATACAACTCAGTGACTGAACAACAAAATAAGTCATCCTAAGTTCATGATCATTTTCTTGGGCATGATAACAGCATTCTGACTGTGTAGGAGAGACTTTCATTTATTTAATATATGTGTATTGCGCTATGAAGGGGTACAATATCTGCAACTATTTTTCAAATGATTTCCCCCAAAACGGAGGGATAGATGGATGGAAAGATGGCAGACAGGATAAACAGACAACAAAAGCAAAGCAAACGAAACATTACCAACTGGTGATTATTACACGAGGTGTAAGTGAAGGTAACATGAGCACTTTTTTACACAACTTTTACAACTTTTCCCATAGTCTTAAAAATTAAAAGCCGGATGAAAGTGTGTCCTGAGAAAAGGCTGACTACATCAGAAAAAGCGTGCAAGCCCTCTTGGGGAAAAAAGCAGCACTGAATTCAATGTATTGATTTTAAATTAACTTTTGTATTATAGAGGAGGAGGAGGAGGAAAATGTGCCTGGTACTGGCTTCATCACCCAGCAAGCTGGTAAGATGCTCACCATAAGAAACCTCTCAACTAGAGTGGGTTCAATTAGGGTCACAGAGTTCCTGGGCCTCTCCAAAATCCAATTTAAACACAGAGCTTTTCTTTCACTTTTCTCAAGTTTTTGAGATTTTACTTTTACTCAGGATCTTAATGCTTGATGTAAGTCTTTTTATGTCATTCAATTCAACACTTCCTCTTGAGATTACTAAAACGGGTACTTCTGCAAGAAGGCTATGGGTTAAACCGCGGTCATGGTGGGGGTGGGGTGGGGACAGGGCAGAGGGGACTGAGCGATCTCCTCTACAGATCTTCCTAAGAGGGGAAGTTCTCCTCCGGCTGACGTGCTTTTGGTTTAAGCTAACCTGCAGCAGATAAGGAGATAAGTTAACTTAGTCTCCTTCTTGCGACAGGGTGATGAGCTAAAGGCTTTCAAGCTCAGTCACATCTGACTCTTATCGACCCCAGGGGCAGTAGCCCACCAGACTCCTCTGTCCATGAAATTTTCTAGGCTAGAATACTGGAGTGGGTTGCCATTTCCTACTCCAGGAGATCTTCCCAACCCAGGAATCGAACCTGTTTCTCCGATGTCTCCTGAATTGCAGGCAGATTCTTTACCACTGTGTCACCTGGGAAGCAAAGGCTCAGCAGCATCTTTAAAGCAACCTGAACCTGCAGAGGCGGTCCATCAGCCAAACACGATGGGAGCTATCCCGCTGCTCTGTGATCACAGAGGAAGTCCATCTACTTGCACACCACGTAGGTAATTCTGAATAATCCTCGAACCCAAGATAACCTCAGGAAATGAATCATCCCATTTCTTGAGAAGTTCCCAGCAGACTCTGATGACAACATATTACTGAGCCTAAAAGCAGGTGCTCAGCTGAGTGCAGCTTTGTACTTAAGAATAAACTGCACCTTTAGAAAACAGCGCTTCTCAGGAGAAAAGGCAGTCACATCATCAGCTCAACAGTTAAGGGATCATCTATTCTGGGCTGAATTCTGATCTCTGAAGGAGAACTTGTGTTGAAGTGAAAATGACAAGAACCTTGCAAGAAAACAAACCAAGACATCTTTATGTTCCTAATAGTTGTGGAAGAGGATGTAGGGCCTCGGGCCTTAGGAAGGGGGAATTCAAAACATTCAAATAAAATACAGACATAATCTCACAGCCAAAACTCTCAAAAAGATGAGACTATATACACAATGATGATAAAAATATAATATAACCAAGATACACTAAATAAGGGACGCAGGGCTAGACACTCAAAACACAAATCTATGGTTCCACAGAAAGGTCCTGATGAGCTCAGACTTTTAAAGAACATATTCAAGATGAGAACAGTCATATAACCAAGGGCAAAAACTTAAAGAGCCGTAGCAATCTGCTAATTAATTTTAGCTGTAATTCTTCACACTAGTAACCTGCAGGAACAGTGACCAAACAGCTCAAGCTCAAAATAAGCCAAAGATAATGCTTCAAATTACCAAAATAATTGGCAGATTAGTGGGCAGTGGGACATGGGTTGGTTTACCCAGCAAGTTCTAAAAAGAATCAGAATGGAATGGGATCATCCATCTGATGGTTAATGGTATAAACAGCAATGACAGAGAAAAGCAGAAGAGGTTAGTCAATTTCTATGTTGGGTTTATCTTTATTAAGGGTAATGATCTTCAAACTGGACAAAGCAGGAAAAAAAAGGAAGTTAAAGGAAAATGAATACGAAATAAAGCACATTTGAGGGAACTGAAAGATTTAAAGGAATGACTGCAAAGTTCCTTTTAATAATCTCTAAAAAGAACCACGAGAACAGATAAAGATCTCAAAACTAGATGAAAAAAAGTAGTTTTATTTCCCTGAAGAAGAAAAAAGTGGTTTCAAGAATGGACTATGAAACAGCTGATTTGAGAGAACTTAGATACGAAGGAAGGTGGGGCTGGGAACACACATGGTTTCACACACAAGTCACAACAAACGAACCCTGTTTCTTCTTCTCGGGGTTAATTCTCGATTGATAACAAGGTAATGATAAGGCATACTTTCCATAAGGATATTCGTGGCAGTGGGCTGAGGGGACAGTATTGGCTGGGGAGGGGCATGTGGATATTTTCTGGGGTGATGGAAAACTTCTGCATCTTGACATGCGACCTTCCAGAATGGATGAAATGGTGTACTTAAGAGCATCTCATGGTGTGTAAAGGATATCTCAATTAAAAACATAATTTAGTAGGAGCTACCAGCTTGAGAAGACTGTCAAAGTGTAAAAACAGTCTTAGGGTTTTATTAACAGAAATCAAGTCTCTAGGATCATGTGGGGCTCAATGCCAATGGGATGTGTCTTTCAGGCTGCTGGAGGCAGATTGGGCCCCCTCACCTTAAAGCCCTGACAGTGTGAGAAGGACTCAAGGGAGAACCTAGAGGGTGCAGATTCAGGATCCTACGGCACTGGAGGGAAGGAACTGGGGCTGTCTGCCGTGGATGGGAGATGCTCTCCGGAGAACAGGGAGGGGTCCTCAAGCATCTGAAAGGCTTTCAGCAAAAGAGGAAATACCTGTTGGGTGCATCTCCTGGAAGCAGAGCTGAGCCCAATGCATAGAAATATGAGTGAGGAAGATTTAGGCTCTCTCTGACCTGAGAACTTCCACTCGTAAGGGAACGGAAAAATAAATAGAGTGCATGAACACATGAACAACAAATTGTCCCAAGGTGAAACAGAAGCTTTTTATTTTTCAATTTGGCAAAGTCTCCATCACTAGAATTATTCAAGCAAAGGCTGGGTGATCATCCATCACTGATGACAGGCAATTCTTGCAATGGATGGAGGAAGATGGAACTAGAGGATGTAATGTTGCCAGATTCCTGCTGCCTAGTTCCCTGTGGACATCCCACAGCCACGTCAGTTCACCCTGTCCAAATCTGCACTCATCCCCTGGTCCTTCCAGCTGACTCCTTCTCCTCTGCTTTTCTGTGATGATGTGGTCATCTTGACCTGTCACCCGCCCAGGCCCTGCAAACTGCTGTCTGGTCAAAAAGCAACTCCTACAGACTTAGCCCTGAAAACGCTTGGTCCCTATCTAAGCAACATCTCTCACCTCCAGTCTTGGTCCTTTGAAAATTCATGCTCCTGGGTTTCCCTGGTGGCTCAATGCTAAAGAATCCATCTATCAGTGCAGGGGACATGGGTTCGATCCCTGGTCTGAGAATATCCCACATGCCTCGGAGCAACTAAGCCCATGAGCCACAACTGTTGAGCCTGTGCTCTAGAGCTCAGGAGCCACAACTACTGAGCCCTTGAGCTCTAGAGCCCATGCTCCTCAATGAAAGAAGCCACAGCAATGAGAAGCCCAGGCACTGCAATTAGAAAGTAGCTCCTGCTCACCCCAGCTAGAGGAAAGCCTGTGCAGCAACAAAGACCCAGCATGGCCAAAAATAAATAATAAACAAAAAATTTAAAACATTTCTGCTCCTCAACATTGCCAGAGCCATCTTTCTTAACAAGCCATGTCATTCTCCTATTTTAAACCCTTGAAGGGGATGCCATCACTTCAAAAGCAAAGTCCAGTCTCCCTGGTAAAGCACATAAAAGTCCTGGGGGGCCCTGGCCCCTTCTCACACACCCACCTCAGGCCTCAGGCCTCACACCTCCACCCTGAGATCTACATTCTATCAACACTAAAGGCTTGCACCTTCCACTGATTCACATTGGTCTCCTCTCCCCTAAAGCTCTTTCTGACCCTGGGACAGTACCCCAGCAATGTTATTTGCCCTTGAAGTCTCAGCCCAAGGCTCCTCTCCTCCCAGAAGCCTGCCTGGCCCTCCTTCTGTGGTTTCCCCTAGGACCCCGTGCTCCCCTCTGCTTTATACCTGTAACCCAGCAAGACCCCATGATGCCTCTCTCAGGCAAACCCCTCCCCAGGTTCTCTGCTGCAGCTCCTTTCTGAAATACCTAGATAAGAGTATCTGATGCACATTTCTTGAGCTGTTTTACAGATGCTAAAACTACCACCAAATGGAAGATGTTAATGACTTGATAACAATGAGCGTAGCTACTGGAGCCTAAGGATGGATAATGCGAAAACCCTGTGACACCACACTGTTACCTTAATATCAAGCAGAGAACTTTGCAGGGCTGGTGTGTGTGTGTGTGTGTCTGTGTGTGTGTGTGTGTTCTCAGTTATGTCTGACTCTTTCAACCCTACAGACTATAGCCCAGCAAGCTCCTCTGTCCATGCAGTTCTCCAGGCAAGAATCCTGGAGTGGGCTGCCATTTCCTGATCCAGGGATCAAACCTGCATCTCTTCTCCCCTGCACTGGCAGGCAGATTCTTAACCACTAATGCCACCCGGAAAGCCTCATCTGGTCTTTACGCACTGCTACTTGGATAACCAACAAGGACCTACTGTATAGCACAGGGAACTCTTCTCAATGTTATGTGGCAGCCTGGATGGGAAAAGACTTTGGGGGAGAAAGGAATATATATGGCTAAGTCCCTTCATTGTCCACCTGAAACTATCACAAAATTGTTAGTCAGCTATACTCCTGTACAAAATAAAAAATTTTAAAAAAAAATGCTCTCCTGAAACCCATCAGGGAGCTCAAGCTTTTTGAGCACTAGTTGTCCTGGACTCCTTGTCTGAGGCCTTACGATAAATGCTGCTCTTTTCTTCACCACAACCCAACGTCAGTAGATGGGTGAGCAGACCCAAGTTTGGTGCAGTAACATACCTACTTATTTAATGACCTGATTTTTCAGTATCTTCTATGACAGCTACCATTTATCAGGAATAAGACTTCTTACTCACTTTTCTGCCCCTGGGACACAGAAGGGCATTAATTAATACTTTATGTTAAAGGAAATTAAATGAACAGCATTGTATATAAATATATATTTTTTAACCCCATTTGTCAGTTTCTCAATAGTTAAAGACTGATAAGAACACCTCCTCCTTTATAACTCAAGGGCTGAAGAAATCACATGGGGGTGAAAATGAAGTGGGGGTGACTCTCAACCATCAACGTTACTATGAGATCAGGTTCTACAACCAAACAAACCGGTTACCTGCCACCTCCCACATTCTGGAACTGTGAGGCTGCTTCCAGAACTCAGGTCTAGAAAAGACAGCTGCTCTGCTGGGCGGAGTCTTTGCAGTGGCTTTTCAGGACTCACAGAGGGAAACCCTACGAAATCTGAAATCTCCTATGAGGAAAGAGGCTTTGGGGAACATCCAAGGTATTATTAGTAACTATTAATAATATCCTTATGCTGATAGGCAAAGCACCAGGAAGAAACAAAACTGATTGTGTCACTCTAGATCAGACTGTCAAGCTAGGGTTTGGGTTTGGTTTTGGTCAGAGTGTAAAAACACAACATCCCCCTTCTCTGAAGAACACTGATTCTACACAAGAAGACCTGCAAACCCCTGAGCAGGTTCACGATGACAGCATGCTGAATGAAGGGTTAAGTGACTCCCAGAAGAAGTTCTTATTTACTCATTTCAGACATGCAGGAGCAAAAACAAACTGTTCTCTTCTTACTCTCAATTTCAATTAACAACAACAAAGAAAACAGCCTCAGTGGAGAATCTCAGCAGAAGCTGAAACAAGTAACTATAAACTCTTAGTTAGCTGTGCTAATTAGGCAGAGAAAGACATGAATAATTTAAAAAAAAAAAAAAAAAACCTAAACTTAATTCTTACATTAAGCAAGGTTCCAACTTCTGTTCCACTAAACCTCTTACTAGAATTAGATGTTACTCCTTACTCCCTAAGGTTGGGTAAGCTTTGCGTCAGAAAGCTTGTCCCCCAGTCTCTCCCTCCAGCTGGTTCAGAAATATCTCGAAGCCACAGTGGGGCTGGCCGGTTCCCAAAGGATGTCTCGCTAACCTCTGTATCCTCTCTTCCTAGAACAATAACTGGCTTCTCATGGATATTCAACAAATGTTTGTGCAATTGACCTAAAATGATGCCTAACAGAAACATGTTCAATTTCTGTCCAGCGTGAATCTGAACTCCTGACAGTCACATTCTCACCAGGTTGCACACATCTGGGGGGCCCTACCATGCACATTTGCGTTCCAGGGATTGCCATTAGCCACAGAACACCAGAGAACTGCCCCCGACCCCCAGGGCTTTGTAAGACTGTTATGCTACCCCACCCCTTCCAGTTTTATTAACCAGGAAAAAAATTAAGCAGCGCTGGAACACTAAGTGTGCATGACCTATTTATCAAACAATCAAACATTTACTAAGTGCCTGCTAGCCTGCGTAGAATAGAAATCCTTGTCTACAAAGACCGTGTTAATGAGTTGAGGAATTCAGGCATATGATGAAAAGGTAACTAACAAATGGAGGCAGTATGTGCTGAATGCCCAATCAACGAGACAGCTGCCGATAAACGGCACGAGACGTGAAGGAGGGAGCCCAGGCCTCGGCTGGGGACACCAGCCTTAGAAGGGTCTGAAGCCCTAGACCAGCAACACAAGTCCAGTTGAGTCAGAAGGAGCCTCCACTCACGTGGTTTAAAGATCTGAACTAATTACAATAGGATTTTCTGCTTCTCTTCTGATGAGGCTGATAGCACACAGGTCAAAAGCAGAGCAGCAGGAGAAGCAAGGGGAAAAAAAAAACTCTGTGAGCAAAATACAAATGCCAGGTGGCTGCACTACACAGGTTTTGGCCCAGCTCAGACTGATATTTGGGACACGCGCACCTGTCAATAGGAGGCCTGAACATATTTTCAATTTGCAAACGCATTATTTGAATCACACCTACAGACACCTCCAAATGAGCTGAGCAAATAAAGGAACACTAGAGAGCCCATCTCCCACGTGTCTATGACCCCAGAGTCATTGTTCAACGTCGGCGGAGGGCCCTGTGACCTTCTGGCAGCAGGTCTCATTTCCTGATCGTGTTTTGCTGCAGCTCACTAGCAATGACTCTGCGTTCCCTGAGCACATATGCACCGACAGATGGTGTAAGAGGATCAGAATCACGTTAACTGCTTCAGAAAAGCTAGTTTGGAATGCAAATATAGTCTGGAGGGGAGTTAAACAAGGGAAAATCAGGAAATGTGTCTCTGCAGTCTGACTGCCACACACAGAATGAAATGTATTCCCAGGCAGTCAAACTACCACGGAAGTCCCCTACCATACTCCTCCCAGAGTGTCCTGGATGTCACATTGTGTATTTAAGTATCTTAGCACTAGAGGATGGACTCCCTGAGAGTGGAGGAAAACATCCTATTTCTCTTTAGACACACGTCACCCATCACCATAAGTGCTTGAGAAATGTGTGAGATGGGAATTAATAAATTAATGGATAAACAGAGACTTCCCTGGCGGTCCAGTGATTAAGACTCCATGCTCCCAATGCAGGAGGCATGGGTTTGATCCCTGGTCAGGAAACTCAGATCTTGCATGCCACATGGCATGGCCAAAAGGAAAAAAAAAAATACAAGTTACAGAAAAATTAATGGATAAATACATGATGACATGAATGTGGGAAGCAGGTGCCCTCTGACTGTCCTCCTCTTTACAAACATCAACCTGAACGTGGACACAGCATGCTGCATACAAAGAGGGCTTCTTCTGGCTCCTGGCTCTAAGGCAGCCTCTGACCAGCACTGCACGGACCAGAGAGCAGCCGGGTGAACAGCAGAATGCCAGGACTTTGTTTCTCACTGTTTCTTGGAGGCCAGTCTGCTCAGCACAAGTCCCACTACCCACAAGGGAAAGAAACCAGCTGTTAAAGATCTCTTTTTTCAAACCACCCAAGTCTTGCTGCTGATCCTGTTTCTAAAAGGAGTAAAGAAAAAGAAGGCTTTCTTCCTTGCATTAAATGAGATGATTATAGAAGCCCTCTCCTCCTCCTCTAGCAACCTGTCTCATGAATTCAGCCCCATAACAAGAAGAAGTGAGAGCTAGTCTGCCCCCAGCCTAATGTTGACAAAATTAACCTTTGTCACAACTCGGACAAAAGTAATGAAAGAACTGGTTCTGATAATATCAGATTCAAGAAGGCAGAAGTTACTAACTCTTGACATTTTTGCTTTTCAGAGGAATGTACTGCAAAGAATACATAATGTAATTTAAAGACGTGAATGCTAGTCTTGCCTGTTATGAACAAAGTGGTACTTTGAGCAAGGTACTTTACTTTCTGAGCCTCTGTTTTCTCATCTATAAAATGAAGCCACTAACCCCAAATGTCCTTTCCAGTCTAGCTGTAAAAACCCCAGAACCAAAGGTTATCATAGTAAAAGTCACCTGGTTATCAAATAACACGCATTCCTGAAATTATTACTCAAGTACTATTATTATTATTACTCATTCTATGAACAACTGTGTCACACACAAAGCTAAGAAAGACAAATTGAAGAGCCTCCAGGTAATTTTTTAGTCATTATTAATTTATATTTTATAATATAGAGTTGTACTTTTTCAAATCAATAAAATTATTTCTTTTGTTCCTCTCTGAGAGAGGAAAGGCAGATTTTCAGTCCGATTTTATAAACAAGAAAAGTTTAAATAATTTCCTTAGTCGCAAATTTTGTGCTCAATAACCTAGTGAAACAAATAATCCACATATAATCACAGAGTTAAATTTCTGCAAGAACAGTATGATGTTAAAAAGCTTCATCAAAAAATACAGAAATTAATCATACTAAGGGAAGAAATTGACTATGCCAAAGCCTTTGACTTATTGTTTATTATTGTTTATTGTGTGGATCACAATAAACTGTGGAAAATTCTGAAAGAGATGGGAATACCAGACTACCTGACTTTGCCTCTTGAGAAACCTATATGCAGGTCAGGAAGCAACAGTTAGAACTGGACATGGAACAACAGACTGGGTCCAAATAGGAAAAGGAGTACGTCAAGGCTGTATATTGTCACCCTGCTTATTTAACTTCTATGCAGAGTGCATCATGAAAAACGCTGGGCTGGAAGAAGCACAAGCTGGAGTCAAGATTGACAGGAGAAGTATTAATAACCTCAGATATGCAGATGACATCACCCTTATGGCAGAAAGTGAAGAGGAACTAAAAAGCCTCTTGATGAAAGTGAAAGAGGAGAGTGAAAAAGTTGGCCTAAAGCTCAACATTCAGAAAACGAAGATCATGGCATCTGATCCCATCACTTCATGGGAAATAGATGGGGAAACAGTGGAACAGTGTCAGACTTTATTTTTGGGGGCTCCAAAATCACTGCAGATGGTGATTGCAGCCATGGAATTAAAAGACACTTACTCCTTGGAAGGAAAGTTATGACCAACCTAGATAGCATATTCAAAAGCAGAGACATTACTTTGCCTACAAAGGTCCATCTAGTCAAGGCTATGGTTTTTCCAGTGGTCATGTATGGATGTGAGAGTTGGACTGTGAAGAAAGCTGAGTGCCGAAGAATTGATGCTTTTGAACTGTGGTGTTGGAGAAGACTCTTGAGAGTCCTTTGGATTGCATGGAGATCCAACCAGTCCATTCTAAAGGAGATCAGTTCTGGGTGTTCATTGGAGGGACTGATGCGAAAGCGGAAACTCCAGTACTTTGGCCACTTCATGCAAAGAGTGACTCATTGGAAAAGACCCTGACGCTGGGAGGGATTGGGGGCAGGAGGAGAAGGGGATGACAGAGGATGAGAGGGCTGGATGGCATCACCGACTCGATGAACATGAGTTTAAGTGAACTCTGGGAGTTGGTGATGGAGAGGCAGGCCTGGCGTGCTGTGATTCATGGGGTCACAAAGAGTCAGACACGACTGAGCAACTGAACTGAAATAAGCCAAGAGAGAAAGATAAATATTGTATGATATCACTTATACCTAGAATCTAAAAATGATACCAATGAACTTATTTGCAAGACAGAAACTGACTCACAGACACAGAAAACAAATTTATGGTTCCCAAAGCAGAAGCAGGGGAAAATTAGGACTTTGGGATTAAAATACACACACTACTTTGCATAAAATAAGCAAGGACCTATGGCATAGCACAGGCAACTATATAGTAAGTCCTCTACATACAAACCTTCAAGTTGTGAACTTCCAAAGATGTGAAAATGCATGTGGTTCCAGCAAGGAACCAGAACCTGAGCCATCAACGTCAGGCATGAAAGAAATTGCAGCTTGCCTTCCGTCTCCTATTGCTGATGATCTTTCAGCTCCACCACCTCCCACCTCCTCTCCCTCCTCCAGTTGGTAACTCCTCTTGCCTGTTCACTCGATGCCAGCCCCTGTATGCCAGCTGTTGCGCTGTACTACTGTACTTTTCAAAATACTAAACTGTAAGACTTAAAATGTTTTCTTCATTTTTGTGTTTGCTTTTTATGCATTACTTTTAGGAAAAGTGTTATAGACCTATTATAATACAGTGCTATACAGACGATTGTGTTAGTTGGGTATACCGAGGCTAACTTTGCTGGACTTAGGAACAAACTGCTCTCAGAACGTGCAACTTGTTCGTATCTAGGGGCCTTACTGTACTCACTATTTTATAATAACCTATAATGGAAAAGAATATAAAAAAGAATATATAGAGATTTATGTATCTCTATATATGTATAGTGACCACTCTGCTATACACCTGAAACTAACACAACATTGTAAATCAATCAACTGTATTTCAATAACTTTTTTTTAAGGCTCCATGGAGACACTTACTTCAGCTCGTTGGTTTCCATGCCCTGGGCAATGGCCATGATGATGCCACCATGGTCCCCCCATGTGTAGTAGTGAGGTCCGGGCAGAGCCTGGAGGGAGAGAGAGACAGTCAGTGCTCATGCCACTGCCAGGGAGGTGGCCAGGAAGGAACAGTGCACACCTCACACACATTCACAGGCACAGGCACACACAAGGCAGGGATGCCACCACCTGAATACAAATTTGCATTCCCAGAGCATTTCACATCCATTATCTCACCTGCTGCACACAGCCCCAGGCAGGAACAGAGCAAGTACTCACATCCCGATTTTTAAATTTCATTTATATATACCCAGCTGCACTGCATCTCCGTTGTTGCACATGGGCTTTCTCTAGCTGCGGTGAGCGGCAGGGTCAACTCTCTAGTTGTGGTGGGTGGGCTTCTCATTGGGGTGGCTTGTGGACTCAACAGTTGTGGTGGACAGGTTTAAGCTACCCCAAGGCATATGGAATCTTCCCGGACCAGGGATTGAACCTGGGTCCCCTGCATTGGATGGTGGATTCTTAACCAGTAGACCATCAGAGAAGTCCCCAATTTTTTTTTTTTTTTTTTTTTTGCCAAATGAAAAAAACTAGAGTTTCTATTAAAAGTGGCAGACTATAAACAGCAAAGGTAGGAATCAAACTCAAATCTCTGAGCTTCACCAGCTGTGATTAAAAGGTAACCAACCAGGGACTTCTCTGGTAGTCCAGTGGTTACGGATCTGCCTTCCAGCACAGAGGACACAGGTTTGATCCCTGATCAGGGAGCTAAGATCCTACATGCTGAGGGGCAACTAAGCCCATGTGCCCTAACTACTGAGCCTGCACACTCTAGAGCCTGTGCACCTCAATGAGACCCAGCACAGGCCCCCAAAAAACAAACAAGTAACCAACTGGAATTCTGGGTTCTACTGTGACAGAATAAGCCCACTACAGCCCACCTTTCCTACTAATTACAAATAGAAACTTTTGGACGAAACACACACAGCTACCTAAGGATGCTGTCAAGTAAACAGAATCAGGCAGCTTGTGAACGGGCCTAAAAAACCTGGAGAAGCTACCCAAACGACTGAGGCTTCCTGGTACACCTTTACCCTGAGGGAATGCCCCAGCCTCGGATACCGCAATCCCAGGCAGGTGGCTAAAGTTTTATAGAAATTTTCTGCTTAAGGAGACAGGAAAATAAGCTCCTGCAATTTTCCTACAGAAAAATGTAGATGGAATCCCAGAAAGGGGATTTTGAGGAAGTAAACACTCTAATTCTGTGTATAGACTCAGACAGATTTCAGCTTGACCCCTAAGCTGTATGTGTGTGGAACAGACCCAAACCAGCACAGAAAAGACTCAGCAACCTGAACCGAGGTTTCCACAGAACGCAAGATGGAACGTACAGTCCGCATCTGAACAGATTCATTACGTGCTAAAACAGAAATTGCCACATCCTCCAGAAGATTTCATTTCATGTCCTGGATACTATCCAAAAATCACTCAACATACATACAGATCAGGAAAATGTCTCCAATCCTCCAGGGAAAAGACAATCAATGGGTGCCAAGCTCAAGACAATCCAAAGGTTGGAATTGCCAAATGCTATAAAAACAGTCATAACTGTGTTTCACAATGTAAAGGAAAACACACCTGAAATGAGCAAAAGACAAGAATTCTTCCCAGAGAAGTGAAAACTACTTTAAAAAAAAAAAAAAAAAGGAAAGAATTCTAGAACAGGAAAATGAAATGTTTGAAATAGGAAAGTCACTGACGGGCTCAATGACAGAACAGAAATGACAAAGGAATCAGTGAATTTAAACGTGAATATACAGGATTAAAAATGATCTATTCTAAAGAATGTACAGAATAAAAGACTTAAAAGAGAAAAGCCCCAAAGACTCATGGGACAAAGGGCCTAATAATTGGAGGCCATGATGAACAGGAGAAAGGAACTGAAGCAGAAAAAATATTTGAAAAAAATAATGGCTGAAAATTTCCCAAATTTGATGAAAGAGATAAATTTGTATATTCAAGATAAGTGTCCCCCAAAACACTAAGCACAAAGAAAATTATACCTAGAAACATCATAATAAAACTGTCGAAAACCAAAGATAAAACAATATCAAAGTGTCTTAAGAAAAATGACATGATACATACATGAAAATGATAACCAATGAGTATAGATTTCGCATCAGAAGACAGTACATCTTCAAAGCACAGACGCACCTCGGAGATACTATAGGTTCAGTTCCAGACCACCACAAAGACACAAACCACCATGAAGCAAATCACATAGTTTTCTGGTTTCTCAGTGCTTATTAAAGTTATGTTTGCAATAACCTACACTCTAGTAAGTGTACAATAGCATTATGTATAAATAATACTTTAATTTTAAAATGTTTTATTGCTCAATGGAGTAGAACAGAAAGCCTTAAAATAGACTCACACATATATGGCCAATTGATTTTCAAACAAGCACCAAGGCAATTAAGTGGAAGAAAGAGAAGTATTTCCAACAGGGGATACTGGACCAACTGAATGTCTATAAGGATAAAGGAGTATCAACCCTTCTCTCATACCAGATACACAAATTAACTCAAAATAGATCATAAACCTAAACCCTAAAACTATAAAACCTGCAAAAGAATAAATAAGGGACAATCTCTGCAACCGTGGAAAGGACAAACATCTCTCAGAACAACAAAGAGCATAAAACACTGAAGAAAAGAGCTGATAAATTAGACTTCATCAAAAGTAAAAACATCTACTCTTCAAAAGACACCATGAAGAGAATTTTAAAAAAACAAGCCACAGGCTGAGAAAATATTTATAACACACAGAAAAAGACTTAAATCCAGAATATATTTTTTTTTCCAGAAAAACCTCTTACAGCTCAATAAGACAACCTAATTTTTTAAAACAGGTAAAATATCTGAACAGACACTTCAAAAAAGAAAATTTTTAAATGGCCAATGAGCACATGAAGTTCAACATCATTAGTCAAAGAAATGCCAATTAAAACTACAATGAGATATCAGATGCACTTATTAAAATGTGTAAAATTTTAAATGCCTTATCAAGTGTTGGCAAGCATCTGAAGCAATCAGAGCTCACACACTGCTGGTGGAAATGTGAAATGGTACATCCACTTTGGAATACAATTTGATAATTCCTTTAAAAGTTAGACATATACCAATTAGGTTGCCCACTCTTTCCTTCCTGCAGTATCTACCCAAGAGAAATTAAATATATATGTCCACCTAAAAAACATGTAATTAAATGCTTGTAACAACTACACTGTCATCAGTAGAAACGAGAACGTTCATCAACTGACCAATGGATAAAGAAATTGTGGAATATCCCCACAATGGGATACTAACCAACAATAAAAAAGGAAAGAACTGCTGATAAGTGAAACAACATAAAAGAACCTCAAAATCCTCACAATGAGAGCTAGCAGCCAGGCCAAAAGACTGCACAGTGTATGAGTCCATTTACACAGAATTCTAGAAAATGTTAATAATCTGGAAGGATGAGGGTAGAGAGAGGGATGAATCGCAAAGGAGACAAAAAGATACTTGGGTGGGGCGATGAGGCGGTCTTAATGGTGGTGTGCTGGTGAAGAGGTAGCGAGGGTGATCAATTCTGATCAAACTGTATACTTCAAATACGTGCAGTTTACTGTACCTCTATATACCTCAATAAAGTTGTTGTTGTTGTTGTTGAAGGACCTCTATGAATCTGAGGATTTGCCCACCTAATTCGTAGTATGAATAGAAGGGGAACAAGAATTCTAGTCATCAGTTTTCTAGGCAGCATCTGTCAACTGCATCCCATTTCTTCATCGCGGGCCACCATCGATCCCCTTCACACAGTCGAGACTGCCCTCTTAAGAGAAGGCTGCCCATGGGGACTCAGATTCCCCCTCACACAGACACTCTCAATCTTCTCATCCCCTCGTTAGTTCTCTGCTAGTTCCAAAACTGTGGTCCCTGTGGGATGGCCACCTCTTGGCTGACGGGGAGCGTGCCCAGCGGAAGGCACTGACAGCTGCCCCCACGTCAGCCGGACAACCCCACTTCCCTGCAGGAGCAGCGAGACACCACTTTCTCCGCAGAAGGAAATCACTTGCAGATGTTCAAATTCCAAATTACACCAACATCAGAAGGTACAAACCAACCACAAGCCTATTCCCAGAGGAAAGAACACCCAATTTCAAAAGGAATGTCCGGCTCCAGGGAAGAGGAAAACCACTGCTTAATCGTTCCCATGGGGGCGGGACGAGGATGCCCCCAAAATTCCAAACTGTTCACACATTTTTGACTACTCTGGACTTAACAGTCTCCTTCATCCAAATACAGAATTATGTTCTCTACCATGCTGTAGACCTGAATCTCTGTCTCTCTTTCTCCCTCTCTCTTTCTCTCACACACACACACATATGATGTCTGGGTCCTACATGTCTCAGCTGGAGGAATGGTGAACCCTACCCCAAATGAGATAAGGTACATGACGGGCCTCTGTAGACTGCAAAGACCCAGATAAATGTTGGGCATGACTACTGCTTCACGTACAGAGTATTTCTCTATGAAAGTGCACAAGTCGCATTCCCAGGAAGGGCACCATGAGGATGGGAGCTGCCTGCTGGCTCTGCTGACAACCCCTCAGCCCTCCTGAGGTCACGCCCGGCTGGCAGGGGATCTGGGGGGTTCTACCCCAGCAGCTCCCCACAGGCACAGCAGAGCGTCGCTGACAGCAGCACCTACAGAACGAGACCAGATGCCTGTCTCCCTGGTGAGGGGAAAAAACACTTCTTTGTTTTACAAGTTGGGAAATTCTCTAATGTCCAAGGCTGAGTTAGCATTTTGGGACTAGAGTACTAGCCCTTCAGAACTGGGATAATTGATTCCTGAGGACCCAAATTTAGTCACACGAACTTAAGGCAGACACAGCTTCCCTCCACAGCACAGAATGTGCCATAGCACAGAATGAGATGAAGGACCCAGTGATGGGGGGACGGGCTTGACTTAAACCTTCAATAGCACGCAAAGAAAAGTAAGTGACTAGTTCAGACATGATACCACTACATTACAATTTGCTGATGGATTCAGCAAACCCTTACTGAGCACCCAGTGTCCATACTAGACACTGTTAGTCCCAGAGGTAAAGAAGTGACAAAACAGACACCACTTTATCCTCGTGGAACTTGTCATTTTGGAATGTTTACACAAATTCACAGTTGTTGTTTTATTAAGTCTGTTTTTGATTCAAAGTAACATTTTTAGCAAAATCACAAGCCCACATTATGGAGTGTGATAACAAATCAGTGCAGCTGACCCTGTGTGTGGCTCCTGGTATCTCTCTGAATTTCATAACCACACTTGGCTCTGTGGGCTCCCCCCCACAGGCCATGTGTGTCCCTGACACATTAAGACAAGAACAGGGGTGTGGGATGAGGGAGCTGACCTCTCGCCACCGGGCTCCAGCACTGCTGGAGATATATACGTTGGTCTTGCTCGCCAGGTTCTTTCCCACCGAACCTAAAATGCAAGAAGAGCAATTATTCCTAAGGTCAAGAATACGTCAGTTTATCACCTGGCGCAACCAGAACTGCTGAGTCCTCTAACAACAAGGACCTCTCGGGACCACGAACAGCTAGGGCTGCCCTAGGTGGCCGGGGTCCTTGTGTATGCGGCTGCACATAAGCCAGCAGCTAAACCCATCAGTGACGACAGGCAAAGTCAACTCACCGGTGGCGATGATGAGCCCGGGCGCCGACTCCTTGGACAGGATGGGCATCCTCCGAAGCTGGAGGCTCAGCAGCTGGCTGAGCCGCTGGGCCAGGTGCAGGGAGCAGCCCTGGGAGAGCTGCAACACAAGTTCAGCTGCTGTCATCGCGTGACATGCCCCCCAGTCTCCCTCTAAAGGCCGAGGCTTCCTGTGCCCACACTGCAGCTGGCACAAAGCAAGGAGACTTGGCCCCAAGGAGACCAGAGCCACAGCAAGGCTGTCCCCACCCTCGCCCCAGATGGACATGAGCATCTGAACCATGTAAACACCACTCGTGGGAGAAAAGAGAAAGACACTAAGGAAAAAAAATTCCTTCTGAGACTCTAAGAGAAGACCAGTTAGAAATCAGAGCTATATATAAACAGGTAATCTCAGTTCAGTTCAGTCGCTCAGTCGTGTCTGACTCTTTGAGACCCCATGGACTGCAGCATGCCAGGCCTCCCTGTCCATCATCAACCCACAAGGAACTATTGTATGGCACGGAGAACTATAGTCAGTGCCAAAAAGGGAAAAGAATCTGAAAGAGTATATGCAGGTATATATCTACGTATGTATGTATGACTGAATCACTTTGCTGCACGCCCGAAACTAACACAACATTGTAAATCAACTATAATTCAATGAAAATTTTGAAAGAAAGAAGTCAATGCCAACTTAAGTAGTGTGAAAGCTGTCCCTCTCTCAGTGTTACCCAGCATTTCCCTCACGTCACTCAGAGAAATGAAATGATTTCATGGTACTTATTTTCTAAGTCACTGGAGATGCATTTCAAATATGATTTAAGCAACTTAGTCAGAAGGAAAACCAACACTCAGAAGTCAGAAAGTCTTACTGATACACTTCCAGATGTACAACATCTGAGATATAAACACCAAAAGATCCACATGGCATTTTTTTAAGTAGTCTGTATTTGTACAGAAAGTCTTCAGGTGTCCTCTGCAAGACTTGGAAGTTATTCCGACTGGCCTCCAGTACTTAGGTTCAAATTTCAATAGTTCTGCAAACAAGGTCTTTTGCTATAGGATCAGGTCATGCCCAATTCTCCAGCCAGAAACTGACTGTCAAATGTTACTTAGCCTCGTCTAGTATTCTAGATAGGGTATCTCTATTTGTGCTTATTTTACAGGGCAAAACTGATATGATTTGCTAGATATACTTACTTTTATAACAAAAGGATTTCTCTAACGAATATCTGTCTTAAAATAAGGATGGGGGACCTTTCCCGGTGGTCCGGTGTTTAACATCTGCACTTCCAATGCAGGGGGCAGGCGTTTGATTCCTGGTCAGGGAACTACATCCCACATGTCACAACTGAGACTTAGCATAGACAAAAAAATAAATTTTTCTAAAAGAAAAAGAAAATGGAAGTGTAGGGCATCATATAAAGCCAGGGGTCACGGTCAATGACTTCTTTCCAGGAAAAAGGAAGCGGCTGCTTGAGTGAATGGGAACCCTGAATGAGGCCAAATTACACATTTGAGGATCATGAGCTTTTTAGATGAAGCCACAGGTAAGGAAAATGGTAGAATCCTAAATTATATTCAGCAAAGAATTTTATAAGACATTCCTCAGAAATAATAACGTATGGCAAGGGTTCCCAAACTTTCTAGGTTCCCAACACAATCAGTGTCTCAGTAAATTATTTTTATAATTGCCTTCGATCAGAAGAAATACTAATATTTTTTACCACAGTTAAGTCCAAACAACCTAATAAGTGCATGTCCTAATAATGTAGCAGCAACAGTCTGAAATAATACTGCATGTGTTTATAGTTAAGCTGAAAACACCATAAAACTTTTATTTCATCCTTACATAACCACAATTACTTAATAATAGGATGTAAACACCTGTTAGGCACTGCACAGCTTCTCAAACTTCAGAATCTAAGCAGATAACACTACTACCATTTCCTAAACCAGACCGATTTTCGTACTTGCTTTTCACCATGTAAACTGCCAAGCAAGAGTCCAGCTTCACAAAGATATGTCATCCAAAGACATACAGCATGAGCTAATGTTGAAGCTATGAACTAACCCAAGAGAGTAAATTCAGATGGTGACCAACAGACGTCAAGCACCCTTCAAAAATTTAAAATACCCCATGGTGCCTCTGCAAGCCCATTACAGCACCCCAAGATAACTCGGTGCAGAGTTTCAGAACAGTGAGAGCAGAACTACAGTTACAAGTGTTTTTAAAACAATCCAAACAAGAGCGTAGCATCTATACCTCACAATTGATTTTCTCTCCGTATTCGGTGAAGGCTGGGGCCTGAAGGAACTCCCAGGTCCCGCCTTTGTCGAAGGTGATGACGGATCTCATGTTTTCCTCATTCATGGAGCCACTGATGAGAGTAGCAATGTAGACCCCCTGTAACCCCTCCACTCGGTGGAAGTCAGCAAATGGTTCATTGGCAAAATACCTACAGTAAGAGAAAATAAGCGGTGTTATCTGCTAGGGATATTTTTATTTTAAATAACAGAAGTTAACCATTTTCTTAGGTTTTTTTTTTTATGTGGACAATTTTTAAAGTCTTGATTGACTCTGTTACAACATTACTTCTGTTTTTTGTTTTGGCTTTTTGGTTGCAAGCCATGTGGGATCTCAGCTCCCCAACCAGGGACTGAAACTGCACCTTCCCTGCACTAGAAGGTGAAGTCTCAACCCCTGGACCACCAAGGAAGTCCCCACAAAATTTAACCATGTTAAAGAAGATTCACTGGCATTAAGTATCTTCCTAATGTTATGCAACCTTCATCACTATGTAGTCCCAGAACATTTCTATCATCCCAAAGGGAAACCCTGCACCCTCTGGTAGCCACACCTCACTATTCCTTCCCACTCCAGATGCTGGCAACCACTGGTCAGTTTACTGTCTCTATTTGTCGCTGCTATTCAGTCGCTAAGTCGAGTGCAACTCTTTGTGACCCCGTGGACTGCAGCATGCCAGGCTTCCCTGTCCTTCACTGTCTCCAGAGTTTGCTCAGATTCATGTCCATTGAGTCAATGATGCCATCCAGCTGTCTCATCCTCTGTCGTCCCCTTCTCCTCCCACCTTCTATCTTTCCCAGCATCAGGGTCTTTTCCAATGAGTCAGCTCTTTGCATCAGGTGGCCAAAGCATTGGAACTTCAGCATCAGTCCTTCCAAAGAATATTCAGGACTGATTTCCTTTAAGATAGACTGGTTTGATCTCCCTGCAGTCCAAGGGACTCTCAAGAGTTTTCTCCAGTACCACAGCTCAAAAGCATCAATTCTTCACCACTCAGCCTTCTTTATGGTCCAACTCTCACATCCGTACACAGCTACTGGAAAAACCATAGCTTGGACTTGCCTATTCTGGATATTTCATATAAATGTAATTATATAATATATGACCTTTTGTATCTGGTTACTTTCCCTTACTATATTTTCAAGGTTCATCCATGTTGTATCGGTACTGTATTCCTTCCTTCCTGTGGCTGAATAAACTGCCTTTTTTTTTTTTAACTTTGAAGGCCAAGATGCTCATTTGATCAATTACTCCTCACATGGGGCTCAGAATGATAACTATAACACAGAAAAGTTGATGTGAGAGTTACACTTATTTCTCCACGAACGATACTGACCCCAAATCCTCCAGTGAGCCTGGATAAACAGGAAACAATAAACCAAACTTACCAGATACTAATTACAGTACTGGCTTGTTCACAATAGCCAAGACATGGAAGCAGCCTGAATGTCCATCCACAGATGAGGGGATAGAGAGGATATGGCATGTATACAATGGAATGCTACTCAGCCACAGAAAAGAATGAGATAATGCCATCTGCAGCAACAGGGGCAGACCCGGAGATGACCGTAAGCGAAGTAAGTCAGAAAGAGAATGACAAACACCACTTGCATGTGGAACCTAAAATACGACCCAAACAAACCTATCTAGGAAATAAAAGCAGACTCGCAGACATGGAGAACAGACCTGTGGCTGCTGACAGGGACGGGACAGGAAGGATGGAGAGTTCGGGCTTAGCAGATGCAAGCTATTTTATATATAGTCTGGATAAACAACAAAGCTCTAACTGTATAGCACAGGGGACTATATTCAATATACTGCGAGAAACTATAATGGAAAAGAATGTGTGTGTGTGTGTGTGTGTGTGTGTGTGCATGTGTGTGTATAAATGAATCACTCTGTCACACAGCAGAAATTAAGACAACACTGTAAATCAACTAGACTTCAGTTTAAAATAAAAATTATAGTGTAGTTCTGGGGCTTACAATTTAACCCAGTCTACAGAAATATAGCTAAGGGGTTACACTGTCCAGATACTTATAACTAATTAGCCAACACCCTGATCAGACAGAAGCCCATAGGATTTGTCAGGGAACAGAGCAGAAGCCTTCCCAAAGACACAGTACATCCAACAAAGATGGCTCTGGAAACCTTGAGGTTATGCTTATTAACAGGGAAACAGTGACAAAGACCTCCCTGGCCTTAACTGCTATGCCCAGATCCTGCAACTTCCCTGAGCAGTAGTTTTGCGCTAACATGGTACACGTTCTAAGGACAGATTCCCAAGAAAGGTAGCCACAGTTCACACGTGGCTTTTAAAACTGGAAGCATGTCCTTTGTTTGGAGAGTTCTGAGCCACCGGGCTTTATTAATTTAAAAAAATTAAAAAAACACACACACACACAGAACTACACGCTCCTGTCATCCGTCATATAAATCTGAAGCAGGAAGACTGTTTTGCCCGTTCAGACAGAGAGATGCACACAGAAGTGGCAGAGCCACTCTGCCTGAGAGACAGAGCAAGGTCCTCCAGAAAACACTGGCGCTGAGACCACATGTTCTGATACGTGGTTTCCTTAGTTCCGGTTTAGTTGGTTTTCAATTGCTTCCCTAGGAATCAGCCCAGGTCTGTTACCCACCTTGCCCTCTATTCACACGACTCTCTTGCTTGTGATTCTACTATTGTGAGGGTCACCACAGTCTTCTTCCAATTTATCTGGGAGGTCTGAGTTTCCCTCGTCTCGAGGAGCCTTGTTTCTTTCCGCAGTCTTTCTCCTGGCGTTTTATCTTTTCAATCCAAGCAGAAGCCTGTCCCCTGTACCTCCACTCTTCTCCGGGTCCCGCTCCATCCTGTCATCTCTCCTTCTAACACCTCACACTTTGCAACCACCTGACTCACCCAAGCACCTCTCCACAAGAGTCCGTATTCTTCCATTTTCTCTCACCGGCTCTCACCACTTGCTTTTCCCTCTCGCCAGACAGCTCACCAGGTCCCTCTCAGCCACTTTCAGCCCAGAACCCAGCAGTCCTCCTCAAAATGCCCCGCAGGCAAGCCACTTCTTCCGTCCACCCCACGTCTGTCCTGCCATCTTAGACAGTGCCTCCCCTCGGCACCTCTCACCAAGGTCAGGGCCATCCCTGGGAAGGATTCCTCCTCCAGGTCTCTAAGTAACGAGACCCAGGTCCTTGGCACCCACTTCCCCGCTAGGCGCAAATCATAGCTCATGTTGTTTGGTTTTCCTTTCTGAGTTAAGCCAGCCTGCCCACATAAACTGCTCACTCACACTTCTCCAGTGTGATCACACTGAGATGGAGATGCAGATGGCAAAGGTCACTTAAGTGAGCACATCTCCAGTCTCAAGATAAAAATCTGAAGAAAGGAATGAGAAAGTCAAAGAGGAAAGCAGTCTATGAATCTTGATATAAATCTATTTTCAGTTTCATAACTGGATGCTCAGGCGGGGCGGGGCGGGAAATGCCGTAACTTCATAAAGGGTCATTTGTGTGCTGGCATTACGGAGGTTCCCACCCCACAGAGAGCCACGCTCTGCAGCTCTGGGCTCCCCCTCCCATCTCCATCCTGAAGAGCTGACAGAGGCAGAAGCTGAGGGAACTTTGGCCGAGCTGTGACTTACTGGCCCCATGGCCAGAGTCTCTCAAAGGTGAGAGAGTCGGCAAGAGGCCAGAGAGAGTGGTTCATGATTTTAATTACAAGTCAGGTGACTATCCAGATGTTCAAGCTGGATTTAGACAAGGCAGAGGAACCAGAGATCAAATTGCCAACATGCGCTGGATCATCAAAAAAGCAAGAGAGTTCCAGAAAAACATCTATTTCTGCTTTATTGACTATGCCAAAGCCTTTGACTGTGTGGTTCACAATAAACTGTGGAAAGTTCTGAGAGACATGGGAATCCCAGACCACCTGACCTGCCTCCTGAGAAACCTATATGCAGGTCACGAAGCAACAGTTAGAACTGGACATGGAACAACAGACTGGTTCCAAACAGGAAAAGGAGTACGTCAAGGCTGTATATTGTCACCTTGCTTATTTAACTTATATGCAGAGTACATCATGAGAAATGTTGGACTGGAAGAAACACAAGCTGGAATCAAGATTGCCAGGAGAAATATCAATAACCTCAGATATGCAGATGACACCAACCTTATGGCAGAAAGTGAAGAGGAACTAAAAAGCCTCTTGATGAAAGTGAAAGAAGAGAGTGAAAAAGTTGGCTTAAAACTCAACATTCAGAAAACAAAGATCATGGCATCCGGTCCTGTCACTTCATAGCAAATTGATGGGGAAACAGTGGCTGACTTTATTTTGGGGGGCTCCAAAATCACTGTGGATGGTGATTGCAGTCATGAAATTAAAAGACACTTGCTCCTTGGAAGAAAAGTTATGACCAACCTAGACAGCATATTTAAAAGCAGAGACGTTACTTTGCCAACAAAGGTCTGTCTAGTCAAAGCTATGGGTTTTCCAGTGGTCATGTATGGATGTGAGAGTTGGACTATAAAGAAAGCTGAGTGCTGAAGAACTGATGCTTTTGAACTGTGACGTTGGAGAAGACTCTTGAGAGTCCCTTGGACTGCAAGGAGATCCAACCAGTCCATCCTAAAGGAGATCAGTCCTGCGTGTTCATTGGAAGGACTGATGCTGAAGCTGAAGCTCCAATACTTTGGCCACCTGATGTGGAGAACTGACTCATTGGAAAAGATCTCGATGCTGGGAAAGATTGAAGGCAGGAGAAGGGGACGACAGAGGGTGAGATGGTTAGATGGCATCACCGACTCAATGGACTTTAATTTGAGTAATTCCAGGAGTTAGTGATGGACAGGGAAGCCTGGCATGCTGCAGTCCACGGGGCTGCAAAGAGTCAGACACGACTGAGCGACTGAACTGAACTGAAGGCGACTATTGCTCACTGCTACAAAGGAATGACGTACGTTACACAGGGATAAAATCTGAAAACACTACCCAAAGCGAACTAGACACAAAGGTCAGGTGTTACCGTATGATTCTATTTATATGAAATAGCCAGAAAAGGCAAATTCATAGAGACAGAAAGCAGCCTGATGACTGCCAGGGGCTTAGGGGAGAGAAATTACTGAACAGTTAAGTGATTTTCTTTGGGAAAAATGTAAATGTTTGGGAATTCGGTAAGGCTGGTGGTTGCACAGCACTGTAAATGTGCTATGTTGCACTGAGTTGTTTACTTTAAAATGGATAAGTTTACGTTATGAGAGTTTCACTTCAATAAATCATTAAAAATAAAAGAAAGCCACTGGGAGCCAGCCTGAGGAGGCAGTGACTGACCAAACCAGAACAACCTGAGGATGAATCACAGAAGGGATGGTTTATAACACATTACAAGACACTGAATAATAAACAACCTCTGAGTCTACGCTGGGAAACAAAGTTAAGGAGTAAAAGATGACAGCACCTCCAAAGGAGAAGAAATAGGGTGTGGAAAAGTGTACCAGAGCACACAGAAAGTTCTCCACTTGGTATCTAATAGGCATCCTCAGATGGGAACTCACCCAGCCCTCCTGGACAGTCTGAAACCATCACTGTGCCGGTTGCTCCAGCCAAGCAGTGGTGGGTCCCTGACGTCCCCTCCTCCTCGCAAACCCCATGTCCCATCCATCAGTCAAACGCATCAGCAAATGGGTCAAAACGAAAGTGATAGTTGCTCCTATGCGACCCTATGGACGGTAGCCCTCCAGGCTCCTCTGCCCACGGAAATCTCCAGGCAAGAATTCTAGAGGGGGTAGCCATTCCCTCCTGCAGGGGAATCTTTCCAACCCAGGGATCAAATCCACAGCTTCTGCATTACAGGTGGGTCTTTTACTGTCTGAGCCATCAGGAAGCCTCTGACCATTTCCATCATCTCCACTGCTACCGCTCCAGGTCCCGCCAACCTCAACCTCCACTGGCCCGGATTTCAGCAGTGATCTCACAGCTGGATCTCCCAGTTTGCAAGTCTGCTGTCTAATTTCCACACAGCATGTAGCATGGCTTCTTTAAAAGATAAGTCACATGAGTATCCACTGAAAATAATCTATAATACTGCCCATTTATGTTTTATGCACTTTTCTTTACATAATGCAATTCACATTTTTTAAAGTGGTGTCCAAAAAATATAACAGGTTAAATCAAGTGATATCCAGCTTCTGGTCAAAACCCTCCATCATGCTTAAGAGGAAAAAAAAAAAAAAAGATCCTGCTATGCCCTTGAGGGCCCTGTACAATCTAAACCCTGCTTTCTTGGTTCCTGTGTCTTAGGGATGCTCTCTCCCGTCCATCAGCTGGTTGATCCACCCTGGCCTCCACACTGCTCTTAAACCACTCAAGTCCCACCCCAGAGCCCCTGTGCCCACTGTTCCTCCACCTGTAAGCCTCCTCCCCAGGTTATGTGCCCAGCTCCCTCTCCTGTGTAACTCAGGCACCTGCTCAAACATCATTCTCCTAGAACAGCTGTCCATGACCGGCTCATATAAAGCAATGCCCTTGTAACCCACTGTCCTCTTATCTCACTTTATTTTTCTTCTCCGCACTCAGCATTATCGGCAGAGCATGTATTTGTTTCTATTTTGTCTTCCCACAATTAGAACAAAAGCTCCATGGATCAGGGAGCTTGTTCCAAGTTTCCCTTGCTGGATACACAATACTGCATGGCTGTACATGCAAAGCCACCAGGCACTGAACAGCAGCATCCTTGCTGAATGACCCAGCAACTTGAAGAGGGACAGCGGGCAGCAAGGACATGCCCTCTGACCTGAGGTTCACGGCGATCGAGCCAGACCTCACTGCAGACCAGCCAGTTCTGCCAGCTGGCTCTTCCCAAGAGCAGAGAGCAGTTTTAATCACATTGAGATGCACACAAGAGTGGTCTGTCACAGACAAACGAGAGTAAATGACCTCGCGCCACTGATGGATCACAGTGCCACCCACATGGCATGGCATCCACCCCTTCCCAGTCCCAGACTCCTTCATGGCCCTGAGAACACTGTTACAGCAGGACCACTCCAGGCAGGTGACGTACTGATGAAGGACTTTCCCACAGATACCACAGAACAATACCTTGCAATTACCGGGGGGAGAATAATGATGTTAATTAACCAGAGTCACGTGGAGGAAGGGCCTTGTAGACACACATGCCAACTGGCCCACAGGTGGTGATGACGTTTTGCCAGTGCTCTTTCCCACTGGGTCTGAGATCACAAAACCAGGTAACTGAATGAAGGAACCCCAAAGGAGTGGCTGACACGGTGGCAGTGATCCTAAGAGTCACCCAGCACAGCAGTGCTCAGCCTCTGCACCACATAAACATGTGGGGACCTCCATGGTGGTCCAGTGGTTAAGAATCCTCCTGCCAATGCAGGAGACACAGGTTCGACCCCTGGTCTGGAACGATCCCACATGCCTCGGGGCAATTAAGCCCGTGCACCACAGCTACTGAGCGTGTGCTCTACAGCCCTCTAGCCGCAACTACTGAGCCCAGGCTCTAGAGCCGGTGCTCCGAAACAAGGGAAAGCCACTGCAGTGAGAAGTCCGGAGCCCCCGCCCTCCGCAACTGGAGAAAGCCCACCAGCAGCAACAGAGACCCAGTGCAGAGAAAACCGAACCAGTTAAAGTTGTTTTAAAAATTAAACAAGATCCTCAAGTGCCTGTCACACCTCAAACCGGATAAAAAAATTACTGTCTGGGAAGGTGAACCAGTAATCACTGGGGCTTCTGAAACCACCCCCAGGGGAGTCCAAATGTTCAGGGGATGTTGAAAACCACCCAACGAGAGGTCGTGCCGGGTAAGAAAGCAGGAAGTGGCCCTGCCTACTGGTCTCCTTACCTCACCAAGGTGTCACTGCCTGCCCCTGCTGGGCTGTAATAGAGCACGTTCTCCAAGGACAGTGAGAACTTCAGCCCGTCTGCCTCCGAGATATACAGGTTGGTGCGGTTGTTACTGTGACTGACACACACAAACACCTGGTCCTCAGAGGCGTCCGCGATGTAATATTCCTTTGGCATCAAAAAATGAAAAAGACACAAGTCAAAAAAAACCACATATGCCCTGTGGAAGGTCCCTTTGCATACGCAAGCAAGGGCTTCTCAGTGTCCCAGGGAGGAGGGCAGTCTTGGAGCCCACGAGAGCCTCCCAGTCTTGGGAAAGAAGCTTGGCTGACTCTCTTTAGAGACCCTGAGGCTGTCCTCTGGCTGGAGCAGACCCCTTATCAGCAGGTGGGGCACAAAATAAGAATGGGCCTTGAACTCCAAAAACGACCTAGAAATCACTTTTACGTAATGGTGTCTCCTTATCATTACTACAAAGCATAATGCAAATTAATGTGCATTTCCTTCCCTCTCATTTCCTCTAAGATGACTACAGGAAGGCAGAACCCAGAGAAAGCAAAGAATTAACAAACAAGTTCTTCATCACATACTCCTCTGAGCTACTAATCCTCCATCACACGAGGCCCTGGCATCAAGGCCTTCAAGTGCCACCTCCTCCCCACGGTCACTTTCACGATGACACAGCTCACACTGACCTTTCCTGTGGTTCTCTATGTCCTGACACACGCTGCACAGTCAGGCCTTTGACTGTACATGGTTTCTTCCTCTGCTCTGTTCTCGGACCCTCCAACCCATCTGTTTCTAAAAGGGTGAGACTCCAATCCTGTCCCCTTATGGAACCTCGCCATCTGTGACCAACACAGCAGGTACTTAATGAATAACTGCTGCTGTCCTTGCCTTCCCATTCCTTCAGCACGGGCACACAGAGCCCATTGACTCTGGCTCTAAACCTCTCTGCCAATCCTTCTCCACTTCAAGCAAATTAAGGCTCCCATTCAGCTCCACTTCAACAAGTGAGGAGGGAAAAAACAGACCAAGATGCCCAAAGCGACTAGTCTAGAAAGTGACTCCAGGGAGCTTCCATCAAATATCCTCCCCCATCACCCTCCCCCTGACCTCTGCCTGAGGACAGCAGCACTCCCCTCCACCACCGCGGACCCCACTCACATTAATAGGATGTCTTGTGACAAACTGGGCTGCTCGCATGGGCTTCCGGCCAAAGGAGACCCAGAGCTGGACAGAGGACGGTTGTGGACTGCCGAAGAGATGCTGCCAAGGAAGAGGAGGAGAAAAACACCAACTGTACCATATGATAATCATTCAGAACAAGTGTAAAAGGAAACAGGACAGTCAGATCCCTCTGATTCTACTAAAAACATGTGATCGCAAATGCACATTTTGCAATGTCTGCCGTCACTGGGAAGCCTGGGCTGTACCACTCTATCCTAGATACCTGGTCTGCAATAGATACAGACACTCCGGGCAGTACATGAAGAGAAAGGACAGAGTGTGAAGGGAGAACCTGAGCTTGGGGAGGGGGGTGGGGGCTGCCAAAGCTTAAGCAGAGAGCGAAAGGGAGAGGGGTGTGTGATGAGGCTGGAGAGACAAGCTGGGTGGAACATACAGCCCCCAAACCACCGGAGGGTGACGTCCGCCACACACCTGATACGCACACAAAACACACCCTCTTCCCCTTTCTACTATTTCTAGATCGCAAGGATCCCCGAGCCACAGGGCTTTAGCTTTTACCAGCAGTTGAAGGAATCGTCACCGATTCTATTTTTCAGTCTTTTCATCCTTCTCACTGATTAGGGTCTCTTGCTACAATATGTTTTCTTTGGGAGAGACAGGGTACTCCGTGGGATGTTGACCACGCACGCGACACTGGTCACACTGTGTTTCAGGGATACTAATCACAGCTGGGAGCGTGCTCACGTGTCTAAAAGTGCTAGATTCAGACTTAGCTCTCAATTTCTCTACGTTCCCATTTCTGTGTGTTTAGTCGCTCACTCGTGTCCGACTCTTTGAGACCCCATGTACTGCAGCCCGCCAGGCTCCGCTGTCCATGGGGATTCTCTAGGCAAGAAAATTGGAGTGGGTTGCCATTCCCTGCTCCAGGGGATCTTCCCAACCCAGGGATCGAACCCAGGTCTCCCACATTGCAGGTGGATTTTTTACCATCTGAGCCACCAGGGAAGCCTAGGTTCCAGTGTATCCCTCTATAAATTGAGAAGCTGATTTGAATGAGGACTTTGGGTATGGGCTTAAATGATCCAGGAACCCCATAAATATACATGCAAATTTTCCATCTGGATGCACTCACTCACTTTGCTGGGAGGATATATACATTTTAGAAGTTTCTCAAAAGGGCCACTGATCCAAAAAAGAATACAAAACACTGCAAAGGCTCTAAATGTCTCTTTCCAGTTCTACAAGTCTGTGACCGGAAACTGAAGGCCAATTATTGCACGCCTAGGAGAACAGACAGGGAGGCCCATCCTCGTGTGGACATCCTCATGGGTATGACTATCATCCGACCTGAATGCCGGGATCCTCAGCCAGAAACGGTGAGCTTGGCTTCACTTCCCCTCAACTATGTTGCTACTGTTTATTACAGATTTTTAATTCCTACAGAGTATAGAAGATTTCCAATTTTCCTTTCTTTTTTTTGATGTCACGTTTTCTTGACTGCAATATGACAACTGCTAAATACTCCATGCTCATGGATGTCTAACAAACTTTGTGAAGAGCAAGCTGATGAAGGTGAAGTTTTTTCCTATTCACCTGAGCAGCTGAATGTACACACACACACTCACATATTTTCCAAGCCACCACTGAACACTGGTTAAAAGTAGTTTGTTTTAAAGAAGCCAGGCAGAGAAGTACAGAAGACTGCCTTCCCAAAATGGCACCCTGAAAACTGCAAAATAGCCTGTCCTCAGTATGGGGTTATAGAAATGATGGATTGATTAAAACACAAAATGTATCACCCGAGTGAGAGAGGTCCCAAAATTGCTATGTATAAATTCCAAAAGCCCTCCTTAAGTCAATAAAGTTTTATAGCTATGTATCAAGGTCAGATGATTTAAGCCACCCTATATAAATCCTTATGATTATACATAAATACACAGAAGCAGAAGATATTAACAAGAGGTGGCAAGAATACACAGAAGAACTGTACAAAAAAACATCTTCACGACCCAGATAACCACAAAGACGTGATCATTCACACTCATCTACAGCCGGACATCCTGGAATGTGAAGTCACATGGGCCTTAGGAAGTAATACCACGAACAAAGCTAGAGGAAGTGACGGAATTCCAGTTGAGCTATTTCAAATCCTAAAAGATGATGCTGTGAAAGTGCTGCACTCAATATGTCAGCAAATTTGGAAAACTCAGCAGTGGCCACAGGACTGGAAAAGATCAGTTTTCATTCCAATCCCAAAGAAAGCCAATGCCAAAGAATGCTCAAACTACCACACAATTGCACTCATCTCACATGCTAGTAAAGTAATGTTCAAAATTCTCCAAGCCAGGCTTCAGCAATACGTGAAACATGAACTTCCAGATGTTCAAGCTGGTTTTACAAAAGGCAGAGGAACCAGAGATCAAATTGCCAACATCCACTGGATCATTGAAAAAGTGAGAGAGTTCCAGAAAAAAATCTATTTCTGCTTTATTGACTATGCCAAAGACTTTGACTGTGTGGATCACAATAAACTGTGGAAAGTTCTGAAACAGATGGGAATACCAGATCACCTGACCTGCCTCTTGAGAAACCTATATGCAGGTCAGGAAGCAACAGTTAGAACTGGACATGGAACAATAGACTGGTTCCAAATAGGAAAAGGAGTACGTCAAGGCTGTATATTGTCACCCTGCTTATTTAACTTATATGCAGAGTACGTCATGAGAAACGCTGTGATGGGAGAAGTACAAGCTGCAATCAAGATTGCCGGGAGAAATATCAATAACCTCAGATATGCAGATGACACCACGCTTATGGCAGAAAGTGAAGAGGAACTAAAGAGCTTCTTGATGAAAGTGAAAGAGCAGAGTGAAAAAGTTGGCTTAAAACTCAACATTCAGAAAACGAAGATCATGGCATCCAGTCCCATTACTTCATGACAAAGAGATGGGGAAACAGTGGAAACAGTGGCTGACTTTATTTTGGGGGGCTCCCTAAATCACTGCGATGGTGATTGCAGCCATGAAATTAAAAGACGCTTACTCCTTGGAAGGAAAGTTATGACCAACCTAGACAGCATATTCAAAAGCTGAGACATTACTTTGCCAACAAAGACCCATCTAGTCAAGGCTATGGTTTTTCCAGTAGTCACGTATGGATGTGAGAGTTGGACTATAAGAAAGCTGAGCGCCGAAGAATTGATGCTTTTGAACTGTGGTGTTGGAGAAGACTCTTGAGAGTCCCTTGGACTTCAAGGAGATCCAACCAGTCCATCCTAAAGGAAATAAATCCTGAATATTTCACTGAAAGGACTGATGCTGAAGCTGAAACTCCAATACTTTGGCAACCTGATGCGGACAGCTTACTCATTTGAGAAGACCCTGATGCTGGGAAAGATTGAGGGCAGGAGAAGAAGGGGATGACAGAGGATGAGATGGTTGGATGGAATCACCAACACAATGGACATGGGTTTGGGTGGACTCTGGGAGTTGGTGATGGACAGGGAGGCCTGGCGTGCTGCGGTTCATGGGGTCGCAAAGACTCGGACACGACTGAGTGACTGAACTGAACTGGAACTAGACACAAATATCAGTGAAACACTTTTTTATGCTTTATGTTTTTTCACTACTTCCTACTGCAGTTATACGTGAGAAAGGAGCCATTTCTCTCAGTGACACTCAAGCCCATCATTAGCTTTTGTTTGTTTCTTGGGTTTGTTTTGTTTGGCTGTGCCACACAGCATGCAGGATCTTAGTTCCCCAACCAGGGATCAAACCCATGGCCCCTGCGTTGGGAGCACAGAGTCTTAACCACTGGACCAACAGGGAAGTCCAAGCCCATCACCAGTTATGTGTTCTTAAAGATGATTGCTGGGAGACCTGAGAAGTGAGAATAGATAGCAAGATATAAATGCAAGAGTACTAAGGTCATGAAAAACCTCTAAGTACATCCATCTCACTTTATTCTGGGAGAAGTATTCCTAAGTCTGGATAGTTAGGTTCACTTCTAAAGCATTCGTAGACAAGTTAGTGTAATATTTTACCACTATCAAGAAAAGTATTAACAATAAAACTATGACACACTATTAATCGTAAGATGTATTTCTTAATAAACCATTGTTGATGCTGAATTTCTCTTTATCGTTATTATGGAAGTAAAATACTGTATGCTCGTGAAAAATCCAACAGTACAGACAGGTATAAGGTAGAATGCAGATCCATTTGCTCTCATAAATGCCCACTGGTAACTGGCTCTGGGCCATTCCTTCAGAGATGCTCTGTGCCACCACCTATGTGTATATTTACACAGTGACAGACGTACCACTCACCACAACATCCATCAGCCCTTTCCTCCTTAGCAAACCCTGACAACCACCCAAATAAAAGCCTAAGGCTCTCTTTCTTTTGGACAACTCGGTGTGGTCATGTTACTAAGGACCAGTCAATAAGACATGAACAGACTATTGTGCTGGGTTTCAAGGAAAGCTGTTGAAAGGGACTGAATCAGCTGGGAGAGGTCCTATGGTGGCCTTTCTATCTGTCCTCATTCTTCCTGACTCCAAAAGACTCGAAGCCTAGTGTAAATATCAGGGACCATGAGGGAGAGTGTGCAAATTATTCCTTTGGATGGTCGAAGAGCAAGATAGAGGCTTGGGGACTTCCCCAGTGGTCCAGTGGTTAGGCCTCTGCTCTTCCAATGCAGGGGGCACAAGTTCAATTCCTGGTCAGGAAAATGCCATGTGGGCGGCCAAAAAATTAAGAAAAAGAGGCCTTGATCCCCAGGAACACCAGGGCACCAACATGCCAGCCCTAGCTTTAGGCAGCACTAAAGAGAGAAAAATAAACCTCTGTCTTGGCGAAGTTGCTTTTATTTCTAGTCTGTTAAGAGTAGCCAAATGCATTGCCAGATTGATACATGCAAATTTCTTTTTCACATACACCTGGATCATGATAGAAATATGGCTGTGTAACTCATGGGAGAAATGGTATTATGTAACACTTTTTTCACTAACAGAGTATCTTACTGTTCTACAATTTAACTTTTTCCATCAGCAGTGTATCTTAGACATCTTTGATTTAACAGCTATTAATGGCCGTTTAGGTTATTTCCAGAAGCACTCTTCAATGAACGTACTTGTATGAATTACCTTTTTCACAGCTACAGGAGAAAATCTGTAAGATGCATTATTAGAATTCCTATGTCAAATTTTCCATTTTGACAGATAGCATAAATGGCCTTCCTGAAAGGCTATTCCAGTTAATACATCCACCAGCACACATACTTTCACCAACAACTAGGAATTATTTAAATGTTTTAATTTACAGCAATATTATAGGGTCTGTTAATTCATAGCAAGATATTTTGCATTTGGTGTTTTCATTTCTGATAAGTAAAAAACAAATAAAAGAATCTGAATAATCTGAATTTCAGAGCCTGAGTTTACATTTATACTTGAGATTAAGTCAATAGCCAAAAAAAAAGGGGGGGGGGGAGCAGGAGAAGAGAGCAGAAGGGAACTAAATATGATATATTCTTGCCAAGTGAAGGCTGAAAGATCTGTTCAGTGATCTATTCAACTGGTGGGAAAAATGAGGGACCCAAGGCAGGTGGCAGACAAAGACCTGGCTTCAGAAGCACCTGGGCTGTAACATTTGCTGCCACTTTCTCTTCGAAGCAGTAACAAAGTTGCAGCAAAATATCATTCACCTTCATGTTATCTATACCTAATAACTGATGGATAAAATGATATATCTGAGATTTAGTTTAAAATAGTCCAAGAAAAAATAAGTAGTGCATAGACAGTTGAAGAGAGATTAGCAAACGTAGATACTCTTGAGACTGAATAAGGTCACAAGGGGAGGTCATATCAGCACACAAAAAATTTTTTGTGTGTAGGTGTGGAAATAATAAAAAGTTTGCAGAGTTGATATTAACTGAAAGCACTTCTGGAATGACAGAGGAAAGAACTCTAAAAATCCACTCATCCATGCGAACAACAAGAGCACTGACAAAAATTCTCAAAATCAACTTTTTCAGAATCCTGAAAATTAAAAAAAAAAGCTTGCAAAAATTCAAGAAGCATTTATTCAAAACAATGACTGAAGCTCAGCAAGAGGAGTGAACTTGGTGATGTTTCAACTTGTCCTAACCCCAACCCTTCTACTCTATCTGAAGTACTAGTAGCGTGGGAAACCCACAGCATCACAGCCACAATCGCTATGAAAACCAGCAGCCCAGGAGAGGACAGAACAGGTTTGGAGCTCCCCAAATGCCCCACAGCCAGAGGACTGTCAGATTTTATCTGCCTGGTGACTCGCTTGATAGCTGGATTCTCAGGTCGTCTCCTTAAATAACCTGACTCAGCTCTCTCTACACACAGACCTACAGCCTGGGCATTTAAGGGAAACGCTGACAAGTGATAAGTGTTTTCAACACCACATCTGCCAGAGGAACATTATCACTTGGAGCTCACAAAAGGTGAACTAAAAAGCATAAAAGGAAAAATGGGAGAAGATATCCATAAGAGGGCTTGATAAGCTCTGAAACATTCCAAGGAATTTACAAGGTCACATGCAAGAAGGGCTGTGTTCTGCTCAGGAAAGAATGGAAAGGGCCTAATTCCTCATGTCTGGTTAATAATCTTGAGTCTCCACACAAACAAGAAGTGAAGACTAAGGCAGAGCTGGAGAAGGCACTGAGGGCATGCCCCAACACACACTCAGAGGCCCTCAGCAAAGGCCGAAGGACGACTGGCTGAGAGCACTTTAGGAAATCACTGATCACCAGCTGACCACTAACGGTCAGGACTCCACTAGCACACCCCATGAAGGGTGCAGACTCTACAACATTAATGCAGGAAACTCACAACACAAAAGCCAAAGAAGGCAACAATAATCCTGAGAAGCGGCAACAACAAGCCCTGGGAAGGACTTACCCTGATTTAGAAGAACTGCCACAGTATGTCACTTAAAATATCTGGTTTTCCACCAAAAAATGAAAAGCAAACACACACAACAGTCAATATAACCTATTCTTGAGGAAGGCCAGATGCTGGACCTACAATTTAAATCCTCCATCCTAAATACATTCAAAGAACTAAAGGAAATAACGTATCAAGAATTTAAAAGTGGGACTTCCCTGGTGATCCAGTGGTTAAGACCCAACGCTTCCAATGCAGGGGGTGTGGGTTCAATCCCTAGTCAGGGAACTAAGATCCCACATACCTCAAGGTGCAGCAAATAATAATAATGTCGAGAATAGGCAAATACATAAGACAGAAAGTAGATTCCTGGTTGCCAGGGGCTGGAAGGAGAGAGGAGTAGAAAAGTATTGTTAATGGCTATGACAATAAACTGTGGAAAATTCTGAAAGAGATGGGAATACCAGACCACCTGACCTGCCTCTTGAGAAACCTCTATGCAGGTCAGGAAGCAACAGTTAGAACTGGACATGGAACAACAGACTGGGTCCAAATAGGAAAAGGAGTACGTCAAGGCTGTATATTGTCACCATGCTTATTTAACTTATATGCAGAGTACATCATGAGAAATGCTGGGCTGGAAGAAACACAAGCTGGAATCAAGATTGCTGGGAGAAATATCAATAACCTCAGATATGCAGATGACACCACCCTTATGGCAGAAAGTGAAGAGAAACCAAACAGCCTCTTGATGAAAGTGAAAGAGGAGAGTGAAAAAGTTGGCTTAAAGCTAAACATTCAGAAAGCTAAGATCATGGCATCTGGTCCCATCACTTCATGGCAAATAGATTGGGAAACAGTGGAAACAGTGTCAGACTTTACTTTTGGGGGCTCCAAAATCACCGCGGATGGTGATTGCAGCCATGAAATTATAAGACGCTTACTCTTTGGAAGGAAAGTATGACCAACCTAGATAGCATATTCAAAAGCAGAGACATTACTTTACCAACAAAGGTCCGTCTAGTCAAGGCTACGATTTTTCCAGTAGTCATGTATGGATGTGAGAGCTGGACTGTGAAGAAGGCTAAGTGCCAAAGAATTGATGCTTTTGAACTGTGGTGTTGGAGAAGACTCTTGAGAGTCCCTTGGACTGCAAGGAGATCCAACCAGTCCATCCTAAAGGAGATCAGTCCTGGGTGTTCTTTGGAAGGAATGATGCTAAAGCTGAAACTCCAATACTCTGGCCACCTCACGAGAAGAGCTGACTCATTGGAAAAGACTTTGATGCTGGGAGGGATTGGGGGCAGGAGGAGAAGGGGACGACAGAGGATGAGACAGCTGGATGGCATCACCGACTCGATGGACATGAGTTTGAGTGAACTCTGGGCGTTGGTGATGGACAGGGAGGCCTGGCGTGCTGCAATTCATGGGGTCGCAAAGAGTCAGACACGACTGACCAACTGAACTGAACTGAACCGAACTGATGAGGTTTCCTTCACAGGTCACAACAATGCTCTGGATTTAGATAGTGGTGAGCAATACCCGAGCTTATGAACATACTAAAAATCACTGAACTGTACACTTTACAAGGGTAAATGTTACAGGATATGAATCATATCTCAACACTGGTATTATAAAAAAATCAATTTTAAATGTATTGGTATTATAGTCTCCTTTTTAATCTGTAAACACGTTTGAACTTTATTGTGTACGGAGTTACAAGCGTTAGGTGCTTATGACATTGCTTAAATGTATCCGAACATAGACATTTAAGCAATGTCACAATTAAAATAATTTGTCAATGCTTGGATTTTGGTTGGTTATCCTAAAAGTCACACTTCAATTGTGGTCAGTTAACCTCTCATATAGAAGCCCACAATTCTGAGGCAATTACTAGGTTTTTCTGTTAACTCTATCAACATTAGGGACTTAAAAATAGCATAACGATGGTTAGAAGTTGGTTTCCAATAGTGAAATTAGTGGTTGGTTGGTCAGAATAGTGAAAGTACAATTAAGTTCTCTCAGGAAATCTGTGGCATGCAAGATGTCTGAATGAGCCATGATATCACAAAGATTGGGCTTCCCAGGTGGCTCAGTGGTAAAGAATCTGCCTGCCAATGCAGGAGACACAGGAGACACAGGTTCCATCCCTGGGTCAGGAAGCTCCCCTGGAGGAAGGCATGGCAACCCACTCCAGTATTCTTGCCTGGAGAATCCTATGGACAGAGGAGCGTGGCAGGCTACAGTCCATGGGGTCGCAAGAGTCAGACATATTGAGGCAACTGAGCACACACACACACACGCCTCCCAAAGATAAGACCATGGCATGTAAAGGGCACAGCAACTTAGGGAGGCCTGCCACCTCAGCTCTCGGGGGATATACTTACTGCAGATTCATCTAGTGCACGCTCCTGCACCAGAGGATTCTAGCTGCCTAATGCCAACTGAAAGGGGAACAGAATCCTGCCCCTACAACAACAGTTGGCAAACTTTTTCTGTAAAGGTCCACTCGGAAGTATTTTAGCCTTTGTGGGCCATCCCGCCTCTATGCAACAATTCATTTCTGCCACTCTAACATGAATGCAGCAATGGATGACACACAGCAAATGAGCAAGCCTCGTTTCAATAAAACTTTACTGACAAAACCAAAGAGCATGGTCTGCCAAGGCTGCCCAAGAACACCGTCTGCACCCTGCCAAGCTGTGGCTGCCATCACTTGTAAGAACAGAGAGGAGACTCCATCAAGCCCACGCATCAGGCACTGGCTCACTGCTGCACTCTGGGCAAGAAATGTCTGAGCCTGCCTTTCAGGAGAGGCTAGGAGTGAAGCTGGAGAGTGAAGCAGCCAAGCCTCACATCCTTCCAACTTTCTGGCAACTATTGTTACCTCCAGGAAGCACCTAGCAGCTGTGTCTCACCAAGTTCACAAACTGATGTTAGTCCCTTTGCAGAGGTGCCTCTCTGTTGCTTTAAAGGCCCCATCGGAACCTCCCTGGTGGTCCAGTGGCTAAGTCTCTGTGCTCCCAATGCAGGAGCCCAGGTTTGATCCCTGGTCAGAGAACTGGATCCCACATGCCACAACTAAGAGTCTGCATGCCACAGCTAAAGATTCTGCCTCCTGCAACTGGAAGATCCCACATGCTGCAACTCAGATGCTGCACAGCCAAGTAAATAATAAATCCCCCTGGAGGAAACATGGCAGCCCACTCCAGTATTCCTGCCTGGAAAATCCCATGGATGGAGAAGCATGCCTGGCTGCAGTTCATGGGGGCACAAATTATTAAAGGCCCTAGTAAGCATATAAACTTGGTGGTGTGGACTAATAAGCATATGAACTTCATGTCCAAAACAAAGGAATAAAAAAAAAATTGATGGGCATCAGATACAAAGCACTCATGAAGTAAGAGCCAGGCCAGAAGGGCCCCAGGGGGTTTTGGAGACTTGGAAACCAGCTCCAGTCCAGAACCTGGTTGGCTGCCCTGACATGTTCTAGAAAACTAACTTGCAAGCAATTGGAATCAGTCACATTGCTGGAAAAAAGCAAAAAAGTTAATCACCCCAAAGTAATTTTCTGTCATTTTGCAATTATTTTCTTAGCTTTCCTAAATTGATTTGAATCCAGTTAGCATTAAAGTCGACTCATTGGGAACTCACTGGAAAAGACCCTGATGCTGGGAAGACTGACGGCAGGAGAAGTGGATGACAGAGGAAAGGGGACGACAGAGGACAAGATTGTTGGGTGGCATCACCGACTCAATAGACATGAGTTTGAGAAAACTCCGGGCAACAGTGAAGGACAGGGCAGCCTGGCGTGCTGCCGTCCATGGGGGTCACAAAGAGCTGGACTGAATGACAACAAACATTAAAGTCGTTCGGAATTCCCCAAATCCAGCACCTACAGTGCTGGGAACACCCCGGATAAGAAGGTGGAGGTGCAGACCCCAACATGCCTACTGATAGAGTGATCCAACCAGGGCCGATGTCATATATCCTTATGGCTTAAGACTCGAATATATTAAGCAGAAAAATACCTATTTTATCATCCACTGCCAGTGGCATCTCTTCTCTCAACCTATCCACTGAGAAATGTCCCTTTGATGATATAATTACTGCCGAAAGCTCCTGCATATACAAGGCTTCAGGGAAGAATGTCTCAAATTTTAGAGATTCTTGGGCACCCCAGGGATTCTCGGAGGGTGGGCGGGGGGAGAATATGCATGGGGGCCAGGCCATCTGCATTTTTAACCAGGGCCCTTGCTGATGCTGCCACAGGTGATCCTAAGACAACATTTCCAGGTGGTAGCCTAGCTCGTCTCATCTGGAACCTCCAGCTAACACCACTGACCTTGGAATCTGGTGGTCCGTCTGTCTGCTAAAGGAAGAAGTCAACACAACTACAATTTTGCCACCGATACCATGTAAATCAATAAGCCACACACAAGAGGGGAGAGTTATAATAAAAGAACCAATAAGTTAATGTCCCCCAACCCCATCCCATGCTCCCAGTAAAAAAGCCCAGTAGCCTAATCTTTCTACATTAGGCCAAGATTCGTTCAGCTCTATTGTACATATGTTATATATCAAGCATTGTGCAAAATACTGGGTACCGTATCAGTGCAGCTCAGACAGACATGGCCCCTGATCCTACCACTGGCCAGAAACAGTAATCACCATCGGCACTCGGCAAAGCAGCTATGTCTGCAAAACAGACAGCTTTGAGGTCAGAAAGAAGAGTACAGAAAGCCCCAAATGGGATATATCTTATTCTTGGGTGTGAGATCTAGAAATAATAGGGATAAAGGAATGCAAGATAATGCTCTACCTCAGCCCCACTCGACTCCATCTGTAAAAGAAATCTGAGAATCAGTCCTTGGGCCTTAAAATTAAGAAATTAAAATCACAGAAGGCACAAGCCCAAGAAACTAAAACAAAAAAGACCTATGAGGCATCATACAACTGGAGCTATCAGTCCTCAGGCCTGACCTCTCACCTCCGCGTTCCCAGCACATCCCAGCCCCAAGCAACTCAAGGATGCTTGTGCTCCTGGGCCGCTCTGTGTACATGTGCACATGTATGTGTGTGTAAACGAGACAGACAAGGCAGAAAGCAAATGATCCAGGGAGTGTCTCAAGGCAAACGCCCTGTCAGAAGAAAATCTGCCGTAGTTTAGTGGTTTTAAAAAACCTTGTTCAAGGTGTGCAATGGGGAACCCCTCTGGCCTTCAGCCTCTTGCCTCTATCTCTCCCGATTTCAACCTCACTCCCTGCTTTCCCTTTAGGGGGGGATCCTCTCTCCACCCTAGAACCTCCCAAGGGGACTGACCTGCTTCTGCTTGGCCAGCTACCAATCATACAAATAAGTGAGAACCTGAAGGAAAACATGACATCTGGTTTTAGCCCTTAAGGTTTAACAGCAAAAAGAGTAACCTCCCAGGCACAGGGGAGACTGTCAGAGCCTGAGGTCAAGCAGGCACCAGCCGCAAAACGCATTACGAAAGCGAGCTCCCCTCCCTCCAGCTAGAGCAGCCCAACTGACTCTTGGCCAGGCCTGGCTTTTTCCTTTACTCAAGGGGAAGTATGGTTGCAACTTGATACAGCTGCAAGGCAAGTCCCGTTAAATAATCAACTGTGGTTTTGAATGAGCAAGCCCTCCATTTCAGCATGTGGCTTCAACATATAAAATCAAGGAGAAGATTTTCCCAAAGGCTGAGAGTTAAGCTACTTACTGACAGCTGGAAGCTTAATTACTACTTTTCTTAGAGCATTAACTCCCACTAGCCAATAACTACACATTCTATTAGCCATGTAGATGAACATGTGTCCAAACCTCCCAAAGAAATCGGCCTGAGTTGAAGAGAATTCAGTAGTAGGATTAAAGAAAAAAGCCACTTAGCCTCATCCCTCCTTTCTGTCTTCTTCCATTGGGATTTCAAAGAAATGTGTGTTTGTCAAGGATGCCCAGACCAGGAAAAGACCAAATTCCTAGCACCCAGAGACCCTCTGAGTGGCTATATAAATGTTCCCACCCCTTGACCTTTCAGAACCTTCCAGGCCCCTTGGGAAAGTCCATCTGTGTCCAGCATCTACAATCAATCCCCACCCCCACATCTCTGCTTGTATGAACCCCTCTCCCAGGCTGATCCCAGAATGCCCAGCCTCAAAAAGGAAACACAAAAGCAGTTGAATCCTTAATGCTTTCAACTCACCACCACCTTGGTGGCAAACATGTACTTGTCCCGCAGCTGGAAGTCCCTCACTTCCTCCAGGATCACCTCCAGGTTCTCCCGAGACTGGAAGAAGTCTGTGCTTCGGAAAACCGTGGAATAGCCAGAGGGTTCGTGCCGTTCCACGTAGATGGTGTTTGGCTTGTCATAGGGATCGATTCCCCTGGAAGAAAAAACAAAGTGCTTGTCATCATCTCCATGCTGAGGCATAGAGGCCCTGCCATGCAGACCATCAGTGAGGACTCGGGGCCACTGTGGTGGCAGCTGCAAGTGTTTGCAGCTCTCTGTGCCACAAACCCAGCCCTTTGGTGGCTCCTTGGCTCAAGAAAGAGGGGAAGAAACTGCCACTTGTGCACAGTATCTTCTGCTGGGTGGTTGTTCACAAGGCAGCCTGCATTTCGCTCCAGGCAAGCCTGGGCTGTGCTGGAGTGAAGGGAACAGAAGGAAAAGTGAAAGGAAGTGTTTCAGAACCAGTGAACAACGAACTGCTTGCATGAGGCTGTCACCAAGCTTCTGGCCTCAAGCTGTGAACCGCAGAGGAATGAAGGAACGTTTGTCCCCAGGATGCTATGTCCTCAGTGGAACAGCTCTAGAGGAAACCACAGGAGGAACCGGTGACCCGCCCCCCGATCTTCTAACAGACGCTGCCCTTCCTGTCTGTCCCGTGCCATTGTCACGAATCTGTGCAGCCAGCATTCATCCGATCAGCGCAGGTTCACCTCCCACGAGGCTCCTTCACAAACTCTTTCTTGCACACTCTGATCTTCAGTAACGTAGGGCTCACCCCTCCCTCTGTGCTTCCGCCACACCATCCCCCTCAGCCCACATGCCCTCCGCATAGACACTGATCTGCACACCTAAATCCTACTCATCTTCTGATCTGCACACATGCACACATGCACACCTAAATCCTACTCATCTTCTGAGGCCAAGTGCAAGCCCGCCCTCATGTCCTTCTCCCTTCTCCCAAAACTAACAATGCATCTCTGTAGCACTCAATTCCAAGTCTTTTTTATGAGTTTCAAACAAAGGTAGACACCTAGATTAAGCGGATTTGGGGATCAGACTCCTCACTTTACACACAGTCTCATTTCTCTCCCACTGTATTACACTGTCCACCATAATGTTTCTGTCTGAGCTTCCTAGACAGAGTACATATTCCTTCAAAGGCCAAGTCTTACACTTCTTTTGATCCTACCAAGTTCCTAGCTGCATTGATCTTTGCTGCAAGGATCCATGGACATGATACAGAAGCTCTTCCAAACTGAAAACCGTAGAGTGATCATATCAAACTACTTCAGAGAAGAATCTCTGCACTGGTGTGCCCCCAAAGAAGGGCCCCAAGGGCAGCCTGGAAGGACAGCCAACCTGCCCGAGTTTCCTGACACGCACAAGAAACATGGAAGCCAGGAGGACCTTTCAGCAAGTGGGCAAAACAGCTGAAGACAACTGGAAGAGAGGGGCACACGAGGATGCAGTGGTACCCCAAGAGAAGCAGAAGGACTCATTAATGTTAATCATTGCAAACGCCTCTGTACGGTCCTGTAGGCACGACGGCTCTCGGGATAATGAAGGCAATGACAAGAAATTCCTTCAAGGATGCATTGTCAAAAGCAAGTTTCCGGGACTTCCCTGGTGGTCCAGTGACTAAGACTCCGTGCTCCCAGTGTGGGGGTCCGGGGTGGGGACCCAGGTTCAAGCCCTGGTCAGAGAACTAGATCCCGCGTGCCACAACCAAGAGTTTGCATGCCGCAACTAAAAGATTCTGCGTATCAAGGGGGAAAAAGAGAGCAAGTTCCAAGGCAAGAAGGGAAGGAAAAGAAAAGAAAGGAGTGAGGAAAAGAGAGACGAAAACAAAAACAAACAGCCTTTTTTTCCCATCGTGGGGCAGGGGGTAAGACTTCCCTTTGGCCCTACAATTTGGGGTCTTGGTTCGACACTAGAGCAACCAGCCTGTATCAACATGAGAAACTCATGTTCATCAAAAGATGCTCCATGTGCACAGTGGGGATGGGGTGGGGGAGGACATGTTCTCTTTCCACAATTAGAAGTACTGATTAAAGTACTTCCTCTACCCTAGAGGATATGCAAATTACAACACACAGGATATTTTTAAAAAGGCAGAGAGGAAGGGACTTTATTCAGATATCTTGAGGCAGAGCTCATGCCTACTATACTTTCATAACCAAGACCAGCAGCCAACAGCTAGAGATGTAAAGAGCTGTGACTTTCATACCAATTCTCTTTCATATTCCACATCTGAACCTCCCATTTCGGAGAGCTGCTCCCCCTACAAATTCTTGTCCTTGGAAATCACTGGCCTCCCACTTTCCAGGCTCACTGACCTGGACTTACTGTTCTCTTTCCCCTCATTTGGAAATTCCAAGCCTTGCTCTGTGTCTGAGCACAGTCATTGGTCTTTGCCTGGCCTCCCCCACCTCATAGCCCTTCTGGGATGCTGCAGGGGGCCATCTCGGGAACCCGCCCCCATGGCTCATCCTCTGTCCCATCTTGCCAATCTCCAGCTCTGGATAACATGAATCACTGGTTTTTCCTCACTGCTGCTGCTCCCAGGCTGCCAAGCATTGTGAAACAAAGAGTGCCGTTATTCTCTGAGAGGTTAGCTTACGCACTCACCTATTACGGTGAGTCCTAAGCGAAAATCCCCCCAAACAGCCTGAAATTTCCTGACTCCAGACATGTAATTATCTACAATAAGCCAGGCCAGCCCTTTCCCCTAAGATAACTATCTGCATGTCTGCACAGACGCAGAAGGTAGAACACAAATTCCCAGATGTGAAGTTTTTCTGTTTAATAATCCTGCTGGTTTGCCCTCTTAATATATGATTCTCTAAACTGAAAATAGAGCAATTTGTCCCTTTAAAGTTCAAAGAAAGCAAAAAAAAAAGTTTTAATGGAATTCCTTGGATAAAGGCTGTACTTGGATGAGATTGCGGTTATAATTTCACTGATTCTACAACCACTGCCCAAGGAAAATAATGAAAAAGTCAGAAACAGCTGCCTTCTGTAACAAGGAAGTCCACTGAAGATACTCAGCTCTAAGGACCCTCTCTGCTCTATCCTTCTTTATTGTCCTTAATTACTAAGGAAGAAATAAGAACTCACTGACATTCCTCTTCAAAGTGACAACAAAAAGATGCAGACAGGATCCATAGCTCATGGGTGACAACATATAAAGAGGATAAAACTACATGTAAGAGAAAAAGGACAAACTGGGAAATACAAATGAACACATCCATAAAACCTATCTCATATCACAAAGGACCAATCTCAAATATATAAAGAGCTCCTGGAAATCAATAATAAAGAGATGAACAATCCAATAGAACAAGGGCTAAGGGCATGAACAGACATGTCCCCAAAAAGAAGTAAAAGCGACCCTTACTTAGTTAAAAGATGTTCAAACTCATGCATAAAAAGAAAAATGCAGGGACTTGCCTGGCAGTCCAGTGGTTAGGATTTTGTGCTTCCAATGTAGGGTATGTGGGTTCAATTCCAATAGTGGATCTAGATTCCACATGCCACATGGTGTGGCCAAAAGACAAAAAAATTTTAAAAAGAAAGAAAAATGCATATTAAAATTAAACTGACACTAAAAGACTAACTGTGGAAAAAGGCACAATTCTATGTTGTTGAGAATGAGTGAACATTCTGATGCTTTCTATAGGAAATTTGGCAAAGTTATAATCTCAATGATCCATTCACCTGGGATATATCAGTGCAAAACTGACAGAAGTCCATGCCCTGTTGGAACTTTTATTCTATTGAAGAAAGACAAATAACAAGCATAATAAGAGTGTATTAAGATGTGATGAGTGCTACGCTAGAAAAGAACAGATCAGGCTATGGCAGATTGGGACTGAGAGGGGAATAGTTGCAATTTTAATACGATCCTTAGGAAAGACCCCCATCTAGAAGGTTAGTCATTTGAGAAGACCTGAATGAGGTAGAGGAGCAAGTGTGTCTTCAGTAAAAGCTTTCCAGGCAGAGGGAACGGCAAGTGCAGAAACCCCGCGGTAGGACTGGAGCTGGCATTTCATCTGAGAGAAACGAGACACAGCGAAGCATTCGAAGCAGAAGAACATGATCTGACCTGGTTCTTTTTTAATGTGTATGTATGTACGTATTTGACTGCATCAGGTCTTAGCTGCAGCATGCAGGATCCAGGATGCCTCGTGTAGGATCTTTCTCTGCAGCACATGGACTCTCTAGTTGCAGCATGCAGGCTCCAGAGTGTGCGGGCTTAGTTGTCCCACAGCATGTGGGATCTTAGTTTCCCAACCAGGGATGGAACCCACTTCCCCTATGTTGCAAGATGAATCCTTAACCACTGGACCACCAGGGAAGTCCCCTGATCTGACCTGTTTCTAACATGGCCATGCTCTGAGAATGTTAGAAGGACAAAAGCAGCAGCAGGAAGTCCAGCTGGATGACCAGTGAGTGACAGCAGTGGTCTGGAGGAAAGCAGTAGCTGGGGAGCGGATCTTGCATATATACTGAAGGCAGAGCCAACAGGCTTTCCTGATGGACTGAACGTGAAGCAGGAAACAACAGAGAATCCGGGACAACTTAGTTTTTGACCTGAGCACCTAGAAAGTGAAAAGGGGAAATGGAGAAGACCATACGAGTGGAGCCGATTAGGGGCAGCGAAGATCAAGAGGTAACAAGTTTACCAGGTGTGAATGGCTTGACTTTCCTCACAGACCCTCCAAGTCCACTCCTGGGAATCTATTCTACACATTCGTCTGCATATGCACAAATTGAAGACTACAGGGAGCTCCCTATATAGGGCGGTCTACTGGTTAAGACTCCATGCTTTCACTGCCAAGGGGGCAGGTTCAATTCCTAGTCAGGGAGCTATGATCCCGCAGGCTGCATAGCACGGCCAAAAAAAAAAATCAAAAAACAACAAAACAAACAAAAAAAAACCTTTAAAAAAAAAAGATTATATACACCATCTCGGTAATAGTAAAAGATTAGAAGTGACTAAAACCAGAAAAAACTGCTTTTTAAAGGGTAGTCATGTTAATTTCACTTTCCTTCTCAAAAACTGACAAAGGCTCCCCACTGCTTTCAGAATTCAGTCCAAATTCCTTTATCAAGCCCTGCAGGTTCTGATACCAACATCCTTTTCTGAACTTCGCCAAATACACTGTCCAAGGATAAGATTCAGAGTTCTCTGCCCAAGCACCACAGTGCTCATCTCTGCTATGAGCCATTCTGATCCCGTCTGGAATTCCTGTCCTGCACAGCCATGCCCTACCTGGTGTGCACATCCTGGATCAACAGTAACCTCCTCTGTAGAGCTGTCTATGGTCCATCTGGAAGGACGATGACCCACCTCTGGCTTCTTGTGCTGTGTCTGTGGGACTTTGTGTTTCTTTCATGATGTGTGTTAATATGCACAAAAGGTCTTTCCTTTTCTCCTAAACTGCAATCTCCTTAATAACTATATCTATCAATTATTCAGCTTCTTACTCCCTAAAGCATCTGGCATGCTTTGTATTCAGCAGACATTCAAAAAATGTTATGAATGAACAAATGAGTTTTAGAGAAAAACCCCGACTTCTGATACGATGTTCTAACAATGAAGGTATTTTAGAAATTATAATACATGCAAGAGCTTCAAGAGTCCCCTGGATTCCCTGATGGACTGGAAAATGCAAAGGTTCTGTCACTCCTCCCACAAGTTACGTTCCTTCCTCACCCCTATGGTGAGCCTGTTACACTTGCAGTTCTAATTCTTGGGCCTGGAATGTGTATTTCCTGAACCAGACACTTCACCTTGTTTGGAGAAGGGCAGATTCACCCCGCATGGAGGAGCGAGAAGCTGAAGCAAAGAAACTATATAATTCTAATTTTTTAGATGGCATGACTTACCAAGAAACAGACTTCACATGTTCCTGAATCATGATCCAAGTCTGGCCAAAGTCATCTGATTTCCATAGCTGCAAAGACCAAAGCGACAAGTGGTCAGGATGCAAGAGGCACAACATACGATCCCTGAATGGCCTGGCCAGTACACACCATGGAAACCCCACCCTTCACAATATGACACCTGTGAAGACAGGCAAGATCACCTTGGCCAGCTCGGTTACCCACGTGCCAGCAAGGGTGGGGAGGACAGGATAGATCACCTCTGTGCTCTTCTCCACAGTCACTAAGGTCTCAATGCCTTCGTACCGGAAGGAAGGAAAAATAAACGTGGCTTCTCCTCCTTTTACAGATTATCAGAAATTATACTGGCTTGGCCAAAAAGTTCATTTGGGTTTTTGGTGCCAGCTTACAGAAAAATCTGAATGAACTTTTTGGCCAATCCTACATGTTACTTAAGATCCTCAAGTGGCGGTTAAAGCAAAAAGATTAAACCCAGTACTTCTCATCTGAGAAACAGCGTCCTTAAAAACCCATGCAGGCCACAGCGATGACAGCTGAATGGAAAGGACTTTGGCTCAGTGCAGAATCAGAGCACCAAAGGGAGTCACCTGAATGCACAGGGTGTGGCCAGGAGAAATTGACTTGCCCATCTCTGCAAAAGCCCCTCGACTTCCAAAGACAAAAACTGAGGGTTCCTGTGGTCCTGGGGACCAGGGAATGAGAAACAGGAGGCCGAAAAGAACAATCATCCACCTATACTGGTAAACCAGCCCAGCCCAAGCTTGGATTACTTCCTACGGCAAGTGAAGATTAAACAGGTCATGTTTTGGTTAAAATCTGCAAACAAACAGAATCGTTCCAAGGTTCCTCTGAGCACAGCCATTTGAAACTCACTGTGAACCCAATCCCACAGGACTGACAGGTTTCATAGAATTATGCCAGATCAATACTCTTGACATGGCAAGTTTCAACCTTGAGACAGAAACTTACCTGGGCTCTCTTCTCATCTCTCACCTTTCCTTCAAACTTGCTTAAAGGAGGAAAATGCACACGTTTATATTACACGCATATGTGTGTGCCCACACACACACAGGGAGAATATTTAAGTTAATGGTAACATCAAATAAGTGTTTCCCTGGCAGCTCAGTGGTAAAGACTCTGCCTGCAATGCAGGAGACATGGGTTCGATCCCTGATCCAGGAAGAACTGCTGGAAAAGGAAATGGCAACCCACTTCAGTATTATTGTCTGGACAAAGAACCCTGGCGGGCTATAGTCCATGGGGTTGGAAAAGGGTCAGACAAATTTAGCGACTAAACAACAACAACATCAACTAAATGACAGGCATGGGCAGTATGCTGAAGACCGAGGATGGGAAAGACAGAACAAAAATTCAACAAGAGGTCCCAGCAGAACTGCCATCAGCCTTCTCTACCTAGCTCTCTGATCCAATTCCAGAGCCCCAATCTATGCCCAGGACTAAGAGATGTGCCCGAGCAGTGAGAAGGGCCTGATGTATAACTAACAGGGCCCCTGGGGGGTGTCACTCCCTGGCCGGGACGCAGACCAAGAGCTCCAGGGGGATATATTTTTCTGTAGCCGTGGGAAGTGAAACGGTAGCTGCACAGGTCACCCAAAGGACAGGCGAACCACCCAGGCAGAATAGAAACCTCTGGAAGCACTACCTGACTGCGTTCCCGAAGCTCTCTTACCTGCTTGTTGGGGTGAGACCTGTCAAAGCCCAGGAGAAGGTTGGAGGCCTTGCTGTGCAGGAGGAGGTCGGCTGCCCGGAATGGGATAGAGAAGCCTTGGATGGTGTTGCAGAAGTCGAACGTGGTCCAGAGGTACTGAGCATAAGCATCTGTGAAAATGTACTGCGAGGAAAGGAGAGGGGCTCAGAGCAGGCCTGGCCAGGCCTCTGATGCCCCCTCCTCAACCCAGTTTGAGTCCCCATGCAAGCAAGGGCCGGGGTGGTGCCCTTGAATGTGGCTTTCTTGCCATCTGCTGCCAGTGAAGAGACTCTGGTGTACACAACACAAGGCTTGGCAAAGGAAGGGTGTGAACAGGCCAAAGTGAACCAGACAGTGCTCCTGTTTATCCAGGTAATAAAGCTAATCAAGCCTTTCCATCCTTTCTTTCCAACGACTTGGCCTTTCTCACTCTTCAGCGGGGTCACCAGTCTTGGTCAGAGGGTTGCTCTCCAGACTGGCTACACGTGGACCAGCCTGCGCACCATCCGTGCATACTCTGACAGGCCTTTCCAGAAGGATACCCGACATCACGCCCACCCAGGAAGCTGAGCTTCCCCGTCGTGCCTCGGTGCCAGGTGACAGGGCAGCTCTGAGGACTCAGCTGCACTCGGGCCGGCAGACCCACCCTGCGGACCAGTGGGCGAGCAGGGGCTCAGCTTATTTTGCTCCAACGTGGGTGAGCGACTCTGAACATGTCTGGCTGGAAACGGACTGCCAGCCTAAAGAGTTCTCTAGGGGAACGGACCAAAGCAATTCCACTGAAGAAATGTGCCCCGAATATTCCCCACGGACCAGATGCCGGAGGTACCCCAGAGAAAACAGATGATGCTTCCTCTTAAGCACCTTCCAGCCTGATGTGGGAGAGACCCATGCCCATAGCCAGCTCCAGTTCAAGGGGAAATGAGAGTAACTGAGAAACCAAGGACAGAGTCCTGAGACAGCACAGGCCACAGATGAGCTGCGGTTTGGGGAACAGGACGTAACTCCACGGAAGATTTAGGCCTCATAATGCAGGCAAGACTCCCACAGGGAAGGAACACGCCGCGGCCAGGGCAGTTTGACCTGGAGAACCAAGGAGGAGGGGAAACACAGCACTGGCATGACGACAGTCTTGAGGGCCCAAGGGGAACGTCAGGGAATGAGGCTGGCCGCCCCGGAAGGTGGCTGGGCCTGCGTGTGCGTGCGTGCGCACACACACACACACACACACACACACACACACACACACGCGCACGCGTGCGCGTGCGGCTGGAGGGCGGCCCCGCTCTCAGGAGCACAGCGCGGCTCCAAGGCCGACTCTGAACCAAACCTAGAGCCAAGGGACCCAGCGCCACCACCACCGGCCAGCCAGCCAGGGACGTCCCAGAAATCAACGATGCACAGGAATCAGGCCAAGGACTCGTTCCCTAATGGAGCCCACCTGCTCCAGACCCTGCTTCAGCTCAGAACCCGTTCAGCACTCAGAGCCCCAGCCTGCAGGAACACGCCGCGCTTGTCTGCACGTGGCTGCCATAGGTTCCGGCTCCTGTTCCCTCCCGCTTGCTCCCCACATCCAGACTGAAAACTCCCCGGGCATCTGTTTTATGTGTTGTTTCCTTCACAGCATCTAATGTCAAACTACAGACTCTGAAGAAGCCTAATTAAATCTCACTCTAAAGGATAATAAACGCTGTGAGAGCAGAAACTATCCGCACCAAAAGCACAGTGATAAAAAACAATGATGACCCTAAAAGGACCATCATAATTTGGGGTATAGAAGTGTCCCCCCCTGCTAGAAATGACATAGCCCATCTTCCTGCTCTGAAACCGTCTTGGTTACTGGGGGAGGGAGTGTTCTCTCAGTTTCAAAAGTTTTCTCCAGAAGCACCCATCAGAAGGCTGCTTGCAGTTTCACATCTGAAGACCTGGAAGTCACACACCCGGTCACGATATTCATAACAGCTCCAGTTTGTCAAGGGCACTGGGTCTGTACCAGGAAGCGGGCTGAACGTTCGCACACCTTGCCTCCTTTCACCCTCAGAGTGCCCACATCACCTCCAGGCCATGAGAGTGTTATTTCCTCTCTTACTAAGGAGGACACGGATGCTGAGAGCGGTCAGCACCCTGAGATGACTAGGGGGCAGCAGCACACACATCAGTGTCCGGCTGGTTCATCAATCCTCACCACTCTCCTTCCAACAACCTAGAGCCTGTTATACAGAGCAAAGGACCTCAGAAAGAGAGGAACAAGCATCGTATACTAACACGTATATATGGAATCTAGAAAGATGGTACCGGTAGACCTATGGTCGGGGCAGCAGTGGAGACACAGACATAGAGAACAGACTTCTGGACACAGGTGGGGGCGGAAGAAGAAGAAGGTGAGATGAATGGAGAGAGCAGCATGGAAACAGGTACGCTGCTGCTGCTGCTAAGTCGCTTCAGTCAGGTCCGACTTTGCGCGGCCCCATAGACGGCAGCCCACCAGGCTCCTCCGTCCCTGGGATTCTCTTACGCTACCATATGTAAAACAGACGGCCAACAGGAATTTGCTGCAGGACTCAGGGAGCTCAAACCAAGGCTCTGCACCAACCTACAGGGGTGGGATGGGGAGGGAGGTGGAAGAGGTTCGAGAGAGAGGGGACATATGTATTCGTGCGTGTGTGCTAAGTCGTTTCAGTCGTTTCCGACTCTCCGCGACTGTAGCCTGCCAGGCTCCTCTGTCTGTGGGGTTCTCCAGGCAAGAACACTGGAGTGGGCTGCTGTGCCCTCCTCCAGGGGATCTTCCCAACCCAGGGATCAAACCTGCGGCTCCTGCATTGCAGGCGGCTTCTTTACTGCTGAGCCACTGGGGAAGCCTGGACATACACATATACCCATGGTTAATTCATGTTGATGCATGGCCGAAACCGACACAAAACTGTAAAGCAATTATCCTTCAATTAAAAATAAATAAATCTTCTCAAAAGGCAGGCTTCCCAAACTGAACCCATAGGTCTCAGGCCTGGACTGCTAGGGGCAGTGATGCGCCTCCTCTCTTAACCCATTCCTCAGGCTGCCCTGGAAACCCTCTTGCCTTCTGGATACTGTCTCATCAACGCTCCACACCCCACCCCTGCCCATCTGTCTCTGCTTCTCTCTCGCTAGCTCCTGTCTTCTTCAGCTCCTTGCCCTTGGGTGACCTCCTTGACTCCCTCCATCCTCGGCTACGACCTTGGTTTACGGTTCATCCTCCCACAAAGCTTCCGCCACTGCCTCCAAAAGCACGCTTTCCGCGACCCTCAAATCCCCACCTCCACCCTGACATCTCCCGGAAGAGTCTATTTCAGGTCCTTCTTGTACCTTCTCAGCACCTCCATCCGGATGTGCCAAATACTCCACTCTGTCCAACACCAAATTCTTTGCCGCCTTCCCCCAAAACCCGCTTCTCCCTCCACACATCCCACGTCCTGTCCACGTGACCCCTTGCGCAGTCCCAGCACGCACAGGAGGCTTCTTTCCCACTGCCTTCCTCTGGCCCTCCCTCTCAGTCAGCCGCCCACCCTCTTATGCTCTCCTCTAAAATGTTTTTCACCATGAGTGCCTTCCTTTCTCTTCCCAGGACTCCTAGTGTGGCCTGCGGCCCTACTAGACACTCCGAGGAAACTGGGGGGTCGGCACTGGGTTTTATTCATCCTCCTGGCTTCCAGGACCGGCAGGGAGTGAGACACTTAGAGGGTGATCCTCGGCTTGGTCAGATAGCTAGGCAACTTCATGCCTAGGCTAGTCATGGGCTCCCTTGCTGACCCTTCTCTACTCTTGCCCGTCCAGACCATCCTGGAGCTGTCGGCAGACACGTTCCGAAGAGATAGTATTCACAGTAACTCCCCACCTCGGACCACTCCACGGCTCCCTCCACTCCTCCAGGCAGAAGGCAAGCTGCTCCCTCTTCAGATGGGGCCCCAGTGACATCACGAAGCCATTCAGTGCAAACTCTCCCCTCCCCACCTGCAGGGAAACCATATTTGGCATCCTGAAGCCTCTGCCCATGCCCTTCTCCTCCCCAAGAGCTCCCACCAGCCCTGCTCCAGCTACAGAGACTGTGCCCATCTCTGAGGCTCCAGGCCTAATCCCGAGCACCCGCGAAGCCTTCACGTCTCTGGTCCCACCTCACTCGATCCCCAGCTCTAGTGACCAGCAGCTTCCATTCTGCCCTTAGGCACGTGTGCCTCCTACTATGAAGCAACCTTATCATGTGTGCACAGAATGTCCCACTCTGCTTTCAGTCCTGGGACTGCCTGGCTTTCAGGTCTGCTCAGGTGACCCCATGGATTGGCCAGCAGAGCTGACCTACTAGGTAAGTGCTTCCTGAGCTGGGCAACTTCAGGAGCATTCTCACCTCCTGGTCTGTCTGCAATCACTTAATGTTCCAGAGGTGCTTCATCCTTTAGCTTAAAGCTACATTTCCTCCTAAAATACAAAGACCTCAGAAAGAAAACAAAAGACAGTACAGAATTCATCTCTGTGTCAGCATAAGTGACTCTCTCTGGTTCTGAGTGGAGAAACCAAGAGCACAGTCAGAGGAGGCAAGAAGGGACATACCCCCAAGAGGTGGGAACCAAGGGAAAGAGACAGCACGGTTCACACTCTCCCCCAGGACCACCCTCTGGATAAAGACAGGACCAGCTCTCGCATCAGTGGAGGCTGAGAAACCCGACTGCACGTCCAGTGACCTTAAAAGAGCCCAGACACGTCTGGCCACTTCTGACTGGTCTCGGGTTCCTCAAGAAGCTGGTGGAACTGCCACGTGGTCAGAGCCGCACGTTGGTCCAGGCATCAGCACATGGGACCACGAAGAAGGAAGTAGGATGGCGGGCCAGTTTGAAAATAGACCCAAACTCTCACATGCGCCCCCAGCCACTCCATTTGCCTAAAGCAACACCATCTTTCCCCTTCCGCAGGCCACACACCCCCACCAGACTTTCATGTTCCCTTTCGTGACATCTTGACCTTTCCTAGCAGCTGTTAACAGTCATTTCAACCAGTTTCAATTGCCCTCTGTGGCAGCCACAGTGAAAACATTTGTGAACAGGTGACTTGCCAGGCCCTAGCACCTTTCGGAGGTTGGAGTGGGGGGAGCAAAGCACTTAGACCTGGGTGATGTTTCTCAGGAAGGGGCAGGTCTGGAGGGGGCGAACTGCCTTCCAAGGCACAAAGGCGAAAGTAAGTGAAGTCATCAGCACAGTTAGAGCCACTTCCTCCCTGAGAGGTCTGAGGAGGGGTAACAGCCTCCCCTGGGCAATCAGGAACCCCATGCCTAACCTCACTGAGCCTGCTCCAGGCCACAGGTCCAACCGCCAACAAGTCCTCCAAGGCGGCAGCCCTCTGCACCAACTCCAAACCATCCCCGGCTCAGCCCCAGAAGTCTGAGCAGCCCTGCCCTTCAGGGGACAGCTCTGAGGTTGCAGGCCCACTGCTCGCACCTCACCCGCAGCCCCTGGAGCTTCTTCACTGCAACCATCCCCCAGTTCTCCTCCCATCTCGCCCCAAGGCCCTGCGCCCTGCCCTGCTCCTTCTGCTCCAAAGGCCCCAGATCCTCTTCCTGCACTAACCCCGACACCCCACCCCGCAAGCCCACAATCTTTCCTGTGTTCTGACTCTTCCGATGGGCGGACTTAGCAGGTTGCTCACCACAACCTGAGACAAGCAGGAAGGGAGACAAGCCTGCTCACAGACAGCTGTCCCCTGCGGCTGAGGTAACGAGGGCATGAGATGGGGCTGAAAACAGAGACTCTATGGGGACAACCAGGCAGCTTCAAGGCCACGACTGCAGCAAGAGTTAATTTTGGGACACAGCTTCCCTGGTGGCTCAGATGGTAAAGAGTCTGCCTGCAATGTGGGAGACCTGGGTTCGATCCCTGGGTCAGGAAAATCCCCTCGAGAAGGAAATGGCAACCCACTCCAGTCTTCTTGCCTGGAGAGTTCCATGGACAGAGGAGCCTGGTGGGCTACAGTCCATGGGGTCACAAGGAGTCGAACACGACTGAGCAACTAATACACACTAACACTTCCCTGGTGGTTCAGTGGTAAAAGAATCCGCCTGCCAGTGCAGGAGACACAGGTTCAATCCCTGGTCCAGGAAGATCCCCTGGAGAAGGAAATGGCAACCCGCTCCAGTACTCTTGCCTGGGAAATCCTGTGGACCGAGGAGCCTGGTGGGCTACAGTCCATGAGGTCACAAAGAGACACGACTTAGTAACTAAACAAAAACAACTTTGGGATAATGTATAATAATAATAATAGTAATAACTACTAGATACATACAACCTCTCAAAGAAATTATCCCAAGGGCTGTATGATTCTTGTGAGGCGAGGAGCACACAGATGGATCCACAGGAGATGCAGCCAGGGAAGGGAGCTGGACCCTGGGGCAGGGCTCCTCAATCACTCAAGGTACTGGGAATCCGCAACCCCCGGCCTGCCTGGCCCCAGTGCAGTGGGGCAGGGCACAGGGAGCCAACTCCCTTCAACACCCTTCTGCGCTCTTCTCCAGGATGCTCTGCCACCCTGGAGTCAGGTTAGAGGGGCATCTGTCCTAACCGCCCCTCAACTTCAAGATCCTCATGCAGGGGGCTTCCCTGGGCGGCTAAGATGGTAAAGAATCTGCCTGCAACGCAAGGATCAGCAGGCAAGGCTGAGCTCAACTAGAGGGTACCAGTAATAACTATTCAAGTTGTTTAAAAAAAAAAACTGCTATGACTTCCTTGGAGGTCCAGTGGTTAAGACTCCGTATTTCCAGTGCAGGAGTTGTGGGAGTTAAGATCCCACATGCCCCGTAGCCAAGAAACCAAAAACAGAAAACAGAAGCAATATTACAACCAAATTCAATAAAGACTTTAAAAATGAGCCATATCAAAAAAAATCTTTAAAAAAAAATTGCTTCCTGCTATACAGCAGAGATTAACACAACACTGTAAATCAACTATACTTCAATTTTTTAAATAAAATAATTAAAATAAAAATACAATTGCTTCTTGCTGTACAGTTGAGACTGGCACAACAAACACTGTAAATTGACTAAAATTCAATTTAAAAAAGAAATTAAATAAAAACACAATTGCTTCTGTTAGTAAACAGCCCATTTAAACCCATGAGAGGCCCCATCTAAAGTCCCAGTGGCCTTGCCCCTTCCCCAGGACCTGCCCACAATCCAGCAACTGAAAGGTTAATGCCTGGCTCAGCAGGGTGGCCTTCAGGACCCAGCTCCCTTCAGATCCAGTCTGTTCTGATTGGTCAGTGCCCTTCCAGTGGCTAAATATTTTGAATACAGTCCCTGCTCACAGACCACAGGCAACCTGAGAAGCCAGCGCTGAGGGGGAGGTGGGGGTGTGTAGAGGAAGGGGGCAGGGGACCTGGTCACAGGACCCTGTGGATTTCTCACTCTCCTTCCTTCATGGATGAACAAAAAGCAGCAGCTACCCACTCCTGCACTTTTGCTGCTAAGGGGCTAGTTTTTCAGCATGCTTTGAAGCAGCCATCCACCCTATCCTGGGAATGAGTGGGGATCACTAGAGTGGGAAAGAAAGCAACCACAGACAAGTTTGCAAGCTAAAGCTACCTAACCAGAAGGCTGCCTGACCCCTGCACACACACCCCTCTTCCTTCCTGGGGCCCAAAGCAATCTCAAGTCAAGGCTTCCTCCAAACCAAATTGCCCAGCTACCACTGTAGGACCACAGCCCCGGGCCAGCCAGCTGGGAAAGCAAGTCAGAAGCGCTGCCCTGGTTTTCCTTTCTAGACCCAGTATAGGTGGGAGGGAAGGCAGGCCACATACACAAACACACGTGTGTGCACACACTAGTGATGCCCATAAAACCAAGACTTTGGCAGCCACCCTGGAAGACCTAGATTAGACCTCAGTGCAAGTCCCGGTGGATCCGGGTTTTTGCCACCTATGAGTCAGGCAATTTGTTTGGCAGCTGGCAGATTTTCTGTGCTTTAACCTGCCTTTGTTTGTCTAGAAATCCTGCCTGGCCAGGAACCCAGCCTGCTTGATTATGCACAGTCCCGCCCTGAAAGTGACTTTCTGTCACCGACTCCCAGATGAACAGAAAAACAGCCCTCAGACAGCAGCCACGCTGCAAAGATGCCCCAAGAGTCCCGTCTCCCAGCCGCCTCTAGCCAGCCAGCCCTACACAGTCACAGGGGGTGACATCCTTACACGCTTGTTGTCCGCAGGGCTGTGGTAGAACTGTGCGATCACAGCTTCGCTGCTGTTCCCCTCGCCGAAGTTCAGCTTCTCTGAGATTCTCTTGAATGACCTTCCGTAGTCGTAGGACACGTACACCTGGAGGAGAAGGCAAGAAGGAAGAAAAGGATCAGCGAGAGATGCGGCAGGAGGGCGGCTCCGTCTCTGCCTGCAGATACGCCCCCCAGCATCCTGCATGCGGGTCCTGACGGGTCCCCGATACCATGAAATCACAGACGTGAAGACAACCCACAGAGAAGCAGCAGTCGACCTCTGCGTCTGTCCCCGAGCTGGTGGCCTCTTTTCTGAGGCCACGATGATTCCCTGGAGGGGAGACGTGTGGACAGAAACCATGATAAGCTCCTCACCACGGCCAGGCTGAGTGTTTTAACAAATTACATCCAGAGGCCCAGACCGGAGAATGTGGTTGACTGAGGGGAAGGGATTGAGAATTTGTTTTGCCATCTGTTGAAATGTCCCCAAAGGTAATCTAATTCTCGTCCCTCTGCTGGGAAGTTTTGTCCTTACAGCATTCCAGAAGAGTTTAAAAAAAAAAAAAAAAACCCTTAGGTTTTCAGAGTAGCCCCAGAGATATAAATAAAAAAAAAGAAAAGAAAAGAAGGCAGTACTAAGTGACTACACATGCATGGAGGCTGCACACAGGGTCCCAGAACCCTGCTCCAGCACCCATGTCTTCTGACCCTGTAACGCAGGGGACTGATTCTGAGTTTAGGGGAATAGCAGCCAGGTCTGTGCAGGTGCCAATGGTATTTATTTCTCTGCTGCTTCCACATTTCCGGCTTCACAGTAACCACAGGTATGAAACAGAAGGGTAACTCGTGCGCCACCCTCTTCACATGATGAGCTCAGAGAGCTCTCGCCCCCACCCTACACAGCAACCGCAATTATTAAAACCATCTTACAGACAGGGCAACAGGGGCTGATGAGTCACTTGCCAAAGTAACGAAATAAGTAGCAGTGCGGCATCCTGACCCAGGCTGCCTGCCTCTAAAGCCAGAAACCTGATGGCTGTCCCACCTCCAGAAACGGATGGAAGAAATGGAAGCTGTCAGATATTCGGACCCTGGACTTCCCTACCCCATTCACTGTGAAATTAATATAATTAGTGGGTTAAAAAGGAGCCTGACAGATGAAGATAATACTAACAACACTGACTTAGAACTGGGGAAAGCATTAAAGATAAATGACAGGTGAGGCCCAGGAAGGAATTGGACCTCGGGATGAATCCCGTTGACTTCAGCAGCAACACATTCCGAGGGCTTCACATGAGCCAGGTCCCATGCTAGACAGCAGGCATACAAAGACACAGCCCTTCACACCACGAGGATGTGAACACGTCACTGCTTGCGAACAATGATCCCCGTAAACAATGAACAACACGAGGTTTGTGCAAAGAAAACTGAGCACACACGTGGGTCATTAATATTTATTAGATGTCGAGGTTGGAAGAGCACAGAAAGAGTCTCTGCCGGTATCTGAAGAATCCCTGTTACAAACACACACGCTTAAATACAACACATGATCCCAGCTACTAAACACACAGTAAGGGGCTGCCGCAAAAACAGCTTCTGAAAGTCAGCAGCTTGAGAGCTCACAGATCACCTGAGAGGTTGGAAGAAAGTAGTGCTTTCTCACTTCCACCCTCCAGGCCGAGAACAGAAAGAAGGGTCTCTTCCGAACCTCAAAGTCACATGGAGCAACTGACGGCTTCTCCAAAAGGGAGCTCAGGCCACTTCTAGCCCCAGCATCCCCTAAATGGGAAATCCACTCCGAGTCACCTTCTCAGAGACACCAGTGTAATAATAAGTTCATATCAGGGCAGCATTTTTCAGTAACAATACTCTTTTGTATGAGCTTCCTAGGTGGCCCAGTGGGTAAAGAATCCACCTGCAATGCAAAAGACAAACGGGACGTGGATTTGATCCCTGGGTCAAGAAGATCGCCTGGAGGAGGGCATGGCAGCCCACTCCAGTATTATTCCTGGAGAATCCCATGCACACAGGAGCCTGACAGTCTACAGTTCATGCGGTTGCAAAGAGTCAGATGTGCCTGAAGCCACTGAGCATGCACACAGGCACACTCTTTTGTATACATCATCTCTCTGCATCTTTAAAAACCCTGTTGAATGAGTCTCTTTCCTGCCCTCCATGGACCTGGAACATAGCAGGTGTGCAGGGAAGACTTCTGGAATAAATAAGCGTCATTATAAACCACAGCATGAGTAAACACACGTGCTCCATAAATGAACAAGAGTGAGATGAATGGATCCTTAAGTGACCAAGAGAATGACTTCTTCCTTATATAAGAGAAAACAGAATCTAAGACTCCAAGAAATGAACCACGAGGCCAAGGTCAAACTGCTTGAAAATGACAAAACCAGGACAGGTTCCTCCCAGCCCAAGCCCTGCTGACTTTCCAGGCTCACAAGTCAGCCTTCTGGGTGAATATCCTCCTCTGTCTCTCTGCTCAACAGGAAGAAAAGCACCAAAGCTACAGCCCAGGCAGTGGAAGGAATGCTGGATGGAGGGAGAAACACCACCTTAAACGAAACACAGGGCTTTCCCCTGGATTCCCCAACACACCTCTCACTGGTGGTAGAGGGGCAACCACCCTCCGACCAAAAAGCCCCTCCTTAACATTCTTGTCTGTGAGCAAACCCTATCGCTTTGGGCTTATACTAAACAGAAGTTACGACTGGGAACGTGAGGGTCCGTGCTATGCCTGCAGCTCTCAAACTGCTCATCAACCTTCCTTTCTCCAGGCTAAACAATTCCAGCACAGTATTTTGATCCTATCCTCACAATTCTCATTCCTATCTGATCAATGAATCAATAGGGCAAATGCAAGCTCGGGGCCACGCACAGCTATCTGCCTTCCTCCCAGGAGAAGGACCCTGGAAGGACCTCTGCCAGTTGTTCAGATAAGAAGACCAAGCAGGTTGATGGCCTCGTAGCATCCACACTGCACCCCCGTTGGTACATTCTGGGTCAGGGGGTCTTTTCCTCGTGGCAGACCGTGGCTGCTGCCTGGCTCACTGCCCACAATGAGCTCCAGGTGTTGTAGGGCAAACTGCCGAGGCTCACTCACCTTGTGCTTCTGCAGTTTGTTTTGCATCCAGACACAGGTTTCTGCCCTAATTCATCCTCTCTGGCTTTGAGAGGACACAATTCCCTAAGAATTAAAGCAAGGAGGGGTTTTTTTCTTTTCCAATTGAAGTATAGTTGATCGACAGTATTATATTAGTTTCAGGTGGACAACATAGTGATTCCATATTTTCATAGATTATATTCCATGTGAAGTTATTACAAAATAATGGCTACATTTCCGTGCACTGGACACTAGACCTTTGTGGCTTTTTTATTTCATATATAGTAGTCTGTATCTCTCAATTCCATAACTAGTTTCTAAACTGCCAAAAGTTGCTAGTTAAATGAGTCTTACCTATAAAGATGGTCCTTTGAGGTGACCGTTTTTAAATTATTTCTCCTGTACATCAAAACTATATAAGAAGAAGGAGGAGGAGAAGAGCGGAAAAGGGAAGAGGAGGGGAAGAAGGGTTAAAACATCCAGAAAACATCTCCATGTCTGGTGCCATTCTAAGTGCTTGACACCAGTGCTTCTCAAACATGCCTACAAATCACCCCGCAGGACACAGGTCAAAATGCAAACCTCAGATTCAGGAAGTCCCAGGGTGAGAATTGAGATTCTGCATTTCCAAGCACCCTCCAGAAAATCCCCATGCTGCCGATCAGCACACCACCCTTTGGGGAGCAAGATGTCACAAGGATGAAATCACAAGATTTCTCATTGATGGATGAGAAAACCAAGGGGAAGTGAAGGGTTTGGCTGAAGGTCAGACAGCTGGTGAATGGTAGACCCAGGATTCAAACCGACGCGCTCAGTTCTCAGAGCTGGGGCTCAGCTAGACACTGGCTCCCATAGGCTACCAAGTTCCGCGCTGTTGGCAAGTGAAGGCCCTGCTCCCCGGCCAGTCCCCAGAGGCAGCAACTGCAACGCCCACAACTCTGGGTACAAGGGCAGTGATCCCCACCATTCCTGATGCCTGCACTGGGTGATTCTGATCTTCTAGTGGACAATATCTCTGGAAACTTCTTTGGTCAAATTATGTGGCAACTGGTGGGTATTTGATAAAATAGGTCAGAAAAATGCAGAAATGAGAGGCAGGGACAATCAAGAAAAACAACACTTTCTGTTTTCTTTCATCTCCAGACTTAACACAGAAAAAGAAGGGTCCTGTAGGAGCCGTGCTTCACAGAATCACTGGCCACAAGTTCACCAGGTTATTATTTTGTTTTTTCCTGCTTAAAAGCAAATCTTCTGGGATTCTAACTTCCAGGTCATCCCTTGTTTATATGCTGAATATGTATGAGTTGGCCATTCTCCAACACGCGCACAGCTCCTGATCTGTATTCCTTTACCTTCTGGATGCTGATGGGGCCCTGGAAACCATGCTTCCAGTCGTCAGAGAAAATTTAGATTGTTACTACTCTGGCACCACCTACTCCTGCCTCTGAGTCAGAATTTATTTTTGAATTAGCTTTTCACATCAGACCATCTCAGTTTCATCTGCCAGTTCTTTAACACAGCTGATATACTGATGAGAGAAATCTCTGCCATCCTGATTTACTATCTCCAAGCATGAAGTTTCCTTCCCACTTAATCTTAGCGTATACTTCATTCCAGAATAGGTTCTTGTTTCAAAAGTTCCATCAGTCCTTAGTAAGAATCACCTAAATACTTAGGCAGAGGGAGACACAGGTTCGGATGTTGTTGACACTAAGTCGTGTCCAACTCTTTTGCAACGCCATAGACTGTAGCCCTTGAGGCTCCCTCTGTCCGTGGGATTTCCCAGGCAAGGACACTGAGTGGGTTGACATTTCCTTCTCCATTAGGTTTGGATAGACTGTCAATGTATGTAGGGTGACCATTCTTCCTGGTTCATCCATGACTAAGGAGAGTCCCAGGATGTAGGTCTTTCAGCGCTAAAGCCAATGCTGGTCACCCTGGCTATATTACATTCTCACACACTGAGTACACGATCAGGTCGTAGCCCCAACCCTCCCACACACATGCCAAGGGACCCTATGCAAATCACTGAATGTCTCTGGGCTCCTGTTTGTCCAGCAAACCAGTGGAAAGATAGGTCTTTACCTGTCTTAACAGAAATACCATCTGGACAAAGAATTCTTAAAATAAATACCCTAAGGAGGATTTCTCAACACAGTAGGGCAGAGAGCTGCCGCCTGTGCTTAAAAGAGATGCCGCTAGACGGTGACAGTGCTGAACACAGTGGGCTAAAACTCTCTCGGGCCAGCTGTCATCGACACACTGCTGTCTGTGCTTGCCAACCCTGCTTGAATCTATAACTGGGCCAACCTCACAGCCCCGAACAAGCTCAGCCCTGCCCCACATCACTGCACCCAGACCAGCTGTCAGCTGCAGTGGTTTCCCACTACCACTGTTGGGCACCCACCCTGAGCCAAGTTACACATCGTTATGGCCAGGCCTTCGTCTGCCCTCTCCATCTGTGGCTGCCCCTATTTTACCCACTAGAAAACAGTCCCTGGGGCACCTCTGGTCCCCGACCCTGGGGCACATCAAACCCAGATGGTGGACACAGAGCGAGGGGCCCCTCAGAGACCAAATCCAGGCCCCAGAATTACAAACGTGTCCACTGGGCTGATGGGGCAGGGCTAGCAAACTCTTCAGGGGTTTTTCTCTGGCCCGAGTGCAGAGTGACCAAGCTCCACAGTGGGCTTTTCTGTCCACAGCCTCACCCTGTGACCACATCAGACCCTGACCTGAGGCAGGCCCTGTTTCTCTTCCCCACAAGTGGTGCGGGGGGCAGGGGTGTGTGGAGCAGGGGCTACACACTGGGGACCCAAGGGCTCACTCTGGTCCTCATATATGTTTTACTTGGCCCACACAGGGTTTATAAAAACTATCCATCAGCTGCCAACTTGTAAGACTCAGCAGTTTCTCGTAAAAATCCCCACCTCTGGGAAAAAAAAAAAAAAACAACCTCACCTCTGAATTTCTCTCGAAAAATCAGATCCAGCCGCATGGCAACCAGAGCTGAGAGCTGATAATAACACCCAGAAGCTCAAAGTCCCTCCCACTTTCCAGAGTCTCTCATAAACTGAGACAAGCTTCCATCACCACGCACCATGTTCAAATCAACACAGGAGACTGTTTCTTGAACCTGCATCTCTCTAAAAAGTGGGAGAACAAAATAACGTCCCAGAAGGCTGCAGACTTCAAGAATAACGGGAGAGATCCTCCCTCCTCTCAGAGGTAACGGGTGGTGTAAGCCTGGGGGCAGCTTCACCCCTGACCCTTACCTACGAGGCCCCTATCACAGGTCTTTGAGTGTGTGATCCTTGGCCTAAAGTCTTCAAAGCATCTAGACAATTAAACATCGTAAAGAGCCAACTGCGGAAATTAAGAGGATGAGCAATTCAGATTGAAGGACTCGCCCAACTGTAACAAGTTAGCAGAAATCAGCATAAGGAAAGACCAATTCGATTCCACTGGGCTCGGTTGCCGATGGGCAGCTTTGCCCAGGAACACACTTCTGGCATTCTGCTGAGCAGAGGCATGATCCAGATCACACCCTTGCTGTTGCTGTTGTTTAGTTGCTAAGTCGTATTTGACTCTTTGTGACCCCATGGACTGTAGCCCCCAGGCTCCTCTGTGCGTGGGATTCTCCAGGCAAGAATACTGAAGTGGCTGCATCTCCTTCTCCAGGAGATCTTCCCCACCAAGGGATCAAACCCAGGTCTCCTGCATGGGCAGGCAGACTCTTACTGCTGAGCCACGTGGGAAGCCCCCGAGCACACTCTACCATTGCACAAAAGTCACCACACATCACATGGGTCTCACTGCAACCCTGAGTGCAGCACCCTGTGTTCAGCAAGTAAGGGTTATATACAATTTTCCCGATTCCTCAATTACTCGATATTTTGCCTGGCAGGATAATAACCCCAGTGGAGGAGAAACAGGCGCCCTGGCACCTTAGAGGGACCGCCAGAGCAACAACAATACTCACGTCACTGCTCTTGGGCTTCGCCAGCGCCAGGCTGTCCCGGGCCAAGGCCACGATGACGTTGCTCTTCTCGCCGGCCCAGTGGACCACCATCTGGTTGTGGGAATCATTGAGACTAACCTGAAAGAGATCAAACCAACACAGGAATTAGGACCCAGGATGAGTGACGGCCATCACCATTCTAAGACTCTCAGGACTTCCCTGGTGGTCCAAACAGTCACTCCTAAAGGAAATCAATCCTGAGTATTCATTGGAAGGACTGATGCTGAAGTTGACGCTTGAATACTTTGGCCACCTGACGCAAAGAACCAACTCACTGGAAAAGACCCTGATGCTGGGAAAGATGGAAGGCAGGAGGAGAAGGGAATGACAGAGGACGAGATGGCTGGATGGCATCACTGACTCTAAGGACATGAATCTGAGCAAACTACAGGAGATGGCAGAGGACAGGGAAGCCTGGCGTGCTGCAGTCCACAGGGTCACAAAGAGTTGGACATGACCTAGTGATTGAACAAATAAAAGAAACAATGGTTCAGACTCCACGCTTCCACAGCAAGGGGTACAGATTCAATCCCTGGTCAGGGACCTAAGATCCTGCAAGCCACATGGCATGGCCAATAAAGAAAAGGAAAAAACCAATAATAATAATAAAGCAAGACTCTCTCTCCACAATTCTAACTCAGAAATGCCTACAATGCTTACACCTGGAGCACGGGGCCAGGATGGCCTGTGTTTCCCCCTCTGCTGACTCTGCCAGATTCACTTCCCAAAGAAGAAACACTAGTCCTCTGCTATTTGGTATTAGCCAGACTGCAAAAAAATATATCATCTTCTCAGGCTCTCGTTGGCATAACTAATTACTTGGGTTATTTTTGTCCTTTGTGAAATCAACCTCTGGTTCCTCTTATCCTTACTCCACACATGGGACATGCACTTGTCAGATTTGAAACCAAAACACTGACGCACCTTCCTCATTTAAAAAAGGGGCACAAGCCAGAAAGACCACATGCTTGCCAACCCCTGTCCAGACTGGTTCTCTCTGGCCTACAGGTGATGTTGCTTATGCTTAGCTTGTAATAAGGAAGAAGAAAGGAAAAACATCAGCTTTATTCAGTCAGTTATGAAGTATTCCAAGTAAGGAAATATTTTCCAGGACTCCACAGAAATGACCTTTGGCTTATTGCAAATAGTAGTTTCCAGGCTTCTGGATCTTATAAACCAGTAAAATGCAGATGAACTAGGCAGGCCAGTAGAGGGCTGGTTAGCCACCTCTATTTAGCCAGGTAAGGACAAAACAAAACAGCCACTGTGCCAAGGGCATGGCTGGCTGGTCTCTGGATCTCCTGAGGACACAGCAGACTGTTCCCCAGGGCTTACAATGGGGCATGGCGCCCACACGGCCCTGTTTTCACTCCCTACTGGCAGAATGCATTTAGGACCCCAGAGTCCCAGAGAAGAATGGGGCCACAGGACAGAAGGAGCCCGAATCCCCGAGGAGAAGTTCCTCTGCTCATCTTGAACCTCTCCTAATCACGAAATGCATTCACCCCACTGAGCTCCTGGGACTCACCTGTTATGTGGCCACCCCTCACCCAAGCAACACAGCTACCATCTAGAATCACTGTCATAGTTCAAAGCAAGGACGTTTTAACACTGAAAACTGAGGACAGACAGACTCTCAGAACCAAGAGCAGTTTTTTTACGAGAGGCTTTGCTTTATGGAAAGCTAACTCCATTCCTCTAATTTTTCCCATTTCCCCCGTCACTGATGGATAGCTCAAGGGCTGGCATGCTGGCACACCATTTCACCCTTTTCGGGTAGGAACAGCCAACTGATGACCATACTCAGAAAAATTCTGAGAGCTGGTGTGAACGTTTAAGACAAAGTCCCCAAAATCCGGAGCAGGAGCAATGCCTGGGAGAAGCCTATTCCACCAGCCCCTTCAACCGTGGCTTGTCTCCGGCACATGGAGGAGACCAATCTTCTGGAACCCGAGAGGTCTCTGCACCGTCCACCTGCACACTGCCCACCCCCCTCTCCACCTCCTGGACTGATGGGCCCTCCCAGCTGTCTTCCCATCAAGGGTCTGAGCAGAAAACCCTCCGCTCCCCTCCCCCACCACCCACAGCGGCCTTCTCCTTTACCTTCCTCCTCCCCCCTCCCCACCCACTCAAGATGCTCTCAGGAGTCCCAAGGGAGAAGGGAAACACCTGTGTCACCAACTTGGCTGACAGAACAACAAAGGAGCTAATCCTTCACCACCCTGCTTCAGGTCTTAAACACCTGCATCTAATTTGATCCAGGATCCAGGCTCCTGGAAAATAGGTGAAATGAGGCCTCTTTAAAGGAAAAGATGTGTTTTTCTTTTAAGGAAAATACGTCATTCCAAAACATTCCTTCTCATTTCCAGAGAGGTAAGTCCAGGCCCACATCGGCAGAGATGTGCAAAGAAAAAAAAAAGAAATAAGTAAATTACTTAGCTCAGGGTATGCAAGGAGGAAAGCAGCTAAGGGAACCACCACCAGCCGCAGAGGCCTTCTTCCAGCCCACCCTCTCCCCCTCTCTCCTGCCAGCCCTCACCTCTGGGAAGAATCTGTAAGCATCTACAGATCAGAAAAAGCCCACCAGCGCAGGAGCCCTGGGAGTCTGGGCTAAAGGCCTTCTCCCTCCAAAACGTCCTCACCCTTAGAACCAGAGAGGAATAAATAGATGATTTAGGCAAACGTCAATACGATCAATGATTTGGAGCCTGAAAAAAACCACTAAGTTCATCCAGGGTCTGGCATAAGAAAGCCCAGCAATGCTGCACTGGGGGCATCCTCCCAACAGCCCCTCAGGCAGGTTCCTAATCAAATAATGCTCGGAACAGGTTACAAAGCCTACGGTGATCAGAGCAGGCTCGAGGTCTGAGCACAACTTGCACAAGTCTTTCTGCTCGGGGGACTAGAGATTTACGGGGCCCCTGAGCCAATCCTAGGAGAGGTGAAGGGGTAAGAGCAACACAAAGGAGGCACCCGGACATCCAAGGGCTTTCTGACAAAGGAAACCGAGAAGGTGAGCTCGCTGAAACACCTTTAAAAAAAAAGAAGAAATGCCCCTTTCATTCCTAACAGCAGACTGTAAAAGGGCAGCACAGTGTAGAGAAAAAAAAATCTCAGGCAAGGAACAGCTTGTCTAAGGGCCACCAGGCAACTCACACAAACAGCCCAATGCCTTCCCTCGGCTAGACGTCAGCATGGGCACCTCCTGGTCAGAGGAGTAACTCTCCGACCTGGCTGAGGCTGACCCCCACCGCACCCCACGTGCATACTCCCCCAGCAAAGAGCAGAGTCAGCTGCGGGAGTCCACCACCAGGCAGGCTGGCACATTTATTAAGGCAAAGACATCACGGTGCTCTCTGGTCTCACTTTCCTCCTCTCCATTTCCCCTTGGCGTTCATTCTCCCGGCCCCTCCCCAGAAAGGGAAGAAGTCAAAGCAAGCCGTCCATAGGAAGTGACCAGGCACCCAGAGGTCCACAGTAGCCCCCTCTCCTTCCCCTGTGATCATAGCACCCACAGGTGTCCAGGCTGGATCTCCCACTGTGTGGCTGGTTGCTAGCTTGCTGAGGTCCTTTTCTATCCCCAGGGACTTCCTCCTGGCCTCAGCCCCTGAGATTCCCCCATGCCCAACCCTCTGGGTGCAGCTGCAGGCTTCCCTACATCCCGCTCACTCCTCTCAGCCTTGCTCACTGGGTCCCACCAGACCACATGGAGAGCAGTGGGCACACAGGGCCCCGGGGAGACGCTGGTCTAGGAGGGAGTGAGGGCGAGTGGGAGGGTGGCTTTTCCAGAACGTAACCTTGATGTGCAGTCAGTTGTAACTACCACCCCGGGGCGTGAACAACCTTCCCTCTCCCATCTCCAGCTCACAGGGCGTAGCTGGCGCTTGATAAATGAGCCACAATTAATTGGGGCCGTAAAAAGCAACGGGGAGGGAGCCCTGCACCTCCCCTCAGAAGGCGAACAGGGAAATCGGAAGCCACAGAGGTCTGGGCACAGAGGAACTGCCTCATGAACAACAAAGAGTATGGTGCATGGGGTTCAGGGCTCTGCTAAGATCACAGGCAGGTCGTTAAGAGTCAAGATGGCCCCCGAGAGGTCTCCTGGTTCAGGGTCCCACACCCAGCATGCTAAAATCAGCAACCCCAGAGAAACCCCTGACCTACTGATGCAGAACCCTCCGAGTGGAGTCCAGGAATCGGTATTTTTAAAGACATACCCCTGGTGTCTCTAATGCAGCTTATTCCGGGAGCGATGAATCTAGTTCATTCCCCTTCCTCTGGCAGAAACTGGGGCTTAGATGACAGTGGCTAGAAGGAGCACTCTTTTTCTGCAGGTTTGTCTTTGGGTATCTTGCATGCGTGCTCACTCACTCATGTTTGACTCTTTGCGACCCTATGGGCTGTAGCTCGCCGGGCGGCTCCGTCCATGGAATTCTCCAGGCAAGAATACTGGGGTGGGTTGCCATGCCCTCCTCCAAGGGATCTTCCCGACCCAGGGATCGAACCCACATCTGCATCTCCTGCATTGGCAAGTGAGTTCTTTATCACTGCGCCACCTCGGGAATCTTGGACAGTTGTTAAAACTGTATGATCTATTGATATGTGCCCCAACATGGACGAACCTCAGAAACAATATGTTAACTGAAGGAAGCCAAACACAAAAGGTCACATATTACATGATCCCATTTATATAAAACGTCCAGAACAGGCAAATCCATAGAGACAGCCTGGTGGCTGCTAGGGACTAGGGGGAGCAGGGAACAGGTAGTAGCTGTTTAACAGGGAAGAGGTTTTATTCTGGATGAAAATGGTTTGGAACCAGAGAGAGGTCGTGGCTGCACAGCACTGGGAATGTACAAAATGCCACCAAATTGAATCATTCCCTTTAAAATGGTGACTCTCATGTTACGTGAATTTCATCTCCATTTTTTCAAAAGCCTCTGACCTGCAAAGAACATCACACTTCTCAAGTGCTGATTCAATACCTAAGAGCTCCCACTCATAAGAAATACTCCTTTCTTCTCATGTCAAGCCTTCATGCTACTGAAATATGCAGCTCAAGTGAGTCATAGAGGAGGCAGGCTGAGGAGTGGGTCTCTGCCCAAGGCAATCCTTCAAAATGCTGTCAGCGGCCTCTGCAAAGCCACAACATCCTTGCAGACCTGCTCCCTGCTCCCTGCTCCCTGGCTGGAGAAAGGGCCAGAGGCTCAGGACTAGCATCCACTTCCAAACTCACACATCATCTCAGTCTCCGGGCAGACCCAGATGCTCCAAAGAGGTTATGTGTTTTGCTTCATTATTCAGAGAGAGGGAAGAAGCTGGGGCCGCCCAAGCCCCAGGCTCTGGCTTATTATAAATAGAAGGTGGACGAATAAACTGCATAAACTGCTTGTTGTGTGAAGGCAGGGCTCACTTATATTCCCCAAGGCCCCAAAGGGACTAGGTATCTTTTGAGGCTCCTTAGTCATTTCTCACCTGTCAGTCCCCAGAACACTTCTGGAGGAAATCAGAGTGACAAGTCTGACGATTAGTAAGAAATTTACAATAAAACCCACCAAGATCTGTACGGTCATTGAGTCTTACTCAAAAAGATGGGGGCCCCTTAACGGAATGGGTCTGACGCCGCCTTCATTCATTTCTTCTGCCATTATGTCTCTCAAATCGGTCAAACACGAAGATCAGGACGTCCCAGACACCCACGGCCGGTCGTCCTCACCACTCCTACACAGCTTCTTCCCAGAGCACAAGACGAGGAGGACAAATAAGGCAGTCTGGCTCATTCCTCTGCCTCACTAGCAGTGAAATACACAGAAGCATTTAAAAAATTCTCCAGTGAAGTATAAAGCAAATAGCCTGTCCTTCAACTCCGAGGACAGAGGCGGCTGCTAAATCCTTGGAACTGCAGGACAGGCCTGAGGAAACCAAAGACAGACACCCGAGGTCCAAGAATAACAAAGTTCCTCCCACCGTCCGTTTGCACGACCTAAATGCTGCTTATGCAAATCGGCCCTCCGTGTCCCCTTTCGAGACTGTGTCCCCACTATATTTAGTAAGCTCATTTTCCTCCCTGGACTCTCCACCTCAGAAGGAAAGCTGAAATCTAGTTTAATTGCTCCCTGCAGAGAAGCCCTATCCTGGCCTCTCCGCTCACTCATCTGACTTTTCTCAGTGACGCTTCAGCCAGAGAACTCACTACTTAACTACTTAACTACTTCACTGATCAGCACGGGCTGCCCATTTCACAGACCAGGACACAAAGGGAGAAGAACCTCAAACTAAAAACTTAGCATTTCTCTACAATCTCTTTAACTAGAATCATGAGCAGTCTTTAGATTACTTATATGCCACCTCCTGACTTACAGTATCAGTTTAGAGAGACTTTATTTCTGATAGATCTTTGGCAAGCAGAATCTACCCGCTGTTGACCTCTACCTGCCACTCCCTCCTGGGGAAGCCCACTTTGTCATTTAGCAAATAGCCAGCTCTGCTGTTCTGGGAGGGCTCCCTGTAAAAAAAAAAAAAAAAAGAACCTGTGAAAAATCTCTTTGTCATGAAAATAATCGCCCCTTAATTCACCAGTTGGCAAGTAAGAAAAAAAAAAAAAGAAAATATTCAGGCCAGAAGAAACTTCGGGAACATCTAAACCATCTTCCACACCATGTAGATGGGGTTAAACCCAAAGATTTAGAGCTGGGGTTTCCATCCATCTGCCTTAAAACTCGGGGGCACAGAGCACAGCAAGTCAGTCGTGTCTGACTCTTTTCGACCCCCTGTAGCCTGCCAGGCTCCTCTGACCATGGAATTCTCCAGGCAAGAACACTGGGGTGGGTTGCCATTCCCTTCTCCAGAGGATCTTCCAGACCCAGGGATCGAACTTGCGTCTCCTGCACTGCATGTGGATTCCTCACCATCTGAGCGTCCAGGGAAGCCCAGAACTAGAACCAGCCTTAAATTAGGATTCACCTCCGTAGGATGGTTCCAGAGTATCCCCTCTCCTTGACTCTCCTCTTCAGCTCTACGGCTTCACAATAAATAGCCCCCCACCTCATTCATTCAGTAAATATTTATTGAGTACTTGCTCCATATCAGATGCCACAAGAGGTGTTAAGAAAACATCAGACTTCTAGGTCTTGCCTTGTGGCTCTCAAATCATTAGGGGAAACAAACATTAAAGAGTTAATTTCATGAATAATGCTTACAGTTGTTATTTGGGAGGAGGGCATAACCAAGCGCAGGGCTGCACTGAAGACAGGACCCCCAGTGGGCACCAAAAGGACGAAGAGGAAGGAGTCCTGGCAAAGAGGGTGGAGAACAGAGCAGAGAGACTGAGGAAATAAGAGGACGATCAGGGCGAAAGCCAAGGACTCGGGGGGACCCGCAACTTGACAAGTTCAAAGAAAATTCACGGAGCCAGAAGAGCCAAGGAGAGGGTGGAATTATACGAGACCTCTTGGCTTTTAAAGGGGAACAAAAGAGATCCCAGCCACCGGACCCCTGGCTGAAAGCAAGGCCTTCACTGGATTATTTACAAAAGGCAAAGACCGTAAAGTTGAGACAAATCAGAGACTTGGGTTTGAATCTTGGTCTCTACAGTTGACCAGCTGTACAGCTCTTGGGATGTCCCTTTGCTTTTTGGAGCCTCAAGATACTCATCTGTGAAATGAGCAGAATAATAAGGCTGTAAGATGAGAGACACCAGAGAGCCAGTGGAAGTTGTACTTTAACCACCACCTCCATAACAACAACAACCACACAATTCAGGGTCTCGACGACCGCCAGAAAGGCAGGGACATCCATCTGCCCACCAGCCAATCCACAGCAGGTGCCTGGGGATACTTTTGCTTTCTTACCAAAGGAGGGAAAACTCACTGTGTAGACATGAATTGGAGAAGCTCTGCAGGGCAAAAGGTATTCTTTGGCAAACTGCATTTCTTAGGGATGTCAAAAAGTGGAAAGACAAACTTATGACAAAATTAAAATATGTGCTGTTTTTTTTTTTAATGTATGGATGCCTTTCATTAAGATTTAGTCTTTAACAATGACTCTGCTACCAGTCCTCCCTAGGAAAGAAAGGCTTCTTTTCATATTGCTAAAATAATAATAAGGCTTGCCTTACTAATTTTACAGGACGGCTGTTAAGATTCAAATGAGATGATATTCATGAATATATTTCATAAACTGCAAAATGCTGAAATATGTTCTCTTGTTACTGGTATGGTCTTTATACCAAAATAAACCATTCTTCACAAAATGGCAACACACAGGAAACTAATGTGACATTGCAGGGGACGTGGATTTGATTCCTGATCTGGGAAGACCGCACATGCCACAAGCAGCTAAGCCTGTGGGCCACAGCTTTGAGCCCGAGCACCCTAGAGTCTGTGCTCTGCAACGAGAAGCCCGCGCACCACAGCTAGAGAGTAGCCCCGCTCGCCACAACTAGTGAAAGCCCTCTCACAGCAGCAAAGACCTAGTGCAGCCAAAAATAAAAATAAACAAATAACATTTTTAAAAAACTACTGTGCGCATGGCCAGGTTTGGAACACCGAGGCCTAAGAGCAGGAAGCAAAGACATACCTACCCTGATGAGACACTACATGTCTGTGTCAAGCTCAGAAGCCAGTCATGGCCAAGCCCTGCATTCAAGCAGCCTTCCCCTCACTCCACACCTGAGATCCGCAACCCGGGGAAACCCAAGCTCCAGTTCCCAAAGCTCCAAGGAACCAACACAGACATGACACTGATTTCTAGCACTTTCCTCGCCCCAAGAGTAAAGCATTTACATTACATGCCAGAACCAAATGCCTCAAGACCTCACCTTGTGTGAGTGCTAAGTCACTTCAGTTCTGACCAACTCTTTGCGCTCCCATTGACTGCAGCCCACCAGGCTCCTCTGTCCATGGGATTCTCCAGGCAAGGATACTAGAGTGGGTTGCCGTGCCCTCCTCCAGGGGGTCTTCCCAACCCAGGGATTGAACTCATGTCTCCTGCGGCTCCTGCATTGCAGGTGGATTCTTTACCACTGAACCACCAGGAAAGCCCGACCTCACCTGCTGCTGCTGCTGCTAAGTCGCTTCAGTCGTGTCCAACTCTGTACGACCCCATAGATGGTAGCCCACCAGGCTCCCCCGTCCCTGGGATTCTCCAGGCAAGGACACTGGAGTGGGTTGCCATTTCCTTCCCCATGCATGAAAGTGAAAAGTGAAAGTGAAGTCGCTCAGTTGTGTCCTACTCTTCGCGACCCCATGGACTGCGGCCTACCAGGCTCCTCCACACATGGGATTTTCCAGGCAAGAGTACTGGAGTGGGTTGCCATTGCCTTCTCTGTGACCTCACCTTACCCGTGGCTTAAACCCCACAGCAAGGCTGACCTCTCATTCACGTGAGATGCCTCTGGTGCCAGGAGGGCAAGCAGAAGCCCCCGGGGCAACTCCCCAGCCCCAGCTTAAATCCCCAGCCCTGTGATGACAGCCCTTTCTCCTCCACCCAGCTCTCCACATCCACTGCTGAATTCTTCCCTCTCAAGGACGGAGGAGGCCTCGTCTCTGCAGGAACCCCGGCATCACCTCCAGCAACAGCTCGCCTTGCCAAATCCAGCGAACCGTGAGCATGGTTAACTACAGGATTTTTTTTAAAAGAACTCCTCAGTTGAGAGAACGTCAGGGAACTAAATATACACAGATGAGGTAAGTCATAGGTACACAGTCTCATGTTACTCGATTAATTGAGCACAGGTTTAAAACATTTCAAGGCTCTTCCACCCTCCCCCAGCCTCACATCCCCTCACCCGTCTCTGTCTGCTGCTCTCCCCACCCTCTGCCATCAGCAGGGTCCTCTGAGGGACCCTGGGGCAGGTCTTGTTCCCAGGCCCCTGGGGTAGACCCACATGGAAGTGTCTTGCCTGTGTCCCCTGGGCTAACAGAGAAACAGGGTCCTTTACTATCTGGGCCCTTCCCCCATGTGTGGCTCCTCTCGGAGGCACCCACATGAGGTTCTCCGGAGAGGGTCCCTAAACTGACCTTACTCCCAGCATTGTTTTTAACCCCCACCCCTCCAAACTCCAACACATCATCCCAGCTTCTCCCCATTTCTTCTGGGCACAGAGGTTTCCTGCGAGTGAGAAATTTCACCCTGACACTATTTGGCTCCCCAGCCCATCAAAGTAGGCTGGCTCTCACCTCAGTCCCAACTGACACATTACAATCTCCATTCACCTCACAGGCTCAAACCCTCACTTATTTTATTTCAGAAGCACCCCATCCGCCTTCCCTGCTTTGATCCAGTGCTTTGGGGGCAGAGGGTTTCTGCTCGACAGACTAGTCTCTTTTCTAAATAAAAGAAGCCATGTTGCTTACCTTCCTCACTTAAAAAAAGGAAAGGAACAATAAATCACATGGTGGCCCCTACAAGGCACAAAACACGGATGATATAAGCACATCTTTTTATTGCCCTTGTCTACCGCTCCGATGTGGGATGCAATCACATCAGCCTGCCTTTCTGAGAATTCGTAGCAGTGTTTTTAATCTAATTCAGGGAACTGGAGATAAATCATAGTGAAGGGTCCCGATTTGCTGAGTTGAGTGGAGGCAGCGGCAGCGACAGGCAGGGTTAAAGGGCAGGGACGGGGGTGGGGGAGTTCCCACCCAGGCCGTGATGGAGACAGCACGCCCGATGTTTGTCTTTGTGCTGGCCTGCAGGGCTGCAGGGATGAAGACAGACCTGACTGCACTGGGGCAAAACAAGGCGAGTCTGGGAAGCAGAGGGCAGAGGTGAGGAGGTGGCCCCCAGTTCAGGCATCATTACTGCTTTCTTGGCTCAACAGATGGGTAGGGTCTGCACACCAGCCGGGGCCATGTGGGCTGCTGTGTGGGCAAAGCCACAGCAAAAGCGAAGACACACAGGTCTGCCTTCAGCGCCCAGGTCCCCAGTGGGAGGAAGCATCTGCACACAGGCTCCCGCTAAGGTGAACAGGACACCCATGGTACCCTCCACCACAGCCGGCTGCTGCACCCCTACACGGAAAGAAAGGCCAGGGTCTCCTGACACTCTCCCTGGCAGCCAGCAGCCACCAAAACCTCAAGTTCAGACAGCAGCCCTCAACCCTCGCTTTCCTTCCCCTGCTTTCCTTCCCCTGCTCGTGGTGGAAACAAAGACCAGCCTAGCGGTGCCTACAGCTGCTCCCTGGGTGAGACAGCGACCGCAGTGGGAAAGGGGGCCACACACCACCCAGGGAAAGCTATGCCATCCACGGGCCACATGCAGCCATTCAAACTTAAATTTAACTTGATTAAAATTCAATGAAAGGAAAATAACTTCAATTCTTCGGTCGTCCTAACCACATTTCAAGCGCTCAACCCCCACAGATGGCTCATGGACACCCTGACCAGCTCAGCTACAGAATATTTCCATCATGGCAGGAAGATCCATCAAAGAGACCTGACATGAGGCCAAGAAGATAAAGTCTTCCGGCTCCTGGCTGGTAGCAGTGACATGACCTGGATGTTACCATTATGACTGACAGTTACCCAGTAGACAACAGAATTTTGTAATTATTTTTAAATCCCTGTTGGGGTCCTGGCTGCAAGAGTTAAGTCACTTATGAGGTCCTATTTTTATGGAACCCACCCCAAAATGCTCAATGCATGCCTCATATTACAATAAAAAAAACTTAGGGTTTCACAGAAACATGGGATGAAACCCAAATCTTGATCATGATCAGCAGCCCACCTGCCTTCTCTGATTTATAGCACCATCAGCCACTTCAATGCTAGAAGGCTGCCCATGCCACTTCTTCAAAGGCCCAAGGTCCACAGGTCAATAAACCAATAAATTAGGGCGAAATTAACTGCAACTCATTTTAAACTGAGGGAAATTGATTTTTGCATCTACGTGGTTGGACTGAATACGCCATGTGCCAACGGATTCTGGCCTGAAAATGCACAGGAAGGTTCTGTACTCGACAAAGAGGACGGCTCAGCTCTGCAGCCCAGACCATTTCTGCTGAAATACTGATCCCTGAATATTCAAACCAAAATGCAGTGAGTTCTCCTTTCCTTTCCATCATACCCAAACCTAAAAAAAAGATGGAGGAAAGGTTATTATAATACCTCAGCTTTAATATATTTCTCTGCAGTCAACTCTCAAATTATCAGCATCTGAATTATTGTCAAAATTTCTAAACTCCAAACTGGCTTTCCCTAATACATGTATGCCAGCTATTTGCATACCAACTGCTCAAAGAATACAAGCTCATTTTAACATGCACCTAAGCAAACTTTAATTAGGAAAGTAAACTGATGCTTTAAAAGACTAAATAAACAAATAGCAAAAGCAAATAAGCTATTTTGGGGGTTACCCGCTCTCCAGATTATTTGCAAGCTCCTGTGTCTGTCCATTACAGCTGACAGTATGACGCTCGGCTCCACGGATCCCTGGCCCTGGGATTAAACAATGACACGACAATAGCAGTCATCTCTTAAGGAGGAAAATCCAAAATATGACAAATGAAATGTTCCTACAACATCCATCTTTTGCTTGGGGATGCTCGTTGCTGTTAGAATCTGCCTCCCCGGATCCCAGGTCTCAGAGGCATTTATTAAGCATACTATTTTAACTCCACTTTACAGAATTTAAAGAAAACATTCTCCAAAAGAAAATGAGTTAAAGCCAAGATCCATGATCTCTGTATTCTGATGCTCTCACACATGTGAGCTCTACATCTCCAGGGAACTGCCCTCCAGCACCTTTCCAAATGACAAGGCCACAGAATGCTGCTCTCCCGGCCTCAGCCCACAGGAACCCTCCAAGTGGAATAGTATTTTCTACCCTGGCCTGGAGTAAAAGTACAATCCATTTTATACTAGGACACTTCAGGTAACTCCCCTCCTATTGCCATAAATATACTTTGGAGCTAATGTCATTACTGATGATATTAGGGGCTACGGATGAGAGAAAGCCTTTCAAGTTTCATGTCCGTATGTTATATATACATAGAACGTTTTTGGAAGGACACACAAAATACTGATGACCATGGGTGTCCACTGGGAAGGGACACCAGGTGAATGGGGACACAGGAGGGAAGGAACTGTACTTCTCACTATATACTCTTCTGAACAAATACTGTTTTGCAAACACGTGTTACCTACTGAAGGCTAAATAAACAGACTGGATGGCTTGTCATTTCACCCCCTTCATTCTCCATCTCCTCACTCCTCTTCCCTGTCCCATTTTCCTCCCATTCATTCCACCTCTCGAAGCCTCCATCGAGGCTTGCCCCTAGACAGGCAAGCTGTTAAACAGCGGCCAGAGATGGAACAAAGAACTGTGCCCAAGACGAGATGCCAAGCAAGACCAGGAAGTCTTTCACGGTCACACCCTTTATCAAGCCAACTCAACAGGCTAAGGAACTCTTCAGCTATGTAGAAGCCAACCTGACACCACAGAGGCTTTGCCTTCTCATCTTTTGGAAGCATACAGGTCAAATGTCCTAACTTCAGAATCAACCAGCCAATTCTTCCCCAAGCAAGTGTATCAAACAAGAATCTACCTCAAAGAGATCTAAAGCTACACAGTCTTCCATCCCCCAAAGGAGGCTCTTTGTCTTGGGTCCTTGTACTGTAACAGACACTTTATTTTCAGTCTCAAATCAGGACACTGAATACTCCCTGGCCTCTAAAAAGCAGGAATTATCAAGAGAGAGCTCATTGGGAGGAAAATAAACCTGTAAATCCTGTTAGGCTTTGCGCTTCATTCCAAAGGCTTTTCCCCCAAAACAATACCATTAGCATTAACATGATAGCCCTAAAAGGGAGCATTCTGCACAACAGAATTGCAGCTCTTCGTTCAAAATAAACCCCCAGAAAAGCACAGGAAAATCAGGGCTCCCTAACCCACATTCTGAGCCAACTCATTTCCACTCTCCATTTGTGGGCTCACCACAGTCCTCCTTATAAATACCTTTTCTATAACTTGGATGTGCTTCCTACCCTCCAGGCCTTTTTTCACCTTCCAGGTGGGCAGCTGGTCCACAAATATTCATTAAGGGCCTCCCAAGTCCCAGGGACACAGAGGAGAGGCTTGATCCATGCCCTCAAGGAGAAAACTGGGAGATGAAACAGTCACACAAGCAATTAGAACACAAGACAGTCAGTGCTGCAACCAAGCTCAAAAGAATTCTTCCCATCAGGGCTTGGGAATACTAAGAGACTTTCCTTGGATGCTGAAAAATGGAATAGAGGTTTTGCAGGCAAACAGATAAACAGGGGAAGAATATTGGAGGCAGAGGAAAAAGCAGGTGGCACAGAGGCATGGAGCTGACATGAAATCAGGAAGGAATCCAGTGCGGCAAGAATGTTGGAATCCCCCTTCTTGGATCTGGCCTGTTTCAGAAGAGGCACAACAGCTAAACCTAGTTTACTCCAAAGGTTAGCAGCGCCAAAGGAAAAGAATGACACTGATTCCAACACAGGGCTCTTTCTCAGATGCAGAAGCCCTCTGGCTCCCCTCCCTGAAGCTGGCAGCCTGAACATCACCCCGGGGGTCTTTTTCCATCAGGCAGCTTCTGCTTCCAGCCCTGATCTGTGGTGCCTGGCATCCTCTCAAATGCACTCAAAGGTCAGAGGATGAGACGCTGCAGAGTGCCTGAGCCCACTGACCCTTTATCACTTCATCTGCCACACCTTCCCTGTCAAACAACCCACTCACACCCCACTGGAGAGTTGTGGCCGGTTTATCACGTCCCTGTTTCCTTGTCCCTGTCTGGTACATTTCCATGCCTGTACATATATTTGCATCTGCTTTATCTGCTCCTTAGATTCTAAATTTTCTGAAAGCAGTGATGAAAACTTCCCCTGCCCCTTCATCTGCACTCCATCCCTACATAGAATAGTACTGAATTCAACTGACACTACAGGAAAACTTAAAGTGGGGGGGGCTGGGGGGAGTATTTATACTCTCTCTTTAGTGAGAACTGGCTTAAGGCTAGAAGCGGAATGTGTTAGTTGCTCAGTCGTGTCTGACTCTTTGTGACCCCATGGACTGTAGCCGGCCAGCCTCCTTTGTCCCTGGAATTCTCCAGGCATTGGAGTGGTAGGTAGCCATTTCCCTCTCCAGGGGATCTTCCCAACCCAGGGATCGGACCCCAGTCTCCCGCACTGCAGGCAGATTCTTTACCATCTGAGCCATTAAGGATCTAATTTATAGTCTGCACCCTGATACTTTTGAGAGTGAACACAGCACATTTCATATCCAACAGGGACAACTTCTAAACCAGGTCTGTCCCAGGGGAAAAAAGAGGCAAATGGTCATCTTTACTAGAAAGATCCTTCCAAAGAGTCCTGAGGCCCTTCAGAGCTCCAAGACGGACAGGCCAAACCCCTTCAGCCTGATTCCTGTTGCCTGGGGTCTGAAAGGTCTGCACCAGACAGTGCTTGTAGCAGAAAGCCCAGGAAGTCCTTCCTTCAATCTAACTCAGACACTTACAGATTCAAGTTAATCCCACTTTTATTAACCTCAGGGCAACCAAGAACAAACACACAGGGAGGCAGCCTCGGAGAAGACGAAACACTGCTCTGGGCCCTTACCCTTGATAGGAATTCCTCATTAAGAGTTTCACAGCTAGTTCTCCATCCTTCCACGGAAACAAATTCAATCTGGCTGACTCAGAAATATGAAAGTCGAAGGTTTTTTAGTCACTCCTAAGGAGAACACAGTTTAACTTGTCCCAAATCCCCAGGAGCTTTTACAAATGGCACCTGCGTGCATATTTTTGCCACCAGGAAGTTCTTCTGGCAGCCCAATCTATATTTGTGGGGGACCTGAGATCCAGAAAGGATCAGCTTCCATTGCTCCCCATTCCCAGCCCCCAGAAAGGTGACTCAAGTCCACAAGAGAGCTGAGCTGATGGGAAGACTCAGTGAACCCAGGAGCCTCTCTCTCACCCTCCCCCATCCTCCATCAGGATGCTGGTGTCCCTGTGGAGAGCAAGGACCCTGCTGACTTCTTTCACTAATACAAAAAAGAAGTTTCAGAAGGGAGTGGAGAGGGCAACAAGGATCTGGACCCTCGGGGGACCCACACAGGCAAGTTCCATCAGCCCATGCCAACCAGCTATTATATGCCCACAGCACATGCTCTTGCCTTAGGGCTGGTGGTAGATGGAAGTCAAATGCTCCCATCCTCGAACCTCCATCCCAAGCCCCTTTCTTACCAATATATTTTTTCTTTAGAAAGAAGTTATTAAGAAGCACTGCATAAAGAGTGGGCGACTATTTGATCTCTCAAAGATCACTGAGACAATGCGGACAAAAACTAAAGAGCCAGCAACCCTGCCCCACGTGACCTTGGGCTAGTCACTTCACCTTTCCCGGCTCTGGTGGCTTCATCATCAAAATGACACAACAGGGAGAGATGGTTTATAATGTTCTTCCGGCTCCAAACATTGAACATTAAACTCTATATGTTTCCTGATGAAATGGCTAAAGGAAAATCAGCAAAGAGATGCAGAATTCAGACCAATCTTTTAATTTCTACTTTGAAGGGAACATTTTGACTGGAGAAATCACATAATTGACCACCTCCACTGTTTCCACTTCTTTTCCCCCACTGACCTGCCAGCTTTGTTAATGTCAATCTCAACCACAGGACTGTGAGTCTCATGAGGCAATAACACGGAGAAATTAATTTTGCCGACACTGATTCTAGCCCACAAACTCGGTTTGCAATTGCCAGCAGTAAGTCCGGCCATAAAAGTGAAATTCATGTTCCTCATGATCTAATAAGCCCATTGCCTGGATAGAAATAAATCATCTACTGAATAATAACACCTACCAAACTCCTGCAGTTCTTCAAATCCCCAAGTGTCATGAGAAATATTCCAACATTAAATCAGTGTTTTGAAAGGGGTAGGATGGATAGAACCTCACCCCCCCCCCATCACCACCAAAATAAGAATTCAGCCCTTACACACACACACCTCTTGTGTGACTATATGCCCAGAGTCAAGATATCAGGTTTGCCCACCTTAATTGTGGTTTAAAACGGTAAGTGCGGAAACCCCCTCCTCTGGCTGTTCTGGGTAAACGTACAGCAACTGCAGAGTGCTCGCCTCCGCTGCTAACTGATGATACAAGAAAGCAAGCCCGTTTTCCATCTACACGTAAAATGAAGCTGCACCCTTCCGATACCTGCCAGAAACTCCACCGGAGAGCACACAGCCTGGGGGAAACAGAGCACCCCACGAGTGCCCTGGAATCCGTCTGCTAAAATTGGCAGGAAGAAGGAAAGATCAAGGCGATTCAAGTGCTGACGGTTGTACTCCTGTGTGCGGAGGGGAGAAAAACAAACGCCAGCCGGGAAGTCCCCAGCGGTGCCTGCACCTGGGAGGCGACAGCTAAGGATGGATGCGGGGGTGCGGCGGCGCAGGGAGAAGAAAAAGCCAGAGGGAAGGCGGGGGCCGACCGCTCACCTGTCCGTACACCTGGATGGGCTCCTGCTGCAGGGCAGCGCTCCGTCTCCTCCGGAGCGGCTTCTCGTCCGCCCCCTGGGGCGCCCCGCGCGCCCCCAGCCGCAGTTCGAACGGGTCGCCCCGCACCACGAGGAAGCCCCGGTCCTGGGGCCCAGGCGCGCGGCCGCCGGGCAGCGTCTGCGGCCAGATCTGGCCGACAGCCCCGGGGGGCAGCAGCACGATCAGGACGAAGAGGAAGGGGAGTCGCGACTCCCTCCTGCTGCTCCGTGTCGCCATGTTCGGGCGAACGCGACCGCAGGTGGCGCCGCCGCCAGGAGAGAATGTGCAGCGCGAGGCCGGGACGCCGGCCGGGCCGGGGCCGCGCGCGCCGCTCCCGGGGCTCCAGGCCGCCCCGCTGCGCCCGCCGCCGCCGCCGGGTCCCGCTCGGCTCGGCGCGGCGCCGTCACGTGGGACGCTCGCCGCCGCGGCCCCTTCGCGCACTTTCGCCGCCGCGGCCCCTCCCCCGCGCGGCGATGGGGAAGTCAAGGCAGCGGGCACGCGGCCCGGGCCCCAGGCGGGCGCTTCTTGTCGCCCGTGCGCCCTGCGGCAACTGGGAGTCGCGTGGGGCTCGCCGGTCCTCCCTGGAGTTCTCGCCTTCTCTCCCGGGTCGTGTCGAGGTCGCCCTCAACCTCGGCCAGTTTCCTTTCCCGACTGTACAGACCTGGGTCCCGCCACACTACCACCTCATCCGCCCCCCGTCGCGTCCCCACCTCCGAGGGAGCGTGGGGAGTCCGAGGAAATTAGCGCAGAGAACGCGGCGGGCACGTTCGAGTCCAGATGAGCCCGCCCCCATGGTGCAACTCACAGTTTCAATTACTCTGGGCACCAAACTACCGTTGCTCAAACTAAACTGCCCCTGCCTGGAACATAGTAAATATACTCCTGGCACAGAGGCCTTAAAAACAAGGATAGTCAGACAAGACTCGCCACACCTGAACAGTCCACCCAGTTAGTTACACAGTGGTTCCTTGCACACAGAAGACCTGCGCGGGACACACGGCGCCAGCACAGTGGCTTCCTTGTGACCCCCGCCTGGGTGGCGGAGCACCGAACAATCCTACCTAAACCCTCAAACCTGTGCACACACTCCAGCCCCTGCAGCTCACAGCCAACGCTGTTTCAAGTCCTCCTCCCAGGGTGGGTAAAGCCTTGCCACTGGGGGCAGGTGGGGTAGACACCGGAGAGTGGGGAGGACACATTTTAAATTAACTCTACATACAGCTGGAGGATCCAAGACCTTGTTCAAAGCACAAGGAGATAAACGGTACGGGCGGAGACAAACCCAAGGTCAATATTTGTCTGCAGGTTTGTGGGAGCCGCCACGGCCTACCCTCTGTTTCATTTTATGTTTCGCTGTGCTCTGGACTCAGACCCTGGTTCTTGATAAGACAGAGGAAGCAGGGCTGAAGGAGAGACTTCTAGAGTTTCATGCAAGCCCTTGAGAAGCTGAGAGGGAAGAGAGGATGGTCATTTCAGTGCCCGCTAAATGCTGCTGGTCCTCAGTTTAGTTCAGTTCAGTCACTCAGTGGTGTCCGACTCTTTGCGACCCCATGAATTGTAGCACGCCAGGCCTCCCTGTCCATCACCAACTCCCGGAGTTCGCTCAAACTCATGTCCATCGAGTCAGTGATGCCATCCAGCCATCTCATCTCTGTCATCCCCTTCTCCTCCTGCCCCCAATCCCTCCCAGCATCAGAGTCTTTTCCAGTGAGTCAACTCTTCACATGAGGTGGCCAGAGTATTGGAGTTTCCGCTTACGCATCAATCCCTCTAATGAACACCCAGGGCTGATCTCCTTTAGAATGGACTGGTTGGATCTCCTTGCAGTCCAAGGGACTCTCAAGAGTCCTCCAACACCACAGTTCAAAAGCATCAATTCTTCGGCGCTCAGCTTTCTTCGCAGTCCAACTCTCGCATCCATACATGACCATTGGAAAAACCATAGCCTTGACTAGACGGACCTTAGTTGGCAAAGTAATGTCTCTGCTTTTGAATATGCTATCTAGGTTGGTCATAACTTTTCTTCCAAGGAGTAAGCATCTTTTAATTTCATGGCTGCAGTCACCATCTGCAGTGATTTTGGAGCCCAATAAAATAAAGTCTGACACTGTTTCCACGGTTTGCCCGTTTGGACTCTCCAGTTAGCTTAGCTCACCCTCTTCCCCTACCTAGCATAACCCCTGGGGACAATCACCCAAAGAGGGACAGCCTTTCCTTGCCTCCCTAAATCCAGTCTTCTACCCCCATCTCATACCCCATGCCAGACTCTCTGGGGACCTGGGTCAGATTCTTTAGTCCCCAGGTTGCTCTCACCGCTTCCTTTCTCCCCCAGTCTTTCTATCCATCTCACCATAATCATAGAACCACTTAGTTCTCCCCCACCAAACAAATCACCGATCCTCTGGGAAAGCCACGGATCCACTGCCAGCTGCAACTCCCCATCTGGACCAGCAATGTCTGGTCAATATCACCTGACCAGGCACGGACCACTCTGTGGCCTCCCCAGACCAGGAGCAGAGACACATCAACACCTATTTAACCCTCAAGTGAAAATGAGAGGAACAGAGCTAGAGTCAGAACACCCTGCAGTTTCAATTGTTGTTTATTTCAATATATATTTAATGAGAACCTTCTCTATAAGAGTGAGTGTCAGAGTCCCAGCAGAAAACACGTGTCCCTTAAGTGTGGACTTGAAGATGGAAAGCTCCTTTTCCAATGAAAACCGTTGGCTTGAGGTGCAAATGGCAATTTGCGGGGAAGGATAATTTGCTCCTTGAAAGCCCTCCTCTGTAATCATTATGTACCTTCCACACTGTTCTAAGGTGGATAATCAGCAAACCCTGAGACTGTGTGAGCCTCGTAACCACACTACCTCTCCAACCAAATGTCAGTCTTTTCATCTGCAAAATAAGGATCTTAATTCCTGATAGCATCACAGGAGAGAATGTAAGTGAACTAACATTGCCATGCAAATTGTGAAGACCCCAGATAGGAGTACTGTACGCAGGTGGCATTAGAGACATGCATTCTAGTTCTGCTTTGCAAGTAAGTTACTGTGTGATTTTTATTCTTGATCATCTGGTCTCTCTGGACATTGATGTCTTCGTATCTGAAATGAAAAGAGACCTCACAGCCCTGACCATTCCCCACCCCTTCAGGACCTCCACCTGGGCACAAGATGGGTGCAGCCAAGGGCCACGGCTGGCTTTTGCAATTGAGCAGGATGTTCCTCCTAGCTTCAAAACCGGATCTGGATTGTAAACAAGCCTCCACTTCCTCCATGCCTCCAAAACAACGTCTGTATTGGGGTGGGAAGGTAGATGGAGAGAATGGAGGATCCCCATCCCGCCCCCAACTTGCATGGCTTTTGTCTCGATGCTGCTCCCCATCAGGAGGAAAACCAAGATGCATGGGAATTTTATACTAGACTCGTTACTGTGTATAAAAAGGTCTTGAGCCTGGGGTCAGACTTTATTTTTTATTATTTATTTGCTTTGGGCTCTGCTGGGTCTTTATTGGGCTTCCCTGATAGCTCAATTGGTAAAGAATTTGTCTGCAATGCGGGAGACCTGGGTTTGATCCCCGAGCTGGGAAGATCCCCTGGAGGAGGGAAAGGCTACCTACTCCAGTATTCTGGCCTGGAGAATTCCATGGACTGCATTCCATGGGTCTTTGTTGCTCCGTGGTCTTTCTCTATTTGCGGCAAGTGGAGGTCACTCTTTATTTGCAGTGCGTGGGCTTCCCATTGCGGTGGCTTCTCTTGTTGCAGATAACGGGCACTAGACACTCAAGCTCAATAGTTGTAGTGCTCAGGCTTAGTTGCCCCACAACATGTGGGATCTTCCCCTTCCCAGATCAGGGATCGAACCTGTGTCCCCTGTATCAGCAGGTGGATTCTTTACCACCAGGCAAGCTCCAGGGTCAGCCTTTAAACTGCACTCCTCTGTCCTTCTGCCCCCACCCAGGCCATCCTAAAATAGAGCTGATGATGGGGCCAAGGAAAGATCACCCAGAGGTCACCAGAGTCCCACATCTTATCCAGATGGAGTCACTGTTAATACAGCAACAAGGACAGCTGCAAAGAAGGAAGAAAAACTCCCAAAGACGAACTGGACTTTTTTCTGTTCTCTCTCTCCCCTCCTGGCCTTCCTTAATGCTGGTATCTGGCATCTCACCCTCCCCCCCTGCCCAGCCCCTGGCCTAGCCAACTTCTGTGCAACCTTCAGGTTCTAAGAGGCCTCCGGAGTAGCCTAGGTTACGCCACGTTACTTAGATAGAGGCCCTAAGTCTCTTGCAATCTTTGGTACTTTCCCTCTGGTCACATTACTTACTTAACCTCATTTTCCTCTCAAACTGTTACCAAGTCCACCAAGAAGATGGCAGACTAGTGTCTCAAAATAACTATCCTAGCTATTTGGGCCTGGATACCAGTATCTTGTACAGAACACAGAGGTAGAGGAGGTGAGGATGTAAAAAAGAGCCATTAATTTTACAAACATCTCCTGAAATGGCCAGCCTCAAGGCAAGGATATGTACAGTTCTTTTTTCTTGTAGCCATTCATAGGTGGACAGCATCAGAATGTCTCCCTGAACAAACGCACTTTAACCTTCAAGAAGAGGGGCTGGTTTCCCTATGGCAGGCCATTATGTACAGACAGTATCCTTAACAGGAAGCAAAGGTTAAAGGAACAGATTCAACCTGTAGTCAGATTTTCTGTAGATGGCTAGGTGGTAAAGAATCTGCCTGCTTCCTGTTTACGATAGCTAGAAAACGGAAGCAACCTAGATGTCCATCGGCAGACAACTGGATAAGGAAGTTGCGGTACGTATACACAATGGAATGCTAGTTAGCTATAAAAAAGAATACATTTGAGTCAGTTCTAATGAGGTGGATGAAACTGGAGCCTATTATGCAGAGTAAAGTAAGTCAGAAAGAAAAACACCAATACAATTTATTAACGTTCACGGGGTCAGAAAAGAGCTGGACACAACTGAGCGACTGAACTGAACTGATATATGGAATTTAGGAAGACGGTAACAATGATCGTATACACAAGACAGCAAAAGAGACACAGGTGTAAAGAACAGACTTTTAGACTCTGTGGGAGGTGAGGGTGGGATGATATGAGAGAATACCATTGAAGCATGTATATTACCATATGTAAAACAGATGACCAGCGCAAGTTGGATGCATGAAGCAGGGCTCCCAAAGCCAGTGCTCTGGAACAACCCAGAAGGATGGGGTGGGGAGGGAAGTGGGAGGGGTTCAGGATGGGGGCCACATGTGCACGCATGGCTGATCCATGTTGATGTATGGCGAAAACCATCACAATATTGTAAAGTAATTATCCTCAAATTAAAATAACTAAATAAATTAAAAAAAAAAAAGAATTTGCCTGCCAATGTAGGGGACACAGGAGATGTGAATTCGATCCCTGGGTCGAGAAGATCCCCTGCAGTAGGAAATGACAACCCATGCCAGTATTCTTGCCTAGGAAATCCCATCAACACACAGACAAAGGAGGCTGGTGGGCTCCAGTCTGTGGGAGTCACATGACCTAGCAACTAAACAACGATATGACATAGCAAAACTATAAGCAAAACCAGGTTCATCTTTCTCAATGTCTGTGCTTCCAGTGCTTATATGATTCTTGCATAGAGTGGGTACCCAGTGACATTTATAGAACGTCTGTATGAATGAAAAGAGTTCGAGAAGACACCCTATGTCTCCTGGTGAGGGTTAGAGAGTGGTAAGGAGCAGATGTGATTGTGAAGGAGGAAACAGACAGAACAGACTCTGTCTTGAAAGCAGGACTCCATCTTGGGCTGAACTGTGGACTTTGAGCTGTATGCCCAGTATCTATAGAAACAACATACCAACTGGAAAACCAGGCCCCCGAAGGAAGAGCCCAGGGGCTTGTACCTAGGCTCTCCCTCTCAGGAAAGAATACCCTAATTATCCGTGTAACTAAATAGAATCATACATTCTATTATGTTTATTGGGGTATGGCCACAGGCCTATTGATAATTGTCCACTGTTAACTACCTAGGGTTAAGGCAAATGAATCACGAATTCAGACTAGTTTCAGGGAATTTGGGGAGGTGGGTTTGGGCAGGTACACTTAGGGTATATAAGGTTTTCACAAAAACTGGTTGGGGTCCTTGGCTAAGAGGAGACTCTGCCTTGGGCCAGCTGGTGTTAAGAAACTGCACTCACTATCTGCGTTGTCCTTCTGAGTGAGTTTGTTTCCCAGAACGCATGGCTACAACAACTGAATGTCAGAACTTGACCACTATCTGCCCTCCACCACTTCTTTCTCTCAAAGCTGCCTGACCTGAGTCAGAACCAGACTTCTGAGTTGCTGAAGCACGAAAGGAACCCACCCCCACTCCCATCCAGTGCCCAGAGTGGTGAACTTTATTCCCACTTCTATATCATTTTGGTCAAGTAACTACCATTTACCTCACCAGTCAGGGTGAAGTAGAAACACCCTCCGACCCCAAAGAAATAACTTTTTCCTGCTGTTGCCAAAAATGCCTCTAGTTAAGCCACAGTGTAGGATAACTGATGAGGTTTAAAATACAGATGCACCCAGAACATAGAACAAGTAACTTAAAGACTGTCACTGTGGTTTTATTTTTCTTTAATTCATTTATTTTCTGATTGAAGGATAATTGCTTTACGGAATTGTGTTGGTCTCTGCCAAACATCAACATGAATCAGCCATAGGTATACAAATATCCCCTCCCTCTTGAACCTCCCTCCCACCTCCCTCTGCATCTCACCCCTCTAGGCTGTTACAGAGTCCCAGTTTGAGGTGGGACATATGGAGAGAGTAACCTGGAAACTTACATTACCATATGTAAAATAGATGGTCAATGGGAATTTGCTGTATGACTCAGACTGTCACTCTTGAATACAAAGAGGAGGTTCTGAAAATAGTTGTAACTTACTTTCACACAGCAGTGATTTCTATTTGCATTACAACGGCATTGTCTAACAGATTTCCTCTCAAAGCAACCCTTTAAATGGGGGGAAAAGCAGACATTTTATAGATTTGGGGGATTAAGGAAAGACTTGCCCAGAGTCACATGGTTTATAAAGTTTCAATTCAAACTAAAGTTCTCTGACTTTTTCTACCGCATCTGATACCTCCCTTAGGAAGAGAGAAGAGCTAGTGTTTCAAGTCCTGGGTGGAGCAGGGCAGTGAGAGCCAGAACAGAAAGGAGAAGACAGTTGCCCAAGTCCCCACCTCTTGCACAACTCAGCCCTGCGTGAACCCTCAGTAAACCAGCACTGTCCTGCCCCTCCCCTTCCAGGGGTGCCTCACTGAGGCATGGTGCTCAAGTAGACAGTAATATTATAGAGCTCATGAGTCAAACTCTGTTTTCCCCAATTTTCTAGAATATAAATGGAATGAGAGATTTGATTTCAAATTTTCAAAAGAGGACTTTGGATTCAAAACCTGGTGAAGGAGGGGGCAGGTTTTAAAAGCTTTCAATTTCACTGGTCATTTGGCCTCTATCACTCAGAAACTCAACTTCTTGAGCTTCTGTAAGAGGAAAGCATTTAGACCTTCCTTACAAAGAGTGTGAAAGGAAAACCTGGAAAGGTGCTGATTGTTATGTAGATGCCAGGACAAACACTCCAGTTGGAAGACAATGGGAAATTATATTCCTCCCCAGGAATATAGAATAGGACTCAACCTCCTGGATTGGGAGTGAATGGGAGGAAGTAAAGCTGGAGATTCTCTGGAAACCCCTAAGTAATTACATATCAAAGGCTCCGGTAGCGTTTCCTTGGAGCATTTGCAATACAATAACAGGGCAAGCACAGCTTTAGGTGCTAGAGAGCCAGGGGACACTGCCCTGCCAGGAGTCAGTTTAAGTCTGTGATGCTTTAGTGCAACATATGGTCTGAAGCGGTCTTGGGGCCATCCAGACAAGGGAAATAGGCAGGCTGACTGGCTTTGAGACCCACCTGGTGGCTCAGATGGTAAAGAATCTGCCTGCAACGCGGGAGACTTGGGTTTGACCCCTGGATCAGGAAGATCCCCTGGAGAAGGGAATGGCAACTCACTCCAATCTTCTGGTTTGGAGAATTGCACAGACAGAGGAGACTGGCGGGCTACAGTCCATGGGATCAAAAAGAGTCAGGTACGACTGAAGGACTAACACTTGTTTCACTTTCTCACTGTAACAGAGACCCAGAAACCCTCCTTCGGTTTTCCTGCATCAGTGGAAATGAGATAAATACCACACTATTGTTAACTCTTTTACTAAGTCATTTTTTGATTCTGCCCAGATCTCTCCCCAATCATCCAAAGCCCTGCTATCTTGGATTTATGCCTTCCCAGGTGGTTCTAGTGGTAAAGAATCTGCCTGCCCGCCAATGCAGGAGATGGAAGAGACACAGCTTCAATCCCTGGGTCAGGAATATCCCCTGAAGTCAGGAAATGGCAACCCACTCCAGTATTCTTGCCTGGTGAATGCCATGGACAGAGGAGTCTGGTAGGCAACAGGCCATAGGGTCTCACAGAGTCCAACCTGGCTGAAGCAACTTAGCACACACCTGAGATGTTGACAATGTTCTGCCTTTCATTACAGCAGCTATCTTGGCACTAAACCTCCTTTTCTAAATGATAATAATGTCTTTAGATCTATGCTCTAAGCTTGCGCTTAATAGAGTCTATCCTGCTGAGTTGAAATCAATAGCTGGGGTGGGGGTGGGAATGGGGTGGTGAACCCTCACCCCTGCTCTTCACAACTGGACAGTTGGTTCTAAGTTTGAATGACTGCTCTTGGGAGACTGAATGTTTCCATCCTAATGTTTACATCAAACAATGCTGGAAAGATAGCTTGAGGGCTCCCTCAGCACAAGATGAGAAGTGAGTCCTTCCCTTGACACAGTTGTGTGTTTGACCTTGTCATTACCTACTGCCTGAGGATGGGGATAAAGAGTGTCTGTAAAAAATCCAGCCACTACCCTCAAGGAAAGACAAACACAAATAGCAGCAATATGTGGAAACAGCATTAAATTAATTAAACAAGGAAGCTATACAGCTCAAGTGGCTCAAATGCTTTGTGACCTTGTAAGCAAACCAAAATCAGTCTATACACGCCTTGAAGTTAAGAAACAGAAAACTTTGTTGTTGTTTCTGGCTCAGTGGTAAAGAATCCACTGCTAATGCAAGAGACATGGGTTTTATCCCTGGGTCAGGAAGGTCCTACTCCAGGTGTGGAGTAGGAAATGGCAACCCACTGCAGTATTCTTGCCTGGGAAATAGACCTGGTGGGCTATAGTCCATGGAGTCACAAAAGAGTCAGACACAACTTAGCCACTAAATAATAACACATGCCTTGAAGTTAAAAAAAGGAAACCAAAGGAAAGCGAACCACAAACAACCAACTAAACATTCAGTTCAGTTCAGTCACTCAGTCGTGTCCGACTCTCTGCGACCCCATGAATTGCAGCACGCCAGGCCTCCCTGTCCATCACCAACTCCCGGAGTTCACCCAAACTCATGTGCATCGAGTCGGTGATGCCATCCAGCCATCTCATCCTCTGTCGTTCCCTTCTCCTCCTGCCCCCAATCCCTCCCAGCATCAGGGTCTTTTCCAATGAGTCAACTCTTCGCATGAGGTGGCCAAAGTATTGGAGTTTCAGCTTTAGCATCAGTCCTTTCAAAGAAATCCCAGGGTTGATCTCCTTCAGAATGGATTGGTTGGATCTCCTTGCAGTCTAAGGGACTCTCAAGAGTCTTCTCCAACACCACAGTTCAAAAGCATCAATTCTTTGGTGCTCAGCTTTCTTCACAGTCCAACTCTTACATCCATCATGACAACTGGAAAAACCATAGCCTTGACTAGACGGACTTTTGTTGACAAAGTAATGTCTCTGCTTTTCAATATACTATCTAGGTTGGTCATACCTTTTCTTTCGAGGAGTAAGCGTCTTTTAATTTCATGGCTGCAATCACCATCTGCAGTGATTTTGCAGCCCCCCAAAATAAAGTCTGACACTGTTTCCCCATCTATTTCCCATGAAGTGATGGGACCAGATGCCATGATCTTCGTTTTCTGAATGTTGAGCTTTAAGCCAACTTTTTCACTCTCCTCTTTCACTTTCATCAAGAGGCTTTTTAGTTCCTCTTCACTTTCTGCCATAAGGGTGGTGTCATTTGCATATCTGAGGTTATTGATATTTCTCTCGGCAATCTTGATTCCAGCTTGTGCTTCTTCCAGCTCAGCATTTCTCATGATGTCCTCTGCATATAAGTTAAATAGTTAGGGTGACAATATACAGCCTTGATGTACTCCTTTTCCTATTTGGAACCAGTCTGTTGTTCCATGTCCAGTTCTAACTGACATGGATACAGATTTCCTGACCTGCATACAGATTTCTCAAGAGGTAGGTCAGATGGTCTGGTATTCCCCTCTCTTTCAGAATTTTCCACAGTTTATTGTGATCCACACAGTCAAAGGCTTTGGCACAGTCAATAAAACAGAAACAGATGTTTTTCTGGAACGCTCTTGATTTTTCCATGATCCAGTGGATGTTGGCAGTTTGATCTCTAGTTCCTCAGTTCCTCTGCCTTTTCTAAAACCAGCTTGAACATCTCGAAATTCAGGGTTCTCATACTGCTGAAGCCTGGCATGGAGAATTTTGAGCATTACTTTACTAGTGTGTGAGATGAGTGCAATTGTGCGGCAGTTTGAGCATTCTTTGGCATTGGCTTTCTTTGGGATTGGAATGAAAACTGACTAAGCTACAGTAAATAAATTAATTTCCTTCCTTTGCTTCCTTTCCTTCTCTATATGTCTTTTCTGGTTCCTTCCACCAAGTTCTTCTAACCATTTCCAGTTTGGTGCTGCCTGATTGAATCAACTTTTGCATGTATTACATGCCCCAGTTTATCATTTAATAACAGAAATAGCTCTGTTTTGAAAACAAAGATGATCAGTGGGTTTGGGGAGAGTGAGCCAGGGAAAATTTTTTAGAGAACCAGACCTTTGGAACCATAGTCTCGTGTGTGTGTCTGGGGTGGGATGTGGATGGGGAGAAGGCTGAAATTGCTGTGTCCAGGGGGAATAAGAAGGTATATATGTCTGAGGGAATGAGGAAAAGCTACAAGGTAAGCGGGTGGTAGCAAGGGAAGGTGGGGTGGTGCCAGCTGCCAGAGGATGGGAAGGCAAAGGGCATGAGAAACCAAGAGAGCCTCATCTAATTGTGTAAGTTTAGAGAAGCACACTGATTGAAACTGCCCATCCTGGCCAGATACCATCGTAACCATTTGCATGAGTTATTTTACAAACAGGAGGTCCTGGTAAGGAACACGGAACTAATAAGCCACCACCAACCGGAAGAGCTCGGGAAAGGTCTAAAGGAGACACCGCATGTCCAACCACCTCCCAGAATCCTTCTCGCTGGCATCCATCTTGGCTGAACAAGGTGTGCATCACCAGGAAGGACTCTGAGTCAGAATGATTGACTAATGACAACCGGGAAACTAATCCCATCACCATAAAACCTGAGACTGCGAGCCACGTGGCAGAGCAGTTCTCCTGGGTTCCCTTACCCTACTGCTCTCCACCCGGGTGCCCTTTCCCAATAAAATCTCTTGCTTTGTCAGCACATTTGTCTCCTTTGATAATTCATTTCTGAGTGTTTCATTTCCAGTTTGGGGCCCTGGACGGGATTTCCCCTTCCTGCAACATAAGGACTGTGGTCCAGGAGAGTTACAGATGCTGGGCAACCAGGGCGACTCTTTCATCAGGACCATAATCTACACTCCACAATCACTGCTTTGTTTACCCCCTGCTTCTGGGAGGCACCTGTTTATCACACATTGGATCTTTCATGGGTCATCAGGATCATACCTCTCTCGCTGTCTGCCATCTCAAAATCCTTCACACTGGAAAATTTGTGTGGTGTCATCAGCCAAGTTAGTATGTGCTAAACTGATCATTCCCACTGGACTCAAAGCTGCAAGTGTTTTTAATGAGGCCCCGAATAAAGGAATACATTTTCTCAGAGTCCTTAAACAAATTCTATTAAATCCTCCACACCAAATAAATGATTGAAACGGTGAATAGAGCTTGGAGCCTACCAAAAGATCTTCTGCTGCTGCTAAGTCGCTTCAGTCGTGTCCGACTCCGTGCGACCCCGTGGACGGCAGCCTACCAGGCTCCCCCATCCATGGGATTCTCCAGCCAAGAACACTGGAGTGGGTTGCCATTTCCTTCTCCAAAGCATGAAAGTGAAAAGTGAAAGTGAAGTCACTCAGTCATGTCTGACTCTTAGCGACCCCATGGACTGCAGCCCACCAGGCTCCTCCATCAGTGGGATTTTCCAGGCAAGAGTACTGGAGTGGGGTGCCATTGCCTTCTCCACCAAAAGATCTACAGGGAGGCAAATATTGTTATGTTCTTGTTCAGTTCAGTTCAGTCACTCAGTCGTGCCCAACTGTTTGTGACCCCATGAATCGCAGGCCTCCCTGTCCATCACCAACTCCTGGAGTTCACTCAGACTCACATCCATCGAGTCCGTGATACCATCCAGCCATCTCACCCGCTGTCGTCCCTTTCTCCTCCTGCCCCCAATCCCTCCCAGCATCAAAGAGTCTTTTCCAGTGAGTCAACTCTTCACATGAGTTGGCCAAAGTACTGGAGTTTCAGCTTTAGCATCATTCCTTCCAAAGAACACCCAGGGCTGATCTCCTTCAGAATGGACTGGTTGGATCTCCTTGCAGTCCAAGGGACTCTCAAGAGTCTTCTCCAACACCACAGTTCAAAAGCATCAATTCTTCAGCGCTCAGCCTTCTTCACAGTCCAACTCTCACATCCATACATGACCACAGGAAAAACCATAGCCTTGAGTAGATGGACCTTGTTAGGTAGGTAGAATAGGGAGAAGGAGCCCAAAATGGCGGTGGCTAAAAGACAAGGAAGGGAAAAGCCCGTGAAAGTAGAACAAAAGAAGGTCCGAGAAGGACCGGAGTGATGACCTCAGGTAAAACAAACAACACTCCTGGCTGGCCCAATTTACATAGGACAGGCCCAGGGAGCGATAAACATATAAATAGAGGAGCCAAATCCAGCTCTCTCTCTCTCTCTCCCAGGCGCTGGGGCGCTCTTCTCCTCTGTCTTTGGATCGACGTGCCCTCACACCTCGAAGATGGATTTTCCTGCTATCTTCTAAATAAAATAGAGCTGTAACACGGAGCTGTAACACTGATTTGTCTAAGAGCTATAACACGGTCCATTCGAGACCTGAGAGCTATAACACGGTCTATCCAAGACCTGAGAGCTGTGACACGCTGAGGGGGCTTTAACGTCCATCACTCCAGATCTTTGTTGTGACGAGACAAAGAACCAAGGAACATATATTCACGTGACAGTTCTCATCTAGGGTTTGACCCACTGCCAGAGTTCGTCCCACCACCGAAGCTGAGGGATAAGTGAGAAATCCTTCACTTTCAGTGGTTATTTCAACCAGAATTTCTATGCCAAATTAGCAGTGGATTTTGTGTATGAATTTTCTTTGCATTCTAACATTATGTAAATGAAAAACTCAACGAAGTGCAAATTAAGACTAATCTTAATTCTAAAAGGCTGCTCTTCTGTGATAATGACGCCATGGAATACTTCACCCACTGCCAAGCACGGTGTGTGGTTCCTGCTCCCCCATCTGCCTCATGCGCCTCACAGCAGAGGGGCACCCACTGTGTCCCCATTTTTTCTGCTCACTAAAATCAGAGCTGGCCCTCTACCCCTCTTCCTCCTCACGATCTAATCTTGCCAAGATCATTTCATCACATAAATGGAACAGGACTTAAAAAATATTCACAACCTAAAAGTTGAGAGTTACGTTTTATTTGGTGGGAATTTTTAGGACTTCCACCCTGGGATACAGGATCTCAAATGATCATGAGAGAACTGCTGCCTAAAGGCAGGTAAGGGGAGGCAGGTTATATAGAAGCTTTGCAACAAAGGGGCAGGTAATCTGAACTCCAAAAGGTTATTGTTATTAAAGAAAACCAGAGGGACTTCCCTGGTGGTCCAGTGGCTAAGACTCTGTGCTCCCAAAGCCAGGGGCCTGGGATGGATCCCTGGTCAGGGAACTAGATCCCACATGCCACCACTAAGAGTTCAAAGGCTGCAACAAAGGCCCAACACAGCCAAATAAATTTTAAAAAAAGAAAAGAAAAGAAAAGAAAGAAAACCAGACATATCAAGTTAAGGAATTTAGCACTTTTCTAGATATGGGAAGATGCAAGAATATGGGCTCACTGAAATCATCCCTTTGATATGCACCTCAGCTAAATGGGGCCGGTTTCCTGTGTTTTCACATCCTGTTTCTCAGGAGGTTGACCTGGGAACAGCGTGGAGATAGCAGAGGCCCGAGTTTGGACATCAGGGAGCCAGCTCACCTGGGTTTATTCCCCTGGTTTTCCCCTGACCTGCTGGATCATCTCAGACACCTTCTCAGACCCTGTCTTCATCTGTAAATGAACTGGCTACTTCTGCAAGTGTAAAGAATTAAGTGAGATTGTACATGTCAACATTGCATGGCACATAAAACTTGTCCACTAAATGTTACCTATGGATATTATGGAATATTCAAATGAGAGATTGTGGCTAAATCAGTTTGCCATTCTGCCAATGTCGTGGTTTTATTCGGGTTTGTCTGTGTCCCACCTACCCAGTGACAAGTGGCCACATAAACAAGACCCAGGTCTGGTTCAGTCACACACACAAGCATTTCTTAACAAATGGGTACAAAGCATTCCCGTAGCCTGTTCCTGGAGACTCAGGTTAGGTCCTCCTCTCACCCCCACCCCTTGCAGGAAAACATGGGCCCTAAGAAGATGTTTCACTGTTCTGGGGCCAAGGGTCTACTAAACTTCCGGTCAAACCCGGTAACAGAGTTTCTCATTAAGCACAGGGACAAGAGATGAGACGCATGCCGCCTGGTGACACAACTCTGAAGCAGGAATTGGCCGGCTGTTTGCCAGGTTCTCACAGCTTGTTCACTCAAGCCCATCCCAGACAACCATGTTTCTTAGGCAGCATCAATTTCACCTGTGAAAAATAATTCCTGGTATTCCTTATGCTAATTCCTGCATCATTGGATTCAGATTGAGATCATGATGTTGCAAGATCTGGGTGGAGGGAGCCACCTCAGCAGCTTGGATTCTGGAACAAGGTGCTTCAAATGCAGACCCCACTTAGAGTGTCAATCCTGGCTTCGTCAATATGCGCGATTGTGCTCAGTTGTATCCGACTCTTTTGCGGCCCCATGGATTATAGCCTGCCAAGCTCCTCTGTCCACGGGTTTCTCCAGGCGAGAATATTAGAGTATGTTGCCATTTCCTCCTCCAGGGGATCATCCCAACCCAGGGATGAAACCTGAGTCTCCTGTGTCACCTGCATTGCAGGCGGATTTTTTTTATTGCTGACCCATCTGGGAACCTTGGATTCCTGACTAGGACCCTTTAAATGTTAACAGTATGCCCCAGGCAGGGATTAAAATTAATTTATACACTCATACTTGACTCTGTTTATATTAAAGTAGTTAAAAGTCAGCTAGAGACAAATAAACAAAAGCTTCCAACAGCAACAGAACAAGAGACAGACATAAACTATTGCGGTTGGTAATAAGAAACACATAATTTTGTCTTCATCCCATTTCTAACACTGAGTTTCTAAACCCTTCTTTCTAAGTGATAGGCTTAAGAAAGTTGTCTTTTGTTATTTCTAACAAGCCCGCTTCAACCACACCAGAGTTTATGTTAATAAGGTGATTTTTGGAAAGTCCCCTAAGGATGGGAGCTGGTTGCCAAGGGAACCAACCAAGATTAAAGGGCTGGAACTATCAATCGACCTCCCCACTCCTGACCTCTGGGGATGGGAGAGGGGCTCAAGGTTAAATCAACTGTGGACAGCCAACGATTTAATCAACCATGCCTATGCAATGAAGCCTCCAGGAAAAACCCAGAAGGATGGGATTCGGGCAACTTCTAAGTTGGGGCATTCATGGAGATATGGGTGTTCCCAGACAGGACACGGGACTCTGTGCCCTTTCCCCATGCATTGCCCTAAGCATCTCTTCCACCTGACGGTTCCTGAGTTTTATCCTTTTGTAGTAAGCTGGTGATCTAGTAAGTAAAATGTCCTCCTGAGTTCTATAAGCCAATTAATCAATTTGATTAATTTATGGGGCAAAATTAATCAAACTTCAGGAGGAGATGGTGGGAACCTCCAACCTGTAGCCAGTTGGTCAGAAGCACGGGTAACAACTTGGATTTGGGATCCACATCTGCCTGTAATGCAGGAGACCTGGGTTTGATCCTTGGGTTGGGAAGATCCCCTGGAGAAGGGAAAGGCTACTCACTCCAGCATTCTGTCTGGCCTGGAGAATTCCACGGACTATAAAGTCCATGGGGTCGCAAAGAGTCAGACACGACTGAGATACTTGCCCTTCCTTCCCTTCCCTTCTGAAGTGGAGGAGGCCAGTCTGAACAATGAACCGGGGGTTCTGATGCGATCTCCAGGTAGATAGTGTCAGGACTGAGTTAAACTGTAGGACACTCAGCTGGTGTCACAGAACTGCTCAATGTTTGGAAAACTCAGGTATCTGGCATCAGAAATGAAGGATGGGACTTCCCTGATAGACCAGTGGTTAAGAATCCCTCTTGCAATTCTGGAGATGTGGATTCAATCCCTGGCCCAGGAATTATAATCCCACATACCATGGGGCAACTGAGTTGGTGTGCTACACACACCCTAGAGCCCATGCTCGGCAACAAGAGAAGCCACCACAATGAGAAGCTGCACACTGCAGCAAAGAGTAGCCCCTGTGCCCTGCAACTAGAGGAAGCCTGAGTGCGACAATGAAGACCCAGTTCAGTTAAAGTAAAATTAATTATTATTTTTTAAAGTGAAGGAGTGTTGTAGCTGAGTGTGGAGTGTAAAGTAACACACACAAGGAGAATGTTTTTCCTTTAGAATCATGTCATGGATTCTCTTTCAGTGAGAATTGCTCATGTCTGCCATTTACTTCAGAGAAGGCAATGGCACCCCACTCCAGTACTCTTGCCTGGAAAATCCCATGGACAGAGGAGCCTAGTAGGCTGCAGTCCATGAGGTCGCTAAGAGTCGGACATGATTGAGCGACTTGGCAACAGCAGCAGCAGCCATTTACTTAGGAGCCTCCAAACAGGCTTCCCTGGTGGCTCAGATGGTAAAGAATTCACCTACAATGCAGGAGACCTGGGTTTGATCCCTGGGTTGGCAAGATCCCCTGGAGGAGGGCATGGCAACCCACTCCAGTATTCTTGTCTGGAGAATTCCATGGACAGAGGAGCTTGGTGGGCTACAGTTCACCTGGGCTTGGAAAATCCCCTGGAGAAGGGAAAGGGTACCCACTCCAGGGTTCTGGCCTGGAGAATTCCATGGACTGTATAGTCTAAGGGGTCACAAAGAGTCAGACACAAGTGAGCAACTTTCACTTCACTAAAGGCCACAATTAACCTAATCACCTCTTTAAAGACAATATCTTCAAATATGGCTATCTTCCAAGGTACTGAGGGTTAGATTTCAACATACAATGTGTGGGTGGACACAGTTCAGCCAGTAACAAGGAGTAGATAATCTGTACCTGCTCCAATTTGGCAGCTACCATTATCCATCAAAAAGAACTAATGATTAGGCATGACTAATACGTGAACCGTGAACTTCAAGATGTTCAAGCTGGTTTTAGAAAAGGCAGAGGAAACAGAGATCAAATTGCCAACATCTGCTGGATCATTGAAAAAGCAAGAGAGTTCCAGAAAAACATCTATTTCTGCTTTATTGACTATGCTAAAGCCTTTGACTGTGTGGATCACAATAAACTGTGGAAAATTCTGAAAGAGAGGGGAATACCAGACCACCTGACCTGCCTCTTGAGAAATCTGTATGCAGGTCAGGAAGCAACAGTTAGAACTGGACATGGAACAACAGACTGGTTCCAAATAGCAAAAGGAGTACATCAAGGCTGTATATTGTCACCCTGCTTATTTAACTTATATGCACAGTACGTCATGAGAAACGCTGGGCTGGAAGAAGCACACACAAGCTGGAATCAAGATTGCCGGGAGAAATATCAATAACCTCAGATATGCAGATGACACCATCCTTATGGCAGAAAGTGAAGAGGAACTAAAAAGCCTCTTGATGAAAGTGAGAGAGGAGAGTGAAAAAGTTGGCTTAAAGCTCAACATTCAGAAAACGAAGATCATGGCATCTGATCCCATCACTTCATGGGAAATAGATCGGGAAACAGTAGAAACAGTGTCAGATTTTATTTTGGGGGGCTGCAAAATCACTGCAGATGGTGACTGCAGCCATGAAATTAAAAGATGCTTACTCCTTGGAAGAAAAGTTATGACCAACCTAGATAGCATATTCTGAAGCAGAGACATTACTTTGCCAACAAAGGTCCGTCTAGTCAAGGCTATGGTTTTTCCTGTGGTCATGTATGGATGTGAGAGTTGGACTGTGAAGAAGGCTGAGCGCCAAAGAATTGATACTTTTGAACTGTGGTGTTGGAGATAACTCTTGAGAGATCCAACCAGTCCATTCTGAAGGAGATCAGCCCTGGGATTTCTTGGGAGGGAATGATGCTGAAGCTGAAACTCCATTACTTTGGCCTCCTCATGTGAAGAGTTGACTCATTGGAAAAGACCCTGATGCTGGGAGGGATTGGGGGCAGGAGGAGAGGGGGACGACAGAGGATGAGATGTTTGGATGGCATCACCGACTCAATGGACATGAATTTAGGTGGACTCTGGGAGTTGGTGATGGACAGGGAGGCCTGGCATGCTGTGGTTCATGGGGTTGGAAAGAGTCAGACACGAATGAGCGACTGAACTGAACTGAATTAAACCTAAAATAGAGGATATTTGGAAGGGGGAACAGCTCAGTCATCATCTTGAAACATTTTTAATAATAATCACTACCTTTAAGTTCTTTTATTATGTGCCAAGACCTGAACTGGGCCCAGTACTTTACATGTTACTCTTTCAAATACTCAAAGTAATCCTGTATCATGGAAATTATTTTCATTTCATTGACAAAGGCACTGAAGAGCAGAGATTTTGAGTTACTTGCAGAAGACATGTAACCAGAGTCAAGCTTCAAACGCTTGGGCGCCTGGCTCCAAAGGAGAAGCTCTGTCCTGCAGTCATGCTGCCTTCTTTGTGGAAGAGGAAATGGTAATACTCACATTACTTTATAGAGCAGAGCGAAGCCATTACAAGAGAGCCAGGAAAGATACATTCAAATAAAGAATTCTGGTGGCTCAGACAGTAAAGACTCCACCTGCAATGCAGGAGACCCTGGTTTGATTCCTGGGTCAGGAAGATTCCCTGGAGAAGGGAAGGGCTACCCACTCCAGTATTCTTGCCTGGAGAATCCCATGGAGAGAGGAGCCTTGCAGGCTATAGACCGTGGAGAAGCAAAGAATCAGACACGACTGAGTGACTAACTTTCTAACGACAGAGTCATTAAAAAAATGAAATGTATTGGTGAGCTAATAGATTTTATATAAAAATGTAAAGGACCTAGAGTAATCAAAGCAATTTTATAAAAGAACAAATTCAAAGGGCTTATAATACATGATTTGACACTTGCTATAAAGCTATAGTAATTAAGAAAGTATGGTATTGGCATAGATAGATGAACAGATAGATGGGAAAAAATAAAATCTAGAAACAGAATCATACACAGAGTCCAATGATTTCTGACAAAGGCAATTCAATAGAGGAAAAATCATTTTTAAGTGATACTTGAATAATTTGATATTTATATAAGCTCAATGATCCTTGGAGAAGGCAATGTCAACCCACTCCAGTACTCTTGTCTGGAAAATTCCATGGGCGGAAGAGCCTGGTAGGCTACAGTCCATGGGGTCGCTAAGAGTCGGACAGGATTGAGCGACTTAGCAGCAGCAGCAGCAGCAGCAACAATCCTCACGGAGAAGGCAATGGCACCCCACTCCAGCACTCTTGTCTGGAAAATCCCATGGGCAGAGGAGCCTGGTAAGCTGCAATCCATGGGGTCGCTAAGAGTCGGACACGACTGAGTGACTTCCCTTTCACTTTTCACTTTCATGCATTGGAGAAGGAAATGGCAATCCACTCCAGCGTTCTTGCATGGAGAATCCCAGAGACGGGGGAGCCTGGTGGGCTGCCATCTATGGGGTCGCACAGAGTCAGACACGACTGAAGTGACTTAGCAGCATCAGTAGCGATGATCCTCAACCTCCATTTCATACCATATGCAAAAATTCATTTGAGATGGATCATAAACCTAAATGTAAAAACTACACTATAAACCTTCTAGAAGAAAATATGGGAGAATATATATGCAAAGACTGAGGTGGAAAAAGATTTCCTAGGCCACATAAAAATACAACAAGAACAGAAAAACAATTATGACTTCCCCAGAGGTCCAGTGATTAAGACTGAGCTTCCAGTGCAGGGGTACAATCTGATCCCTGATCAGGGAACTAAGATTCCATTTGCCCTGTGGTGGGTCCATAAAGAAAACAAAAACAGATTCAATGTACTTTATTAAAATAAAAATGTCTAATCAACAGGCAATCCCCAGACTGGAAGAAATATGTGTTTCTGACAAAGGACTCCTAAACAGAATATGCAAGAACTCCTAAAAGTATACGATAAAAAGACAAAGAATATTTTTTAATGGGAAAATAACATGGACATGTTTCCCAAAAGAGAATATGTGCGTAGCCAATAAGCACATAAAAAAGACACTCAGTATCCTTGATCAACAGGGAAATGCAAATTAAAACTACAGCAGGATACTACTACAAACCCACTGAAAGGGTTAAATTTTTAAAATTGCAACAATACCAAATATTAGAGGCTATGGAGCAACTGGATCTCTTGAACATTGATGGTGAAAAGATAAAATGGTACAGCCGCTTTGGAAAACTGGCATTTTCTTATAAATATTCAACTCTCTTGTGATCCAGGAATTTCAAAAGAAATTAAATCATATGTTTACTAAAAATTGTATAAGAATGTTAACTGTGGCTTTATTTCTGATAGCCAGACCTTGGAAACAATGTAAGTTCATCAACAGGAGAGTGAATAGACAAACTAAGATATGTTTGTACAGTGGGATCAGTTCAGTTCAGTACAGCTCAGTTGCTCAGTTGTGTCCAACTCTTTGTGACCCCATGGACTATAGCGCACTAGGCCTCCCTGTCCATCACCAACTCCCGGAACTTTCTCAAACTCATGTCCATCAAGTCGATGATGCCATCCAACCATTTCATCCTCTGTCATTCCCTTCTCCTCCTGCCTTCAACCTTTCCCAGCATCAGAGTCTTTTCAAATGAGTCAGCTCTTCGCATCAGGTGGCCAAAGTATTGAAGTTTCAGCTGCAGCATCAGTCCTTCCAATGAATATTCAGGACTGAATTCCTTCAGGATGGGTTGGTTGTATCTCCTTGCAGTCCAAGAGACTCTCTTGGACTTCTCCAACACCACATTTCAAAAGCATCAATTCTTCATTGCTCTGTGTTGTTGGAAAAGGGTGTTTGATATGACCAGTATATTCTCTTGGCAAAGCTCTGTTAGCCTTTGACCTACTTTATTTTGTACTCCAAGGTCAAATTTGCCTGTTATTTGCCTGTTATTCTGGGTATCTCTTGACTTCCTACCCTTGCATTCCAGTCTCCTATAATGAAAAGGACATCTTTTTTTTTTTTTTTTTAATTTTAAAATCTTTAATTCTTACATGTGTTCCCAAACATGAACCCCCCTCCCACCTCCCTCCCCATAACATCTCTGTGGGTCATCCCCATGTACCAGCCCCAAGCATGCTGTATCCTGCGTCAGACATAGACTGGCAATTCAATTCTTACATGATAGTATACATGATAGAATGCCATTCTCCCAAACCATCCCACCCTCTCCCTCTCCCTCTGAGTCCAAAAGAAAAGGACATCTTTTTTTGGTATTAGTTCTAGAAGGTCTTGTAGGTCTTCATAGAACCATCCAGCTTCAGCTTCTTCAGCATTACTGGTTGGGGCATAGACTTGGATTACCGTGATATTGAATGGTTTGCCTTGGAAATGAACAGAGATCATTCTGTCATTTTTGAGATTGCATCCAAGTACTGCATTTCGGACTCGTTTGTTGACTATGATGGCCACTCCATTTCTTCTAAGGGATTCTTGCCCACAGTAGTAGATATAATGATCATCTGAGTTAAATTTACCCATTCTAGTCCATTTTAGTTGGCTGATCCCTAAAATGTCTCTTGTCATCTCCTTTTGACCACTTCCAATTTGCCTTGATTCGTGGACCTAACATTCCAGGTTCCTATACAATACTACACTTTATAGCATAGACTTTACTTCTATCACCAGTTACAGCCACAACTGGATGTTGTTTTTGCTTTGGTTCTATCTCTTCATTCTTTCTGGAGTTATTTCTCCACTGATCTGCAGTAGCATATTGGGCACTTACCAACCTGGGGAGTTCATCTTTCAGTGTCCTATCTTTTTGTCTTTTCATACTGTTCATGGGGTTCTCAAGGCAAGAATACTGAAGTGGTTTGCCATTCCCTTCTCCAGTGGACCACATTCTGTCAGACCTCTCCACCATGACCCGTCCATCTTTGGTGGTACAGTGGGATGTTGTCCATAAATTAAAAGGAATAAATTATTAATACATACAGCAATAGCAACATAGATGCATATAAAAAATATTACATTATGAAAAAAAAAACAGACATGAAAGAGCACATACACTGAATGACTCATTTATGTAACGATGCCCAGAAACAGGCAAAGCTGATCTGTGCAAAGGGAAATCAGAATTGTGGTTACTGGACATCTCTGGCGGCCCAGCATTTAAGGCTCCACACTTCCACTGCAGGGGCCCAGGTTCGATCCGTGGTTGGGGAACTAAAATCCTGCATGCTGTGCAGCATGGCCAAAAAATAATAAATAAATAAAAGGTTTAAAAAAGAAAGAGATGATTGTGGTTACTTCTGGGAGGTGGGGGGAAGGTGGTTAACCAGAAAGAATCATGGGGAAATTTTCTGTGCGATAGCAATCTTCTGTATTTTTATTAAGCCATTGGATACACAGGTATATTTGTCAAAACTCTTCAGATTGTACACTTGAGGTCTGTGCACCTTACTGCATGTAATTATATTTTAATTTAAAATGAATTTAAATAAATAAAAGGAGGAAATGAGTTGCATCTCCCAGTATTTTGCTCCTTGGCACTTGAAGTATTCAGGCTAAACTACATGTTGTTGGAGGTATTGTGGATGGTTGAGACTAAGTCATTTAATAAAAAGTAAACTCAGATTTTCAAAACCTTGGTATACATGATACCATTCTAATCATATTTTGTAAAAAGCAGTACCTGTGTTCATCTTCTCCTTCCAAATATTCAACATAAATAAGGAAATTTATGTTGCTAGAAATGTCAAGGTGTTTTAAAATGTTTTTGTTTCTTTTTATTTTCTGGAAGTCACCCCTTATCTGGCCTTATCTTTACTCCCCTCCTGACACCATTCTGTGTTTCTATCTTAGAAGGTGTGGTGTTTGCACATTTCCTTTGTTAAACATCCTCCCCACCCCCATTTCTCATCAACTTCTGCCTCTCCTTAAAGATTTCATGCAGAAATCACCACACCAGCAAGACTTCCCAGTAAACACCACTCACTCCCCGTAGTTTGAGTTCTGTGCTTATTCTAGGTTTATCTGTAATGCTGCCTTTACCTCAGGTTAAATGATGCCAAGGTTTCTTCTGGCTCAAAAATTTTAGCTCTTTGAACAATTGGTTCTAGACTCGAAAGAAGAGAAACAGTCAAGTCACCAGCAGTAGCATCTTCATGAGGTTCCACATGAAGAAGACAAGTGAAAAAAACAGAACCTGGGGACCCTTTTCTACAGGAAGTACAGCACCTAAACTTAGCTTGGAAACTATGGTCTCCACTGACTGATAAGAGTAGGCTGATACTGTCAGACTCATGTAGAGTTGGATGCTTGAGGCTTTGGGGTCTGATATGAAAGCACTAAACTTGGTGGCAGAGTGGGTCTGCATGAGGGCCCTGGGTGTGGGGGTTTGAGAGAAAAGGATTCATACAACTCAAGACTAAATGCAGATACTCCAAATATTGGAGTATTGCAGTACTCCAATATTTATGGGGTACTTTCTCTGGTGCCAGATTCTATGCTAAACACTTTGAATCCATGACTCTTATTTAATCCTCATGATAACTCTCTGTGGAGAGATTAAGTAGTGTGCCCAAGACTTCACAGCTAGGAAGTGATAGAACTGGGTCTCATTTCTGAGTCCATACTGTCAATCACCAGGCTCTTCTGTTTCCTAGGAAAAGAGCTGCCAAAATCATTTCGCCCTGTCTCTTAGTTTCAGGTACCTCAAGCAGCCCAAACAGATAATCCTTTTCCCATTATTTTTAGGTTATCTGGGAAGAGGAGTCTGCAGCATTCCCCAATAACCTGTTCCAGCATCTCTCACATCTCCAGCCAGGGAGCCCTTTTTTGTATGTAATCTGAATCTCTACTCTTATTGCATGATTAGTGGATAAGTGTAAATTATAATTTCAATAGAAGCAGGAGGATGCAGAAACTGCTACAGTAAGAACTTCAAATACTCTTTATCTGTTCTATTCATCTGAGTTTTGTCAGATTTCTATAGCAGGGTCGTTTGGAGTCATATAAAAGAAGACTGATGAGGGGACAAGGTAAGACAAGAAGCAAATATTCATTAAAGAGATGGAGAAATGGATTTATTCTCATTAAGGTGGAATGAGACCTTATGTAGACCATAGAGTCAATTGTACTATGAAACTATGGTCTAGCCAAGGGAAATGCAGGCACTAAGCTAGTAGGCATGGGAACCAGGAGCAGAAAACCATAGCAATGTTATGCTGGTACTCTGCAATAGTCATCCCGCCTTGGTCCCTTGGTCTAAATAAGCAAAAACTACAACAAACACATTCAGCACCTACTAGGAACTCATTTCTCTATATTTTCCTCCTCTTTCTCTTGAGCACACACGACCGTATTATGGGGAAATCTTTGCTCTCAAAAATAGTGCTGCGAATACCCAGAATTCTGGGTCTTTCTTACTCAAGAGTCTAACCTCAAACCTCAGAATTGAAACCTAAAATGTCTCAGGCCACCGAGTTGGAGAATGAGAGGTTTTTAAGCTACAATATCTAAGTTAGTAAGGGGCAGAGCGCATGTTGAGAACAGCGTCACTCATTTAGCAACAGATAGCTGGTTCATTTCTCTTTATTCTTTCCATTTTCTTCAACTCAGTGTGGGGAATGAGACCCAGGACAAGTACAGTTGACCTTTGGATGACACTGTGGTTCAGGGGACCCACCCACTGAGGGGCTGAAAATCCTCCTATAACTCATAGTCAGCTCTCCATAGCACAGATCCTCTCTAGCCCATGTTTCGCATCTGCTGGCTCAACCAATGGCCTTGATATTTGCTATAGAGAAAAAGCTGCCTTTAAGTGAACCCATGCCATTCAAACCCATGTTGTTCCAGCCAGAGTCCACTGCACATTTTTACAGAGACCAGAGATGAGAGGAAGAACCAGTGCATCGAGCACTATCCAGAAAGCAAAGCTGAGCCAAACATGACAGTGAGACATCCTGGTGGGGATGAGCCATATGAGATCAGGTATCATTAAAGGAAAAAAAGGATGGACTATTCATGTGTAATACTTGCCTTGAGTGGTTTCTAAGTAAGGATCAAGAAAGGAAGCTGAACTGGGCTAACATGTTGACACTTTCCCTCACCCGACAGCTTGAATAAACACACCACCTCCAGCATCTCTTCTGGTTGCCGGTACAGCAGAAGAGATGTACTTTGTACAAGTCTGGGAACAGAAGCCAGGTTTTCTGACTGTTGCTTAAGTCTGTAACTTTTCCAAACCTACCTCAGGGCAGATATCTGTTGAGCAGACGGGATTGTGAAATTTCCCGAGGAAGCCTTTGGCAAGAACAACAAACAGGGCCACCCCAGAGGTCAGAACAAAGTGTAAATACTGAGCTGGCATTGGCCCTCATTGGAGGAACCTTCAGCAAGTGGCACTTTGTTGTGCCAGCTGGTTAGGAAGCGCATAAAGGGGACCAAAGCCAGGGGCTGGTTTAACTTGGGTCAGAGGCCTTTTTGAATTTAAGTGATGGAGACAAGGATTGAGAGAGGATTACAGTAGTCAGACTGACCAATTATTTAGGCTGGTACAGGGATCCATACTCAATGGAGATTCTCTAGATCTAGGAGCTGGTTCTTAATTTGGCACGCTCAGAAATTCAGTTTTATCAAAGCACAAGCGCTGATTTGGCCCATTTCTATTTCCCAGATATGGTCCATTGACCTCTAGCATGGTCTCCATTCCTGCTCAGCCTGCTCTGTGCTCCAGAGGCTGGCAATATGGTCCACATCAACAGAATCCCTCGCCCCCTGGCTCTCAATTGTCTTTGGTCAATCAGAAGCACCGGCGGCAGATCACCGTGTAAACAGAGAGAGGTGCCAGCATGAAACGGAGCAGGGCTCTGCGGTCCCGGTCCTGTGCCGTGTCCTCAGCCTGCCTTTCGTGTGTGGAAAAAATTTAGCTAAAGAATATGTTTAATCAGAACAGTGAGAAATCAGAGAAGATGTGAGAAATCAGAGAAGATGCAGAAACAATGGAAAATAGTCAAAGGAGACCAAATAGTAATAACGCTGCCATTAAGCGAAGTCAAGGACCTTTAGTTCCTATCTATCCCACAGATAATATTCTGAGCCACATCCTGAGACCTACCTGTCTTATAGATACAGAAACCCCCAGCAGGTGAAAAAGTTAACCAGATGATGACCAGACTGTTGCTGTGATGTCAGTGGCCACAATTCTGAGAATTAAGCTCAAGGAAATGGAAACAAACCAACCCTGGAACTAAAGATTAACTGTACCTATAACAATCAAGATGATGCTGGTCAGACCTCCCATGACCAATGTCAAGAGGCCTGTCAGAGCTGACTGTACTGTTTCTGCAGACAGCGCCACCCGCCCCTGACCCCACCACCTATCTATAAAAGTTGTTGCCTACCGATTGTCCATGGGGGGAGTGGCCTTTGGATAGACATTTAGCTTCCCCCCCAGTTGCCGGCATCTGAAATAAACCAAACCTTTCTTTCCACCAACCTGGCCTGCTAATTGGATTTAGAGCATCAAGCAGTGGAACCCACTCTTTCGGTGACAAGCGTACTTATTCTTTCAATTTCCTGCCTTCCAGGTCGCTGTGGATTAGCCTTGTCCCAGGTCCTGTCAGGCAGCTCTCTTCCATACAAGCCTAAGGGATGAGAGAGTTTCCCCACAGTTATTAGCCCAGAATTCTGTATTATTCCTTGCAAATGTTCCATACTTTGACACACTGAAACCATAATCACAGAAAACTAGTCAATCTAATCACACTAGGACCACAGCCATGTCTAACTCAATGAAACTGAGCCATGCCCTGTGGGGCCACCCAAGATGAGCAGGTCATGGTGGAGAGGTCTGACAGAATGTGGTCCACTGGAGAAGGGAATGGCAAACCACTTCAGTATTCTTGCCTTGAGAACCCCATGAACAGCATGAAAAGGCAAAATGATAGGACACTGAAAGAGGAACTCCCCAGGTCAGTAGGTGCCCAATATGCTACTGGACATCAGTGGAGAAATAACTCCAGAAAGAATGAAGGGATGGAGCCAAAGCAAAAACAATACCCAGCTGTGATAGCAGCAAGGTCCAATGCAGTAAAGAGCAATATTGCATAGGAACCTGGAATGTTAGGTCCATGAATCAAGGCAAATTGGAAGTGGTCAAATAGGAGATGGCAAGAGTGAACGTCGACATTCTAGGAATCAGTGAACTAGAATGGACTGGAATGGGTGAATGTAACTCAGACGACCATTATATCTACTACTGTGGGCAAGAGTCCCTTAGAAGAAATGGAGTAGCCATCAAGGTCAACGAGAGAGTCCAAAATGCAGTACTTGGATGCAATCTCAAAAACAACAGAATGATCTCTGTTCGTTTCCAAGGCAAACCATTCAATATCACAGTAATCCAAGTCTATGCAACCAGTGACACTGAAGAAGCTGAAGCTGAACGGTTCTATGAAGACCTACAAGACCTTTTAGAACTAACACCCAGAAAAGATGTTCTTTTCATTATAGGGGACTGGAATGCAAAAGTAGGAAATCAAGAAACACCTGGAGTAACAGGCAAATTTGGCCTTGGAATACGAAATGAAGCAAGTCAAAGGCTAATAGAGAACCAGGAACCAGTGCCAAGAGAACACACTGGTCATAGCAAACACCCTCTTCCAACAACACAAGAGAAGACTCTACACATGGACATCACCAGATGGTCAACACCAAAATCAGATTGATTATATTCTTTGCAGCCAAAGATGGAGAAGCTCTATACAATCAGCAAAAATAAGACCGGGAGCTGACTGTGGCTCAGATCATGAGCTCCTTATTGCCAAATTCAGACTTAAATTGAAAAAAGTAGGGAAAACCACTGGAACATTCAGCTATGACCTAAATCAAATCCCTTATGATTATACAGTGAAAGTGAGAAATAGATTTAAGGGACTAGATCTGATAAATAAAGTGCCTGATGAACTATAGACTGAGGTTCATGACATTGTACAGGAGACAAGGATCAAGACCATCCCCATGGAAAAGAAATGCAAAAAAACAAAATGGCTGTCTGGGGAGGCCTTACAAATAACTGTGAAAAGAGAAGCAAAAAGCTAAGGAGAAAAGGAAAGGTATAAGCATCTGAATGCAGACTTCCAAAGAATGGCAGGAAGAGATAAGAAAGCCTTCCTCAGTGATCAATGCAAAGAAACAGAGGAAAACAACAGAATGGGAAAGACTAGAGATCTCTTCAAGAAAATTAGAGATACCAAGGGAACATTTCATGCAAAGATGGGCTCGATAAAGGACAGAAATGGTATGGACCTAACAGAAGCAGAAGATATTAAGAAGAGGTGGCAAGAATACACAGAACTGTTCAAAAAATGATTCACGACCAAGATAATCATGATGGTATAATCACTCACCTAGAGCCAGACATTCTGGAATGTGATGTCAAGTGGGCCTTAGAAAGCATCACTATGAACAAAGCTAATGGAGGTGATGGAATTCCAGTTGAGCTGTTTCAGATCCTGAAAGATGATGCTGTGAAAGTGCTGCACTCAACATGCCACCAAATTTGGAAAACTCAGCAGTGGCCCCAGGACGGGAAAAGGTCAGTTTTCATTCCAATCCCAAAGAAAGGCAATGCCAAAGAATGCTCAAACTACCACACAATTGCAGTCATCTCATATGCTAGTAAAGTAATGCTCAAAATTTTCCAAGCCAGGCTTCAGCAAAACGTGAACCCTGAACTTCCAGACGTTCAAGCTGGTTTTAGAAAAGGCAGAGGAACCAGAGATCAAATTGCCAACATCCGCTGGATCATGGAAAAAGCAAGAGAGTTCCAGAAAAACATCTATTTCTGTTTTATTGTCTATGTCAAAGCCTTTGACTGTTTGGATCACAATAAACTGTGGAAAATTCTTGAAGAGATGGGAATACCAGACCACCTGACCTGCCTCTTGAGAAATCTGTATGCAGGTCAGGAAGCAACAGATAGAACTGGATATGGAACAGCAGACTGGTTTCAAATAGGAAAAGGAGTAACTTCTATGCAGAGTACATCATGAGAAACACTGGGCTGCAAGCAGCACAAGCTGGAATTAAGATTGCTGGGAGAAATATCAATAACCTCAGATATGCAGATGACACCACCCTTATGGCAGAAAGTGAAGAGGAACTAAAAAGCCTCTTGATGAAAGTGAAAGAGGAGAGTGACAAGACTGGCTTAAGCTCAACATTCAGAAAACTAAGATCATGGCATCCGGTCCCATCACTTCATGGGAAATAGATGAGGAAACAGTGGAAACAGTGTCAGACTTTATTTTTGGGGGCTCCAAAATCACTGCAGATGGTGACTGCAGCCATGAAATTAAAAGACACTTACTCCTTGGAAGGAAAGTTATGACCAACCTAGATAGTATATTCAAAAGCAGAGACATTACTTTGCCAACAAAGGTCTTTCTAGTCAAGGCTATGGTTTTTCCAGTTGTCATGTATGGATGTGAGAGTTGGACTGTGAAGAAAGCTGAGCACCAAAGAATTGATGCTTTTGAACTGTGGTGTTGGAGAAGACTCTTGAGAGTCCCTTGGACTGCAAGGAGATCCAACCAGTCCATCCTAAAGGAGATCAGTCCTGGGTGTTCTTTGGAAGGAATGATGCTAATGCTGAAACTCCAATACTTTGGCCACCTCATGCAAAGAGTGACTCATTGGAAAAGATTCTGATGCTGGGAGGGATTGAGGGCAGGAGGAAAAGGGGACGATAGAGGATGAGATGGCTGGATGGCATGACCAACTCGATGGACGTGTTTGAGTGAACTCTGGGAGTTGGTGATGGACAGCGAGGCCTGGCGTGCTGTGATTCATGGGGTCACAAAGATCGGACACGACTGCGTGACTGAGCGACTGAACTGACTGACTGACTTAAAATATAGAATTGCATATGTCATCTCAGAACATGTCTAATGTTCAATCAACCTGATTTTTAATGAAGAGCTGTCAAACTAATGACATGGAAATGAAGATCAGAATAACTGTCCCCAAGGCAAGTTTATATACTGACTACTATCTTATCCTCTAACCTTATGAGTTTTGAGTGTTGCAAAGAGAACTTTGAAAAGTTCTTCATTCAAACTGCCTCCAGTTTGAGTAAGTTGCCTTTAGATACAGGCTTCACCGAAGGCTCAGTGGTAAAGAATCCACCTGCAATGCAGGAGATACAGGTTCGATCCCTGGGTCAGGAATATCCTCTGGAGGAGGAAATGGCAACCCTCTCCGGTATTCTTGCCTAAAAAATCCCATGGACAGAGGAGCTGGGCTGGCTACACATCAAAGGGTTGCAAAGAGTCAGCCATGATGAAGCGACTGAGCACACAGGCATTCAGATGGGTGGTAGTACTTGGTAATAATGTTGTTAAATATGTGCTAGTGTTAAATATCCGGAGAAGGCAATGGCACCCCACTCCAGTACTCTTGCCTCGAAAATCCCACGGACGGAGGAGCCTGGTAGGCTGCAGTTCACGGGGTCGCGAAGAGTCGTGCTTCGGACACAACTGAGCATCTTCACGTTCACTTTTCCCTTTCATGCATTGGAGAAGGAAATGGCAACCCACTCCAGTGTTCTTGCCTGGAGAATCCGAGGGACGGGGGAGCCTGGTGGGCTGCCATCTATGGGGTCGCACAGAGTCGAACACGACTGAAGTGACTTAGCAGCAGCAGCATTAAATATGCTTGCTTTTTAAACTCAAGTATGTGAGCCTATGAAACTAAGATCATATAAAAACAGTAAAATGTTAAGAGTAATTGAGTATTAATAGGCAGAGTACAGTAATTTAAAACACAAGCTTTAAAGTTAGATATTCAAATCTTCTGCCTATTAGCTGTGTACCTTTTGGAATGTTACTTAACCTCTTTCTTTTTTTCTCATCTATAAAATAGACTTAAAAATTGTACCTAGTTCTTATGATTGTGGTAAAGGTTAAATGAAATAATATAAGGTATGAGTACAGTAAGCACTCGAAAATGCTATTGATCATAATTACTACCATTAGTAAAATGTTAAAATAATGACGTGCCAACCATAAAGGAAATGCTCTCATCAGGTTGTTTTGAAGGTTAAATGAGTGACCATTTTTAAAGTGCTTAGAACAGTACCTGGCACATAGCTCAGAGCTCTGTGGTGTTAATTAATACACAAATATGATTTAAGTACAAATACTAAGTATAATTTGATCTCTTTCTCTTTGCCTTTTAATTATTCTCAGTCTCTTCTCAAAATACTTTAGGCTTTCCCCCAACATTTAAATAGAAAAGAACCTTTTAACTTTACCCTGAAATTTTTCTTGGTGTTAAAAACCTTCCTGAACTTATGTACGGTTGGTTCAATTTTTGATTTTTGTCTTTTTTTGGCTATGCCACAAAGTCTGTGCTATTTCAGTTCTCTAACCAGGGACTGAACCCAGGAGACATCAGTGAAAGCCCAGTATTCTAACCAATAGGCCACCGCAGAACTCCCCAAGTTCTGATTTTTAAGCATCTGTGATTTTAAGCCAGTTTTCTTGAATATATTATTCCTCACACTCCTGAAGGAGCTTTTAGATAATCTTTTTGCCACTATGGTAGAGAAACTGACTCCTCCCCCCACCCCCCACCCCCAGTCCAGCCTCTCAGCTTTACCCTCCTGAGAAACAGAACTTATGATCTGGAAGGAGTGGTCTGGGCCCAGAGCTGTTTAATGTCTGCTTATTCTGGGATTTTGGTACATTAAATTAAGACGTAACACAGGATAGTAAAGGGATAAAGCCTTTCTTAGTAAAACGAGGCCAGGATTATCACTCCCACAGTGTCAGATTTATGCTAATAGGGGAATATGCATTTCTTTGGTAGACCAGATAAAAGTTTTTATCCTGCATCAGTTCTTGAATTCTTGATGTGTGTTCAGTTACAGGTGCCCCTGAGGAAGGTACCCGCAGCCCAGTGTGGAATATTACTGTCCTGCTCCCATTCCTCACCCTCAGGTCTGATGGATGGTAAGCTGCCTCCTTTCCTGGGGAAGCCAGGGCACCCTAAGTCCAGAACCTTCCCTCCTTGCTACAGAGCAGTCCTGCTAAGGGTACCAGTAAAACCATCCAGAACCGCAAAGACTGAGGATGTGGAATTTACTATACACAAGAAAAAGGCTTGGAGGAGTTGAAATTTAACTATTAATACTTTTCTTGGGAAGGTAGTGGATTCCAGGAGAAAAGGGGGATTGAACCGGGGAAGGGAGAGGAGAAAAGTGGCAAAGGGGCAATTTGTCTATCTGTTCTCCTGTTGATGGACATTTCCATTGTTTCCAAGTTCTGGCTATTAGAAACAGAGTCACAGTTAACATTCTTATACAGTTTTTTTTAGTAGATATAGGTTTTCATTTCTTTTGGAATTCCTGGATCACAAGACAGGTGAATACTGATAAGAAAATGCCACTTCTGAGTTCTGTACTCAGAAAAACAGTTTGCTTGCTAGATTACCAGTGATTACAAAGGATGTTAAAGGGTACAAATAAACAGCCAGATGAAGAGATTTGGAAGGGGACTGAGCACAGGAGCTTTGTGCCCAGGGAGTTTGGGGTACATCATCCTCCAGGCATATAGACGAGTGCTTCCTCAACCCAGAAGCTCCCCAAACCCCATTCTTTCAGAGCTTTATGGGGGCCTCATTCAGTTCAGTTCAGTCGCTCAGTCGTGTCCGACTCTTTGCAACCCCATGAATTGCAGCACGCCAGGCCTCCCTGTCCATCACCAACTTCCGGAGTTCACTCAAACTCATGTCCATCCAGTCAGTGATGCCATCCAGCCATATCCTCTGTTGTCCCCTTTTCCTCCTGCCCCCAATCCCTCCCAGCATCAAAGTCTTTTCCAATGAGTCAACTCTTCGCATGAGGTGGCCAAAGTACTGGAGTTTCAGCTTTAGTATCAGTCCTTCCAAAGAACACCCAGGACTGATCTCCTTTAGAATGGGCTGGTTGGATCTCCTTGCAGTCCAAGGGACTCTCAAGAGTCTTCTCCAACACCACAGTTCAAAAGCATCAATTGTTCAGCGCTCAGCCTTCTTCACAGTCCAACTCTCACATCCATATATGACTACTGGAAAAACCATAGCCTTGACTAGATGGACTTTTGTTGGCAAAGTAATGTCTCTGCTTTTGAATATGCTGTCTAGGTTGGTCATAACTTTCCTTCCAAGGAGTAAGTGTCTTTTAACTTCATGGATGCAATCACCATCTGTAGTGATTTTGGAGCCCCCCAAAATAAAGTTAGCCACTGTTCCACTGTTTCCCCATCTATTTCCCATAAAGTGATGGGACCAGATGCCATGATCTTCGTTTTCTGAATGTTGAGCTTTAAGCCAACTTTTTCACTCTCCTCTTTTACTTTCATCAAGAGGCTTTTTAGTTCCTCTTCACTTTCTGCCATAAGGGTGGTGTCATCTGCATATCTGAGGTTATTGTCATTACATAAGATTAATTGATTAAATCATTAGTTGTTGGTGATTAATTCACTCTCTATCCACTCTACCCTCCTCAGAGGTGTGGGGGTGGGCAGGGATTGGGGCTAAAAGTTCCAACCATCTAATCACGTGGTTGGTTCCCTTGGCATTGAATCCCTACCGTAGACGCTTTCCAAAATCATCTCATTAACATAAACTTAGGCACAGTTCAAAGGAGCTTGTTATGAATGACAAAATACACCGTAATCTCTCCTATCATTTAGGAACTTCCAAAAATTTTAGGAGCTCTGTGCTAGAAAAGGAAATGAAAATCAAATGTATCTTATTGCAAATTGTTATGTGCTTAGTTGCTCAGTCGTGTCCAATTCTTTGTGACCCCATGGACTGTAGCCTGCCAGGTGTTTCTGTCCATGGGGATTCTCCAGGCAAGAATACTGGAGTGGGTTGCCATGCCCTCCTCCAGGGAAACTTCCCAACCCAGGGATGGAACCCAGGTCTCCCAAATTGCAGGTGGATTCTTTACTGTCTGAGCTACTAGGGAAGCCCATGAACACTCGAGCAGGTAGCCTATCCCTTCTCCAGGAGATCTTCCTGACCCGGGAATTAAATTGAGGTCTCCTGCATTGCAGGTGGATTCTTTACCAGCTGAGCTACCAGAGAACCCAATATAAATTGCTCTACTACACTTCTATAACCAAGAAATCCAAAAGCTGATCTAAGTTCAGGTCCAGGTGAACCCAGGGTTTCAAATTGCAACATGAGGACTATGGTTTTCACCACCCCTTAGCTCTACAGGCATCTAGTTCTGTTGTTTTAATTGCTCAGTCATGTCTGACTCTTTTGTGACCCCGTGGACTGCAGACTGCCAGCTCCTCTGTCCGTGAGATTTCCCAGAAAAGAGTACTGGAGTGGGTGGCTAGTCCCTCCTCCAGCGGATCTTCTCGACCCAGGGACTGAACCTGAATGTCCTGCATTGGCAGGCAGATTCTTTGCCGCTGAGCCACCTTGGAAGCCCAGCTAGTTCTGTTGGGCCCAAGCAAATTTTTGTCAGGTGACAGTCAGGAACATCACGAGTTGTCCCTGGCTGATACCATCTATATACACAAAGAGAAAAGAAATAATTTTCTCTCCCTAGCATAATGTTCAGTCCATGTCAATTTCCAAACAGGACCCTGGTGAGGTTACATGCTTATCTTACTCCATCCAGGAGGATGGGGTATTCTGACTGTTCAGCTGGAGACACATACTCATGATAATCACATAGTGTGATTGCTATGGACGATTCTCAAGGCATTTCTCAGATGGATGGCTTGGAGGACAGCTATTCACTATACCCCGAATTCCATTTGGCTTGAACATTTTCCTAAACTCTCCAATATGAAGCTGTTTTTGCACACATGGAGTTCGGTGTGTATTCAGCTTAGAAAAAAGGAGCATTGCAGGCTTGACAGCATCAAGGATAGGTCAGAGGTCATCTTCTGCCCCATCACCCTCAGAACTCTTTGTACTTCCTGGAGGATCACTGGTTGATGATAATCATCTAGTGAATACAATCTAGATTTTAGAAACTGGAAGGGTCACTGTGCTGCACCACCTCCCCAGCTAACCCTCCGGCCTTCCCAGATTGTAGCTAGAGACACACCTGTGAGACAGAAAAAGAAGGCATTTTCACACAGATTGCACATGAACAACAGCTGCATTTATTCTTTTCTGCTCTCAGTTCCTTAATCTGCCTTCTCTTTCCACTGGGGTAAAGCCAAAAAGACAATGAAAAGAGATCACAGCCGTATTATGCATCGTTCTTCTATGATAAAGTCACGAAATCTCTCTTATTTGTCAATGAGGGTGTTTTCTGACAGCTGGCTTTTATAATTCATCTATTAGACAGTTTCAATGCAATGACCAATTTTTAAAAATAACTTTGGGAGGCCCCCTAGAGTTTCAGCTATTTAAATAAAACATAACAGAATTTTCCAAAGAAATAAAAGGTGATGCCTTCATACAGCTGCTCACATTCAAACACTCATCCGGAGAGCTAGAACTAACGAACTTACGAGTGCAAGTCTCATTTTCCTGTTCTCAGAATCCCTCCCTGCATTGTATCAGCACGCTTTCAAAATCCTGAAATGAAATTATTCCCTCCAGAAAGTCTTCCTTGGTTAATTACTTCCGGATCTAATTATTGATACATGTTTCCCATCATTTAAACAATAATTGCTAGTAAGTTCCAATTAGGTTCACCTTCTCTCGTCTGTGTATGGATTGAAAATTTCATGAGTCTTGGGTTCTGAGTGTACCTCCTGCTTTCCCAGGTGATGACTCTTGGGCAGGGACCTTCTTTTTTGTGTCTATATAATTTCCCTTTACTCTCCCCTCATCCCCAGGCTGCTTTTGTTGTTGTTCAGTTGCTAAGGTGTGTCTGACTCTTTCATAAACAACAGCTGCAACAGTGTGCAACTCCAAGGACTGTAGCACGCCAGGCTTCCCTGTCCTTCACTATCCCCAAAGTTTGCTCAAACTCATGTCCACTGAGTCGATGTTGCCATCCAACCATCTCATCCTCTGCCGCCCCCTTCTCCTCCTGCCCTCAATCTTTTCCAATCAGTTGGCTCTTCACATCAGGTGGCCAGAGTATTGGAGCTTCAGCTTCAGCATCGGTCCTTCCAATGAATATTCAGGGTTGATTTCCTTTAGAATTGACTAGTTTGATCTCCTTGCTGTCCAAGGAACTCTCTTTAAGCAAAGACAAATGAGGAACTTATTTACTGGTGTTGTGAGAGATCCTGGGCTCTGAAAATTGCAGAGGTGAAATCCCAGCTCTCCTATTCGCAGCTGCATGGGAGGAAAGGATCAATATTTCAAAGCTTAATTTTCTTCCATGAAAACATGATAATAAATTACTGAGGGTTTGTGTGATAATTAAGTCAGATCTGTGTGTGTGATAATTCAAATCTGTGTTCAAAAGCACTTGAAGATCCTTCAGAAATTAGTGATAGGATTGCAGAAGCTGCTGAATCTATGAAATATCTTTCTCCTTTGTTGGCGGCTTTTAAAATTTTTTTCCAGAAGACAAAACCTTTTATACCAGATTAGAAAGAAGATGGAGGGAATTCCCTGATGGCCCAGTGGTTAGGAGTCTTCACTTTCACTGATAAGGGCTCAGGTTCATTCCCTGGTTGGGGAACTAAGATCCTGAAAACTTTCACGATCTTAAATAAATAAATAAGGTTGAAATCGTAAAATAATCTTGAGGATAAGGAACAATCAAGTCAAATATATTCACTCTGCCACGTCTGATATATGGCCATAAACCCCATCACTGGAAGGACTGATGCTGAAGCTGAAGCTCCAGTACTTTGGCCACCTGATGCGAAGTGTTGACTCATTGGAAAAGACCCTGCTGCTGGGAAAGATTAAGGACAGGAGAAGAAGCGGGCAGCAGAGGATAGGATGGTTGGATGGCATCACCGCTTCACTGGACATGAATGTAAGCAAACTCTGGGAGATAGTGAAGGACAGGAAAGCCTGGTGTGGAGTTGCAAAGAGTTGGACACAAATTAGCAAATCAACAACAACAACGTACTCCATCACTGCTCTTTCCCTAACTATTGATGGACACAAAGCAGAGTATCCCATTCAATCTGATATTAATACATCTGAGAATTCTCAACAAAGGGCTCTAGACTGACACTGGCAACAAACTGGAGTCTGTCCACTCATGCTAACAAATACTACTGACACCGGGCTACTTTCAAAAGGGCAGGATTTGATTAGACAATTAGGGGACAATTGGAGGAAGAGAGTGAGGGAGCATTCATCACTGGATATAGATGTGAAAACGGGAAAGGGAAAACAGGAGAGGGAAAAAAGTGCAAGTACTGTGGCCTGATATATTTTGTTATCAGTACTGATAGAGGTATATCTCAGGGTCCGTTTGAAAGATTGTTCTGCAGACAACTATAAAATCATTGCCACTTATATGGTATTTATCTGGGTGGTGTGGTAGGAAATAGTGAGAGGAGTTCTGCTGCAGACGGACTAGTCCGTGGAGGCCCCTCTAAGAAGGTGTCTTTAGGGCTGAGACGTAAACCATGGTTTTCAGGAACCAGCCCTACACAAAGGAGTAGGAAGAAGCAAGCAGGAAAGTTTCAGGCCAGGATCAAGGAGCAAGGAGGAGTGGCAAAGGATGAGGATAAAGGGGAACAGTGCTGGATCACACATAATTCTGGGGCCTAAATAGGAAGTTTACATACACGCTCAAGGGCTTTTAGGGTCATTACAAGATCTTAGGTAGACTTATTTTATCTTCTTTTTTAAGGAATTAAAATTGCTTTACAATATTGTGTTAGTTGCTGCTGTACAACAAAGTGAATCAGCTATGTGGACACATACATCCCCTCCCTCTTGAGCCTCCCTCCTACCCCACCCTCATCCCACCCCTCTAGGTTGTCACAGCGCACCCCGCGGAGCTTGCTGCACTAGGCAGCAGCTTCCTGCTAGCTATCTGTTTTATAGACGGCAGTGTGTACACGTCAGTGCTCTTCTCCCAATCTGTCCCACCTCCCCTTCCCCTCCTCTGTGCCCACACATCCGTTCTCTATATCCTCATCTCTATTCCTGCCCTGCAAATAGGTTCATCTGTATCATTTTTTTTAATGTGTTAATATATGATATTTGTTTTTCTCTTTCTGACTGACTGTGTTCTGTATGACAGACTCGAGGTCCATCCACATCACCACAAATGACCCAGTTTTGTTCCTTCTTATGACATAGTAGTATTCCTTTGTTTGTATGTACGATCTTAGGCAGATTTTAAAAGCCCTCTCTGGTTACTGTGCACAAACCAGGTGGGAAGTGGAGATGGGTCAAGAGTTGAAGGGAAGAGGAGATTAGGAGACTGAGTGAAAGAGGACCATGGTGATAAATATCACACATTCAGGGGACAGGGATATGTGTCTGGGAGGTTGACCCTCCAGGACTTGCTGATATGCTGAGAAGGGGGTAAGGAGAAAAGAGGAACCATGGGTGACTGCATTCTGGATGATGGTGCCTTTTATCCAGATAAGGGCCAATAGGAGGAGAAACTTAAGTGTGGAGGATGGAAGGCAGTGATTTTCTTGCAGAACAAGCTGCGTGTCATTCAGTAGCCACTTACTCTTATCCAGTGGAAATTCTGGGCATGAAATTGAGAAAAAAAAAAAAAGAGAGAGAACAAGAGGAAATGTTTACTCTTATTAAGACCATTCATTCACTCAACAGATATGTATCATATACCAGACCCTCTTCTAGGTTTTGTTGTTGTCATTTGGTTGCTTCAGTTATGTCTGACTCTCTTGTGACCCCATGGATTGTAGCCCACCAGACTCCGCTGTCCATGGGATTTCCCAGGCAAGAATACTGGAGAGGGTTGTCATTTCCTCCTCCAGGGGATCTTCTAGACCCAGAGACTGAACTCAAGTCTCCTGCATTGGCAGGTGGATTCTCTGCCACTGAGCCACCAGGAAAACACTCTCCTAGGTTTGGGGATTGCCAAAGTTCTTGGTCTCATAGAATTTCTATTCTACTAGGTATGGTGTATACATGTGTACACACAAAAAGTACATAATATACCAAATGGCGATGAGTACTATGAATAAAATGAAACAATATAAAGGATAAAAAATTAAGTGTGTCTATACATATGAGAGAGGGCAATGGCAACCCACTCCAGCACTCTTGCCTGGAAAATCCCATGGATGGAGGAGCCTGGTGGGCTGCAGTCCATGGCGTCGTGAAGAGTCGGACATGACTGAGTGACTTCACTTTCACTTTTCACTTTCATGCTTTGGAGAAGGAAATGGCAACCCACTCCAGTGTTCTTGCCTGGAGAATCCCAGGGACAGGGGAGCCTGGTGGGCTGCTGTCTATGGGGTCGCACAGAGTCGGACATGACTGAAGTGACTTAGCAGCAGCAGCAGCATACATATAGGGAATGGATTGCAGTTTGACATGTGGTAGTGCCATATATATATATATATAGTGCCATATATATATCTCAAAGGCTCTGTAATAAGATGACATTTGATTAGAAAGCTGAAGGAGATGATAAAGAAAGCTACATGGATACCTGGAGGCATTTCAGGCAGAGGAAGGGGAAATGCAAAGGTCCAGGAGCTGAGAGGAGGCCTAAGTGACTGAGCAGAATGATGGAGGGAGAGTGCAGAGAGAGGAAGGTGGAGAGATAGTGGGGTGGGGTTTTACATGACTGGTCGTGGCCACTTTATGAACTTTGGACTTGACTGTGAGCCAGATGAGAGCCCCTACAGCATTTCTACCTTTACTGGAAGACACACTAAAGAGTCCCATGTGTAGTCCTGGATTCTTATTAAATAAGGAAACATTTTTTATATCTGGCCAGCTTGTGGTGAAGCATAAAAAATAAATCATGAATAAAATGAGCATGGTGGTATCTTCTAGCAAAAATCACCTAGCCCAAAAAGCTATCAACATTTCTCTCACCCAGGCCATTTCTTCCCTGAGCAGCTAGGGATACAATCCTTACAGCTTACAAATCCTGCTGTAGGCTGGGTATAGTTTAGGGATAATAGGGAAGTGACACCCTTCTCATTCAAAGCTTCTCAGCTACCAAAAATCTTATGCATCCATCCAGCCAGTCAATATTTATTGATCTTGGTCGGATGGCATCAGTGATTCAATCGACATGATCTTGGAGATGGTGAAGGACAGAGGGGCCTGGTGTGCTGCAGTCCATGGGGTCTCAAAGAGTCGGACACAACTTAGCAACTGAACAATGACAAATACTACATGTACAGTGGTGAACTAGGCACTATGAATACATACAGATGGATGACTCCCAAGATCCATGTTTTCTCAGATTCTGTTTGTCTATTTGCATCCATTAATCACAGGGTCAAATTATAGCCAAAGTATTAATAGTTTATGTCCCTCTAGTGATCCAGCTTAAGTCGGTTCACAAAAATCACATTTTAAACTAATCAACCAGTCCTGAGGCCATACTCCCAATCACCTTCTTCTCTACCTCTCACACATCAAACCGGCATTTCCCCTGCCCTGAATCAATCAACACAAGGCCAGGGACCAGGAAACTAGGGCCAGTCCCTCTGCCCCGAAGCTTACAGGAATGTTTCAAACTAGCCGATCCTCAACTGTTTTACCTTGTCCAACCCAATCTTTCCCACAGAAAAAGAGTGGAGCCTGTGCTTTCCTCTAAGTCCTATTTCTGCCTCCTGACCCAATCTGGTGCCTCTCCATGTGGCCCTGTGTGGCACCAGTACCTCCTACTCTCAGGAATTGTAATTCCCAGGTGGCACTAGTGGTAAAGAACCTGCCAGCCAATGCAAGAGATTAAGAGACATGGGTTCGATCCCTGGGTGGGGAAAATCCCCTACAGAAGGAAATGGCAACCCACTGCAGTACTGTTGTCTGGAGAATCCCATGGACAGAGGAGCCTGGAGGGCTAGAGTTGGACCCAGCTGAAGTGACTTAGCATGCACATGTCTTTCAATAGCATTAGCCTCTTCCTGTTGGCATGCGGTCACCCTACAGCTTCCTTCCTCTTCTCCCTCTCCTTCTTTCTTTGAGTCAAGAATCTCTTCCTTCCCTTTGTCTCTTACCTAATTTCCTGTTTGCTTTGCCTAAGGTATGGTTTCTTTGCTCAAGCAGACTGATCCATGTTCTTCCTGCCCTCTGAGACCTGGAACATGGGCACTGGGTGATTCTTGTTTCCCTTAGGTTCACCCTGGCCTCATTGCTTGTGGACAGCAGGCTCCCTCTTATTTGCCTTTTGACTCTGCTTCAATCCCCCTTGCTCCTGATAGTCCTCAATGAAAATCTAGCATATCTTCGAGCCACTGCTCAGTCTTATAAATACATTTCTACTCTATTTAGTGCCTCTGAGAAGTTATCATGGTTAATGTCTGTGCTTTAATGTTCCCTCTTGAGTGATGGCTCATCCAGCTAAGTCACACGTTTGCTTTAGTTACAAAAGAGGTGACCAACAAGGGGATTTGATTTGATGGCTTAGTTTGGGAGAGCAATTTTTCTGTTATTAACTCATATGACAAATCTAAGAGGTACTCTTGGCTAGCATTCATTTAAGTGGGTGAGAGGTTGTGTTTTTCTGTTTAGTTGAGCTTGCTGACCTTTTTAAAGTCAGCAGAATCCAATAATATTGTTTAAGCATCCTTGTGGAATCTATGCTAAGCACTAGCAATTGAGTTCAAGTGGAATATAATTGGTGTCCTCTGAATATTTATATTCCAAAGCTGACATGAACACAAAACAGTTTAACACAGTACTGTGAAATATGCTCATGTGTCAAAATGATTAATACACAGTTGCTTCCTAGCTAAAGTTTGAACAACTAAGTGCTGAGTCTCCCCTCCTACTAGATCTACTGAAATATGCTAGAACTGCCTGGTGCTCAGAACTGCCTGATCCCAGTAACAGTGAGAACATTGAAAGCTTTTAAGCTTTCAACAAAAAAAAAGTCTTAAAATTTGTTGTATTCCCCTCTCCCCAGGTACGCTAGTGGTAAAGAACGTGCTGCCAATTCAGGAGATGTGAGAAACGCAGGTTTGATCCCTGGGTTGGGGAGATCCCTGGAGAAGGAAATGGCAAAACACTCCAGTATTCTTGCCTGGAGAATCTCATGGACAGCTGGCGGGCTACAGTCCATAGCGTCGCACAGAGTTACACATGACTGAAATGACTTAGCATGCACCTTCTCTCCAGAAAACATCTTAGGCTTTTTCTCCTACTGCTTTTATTCTGAATTTCCCTCCTCAGTGACTGCTGTTTTGATTCTATTAAGTTTGAACTGACGAGCATGCATCAGGAAACTCCATTCTCCGCAACATACATTTATTGAACACTCTCTTCTTATTCTTCAGGCATCACTTAAGAGACCCTGCAGTGACATGGGAAGTCCATCTGTCTTTACAGCACAAATCTGAATACACCTCTCCATCCCTCAGGAAAACTGTAACTCTCCATCTTTTTGTAAAGCCAGTTGGAGCAAATCTTAACGACAACTTAATCCTGCGTTTCACAGGTCAGCTGGCATTTATCTGAGTAATTAATAAGCCCAATTTCCTGCTGTGCTAAGAAGCTTTCAAAATCCTACAAAACTGGACCTGAAAATTCCTAAGCCCATGACCACACCCTGGCACAGAACTTGATGTCAGTCATTTTGTGTGAGATTATTCTTTAGAGTACAATAGGAAAACCATTCTGCACTTTGGGCAAGAAATCTCAAGACAAGAAACTGAGGTAGGGGGAGAAAGAGGTCCTTTGTGAATCCACTAAAGAAAAACCTCAGGCTGCCAACTTCAGCTCTGCAGGGAAATGGTGACTATGCCAAAGAGATGGATTTCAACCCTATGTCAGCTGAAATTTAAAATGCAGTCAGCTGTTTGAACTGTAGCTGCAAGTTAGTTCTATGTATTCGTAACTTTGAAAAGGCAATGTGAATTGTGGTGCTATTTCCTTTGGACTTCGGGCAAAAGGACTTGAGTGGAAGGTTCCAATTACTACAGCAACATTTGAAGGAGAGAGAAAGAACAGTATATTTCTCATTTGGAGATTTTATGTATGCCTCAAGTCTGATCTTTCTTATTCCTTATGCAGTCATCTTGCAAACTGGCCATAAAAAAGAAAACCTCACTATGTCTTACAGTGCCATCAACTCACACTTTGAAAAGAGAAAAAGTGTCTTTACTGGTATGAGGTTAATTAATTTATATATATACATACACACACACACAAACATACACACACACACACACACTGCTGTTCAGTCGTTCAGTCGTGTCTGCCTCTTTGCATGGATTGCAGCACGCCAGGCTTCCCTGTCCTTCACCATTTCTCTGAGCTTTCTCAAACTCATGTCCTTTGAGCTGGTGTTGCCATCCAACCATCTCATCCTCTATCGTCCCTTTCTCCTCCTGCCTGCAATCTTTCCCAGCATCAGGGTCTTTTCTAAGGAGTCAGCTGTTCTCATCAGGTGGCCAAAGTATCGGAGCTTCAGCTTCAGCATCAGTCCTTCAAATGAATATTCAGTGTTGATTTCCTTGAGGATGGACTGGTTTCCTTTAGGATTGACTGGTTTGATCTCCTTGCAGTCCAAGGGACTCTCAAGAGTCTTCTTCAACACCACAGTTCAAAAGCATCAATTCTTTGGTGCTCCCTTCTTTATGGTCCCATAGCGCCTGGGTATCTGTAGGTGGCAGGAGACGTCTGTAAGGCCACCCCTTTTGCCCCCTTCTCCCTTCTCCTCCCAATTCTTCTTTCAACCTGGCTTCCTTTCCTCCCTTGAAATCTTTGATGTTAGTACTTGGATCTGAAGTTCTGTGTCTCTATAGGAGGTTTTCTGACAGACTATATTCTTATACATAAGGGCTTGCCTGGTGGTGCAGAGGTTAAAGCATCTGCCTGCAATGTGGGAGACCTGGGTTCGATCCCTGGGTCGGGAAGATCCCCTGGAGAAGGAAATGGCAACCCACACCAGTACTCTTGCCTGGAGAATCCCATGGATGGAGGAACTTGGTGGGCTACAGTCCATGGGTCACAAAGAGTCAGACATGACTGAGCGACTTCACTTTCGCTTTCTTTATGTTCCAGGTCTCACATCCAGACATGACCACTGGAAAAACCATAGGTTTGACTAGACGTTTGTTGGCAAAGTAATGTCTCTACTTTTTAATATGCTGTCTAGGTTGGTCATAACTTTTCTTTCAAGGAGCAAGCGTCTTTCAATTTCATGGCTGCAGTCACCATCTGCAGTAATTTTGGAGTCCCCAAAATAAAGTCTGTCACTGTTTCTATTGTTTACCCATCTATTTGCCATGAAGTGATGACACCAGATGCCATGATCTTCATTTTTTGAATGCTGACTTTTAAGTCAGCATTTTCACTCTCCTCTTTCACCATTATCAAGAGGTTCTTTCATTCCTCTTCACTTTCTGCCATAAGGGTGGTGTCATTTGCACATCTGGGGTTATTAATATTTCTCCTGGCAATCTTGATTCCAGCTTGTGCTTCATCCAGCCTGGCATTTCACATGATATACTTTGCATAGAAGTTAAATATTCAGGGTGACAATATACAGCCTTAATGTACTCCTTCATAATTTGGAACCAATCCATCGTTTCATGTCTAACTGCTACTTCTTAACTTGCATACAGGTTTCTCAGGAGGCAGGTAAGGTGGTCTGGTATTCCCATCTCTTTAAGAATTTTTAAGTTTGTTTTGATCCAAACAGTCAAAGGCTTTAGTGTAGTCAATAAAGCAGATGTTCTTTCTGGAATTCTCTTGCGTTTTCTATGATCTAACAGATGTTGGCAATTTGATCTCTCGTTCCTCTGCATTTTCTAAATCCAGCTTGAATACCTGGAAGTTCTTGGTTCATGTACTCTTTAAGCCTCATTTGGAGAATTTTGAGTATTACTTTGCTAGCTTGTGAGATGAGTGCAATTGTGTGGTAGTTTGAACACTCTTTGGCATTGCCCTTCTTTGGGATTGGAATGAAAACTGACCTTTTCCAGTCCTGTGGCCACTACTGAGTTATCCAAATTTTCTGACATATTTAGTGCAGTACTTTAACAGCATCATCTTTTAGGATTTGAAATAGCTCAACTGGAATTCCATCACTTCCACTAGCTTTGTTCGTAGTGATGCTTCCTAAGGCCCACCTGGCTTCACATTCCAGGATGTCCGGCTCTAGGTGAGTGTGAGTGATCACATCTTCGTGATTATCTGGGTCGTGAAGATCTTTTTTGTATAGGTCGTCTATATATTCTTGTCACCTCTTTTTAATATCTTTTGCTTCTGTTAGGTCCATACTATTTTTCTCCTTTATTGTGCTCATCTTTGCATGAAATAGTCCCTTGCTATCTCTAATTTTCTTGAAGAGATCTCTAGTCTTTCCTGTTCTATTGTTTTCCTCTGTTTCTTTGCACTGATCACTGAGGAAGGCTTTCTTATCTCTCTTGCTACTCTTTGGAATTCTGCATTCAAACGCATCCAGATGGATATATCTTTCCTTTTCTCTTTTGCCTTTCACTTTTCTTCTTTTCTGAACTGTTTGTAAGGCCTCCTCAGACACCATTTTGCCTTTTTGCATTTCTTTTTCTTGGGGATGGTTTTGATCACCGCCTCCTGTACAGCGTTACGAACTGCCTCCGTTCATAGTTCTTCAGGCACTATCAGATCTAATCCCTTGAATCTACTTGTCACTTCCACCGTATAATCATAAGGGATTTGATTTAAGTCCTACCTGAATGGTCTAGTGGTTTTCCCTACTTTCTTCAATTTAAATCTGAATTTTGCAATAAGGAGTTCATTATATGAGCCACAGTTAGATCCTGGTCTTGTTTTTTCTTGGAGAAGGCAGTGGCAACCCACTCCAGTACTCTTGCCTGGAAAATCCCATGGGTGGAGGAGCCTGGTGGACTGCAGTCCATGGGGTCGCTAAGAGTTGGACACGACTGAGCGACTTCACTTTCATTTTTCACTTTCATGCTTTGGAGAAGGAAATGGCAACCCACTCCAGTGTTCTTGCCTGGAGAATCCCAGGGACGGGGGAGCCTGGTGGGCTGCCGTCTATGGGGTCGCACAGAGTCGGATACAACTGAAGCGACTTGGCAACAGCTTATATTTTCTGGCTGTATAGAGTTTCTACATCTTCAGTTGTAAAGAATATAAACAATCTGATTTTAGTATTGACCGTCTGGTGATGTCCATGTGTAGAGTCTTCTCTTGCGTTGTTGGAAGAGGGTGTTTGCTATGACCAGTGTGTTCTCTTGGCAAAACTCTGTAGTTTTTGCCCTGCTTCATTTTGTATTCCAAGGCCAAACTTGCCTGCTACTTCAGGTATTTCTTGACTTCCTACTTTTGCATTCCAGTCCCCTGTGATGAAAAGGACATCATTTTTTGGTGTTAGTTCTAGAAGGTCTTGTAGGTCCTCATAGAACCACTCAACTTCAGCTTCTTCAGCATTAATGGTTGGGGCATAGACTTGGATTACTGTGATACTAAATGGTTTGCCTTGGAAATGAACAGAGATCATTCCATCATTTTTGAGATTGCATCTAAGTACTGCATTTCAGACTTTTGTTGACTATGAGGGCTACTTTGTTTCTTCTAAGGATTCTTGCCCACAGTAGTAGATATAATGGTCATCTGAATTAAATTTGCCCATTCCAGTCCATTTTAGTTCACTGATTCCTAAAATGTCAATGTTCACTCTTGCCATTGCCTGTTTGACCACTTCCAATTTGCCTTGATTCGTGGATCTAACATTCCAGGTTCCTATGCAATATTGTTCTTTACAGCATCAGACTTAACTTTCACCACCAGACATCCACAACTGGGCATTATTTCCGCTTTGGCTCAGCCTATTCATTCCTTCTTGAGCTTTTGGTCCACTCTTTCCCAGTGGCATATTATGCACCCAGGGAGCGCCTACTGACCTGGGGAGTTCATCTTTCAGTGTCGTGTCTTTTTGTCTTTTCATACTGTTCATGGGGTTCTCAAGACAAGAATGCTGAAGTGGTTTTCCATCCCCTTCTCCAGTGGACCACATTTTGACAGAACTTTCCATGACCCATCTGTCTTGGATGGCCCTACACAGCATGGCTCATAGTTTCACTGAGTTAGACAAGGCTGTGATCCAATGTGATCAGTCTGGTTAATTGTCTGTGTTTGTGGTTTTCATTCTGTCTGCCCTCTGATGGGTGAGAATAAGAGGCTTGCAGAAGCTTCCTGATGGAGGGGCTGACTGTGGGGAAAACTGGGTCTTGCTCTGGTGGGTGGGGCCATGATCACTTCAGTTCAGTTGCTCAGTCATATCTGACTCCTTAATGCTCCACGGACTGCAGCACGCCAGCCTTCCCTGTCTATCACCAACTCCCTGAGCTTGCTCAAAATCATATCCATTGAGTTGGATGCCATCCAACCATCTAATCCTCTGTTGTCCCCTTCTCCTCCTGCCTTCTATCTTTCCCAGCATCAGGGTCTTTTCCACTGAGTCAGTTCTTTGCATCAGGTGATCAAAGTATTGGAGCTTCAGTTTCAGCATCAGTCCTTCCAATGAATATTCAGGACTGATTTCCTTTAGGATTGACTGGTTTGATCTCCTTGCAGCCCAAGGCTCAGTAAATCATTTACAAGCCTTGCTCAGTAAATCTTTAATCCAATTTTTTCTGATGGGTGGGGCTGTGTTCCCTCCCTGTCATTTGGCCTAAGGCCAAACTAAGGGAGGGGTAATGGCCACCTCCTTCAAAAGAACTTAGGCTAGCGTGCTGTGGTTCCCAGGACTATTGTAGTCAGTGCCCCTGACCCCGCAGCAGCGGACTGTTGACCCACACCTCTGCTGGAGACTCTTGGACACTCACAGGCAAATCTGGCTCAGTCTCTTGTGGGGTCACTGCTCCTTTCTCCTGGGTCCTGGTATGCACAAGGCTTTATTTGTGCTCTCCAAGAGTTTGTTTCCCCAGTCCTGTGAAAGTTTTGCAATCAAATCCCACTGGCCTTCAAAGTCAAATTCCCTGGAGGTTCTCGGTCCTCTTGTCAGATCCCCAGGTTGGGAAATCTGTTGTGGGCCCTAGAACTTTTGCAACAGTGTGAGAGACCTATTCTCCAGTTAGTGAGTCATCTGCTTGGCAGCTCTATGGTGGTGCTAATGGCGATCTCCTCCAAGAGGACTTATGCCACCTGCCGCCTCCCAGGTCTGCTGCAACCAGGGCCCCTGTCCCCATGGCAGGCCACTGATGACCTGTGCCTCACAGGAGACACTCAAACACTCAAAGTCAGGTCTGGCTTAGTCTCTTGTGGGGGTCACTGCACCTTTCCCTAAGTCTTGGTGCTTACAAGGTTTTTGTTTGCACCCTCTGAGCATCGCTGGTGGGTCTGAAGTTTGATTCTAAACATGATTTCACCCCTCCTACATCTACCATATATATATATATATGTAATATGTATTATATATATAGTTGTTGCTTAGAAACTAAGTCATGTCTGACTCTTTTGTGACCCCATGGACTGTAGCTGGCTAGGCTCCTCTGTCTGTGGAATTTCTCAGGCAAGAATACTAGAGTGGTTTGCCATTTGCTTCTCCAGGGGATCTTTCCAACCTAGGGATTGAACTTGTGTCCCTTGCATTGAGAAGAGGATTATTTACCACTGAGCCACCAGTTGTTGTTCAGTTGCTAAGTCATGTCCAACACTTTGCAACCCCATGGACTGCAGCACACCAGGTTTCCCTGTCTTGCAGTCTCCTGGAGTTTGCCAAGTTCATGTCCATTGAATTGGTGAAGCCATACAACCATCTCATCCTCTGTTGCCCACTTCTCCCACCTTCAATATTTCCCAGCATCAAGTTCTTTTCCAATGAGTTGGCTTTTTGTATCAGGTGGCGAAAATATTGGAGCTTCAGCTTCAGCAACAGTCCTTCCAATTAATACTTCGGGTTGATTTCCTTTAGAATTGACTGATTTGATCTCTTGGCAGTCCAACAGACTCTGTCTTTCCAGCACCACAATTAGAAAGCATCAATTGTTCAGCACTAGCCTTCTTTATGGTCCAGCTCTCACATCTGTATGTGATTACTGGAAAAACCATAGCTTTGATTATATGGACCTTTGTCGGCAAATTGATGCCACCAGGGAAGCCTCTATATATATAGTATTGATAAATATGATAAATAGAATCTCCCCAGTGGACTGTAGACTTGGGGAAAGGCAGTCATTCAGTATTAGTGAAAGCACTGCAGAAATAGTGCCCATCAGACTTGGCTGTCACTCATCCCCATCTTGCCCACTTCCCTTAGGTGTTTCTTTCAGTGATGGTGAATAATAATCACAGTTCTTGGAAACGTATGATCATAGCTTCATGACTATATAGAAATAAATGTGTGGATTTGTACATCCAGGGGCAGGACGATGAGGGAAACCAGCCCCTCCATCATCAAAATAATTTGATAACACGTAACATATTCTAAATGTTCAAAACAGAGCTAACAAAAATATTCCTGGTATTTCACTCCTTCAAGGTCAAATCCCTTGTTATTCAATAAATATCATGACTCCCTTTCTTTTCAAATGTATACCTAGGACTTTCCTGGTTGTCCAGTGATTAAGAATCTGTCTGCCAATGCAGGGGACATCGGTTTGATCCTTGGTCTGGGAAGATTCCATATGCCACGAGGGAACTAAGCCCAGTGCCACAGCTACTGAAGCTCACTTACCTAGAGCACGTGGTCTGCCACAGGAGAAGCCACGGCAGTGACAAGACTGAGCACCGCAAATAGAGAGTAGCCCCTGTTAGCGAAAAACCCCGGGCAGCAACGAAGCCCCTGCACAGCCGCCGTAATAAGTAAATAAATATAAAAAATAAAAAGTATTCCTGAATCTTTCTTCAGACATAAACTTCATCTTGTTTATTACCCTCATTTTCAAAGTGCTGCTATTCCTTAACAGCAATATGACATTTCCCACATTTTCTTTAGAACTTGTTCACAAGTCACCCCCAGAATCAGTTTGGATGTTTTATAATCATTACATTTCATTTATTTTTTAAAGAATTACTGAGATATAATTTACATATCATAAAACTCACCCATTTTAAGCGTATATTTCCATAATTTTTACCAAAGTTATAGAACTGTGCAACAATCACCACAATCTAGTTTTGGAGCATCTTCATCACCTGTTCCCATCCGTAGCCCTGGCAACCACTCATCTGCTTTCTGTCTATGTAGATATGCTTTTTCTAGATATTTCATATAAATAGAATCATAAGATATATAAACTTCTGTGACTGACTTACTTCACTTAGCATAATCTTTTTGTTTTTAAGGTTCATCCACGTTGTAGCATGTATTAACACTTCACTCATTTTTAGGACTCAACCCTGCCTACTTAACTTATATACAGAGTACATCAGGCTGGATGAAACACAAGCTGGAATCAAGAATGCTGGCAGAAATATCAATAACCTCAGATATGCAGATGACACCACCCTTATGGCAGAAACCAAAGAGGAACTAAAGAGCCTCTTGATGAGGGTGAAAGAGGAGAGTGAAAAAGCTGGCTTAAAACTCAACATTCAAAAAACAAAGTTCATGGCATCTGGTCCCATCACTTCATGGCAAATAGAAGGAGAAACAATGGAAACAGTGACAGACTTTATTTTGGGGGGCTCCAAAATCACTGCAGATGGTGACTGCAGCCATGAGATAAAAGACACTTTCTCCTTGGAAGAAAAGCTACTACAAACCTGGACAGCCTATTAAAAAGCAGAGACACTACTTTGCCTACAAAGTAGGTCAAACCTATGGTTTTTCCAGTGGTCATGTATGGATGTGAGACCTGGACCATAAAGAAGTGAGCACCAAAGAATTGATGCTTTTAAACTGTGGTGCTGGAAAAGACTCTTGGGAGTCCCTTGGGCAGCAAGGAGATCAAGCAAGTCAATCCTAAAGCAAATCAGTCAATCCTAAAGGAAATCAGTCCTGAATATTCATTTGAAGGACTGATGCTGAAGCTGAAGCTCCAATACTTTGGCCACCTGATGCTAAGAACTGACTCACTGGAAAGACCCTGATGCTGGGAAAGATAGAAGGCAGGAGGAGAAGGGGATGACAGAGGATGAGATGATTGGATGGCATCACCCACTCAATGGACACGAGTTTGAGCAAGCTCCAGGAGACGATGAAGGACAGGGAAGCCTGGTGTGCTATAGTCCATGGGGTCACAAATAGTCAGATAGGACTGAGCAACTGAACAACTGTATTCCATTTTAAGTGTATATGATATTTGTTTATCCACTCCTCAGTTGATGGTTACTTGGTTTGTTTCCAGTTATTGGCTGCTATGAATAGAGCTGCTCTTAACATTCACATGTAAGTCTTTGAGTGGACTTCATTCCTTTTTTTAAATCAGAAAATGTATTTCTCAATTTTATCTTTTCTCTATTCTCAATAGCTTCACAACATGAGACTATTCAAAGAATGTATCATAAACTCTGAAAGTGATGCACTAAGAAAAGCTTTACTGAAAATGATTTCTTCACAGACAACACCATTGCATTAAGATAAAATCATACTGAAGAGACATGTTTATCTGACATATAAATTCAGAGATATTGATTATAAAATGGTTAATTTCATATGTATGGCTTAATTACACCATTCTTGTGCATCTACAACAGTTTAGCACAATACATTGCATCTTGTAGCACTGACTGCAAAGAATCCTCTTGCCAGGGTAGGAGACACAAGGGGTTTGATCCCTGGTTAGGGAAGATACCCTGGAGGCGGAAATGGCAATCCACTTCAGTGTTCTTGCCTGGATAATCCCATGGACTGAGAAACCTGGCAGGCTACACTCCATAGGGTTGCAAAGAGTTGGACACAGCTGAGCTCACAAGAGTTTGCATATGGTAGCTGATTGCTAAATATTTGCCGACTGATTTTAAAATGCCCACAGAGTTCCCTTTAGAAAGTAACATATCAAAAGTTTCAACCCTTCAACCTTAAAGTTTTTCTCATTTTGTATAAACAACCACAGCCCCCTAAGAGAACATGACAAGCTCTACAAAGCACCCCAAGTCACATTTATCTACCAGACAGCCATACTGATCTTCTTTCATCTCATGGGACTCCCCTCAGAGTAATCACTCTGTAGCCTTGGAGAGGCAGGATACCTTTTGTGTTGGGCCAGTGCAAGCAGTTGGTCGGTCAATGCATTATGTCTCCATGAGAAACAGTCCCAGCTTGCAAGCTTTCTCTTGGCAAGGGTCTCCCTGGCTCCTTGCTGGCACATGTTTTCAGAAGGTTGACTGGCCTAGATCCAGTATTGGCTAACTTCCCCTCACTTGCTCCCTGTACACCGATCCAGGCCCGTGGGGTCAGCTTTGGGCTGTTAACAGACTGCAGCTACTCTGCGGCCAGAGAAGCACTCTGCGGCCTTGCTTGCTGATATTTTAGATGCCTTTATTGGCTCCTGGGAGCCACTAAAGCACGTGTGCCTGTGGTTTGCGGGCTCCAGGGTGGCACTCAGTGAAAACCCATCTTAGTTGGACAAATGAAATGCTCCTCTTCCAGCTTTCCTGGTGCTCAAGAGAGCAGCGTATTAGAAATGCAGGCCGAGTGTCCGCCCACAGCGCATGCTCCGTGTGCGTTTTCCCTGGGAGCCCTGCCAAGGGCGGAGAATGACAGGCTCTTTCCATTGGGTTCTACTGCCTTCAGTGGTTGGCTCTTTTCCACTTTCATGTGGTTATAAGTCATTTCGGTTTTAGATTTCAAAGCACTTTCACACAAGTATTAACTCACAAGCACAGGTTTTAGAACTTAATGTAAAATATATTTAAATGAGTATAATTCCTTTCCACCAAGTTTCATTTCAGTAGACATCAATTAAAAAATTAATATATTCAACATTTTATTGTTTGCTCATTATACATTGCTCCCTTAAAAAAAAACAAAAACCCAAAACACAGCTATATATATAAGGGAGATTGAGAGGTACATACTTCCGGTTCCAGACTTTTAGCAAAATAAATGAGTCACAGGTACAAAGGTACAGTGTGTGGAATGTAGTAATAACCTATGTAACATCATCTATGTATGTAATTGATTTACAACACTACCTTAGTTCCATTGTGGTTCAATGCTTCCATGTTCCAAAGTGATCAGATTGTGATTTCTTATCACGGTCATCATTTTGAAATATATAAAAATATTGAATTACTATGGAACTAACATAATGTTGTAAATCAATTACACTTCAGAAAGGAATAAGCAAACTCATAGGAAAAAAAAAATAGATTTGTGGTTTCCAGAGGAAGGGGGTGAGGGGAGGAAGAATTGAATGAAGGCAAGTCAAAAGGTACCAACTCCCAGTTATGAGATAAATAAGTACTAGAGATCTACTGTAAATGGTAAATATAATTAACACTGCTGTATGTTATAAATGAAAGTTGTTTAAGAGTAAATCCTAAGAGCTATCATCACAAGCAAAAATAACTTTTTTCATACTGCTTTAATTTTGTGTGTATATGAGATGGATGTTCACTAAATTTACTGTGATAATCATTTCATGATGTATGTAAGTCAAATCATTATGCTGTACACCTTAAACTTATACAGGGATATATGTCAATGTATCTCAGTAAAACTGGAAGAAAAAAAGCTATATATGTTCAGTTCAGTTCAGTTCAGTTGCTCAGTCATGTCCGACTCTTTGTGACCCCATGAATCACAGCACGCCAGGCCTCCCTGTTCATCACCAACTCCTGGAGTTTACTCAAACTCATGTCCATCGAGTCGGTGATGCCATCCAGCCGTCTCATCCTGTCATCCCCTTCTCCTCCTGTCCCCAATCCCTCCCAGCATCAGAGTCTTTTCCACTAAGTCAACTCTTCGCATGAGGTGGCCAAAGTATTGGAGTTTCAGCTTTAGCATCAGTCCTTCCAAAGAACACCCAGGACTGATCTCCTTTAGGATGGACTGGTTGGATCTCCTTGTAGTCCAAGGGACTCTCAAGAGTCTTCTCCAACACTGCAGTTCAAAAAAAGAAAAAAAGAAAGCGCTCAGCTTTCTTCACATGTTACTCATTAGCTAATTAAAAATTTTTTCCCAGTGTTGTTGCTCTCTTATTTACTCTATCCTTAGGATATTGTTACTGTCTCTCCTCTTGCTTTCAGTATTAATCCTTAATATCTTTCTTTGGCTGTCTGGTCCATCCACTGTAGGGCACATTTATTCCTGTTTGCCTAGCACCCTCCCTTCCAAAAAGAGTGCTCACCACACACCCTTGTTCCTTCAACCAAGACATCTCAGAAGAACTTTTCTCTTCTTACTCAGCTCTGACTGGCTGACACAGGGATGGACAATGACACAATTTAACCAATCACAGACCTTTCCTTGAACTATTCCAACTGAACTGAAAGAGAAGTGGGCTCTTTGCTCTCTGATGAAGATGTTCTCATGTTTGCTTAAGCAAGTCCCAGATTGGTACTGTCATTTGCAACCAAAAGCTTTAATTTATGTATCTATTCTTTTCCTATAATCTTGACTGCAGTCTTTCTGGTTGTATAATTTTTTTTAAACTGAGTTTGAAGTCTGTAAATTAAAATAAAACACATACTATAATACTTTTGCACTGTCCTATTTCCTTTTAGTAATCTAAGGATTTTTTAATAGCTCTAAGGATTCCAACAGAGAAGATATAAATATAGGAAGGTGTTTAGAAACCACATCAGTACGGAACATTGCAAACAACTGAGTGTTCAACTAAGAAAACAAACAAACAAACAGGCTCTGGGGAAGGGGTGGTGGAAGTGAAGCCGTTTGCAATTATTTGAAAAGCTGTTATGCAGAGAAGGAAGTAAAGTCATTGCTTGTCATTTTTATAGAGGCATCAATCCCCAGAATTGAAATTAGCAGTCCGATTACTGTTCTTTATAAAAGGAAAGTACTTTCTAATAAAATGAAACAGGCCTGCACTCAAAAAGTAAGATTTCCAGAGACTTAGAAGTGACTTTTATTTGTCTGAGCCTTGCAGCTTGTGGGATCTTATTAGTTGCCCACCTCCCCCACCAGCTATAGAAACTGGTTCCTGCAGTAAAAGAGCTGGGTCCTAACTACTGGATTGCCAGGAAATTCCCCCCACTCCATATATATATATATGGAGTACAGGGCTTCCTAGATGGCTCAGTGGTAAAGAACCAGCCTGCATTGGAGTATAGCTGATTTACAATGTTGTGTTAATTTCAGTTGTACAGCAAAGTGATTCAGTTATATATACACATATCTATCCTTTTTCCATTTCGTTTCCCATATGGGTTATTATAGAGTATCGGGTAGAGCTCCTTGTGTAGGTCCTTGTTGATTATCTATTTTGTATATGGTAGTATGTATATGTTAATCCTAATCTTCTAATTTATCCCTCAGCTACCCACCTTTCCGCTTGGGTAACTATAAATTTGTTTTCTATGTCTGTGAGTCTCTGTTTTGTAAACAAGTTTATTTGTATCATTTCTCAGATTTCACATATAAGTGATATCATAGGATACCTGTCTTTCTCCGTCTGACTTACTTCGTTTAGCGCTATAGTCTCAAGGCCCATTCACGTTGCTGTGAATGGCATTCTGTCATTCTTTATGGCTGAGTAATAGTCCACGGCACGCACCGCATCTTTATCCATTCACTTCTCAATGGACATCTAGACTGCTTCCATGTCTTGGCTATTGTCAATAGTGCTGCAATGAACACTGGGGTGCATTTGTCCTTTTGGATTATGGTTTTCTCCAGATATATGCCCAGGAGTGGGACTGCAAGATCATATGGTGTAGAGGTGATGGTTTAAGGCTTCCTGAGTGAGACATACTACTTGGTGTTGAAGTGGAGATGGATGTGGGAATACTGCCAGAGAGAGAGGTCAAGAGCTCAGAGCTCTGCCTAGGATTAGGACCTGGCTTCATCTGAGACAGGAACAGTTTCTCATCCTGTACCCCATCATGCTGGAGTGATGAATCATTAATGTCCCTGATTGCGTTCATTTAAATTATTTAAATGATAACTGGGATATCTGGCCTCTCTGGATCTTGGTTTTTCTCAAATGGGAAATGGGAAACTTGGACTGGCTTAAAAGTCTCCAGATTTTGTTGGGGATCAGACAGGGAGGACTGAGAGGGAATCGTAAAGGTTGGATTGGTGAGGTGATGCAACCTCCAGTATTCTGCATACAATGCTCCTTCCCTCTCTCTAGGCATTGAAATTGCCGTCTGGCTGGGGACGTACCTGGAGGGAGGGGATGATGGAGAATGAGGGGGTATATGCAGGACTGGTGACACAATCTGCAGGGCCCTGCATAAAGTGAAAATTCAGACCCCTTGTTAAGAATTTCAAGATGGCAACAACAGAGCATTAAACAAAGTGCAGAGTCCTTCTAAGTGTGGGGCCTGTGTAACTAATTGCACAGGTCATGTGTCAGTGAAGCCAGCCCTAGGTATATGACAACACCTGTATCAGCTGCACCAATTTTATTCAAGTCTCTTTGCCTTGATAATTTCAAAACTCTCCTTTGGCTATAATTTCAATCAACAAATCCATTGAAAGCATCACTGATCATCTATATACTAAAAAAATTGGCAATTCTTTAATTAAACAATAGAAGGAACAAATAAATGCCCCACAATTACTAAATTTCTGTGAATTCTCTAAAATTGGAATGATTGTGGCTTTGGCTCATTATGGCAATCTGTCTCCAAATAGGCCTGCCGATTAAGGGGATTTGTCTGCATTGTTTACCATGCATTTTTATCCCCATCTGTCTTTATTCAGAATCAAGTGCATCCATTTATCCTCCCCTCTGGATGTGTGTCAGTGAACTATTTTTCTTCTCTTATTTATTCAGCAACTACTTTCTATACTTCCTGAACTTTATGCGCCCCACGCTGTGCTAAGTATTGTAACCACTGGGGACCAGTCCACAGATAAGGATGACTGCCGTGGTGGGATGAAAGGTCATCTAAAAGAAGACAGTATTATGAGCCAAGGCATGAAAGTCAAAATCTTAAATTGGTCATTTGGTGTTCAATCCCTGTTTGAGTCACCACAACTACCACCAAAAAAATAATCTCATTTGGTGACCTTTCCAAGTTGTTGAATGTAGGGTTTGGCGTTACCTGAGCCATTGTTTCTGCACAGAGATGTTTCAAAACCTTATTAAAAATGTTTGGGAAATTCCCAGGCAGCCTGGTGGTTAGGACTCTGTGTTTTCACTGCTAAGGGCCTAGGCTCAATTCCTGGTCAGGGAACTAAGATCACACAGTCATGTGGCATGCCCCTCCTCCAAAAACTTTGGATCCCCAGAAAGCCCTATTATATTCAAGTTTACCAGAAGACTGGGGAGGAATGGGGTTGATGGGCTTCACTGTTTATAATACCAGAAGTGCTGGTAAAAAGAAGTAAAGTTTTGAGTCCTACAGACATAGAAAGTAAATATATGGATGCCAAGGAGGGAAGGGTAGGGGGTGGGATGACCTGGGAGTTGGGATTAACATATACACACTATTGATACTATGTCTAAAATAGATAACTCTTGAGAACCTACTCTATAGCACAAGAAACTCTACTCAGTGCTCTGTGGTGACCTAAATGGGAAGGAAATCCAGAGAAGAGGGGATATGTGTAGGCGTGGCTGATTCTATTCGCTGTACGCAGAAACTAACACAGCAACGTAAAGCCACTGTTTGTGCGTGCATGATAAGTCGCTCAGTCATGGCCAACTCTTTGCAACCCAATAGACTATAGCCCGCCAGGCTCCTCTGTCATGGGATTTTCCAGGCAAGAATACTGGAGTAGGTTGCCATGCCCTCCTCCAGGGCTCTTCGTGACCCAGGGATCAAACCCACATCTCTTACGTCTGTTGCGTTGGCCCATGGGTTCTTTACCACTATTGCCACCTGGGAAGCCTACTCCAGTGAAAAGAACGAAAGAAAATTTTGAGTCCTGATTCTGCTCATGGTCATCATTAACCAACTTTACTTGGAGCACACATCAGATGGAACATCAGTCTGGCTGTAAATTTAAGAAAGCTCTTTTAGATGGGAACATGAAATATCGTTATACACGTGGCATGAAGAAATGTACCTGTAATATGCAAAAAAAAAAATTTAAATTGGACAATGGCAAAGAATCCAGTATTGTTGAAATGTAGGAGGTGTGTGGGGGATAACTGGGGAGATGAATATAGAAAGGAAGCTTGGAATCAATGGTGGAAGGTCAGGGAATGCCAGAGGAGTTTGTCACTGATTCCTTGAACAGAAGGAGTTTCTGAGCAGGGAAGTGCCAGGATCAAAGCTGTCCTCTAAGGAATTTAATTTGTCAGTCACAACTGGCACTCATAAGTGGTAGCAATTATTATTATCTTATTATGTAATAGTTTAAGCAGTATGTATTTAGGAAAAGTAACCACCAACAATGTACAGCAATGCCATTTCCCCGCAGTCTCCACAATCTGGTGAATTATTAACTATCATGGTCTATCTCTCTAAAGTAGTTAGGCTTTTTTCAATTTCTCAGTAGTTCCCAATCCTCATTCATTAAATTCATCCCCAAGGATTTTTCTTAATACTATTGGTGGAATTCCCCAGGCAAGAATACTGGAATGGGTAGCCGTTCCCTTCTCCAAGGGATATTCCCAACCCAGGGATTGAACCTGTGTCTCCTGCATTGCAGGAAGATTCTTTACTGTTTGAGCCACCAGGGAAGCCCATTATAATCAATACATTAAAATTATTTCTAATGGTTTATTGCTGGCATATAGAAATATAATTAACTTTTTATGTTGAAATTATATACGGTGACCTGGATAAATTCACTTATTTCTATCAAGTTTGGGTTTTTGGGTAGATTTTTAGAATGATTTTCCAAGTACACTATCATATTGTCTATGAATGGAGTTCTTTTGTATCTTCCTTTATTATCTGTAGCCCTTTTATTTCTTTTCCATGTCTTTTTTGCTGGCTAATAATAATAGAATTGTCAGAATAGGTATTCTTGCCTTGTTTCCAGGCTAAGGGGAAAGGCTTTAGCCCTTTAACGTTAAATATGGATGAGCTATGGATTTTGTAGATGCCCTTTACCAGACTGCTCTTCTTTCTCTAGTTTGCTGAGAGATTAGTTGAATTTTGTCAAATTCTTTTGCTGCATCTATTAAGGTAATCTTATGACTTTCTCCTTTATTCTTTTAATGTAGTGAACTATAATGACTGATTTTTATTATTGAACTAACTTTCCATTCTTGCCTACAAACTGTTGACCATGATGTACTATCCTTATATTCCATACATTGCTGAATTCAATATGCTAACATTTTGTTAAATACTTTTTCTTTTATGTCCATGAAGGTTGTTATTGTTGCTTAGTTGCTAAGTCGTGTTGGACTCTTTTGTAACCCCATGGACTGTAACTCATCAGGCTCCTCTGTCCATGGGATTTTCCAGGCAAGAATAATGGAGTGGGTTGCCATTTCCTTCTGCAAGGGATCTTCCCAACCCAGGGATTGAACCCAAGTCTCCTGCATCTCCTGAATTGGCACGTGGGTTCTTTACCACTGAGCCACCTGGGAAGCCCTATGAAGGTTCAGTTCAGTTCAGTTCAGTCGCTCAGTCATGTCCAATACTCTTTGTGACCCCATGAATTGCAGCATGCCAGGCCTCTCTGTCCATCATCAACTCCCGGAGTTCACCCAAACTCATGTGCATCGAGTCGGTGATGCCATCCAGCCATCTCATCCTCTGTCGTCCCCTTCTCCTCCTGCCCCCAATCCCTCCCAGCATCAGGGTCTTTTCCAATGAGTCAACTCTTAGCATCAGGTGGCCAAAATACTGGAGTTTCAGCTGTAGCATCATTCCTTCCAAAGAACACCCAGGACTGATCTCCTTTAGAATGGTTGGTTGGATCTCCTTGCAGTCCAAGGGACTCTCAAGAGTCTTCTCCAACACCACAGTTCAAAAGCTTCAATTCTTCGGTGCTCAGCTTTCTTCAAAGTCCAACTTTCACATTCATACATGACCACAGGAAAAACCATAGCCTTGACTAGATGGACCTTTGCTGGCAAAGTAATGTCTCTGCTTTTGAATATACTATTTAGGTTGGTCATAACTTTTCTTTCAAGGAGTGTCTTTTAATTTCATGGCTGCAATCACCATCTGCAGTGATTTTGGAGCCCAAAAATAAACAGTCTGACACTGTTTCCACTGTTTCTCCATCTATTTCCCATGAAGTGATGGGACCAGATGCCATGATCTTCGTTTTCTGAATGTTGAGCTTTAAGCCAACTTTTTCACTCTCCTCTTTCACTTTCATCAAGAGGCTCTTTACTTCGTCTTCACCGTTTGCCATAAGGGTGGAGTCATCTGCATATCTGAGGTTATTGATATTTCTCCCGGCAATCTTGATTCCAGCTTGTGCTTCCTCTAGCCCAGCGTTTCTCATGATGTACTCTGCATAGAAGTTAAATAAGCAGGGTGACAATATACAGCCTTGACGTACTCCTTTTCCTATTTGGAACCAGTCTGTTGTTTCATGTCCAGTTCTAACTGTTGCTTCCTGACCTGCACACAGATTTCTCAAGAGGCAGGTCAGTTGGTCTGGTATTCCCATCTCTCTCAGAATTTTCCACAGTTTATTGTGATCCACACAGTCAAAGGCTTTGGCATAGTCAATAAAGCAGAAATAGATGTTTTTCTAGAACTCTCTTGCTTTTTCCATGATCCAGCGGAGGTAAGCAGTATGAAGGTTACTTATCTATAATTACCTCTTACTGTAATGTCCTTGTCTTATTTTGATAACAGGGTAATTCTGGCCTTGTAAAATGAAGTGGTAAGTGCTCTTTCCTTTTTTTCCCTAAAAGTATACGCACAAACTGAGTATTGTTTGTTGTTTAAATATTTACACAACCGGATGTTGTCTCATAATGAAACACCAAGGTTCTGTTCATTTTGTTTTCACTCTTTATCTCTTTATGTCCAGTCTGTTTTATTTTCATTGCCCCATCTTTCAGACTATTAATCTTTTCCCCCTAAAGTAACCAATATTATGTAAATATGTAAAAATCCAGTGATTATTTTCATATTGAATATTGTAATTTTCATTGTTGTTTCACTATTATTTTCATTTGCTTTTAAAAAATAATTCTCATTTCTCTGTTGAGCTCCCTCTGTATTCCCTCATTGTATTGGTTTCCCGCAGTTGCCATGATAAATTACTACACACCGGGTTCCTATTGTTGTTCAGTCACACAGTCATGTCTGACTCTTTGTGACCCCATGAAATGCATCACACTAGGCTTCCCTGTCCTTCAGCATCTCATGGAGCTTGCTCAAACTCATGTCCATTGAGTCAGTGATGCCATGTATACAACAGGTTTATATGGCATATATATGACAGCATATAATGGGTTTCTATAAACAACAGAAAAAGTTTTCTTTCACTGTTCAGGAGGCCGAAAGTCTGAAATCAGTATTACTGAAATCAAGGTGTCAAGGGGGTCACCCTCTCTAAGATTCTAGAGAGAATCTGTTGCATGCCTCTTGCAGCTTCTGGTGACTACCAAAATTTCTTGGCTTGTGGTCATATCACTCTAGTCTTTAGGGCCCACACCTTCAAATCTCCCCCTGCTCTGGCGTCTCTTCTGTGTGTGCGTTTGAAGGGGAGGTGTAAATCTCCTGCCTTCGTCTTGTAAGGGTACATGTGCCTGTGTTTCAGGCCCACTCAGATAAACTCCTTTTGGCTAAGATCATAGGGGCTTCCCTGGGATCTCCGTGGTAAAGAACCCACCTGCAAATACAGGAGTTTCAAGAGACGCAGGTTGCATCCCTAGGTTCGGAAGATCCCCTGGGAGCAGGAAATGGCAACCTGCCCCAGTATTCTCGCTTCCAAAATTCTGTGGACAGAGGAGCCTGGTGGACTACAGCACATGGGATTGCAAAGAGTCGGACATGACTCAGTGACTCACACACACACGCACACACACACACAACTCCCATCTCAAGATTCTTAATCACATCCACAAAAACTGCCTCATAAGGTAATATTCACAGGATTCAGGATTAGGATGCAAAATCTTTGGGGAAGCTATTTTTCAGTCTATCATACTCATTATATTCATTTTTCATTTAAATTTTCTAACATACTTATAATAACTCTTTGTAAAGTCTTGGCTAATTCCATCATCTCTTTTTCCATGGACTTTTTTCCTTCCAGCTATGAGTTATATTTTTCTTCTTTTTCATATGCTGAGTTATTTCTGATTGTCTGTTGGGCACTGTAAATTCTTCCTTTTTTGGAAGGTAGATTTTGCTTTTTTCTAAAAGTCTTGAAATTTTTGTTCTGACAGGTTATTCATCTGTTGAGGGGTCTACTTTTTCTTGTTCAGACTTGTTTTTAAGTTTTATTAAAATGGATCTAACTCTGGGCAAGAGTAGTCTTACTCTTAAGGTATGAGTTTACCGTGGTCTTAAGAGTTGTTGAGCAACACTAGGGTTGTTCAGCAAGATTTCTGTATTCTGGTTGGTTGGAATTCCAATATTTCCCAGTACTGTGTGCCCACCAAACCTCAGATGATCTCACTGATCCCCTAGTAGCTATTCTCTGCCAGGCCTACATTAGTCTTGCAATGTACATATTTAACTTTGTCTTTCGCCAAAGACTCAAGGTTACCCTAGGCTAATTTCTGGAGCTCTTTCTCTGCATGGCTTGCTGCCCTCTAATGCTCCACTCTGCTTATTTAACTTATATGCAGAGTACATCATGAGAAACACTGGGCTAGAGGAAGCACAAGCTGGAATCAAGATTGCTGGGAGAAATATCAATAACCTCAGATATGCAGATGACACCACTCTTATGGCAGAAAGTGAAGAACTAAAGATCCTCTTGATGAAAGTGAAAGAGGAGAGTGAAAAAGTTGGCTTCAAACTCAACATTCAGAAAACTGAGATCATGGCATCTGGTTCCATCACTTCATGGCACATAGATGGGGAAGCAATAGAAACAGTGTCAGACTTTATTTGGGGGGGCTCCAAAATCACTGCAGATGGTGACTGTAGAAATGAAATTAAAAGATGCTTACTCCTTGGAAGAAAAGTTATGACCAACCTAGATAGCATATTAAAAAGCAGAGACATTACTTTGCTTACCACCTAATCAAAGCTATGATTCTTCCAGTAGTCATGTATGGATGTGAGAGCTGGACTATAAAGAAAGCTGAGCACCAAAGAACTGATGCTTTTGAACTGTGTTGTTGGAGAAGACTCTTGAGAGTCCCTTGGACTGCAAGGTGATCCAACCAGTCCATCCTAAAGGAAATCAGTCTGAATATTTATTGGAAGGACTGATGCTGAAGCTGAAGCTCCAATACTTTGGCCACCTGATACGAAGAGCCAACTCATTGGAAAAGACCCCGATGCTGGGAAAAATTGAAGGTGGAAGAAGGGGACGACAGAGGACAAGATGGTTGAATGGCATCACCGACTTGATGGACGTGAGTTTGAGTAAACTTAGAGAGCTGGTGATGGACAGGGAGGCTTGGTATGCTGCAGTCCATGGGGTCACAAAGAGTCAGACACGACTGAGCAACTGAACTGAACTGAACTGCAAAATCTGGCTGCTTTCATGGCACCTTAGAAATAACTCCCAGGCAGAAAGATGTGATGTACAGGGAGTCCATCTAAAATTTTTAATTTTTAAAGGATAAAATCCTTCCTACATCTCTTGTGTAAAGCTTGAACATAACTTTTCAAACTCAGAAAATGGAACACAATTTTTAAGCCTTGAATGTAACATAACAGTTATACAATCGTTTACAATATAAAAATAAATTTGAAGGTTTCCCTGGAGGTGCAGTGGTTAAAAGTCTTCCTGCCGATACAGGGGACATGGGTTCCATCCTTGGTCCAGGAAGATCCCACATGCTGTGAACCAATTAAACCTGTGCATCACAGCTACTGAGCTGGCACTCTAAAGCCCACCGACTGCAACTACTGAAGTCTGAGCACTCTAGGGCCAACGCCCTGCAACAAGAGAAGCCACTGTAACGAGAAACCATGCACTGCAATGAAGAGCAGTCCTTGCTCACTGCAGCTAGAGAAAGCCCGGGTGCAGCCACAAAGACCCAGTGCAGCCAAGAAGGAAAAAAACATACATAGGTAAAGAATTTTAAACATAAATTTGAGATCTATTTCCCATCATGGTAAAATCCTAAGTCCATCCTGAGAAAACCATACTTTAAAAAGATATATGTTCCCCAGTGTTCACTGCAGCTAGATTTAGCCAAGACAGGGAAGCAAACTAAATGTCCATTAACAGCTGAAGGGATGGAGAAGATGTGGTCCACATATGCAATGGAACCTTTGCTCAGCTCTACAAGAATGAAACAACGCCGCTTGCAGTGACATGGAGGAACCTAGACGTTACACCGTCGCAGAAACCAGCACTCGACAAACCAAGCACCACGCTCGGAGAACCGGGGAACTCAGGTTCATTATGCTGCTGGGCCCAGAGGAGTTAGCACTCCCAGCTCTGAGCCCCGAACAAGGCGATCACAGTTTTCATAGACAGACTGTAGTGGGCAACTCTAACTGTTAACAGGCTGGTTTAAACTAAGGGGTATCCCTCATGGGAACAGCAGTCAAGATGGGCAGGGGGAAGTCTGGCCTGGACAGGTGTAATTAAGCAGGTTTGCAGGGGCTGGGTGATTGCAAAGAGCAGGACAAGGGTGAGTGAGATAAACTCCAGTTCCTAGTATTGCAAGTCCCAACTTTCTGAGGCCTACATGATCTAGACTTTGTAAGGGGCAAGCTGAGTTACAGAGGTAGAAGGAGCAGGAGGTTATGTAAAATTTTAACTTTTCCTCTTCAACCCTAAGTGAAATAAGTCAGAGAAAGACAAATACCATATGATGGCGTTTATATGTGGAATCCAAAAAAAAAAAAAAAAAAAAAGGTACAAGTGGACTTATTGACAAAACAGAAATAGAATCCCAGGTACAGAAGACAAACTTATGGTTACCAAAGGCAAAGGGTGGGAGGAGGATAAATTAGGAGATTGGGATTAATATATGTACACCACTCAGTTCAGTTCAGTCGCTCAGTCGTGTCCGACTCTTTGCGACCCCATGAATCACAGCATGCCAGGCCTCCCTGTCCATCACCATCTCCCAGAGTTCACTCAGACTCACGTCCATCAAGTCCATGATGCCATCCAGCCATCTCATCCTCTGTTGTCCCCTTCTCCTCCTGCCCTAATCTCTCCCAGCATCAGAGTCTTTTCCAATGAGTCAACTCTTCGCATCAGGTGTCCAAAGTACTGGAGCTTCAGCTTTAGCATCATTCCTTCCAAAGAAATCCCAGGGTTGATCTCCTTTAGAATGGACTGGTTGGATCTCCTTGCAGTCCAAGGGACTCTCAAGAGTCTTCTCCAACACCACAGTTCAAACGTATCAATTTTTCAGCACTCAGCCTTCTTCACAGTCCAACTCTCACATCCATACATGACCACAGGAAAAACCATAGCCTTGACTAGACGGACCTTATAAGGATTTACTGTATAGCTCATGGAACTCTACTCAATATTCTGTAATAGCCTATATGGGAAAAGAATCTAAAACAGAATGGATATATGTATATGTATAACTGATTCACTTTGTTTTACAACTGAAACTAATACAACATTATAAATCAACTATACTCTGATAAATAAAGTTTTAAATAAATGTCAAGTCCAATATTACTATTTTTTCCCCTGGCCATGTTGTGCAGCATATGGTATCCCAGTTTTCTGACCAGGAGTGGAACCCTAGCCCCTAGCAGTGGAACTGCAAAGTCCTAACCACTGGACCACCAGGGAATTCCCTTACTATGATTTTAAAGCTTGCTTTCCCTGGGTTGGGAAGATGACCAGGCACAGGAAATGACAGCCCACTCCAGTAATCTTGCTTGGAAAATTCCATGGACAGAGGAGCCTGGCAGACTACAGTTCATGAAATCACGAAGGGTTGGACATGACTGACTGAGCACGCCCATACATTTACTGAGCATTTGTGTGGAAGGCTAAACACTTTACATGAATTTCTCATGTAACTGTGAAACAACTCTAGGCTGAACACTTTACATGCATTTCTCATGTAACTTTGAAACAACTCTATGTGGTATACACTCTGTTTTATAGTTGGGTAAATAAGATTTGTGAAGGTTTAAGTAACTTTCCCAAAGTCACAGTCTTTGTAGGTGGCATATTCAAGATTGAACTCATCTCTATCTGATGAAAAGCCCAAGTTCTGTTTTTGTGTGTGCGTGTATGGTTTTCTTTGCTTTGTTTTGTTTTAAAGACTGAGTTCTTAAACATTACATAATAAAGTCAAGGCTATGGTTTTTCCAGTAGTCATGTATGGATGTGAGAGTGGGACTGTGAAGAAGGCTGAGCACTGAAGAATTGATGCTTTTGAACTGTGGTGTTGGAGAAGACTCTTGAGAGTCCCTTGGACTGCAAGGAGATTCAACCAGTCCATTCTGAAGGAGATCAACCCTGGGATTTCTTTGGAGGGAATGATGCTGAAGCTGAAACTCCAGTACTTTGGCCACCTCATGCGAAGAGTTGACTCATTGGAAAAGACTCTGATGCTGGGAGAGATTGGGGGCAGGAGGAGAAGGGGACGACCGAGGATGAGATGGCTGGATGGCATCACTGACTTGATGGACGTGAGTCTGAGTGAACTCCGGGAGATGGTGATGGACAGGGAGGCCTGGCATGCTGTGATTCATGGGGTCGCTAAGAGTCGGACACGACTGAGCGACTGAACTGAACTGAACATAATAAAGTACACTTAAAAACACTAAGACCCGTATCTGGCAATATAGTTGAAACAGGTGAAATTCAATGACTCAGTAAGGCAGGCTTATTCAAGTTTCTAGTAATGCAACTGTACAAATGCTTTAGCATAGCTGGCTAGGCATTTGCCTGTTTGATTTCACCTACTTCTCCATTTTTCTCTTTGTTGTTCATTATTGCAGGAAACCACATTTTTGCCCATCAGACTTTCTCCTCTTTGGATTCAAGAAATAATAAAAGAAGAAAAAAAAGACATAACCAAGGGATTTCTTCAGAATTAAAGCAAGTGACCCCAAGAAACAATTCAAATCCACATCGTAAAAACAAAGAGCACCAGTAAAGATAATAATGTAATTTAAAAAGACAGTGTAAATGTCTTTGTGTTCTTTCATCTCTTAACTGATTTAAGAGGCAATTGTATAAAATGGTATGTATAAGATTGTCTGGTTGGGCTTAGAGCGTGTAGAAATAAGTGGGATATTGTGATTTAAAAGAAGAAGTGTATGTTTGGTCTTCATCTCTATTCCTGGCACGTAGCTCTCAGAACCCTAGGAATTTCCCAAGCTGGAAAAGTAATGGGAGCATCTTTTGCTGCAGTGTTTGATCATTTGTCCTTGGCTCCTGAAACAGCTCCAGAGCCAGAAAGATCAAAGGATTGTCTTGTCATTTGTAACAAGCCCCTTTTGGTCACGCCTGATTTTATGAGTTTAATCACCCAAGGCCAATGATTTAATCAATCATGTCTATGTAATGAAGGCTCCATAAAAACACAAAAGCACAGAGATCAGAGAGCTTCTGAGTTGGTGAAAACATGGAGGTGCTGGGAGGGTGGCGTGCTCAGTGAGAGCATGGGAACGCCACACCACTTTCCCCATCCCTTGCCCTAAGCATTTCTTTCTTCCATCAGGTTGTACGTCTGTTACATCTATATCCTTTTTCTCATTTTGGAAGAGCACGTTACTTCCCCGACTGGGGACTGAACCTGGTCCCTTGGCAGTGACAGCTCGGAGTCCTGACTGCTGGACTGCCAGGTGTCCAGTGTGTCCTTGTGTCCTTTTGTCCTTCATAACATCTTTTACAATAAACTGGTTCAGCTCAGTTCAGTTCAGTCACTCAGTCGTGTCGGACTCTTTGGGTAAACATAAGCAAATATTTCTCTGAGTTCTGTGAAGCACTCTAGCAGATTCACTGAACCTAAGGAGAGGTTTGTGGGAATCTCCTGTCTATAGCCCATAGGTCAGAAGTACAAGTAATAGCCTGGACTCGTGATGGGCATCTAAAGGGAGCAGAAGGGACAGTCTTTAGGGCTGAGCCCTTAAGCTGTGGGATCTGATATCAACTTCAGATAGAGAATGTCAGAAATGACTCAGTTTCTTGGGTGTTGGAAAAAACAGTGGAATGAAAGGAAAGGAGGAGTCAAGGATGACCTCCTGAAGACCAGTATTTGGAAGGCATCTCCATTATTTTAAAATACAGTTTACAACTAGTATCACAAAGATCCGAACGTGTGGCTTAACCAGGCAGAAAATTTAACTGGATAGTTTCTCTCTTAGTTAACAGTTTGTGTAGTTCAAGCCGAGAGAGGAGTGTTGGATATTGGTACTGGGAACTCAAGATCCTTCCATCTGGTTGCTTTGCAGTTTCTAGGTTTGTCCAGAGGATCAAAGATTTCTCATGACCACATTCCAGACTGTAGGGAGAGTGAGAGTGAAAGAAGGAATGTGTGCATGCATGCTCAGTTGGGTCCAGCTCTTTGCAACCCCATGGACTGAGCCCACCAGGTTCCTCTGTCAGTGGGATTCTCTAGGCAAGAATACTGTACTCCGTTACGGTATTGCCATTTCCTCCTCCAGGGGGTCTTTCCATCCTGGGGATTAAACCTGTGTTTCCTGCATTGGCTGGTGCATTCTCAACCACTAAGCCACCTGGGAAGCCCAGGAAGAGGGACTGCTCCTTTTCTATTAAGCGTATTAGCAGGTGGATCATTTCTGGTTACATCCCACTGGCCTGAACCTAATTTCAAAGCCATACCAAGGAAGAGTAGAAAACGAATCTTCAGTTGGTCAGCCAAGGGTCCAGCATAAAGTGCTATCACCAGGAAAGCAAAGAGATTGGATGCTGGAAGGGAAAGGCAGGGTCCACCACAGATGTGAGTAGATCCAGTTGTTAGAAAATTCTGTGCAGCCTAAACTGAGTTCCCCTCTCTGACATTCACCTGTGGTCCTACATCTGCCCGCACTCAGGGAGCATAAATCTATCTCACTTTTTGCACAAAAGCTTTTCAAATATTTGAAGATAATTGTAACTTCTCCCTAAGACATTTCCAGGTTAAATGTCCTCTCAATTTCCTTCAACTATTTCTCATAGGACATATTCTTCAGATTCTCATAACATTGGCTGATGTATGCTGGTTATTGTTTTGTGAATTTTGCATTTCTTAAAATGTGGAACCAGAATAGATTGCTTATGTAACATGGATAGACCAGAATTACCATCTGTTCTGGAGAGTATATTTTAGTTAATATAGCCTAAGATTGTATTTTAACAACCGAATTATACTATTGACTTATATGGGATCTGAGATCAGTAAAAGAACACAGCTCTCTCTCTCAGACCCTGAGTCTTCACCTTATAGTTATGCAAATGATTTTATAACCTTAAAAGCGCTACATGTGCTTTAGCCCTACAACTGTTTGTCTTATCACTTTTACCCTAAGGTTCTAAGATGTCAATAGGATTTCATCATCTGATCTATTTTTACCTATAACTTTCTGAATAGATTTTTAAAATTTAAACAATAAAAAACCAAAATAATTATTATCTCTAGGAAAAAACATTTTACAGCAAGGGAAACAATAATAACATATGACTCAATTTTTACTAGTATATTACCAATATAATACTCCAATGAATAGTAATAAATTTTATTTATACAGGTATAATGGAGAAGGGAATGGCACCCTACTCCAGTACTCTTGCCTGGAAAATCCCGTGGATAGAGGAGCCTGGTAGGCTGCAGTCCATGGGGTCGCTGAGGGTCGGACACAACTGAGTGACTTCACTTTCACTTTTCACTTTCATGCATTGGAGAAGGAAATGGCAACCTACTCCAGTGTTCTTGCCTGGAGAATCCCAGGGACGGGGGAGCCTGTTGAGCTGCTGTCTATGGGGTCGCACAGAGTCGGACACGACTGAAACGACTTAGCAGCAGCAGCAGCATACAGGTATAATAATGTAATTATTGAATATAGATTTAACAAAACTTGAGATTAACAGTAAAGAAAGAGATGAAAAGAGAAGTATAAGAGCAAGAAATCCTCATCTCCTGAAATATAAAAATGAATAGATATTATCTAAAATTGTTGAACCAAGACATACTAACATAAACAAGTTATTTACAAGTACAGAAATAAATACCAGAAGAAACAGCTTAAACATTGAAAGTCAGTGCATCTGAGGAATGGGGCTATTGACAAGAGGTATGCAGGCAGGATTTGATTTAGGTCATACCTGAATGGCCTAGTGGTTTTTCCCTACTTTCTGTAATTTAAGCCTGAATTTTGCAATCAGGATCTCATGATCTGAGCCACAGTCATCTCCTGGTCTTGTTTTTGCTGTATAGAGTTTCTCCATCTTTGGTTGCAAAGAACATAATCAATCTGATTTCAGTATTGACCATCTGGGGATGTCCATTTGTAGAGTCTTCTCTTGTGTTGTTGGAAGAGGGTGTTTGCTATGACCAGTGTGTTCTCTTGACAAAACTCTGTTAGCCTTTACCCTGCTTCATTTTTTACGCCAAGGCCAAATTTGCCTGTCATTCCGGGTATCTCTTGACTTTCGACTTTTGCATTCCAATCCCCTATAATGAAAAGGATATCTTTTCTTTTTTTTTCTTGGTGTTAGTTCTAGAAGTTCTTGTAGGTCTTTATACAATGGGCCAAGTTCAGCTTCATCATCATCAGTGTTTGGGGCATAGACTTGGATAACTGTGATGTTGAATGGTTTGCCTTGGAAATGAACCAAGATTATTCTGTCATTTTTGAAACTGCACCCAATTTCAGACTCTTTTGTTAATTATGAGGGCTACTCCATTTCTTCTAAAGGATTCTTGCCCACAGTTCAGTTCAGTTCAGTCACTCAGTCGTGTCTGACTCTTTGCGACCCCCTGGACTGCAGCACGCCAGGCCTCTCTATCCATCCCCAACTCCTGCAGCATGCTCAAACTCATGTCCATCGAAGCAGTGATGCCATCTAACTGTCTTAACCTCTGTCATCCCCTTCTCCTCCTGCCTTCAATCTTTCCCAGAATCAGGGTCTTTTCCAATGAGTCAGATCTTCACATCAGGTGGCCAAAGTATTGGAGTTTCAGCTTCAGCAACAGTCCTTCCAATGAATATTCAGGACTGATTTCCTTTAGGACAGACTGGTTGGATCTCCTTGCAGTCCAAGTGACTCTCAAGAGTCTTCTCCAACACCACAATTCAGAAGCATCAATTCTTCAGCACTCAGCTTTCTTTATAGAAAGAAAGCTCCAACTCTCACATCCATACATGACAACTGGAAAAACTATAGCTTTGACTAGACTACACAGTAGTAGATATAATGGTCCTCTGTGTTAAATTTGCCCATTCCCATCCATTTTAGTTCACTGATTCCTGAGATGTCGATGCTCACTCTTGCCATCTCCTGCATGACCACATCCAATTTACCTTGATTCACAGATCTAATATTCCAGGTTCCTGTGCATGCTAAGTTGCTTCAGTCATGTCCAGCTCTTTGTGACCTTATGGACTGTGGCCTTCCAGATTCCTCTGTCCATGGGATTCTCCAGGCAAGAATACTGCAGTGGGTTGCCATGCCCTCCTCCAGGGGATCTTTCCAACCCAGAGATCAACCCGAGTCTCTTATGCCTCCCGCATTAGCAGGCGGTTTCTTTACCACTAGTGCCACCCAGGAAGCACTGCTGTTCTTTCCAGCACTGGCCTTTCCTTTTACCACCAGACACACCCACAGCCGAGCAGCATTTCTGCTTTGGCCCAGCCACTTCATTCTTACTGGAGCTATTACTAATTTTCCTCCAGCCTTCCCCAGTAGTATTTTGGACACTTTCTGACCTGGGGGACTCATCTTCTGGTGTCACATTTTTTTGCCTTTTCATACTGTCTCTGGGGTTCTCCAGACAAGAATACTGAAATGGGTTGCCATTTCCTTCTCCAGTGACCCATGTTTGGTCAGAACTCTTCACTATGATCTGCCCATCTTGGGTGGCCATGCAGGACATGGCTTATAGCTCCATTGAGTTATCCAAGCCCCTTCATCATGACAAGGCCATTTAGGTATGACCTAAATCAAATCCCTTATGGTGATACAGTGGAGGTGACAAACAGGCTCAAGGGATTATATCTGGTAGACAGAATGCCTGAAGAACTATGGACAGAAGTTCATAACGTTGTATAAGAGGCAGTGACCAAAAGCATCCCAAAGAAAAAGAAATGCAAGAAGATAAAGTGATTGTCTGAGGAGGATTTTCAAATAGCTGAGAAGAGAAGAGAAGCAAAAGGCAAGGGAGAAAGAAGAAGATATACCCAACTGAATGCAGAGTTCCAGAGAACAGCAAAGAGAGACAAGAAGGCCTTCTTAGATGAACAATGCAAAGAAATACAGGAAAACACTAGAATGGGAAAGGCTACATATCTCTTCAAGAAAATTGGAGATATCAAGGAAACACTTCATGCAAGGGTGGGTGTGATGAAAGACAGAAATGCCAAGTATCTAACAGAAGCAGAAGAGACTAAGAAGAGGTGGCAAGAATACACAGAAGAATTGTACAAAAAGATCTTAATGACCCAGGTAACTATGACTGTATGGTCAGTCACTCACTCACCTAGAGCTGAATATCCTGGAATGTGAAGTCAAGTGGACCTTAGGAAGCATTACTACAGACAGAGATAGTGGAGGTGATGGAATTCCAGCTGAGCTATTTAAAATCCTAAAAAAATGATGATGTTAAAGTGCTGCAGCAGAACTGGGAAACTCAGCAGTTGGCCACAGGACTGGTAAAGGTCAGTTTTCATTCCAATCAAAAGAAAGGCAAGGCCAAAGAGTATTCAAACTATCACACAATTGCACTCATTTCACATGCTAACAAGGTAATGCTCATAATTCTTCAAGCTAGGCTTCAACAGTACACGAACTAAGATCTTCCAGATGTACAAGCTGGATTTAGAAAAGGCAGAGGAACCAGAGATCAAATTGTCAACATCTGTTGGATCATAGAGAAAGCAGGGGAATTTCAGAAAAACATCTACTTCTGCTTCATTGACTATGTGCAAGGGAATTTCAGAAAAACATCTACTTCTGCTTCATTGACTATGCTAAAGCCTAAATAAGAGATGGTACTACCAGACCACCTTACCTGTCTCCTGAGAAAATGGTATTCGGGTCAAGAAGGAATAGTTAGAACCAGACATGGAATAATGGACTGGTTCAACACTGGGAAAGGAGTATGTCAAGGCTTTATATTGTCACCCTGCTTATTTAACTTTTAGGCAGAGTATATCATGTGAAATGCCATGCTAGATGAATCCCAAAGTAGCATCTCAATTGCCAGGAGAAATATCAATAACTACAGATATGCAGACAATACCACTCTAGTGGTAGAAAGGAAAGAGGAACTAAAGAGCCTCTTGATGAAAGTGAAAGAGAAGAATGAAAAAGCTGGCTTAAAACTCAACATTCAAAAAAATAAGATCATGGTATCTGGTCCATTACTTCATGGCAAATAGCAAGGGAAAAATGGAAGTAGTGAAAGATTTTATGTTCTTGGCCTTGAAAATCACTGTGGATGGTGACTGCAGCTACAAAATTAAACAACACTCTTTGGAAGGAAAGCTACAACAAACCTAGACAGCATATTAAAAACAGAGATATCACTTTGCCAAGAAAGATCCCAAGGAAAAACCAAAGCTAAGGTTTTTCCAGTAGTCGTGAACAGATGTGGGTGTTGGACCATAAAGAAGACTGAGTGCCAAAGAACTGATACTTTCGAATGGTGGTGCTGGAGAAGACTCTTGAGAGTCTCTTGGACAGCAAGGAGATCAAACCAGTTAGTCCTACAGGAAATCAACCCTCAATATTGTTGATTCAGGACCGTTGCGGAAGCTGAAGCTCCAATACTTTGGCCATCTGATATGAAGAACCAACTTGTAGGAAAAGACCCTGATTTAGGATAGATTAAAAGCAAAAGAAAAGGGGGTGACAAAGGACAACGAGATGGTAAGATAGCATCGCCGACTCAATGGACACGAATTTGAGCAAACTCTGGGAGATTTTGAAGGACGGAGTGGCCTGGCAGGCTACAGTCCATGGGGTTGCAAAGAGCTGGACAAAACTTAGCAACTGAACAGCAACAATGAAAGCAAGAAAAACCAATTTTTCTTCCGTCTCTTCACTGCCACTTGACTTTTTTTTTCTATTTTACTGTGTACATTTATTACTGTGTTAAAAATAAACATAATTTAAAAAATAAACTTGGTTTAATTTGAGCTGTTCAGTAAGCTGAAGTTTAGGGATCTTTTTATGTGTCGTTACTTCACAGTTTAGACCAGCAAAGGCAAAGATGCCTTTTTCTACACAATATAACACTGCATCTGGTATGGAGTTATCTCTTGTGTCAGGGAGTTAAATTTAATCACCCCTTCGCTGTCCTATTGTTACGAAGTGACAAAGTTAATGCAATCTATTCAGTATTCTGTTCCATTATTAATGTGTCACTCAGAGTAGGGCTCTAATTTTGTGAAATAATTTTTGTTCTAGGTTTAAAAATCATCACTTCTGTCAGTTTGCTTGCCAAAAAAAAAAAAAAAAATCAGAAATTTGAATGAGACATAGTTCAGATCCAATTCCCTGAATTATTTTAATTCAGGGAGAACATTTTTTCTTGGTGAGAAAATTTGTTACTTTTCCGCTAAAAAAGTGACAGAAACCTTAGTGGATGCCTAGTCTAGACTCTTCAGACATAAACACAGGCAGGGAGGAAGGTCAGAATTATGCGAATATTGTGATGATGCTAAAGTAACCGGTTCTTTCAGTGACTCAATTTTCTAACTAACCAGTCCTATTTCTGTGCTTTGTATTTTGGCTCAGGTGGAAAGAGAGCCTGGATCCTTTCCGTTGTTGTTCTCCACATGCCATGGGTGTCCAGTCAACTTTCATTATTTAGCAAATATTTACTTGGCTTCTCTAGTGCATGAGGACAGTGGGTTGAGTAAGCAGCCTGGTTCTCCCTTCTGAGAAAGAGAACACAGGGGTTTAATAAGACCTTTCTCTTCTGCTGCCCTTTGCAGGGTGGACAAATACTCCATGTGCCTAGGCAGAGACTGAGTGTTCATAGCAATTTATACCTGCCCATCAGCCCCTGGAGGGAGGACAGCAATTCTTTAGAAAAACAATGGACTGTTGTCCCCTGGATGAACTCCCTTTTGTGCAAAGCATGGTTGCTGTGGCTTGTGGGGGAGGCGTGGGGTTTTGTACAAAGTACCAGACACATGGAGGTAAGCATGTGCCTTGGAGTCTTTGTAGTTCTTGATGCTGTTGCTGCTGCTAAGTCTGACTCTGTGCGACCCCATAGACGGCAGCCCACCATGCTGCCTCGTCCCGGGGATTCTCCAGCTCTGTATGTGTGCCTGCCAATGGGCCAAGGCCAACTACCTGATATAAACCCTCTCCCAGGCATTTTGGTTTGCAGGAGCAAAAGGGGGTAAAAATGATTACCCAGACAATAATGCCTTGCCTACTGTGAAGAACTGAAAGGAATTCCTGTTCAGATCTCTGTCCCTCTGCACTTTGACTGTGTGACTGGGGAAAGATCTTGGGAAGAGCACAGGCAAACCTGGGTTCAGACCCCAGCTTCACACCTTATCCCAGACGACACTGCACAGGTCACTTACTGACTCTCAGCTGCAGTTTCTCCTACTTTGAGACATAACGTGTTGTGTAGAAAGCTCCTGAAACACAGCAGGTATCCAATTAAAATTATTAAAGCTGTTAAAGTTATGTTTGTGGAACACCAGCAGGATTTAATATAAAACTTGCAGGCTGGAAAAGTGTCATCAAGACACTTGACATACTTTTCTTTTTTGAAGAGATGATCATTTTCCCAACTCCTGTGAGCTCTGGCTCCTGACTATTTGCAGATGCAGTGCAGATTTCTGGCAGAGACCTCTCTGCAGTCATTGTCAATAAGAGATCATGTCCCATTTTAGCATCCTTCCCCAGACCTCTATCAAGTAAACAAACAGACACCCCCATGAGCTGGAAACCAAGAGGGGGCCAGTCCTCTTTCTGCCTGGGAATTACTTTTTGATTGTCACTAATTGGTATTTATCCTAAGCCCTTTTACAGCATCTTTCAGTCCACATCTTTTGCACAGGCTGAAACCCATCCTTACCATCCTTATAGAGAGTAACTATACCCAGGAGGCAGGAAGAAGGCTGAGGGCCCTCCAGGCAGGAAGAGAGATGCAAACTGGTTCTAAAGGGTGGAAAGGGCTAGAGGACAAAGGAAATTGCTGTTCAACTGGTTTACTGAATGGAAACTCCTCTGAACTTTCTTAAGAATTCTGCATGGAAAGAGAAAGAAAGCAGACACTTCTCCAGAGTCTATCCATAAAGGGAAACTTGAAAAACATTTAAGTTTATCTATGTTGTGGCTAGGTCAAGGCTGGGCCAAATGCCTCTGTTTGAATCCATGATATCCCAATATTATGCACTCGTATGCAACAGGGATATTCATTCCTTGCAGCCCCAGCTCAGAGTGTGCTAATACAGTGGCCATCAGCTCTTGTGGCACCCTGATGTTCTTGAGGGTCCTGGAGAATTGTGGGTTGGCAGGTGAGCACAGACAGGGCCAGCATCCCGCTCATGCCCTGATAAAGGGTTTCTAGGCTGAGATTCTAGCATTCACAGCTCATAGACACACACAGGACTCTCATGCATTTCCTTGGGGTCCACTTCCCCTGGCGCTTTGGGGGCAGTGGGCCAACCTGATCCAACTCTCAGGAGTAGATGCCCCCTGACTCAGAGCCTTTCTCCTTATTTCCTCTTCAACTCCACCTCCTACTCTCATTTTCTTTTTTGGCCTCACTCTCAAAAGCCCCTATTCTTCTAATTCATTTTGTTTTTTAAACCATAAAAGGGCTTAAATTTCCTCTAAAGAGCCTGATGGCTGATAATGGACTGGAAAATTTGTCCAGCCCTGTGTGGGACAACCTAAAACTTGTTTGCCCTCATGTAGGGGCAGAGGGAACTCAATTCCTAGAAACAGATGTTGATTTTTTCCCAGAATAAAACAATGTTTCCCATCCTTTCTGATGAATCATCATCTATCAGAGATGGACAAAGGGACTCTGCTAGAGTTAACAAAGCATAAACAGAATAGAAAACCCCAGTAAAATAAGTTCTTAATGGTCTAGCCTGCAAGCTAGGTTGTGAGTTACCTTGCACACGTTTATGTAAATATCCCCTGGCCCCTGTGAGAAGAGGAGCAAGGTATGTATCCTTCTCACTTTTTTCTGCCCCTGTTACTTGGCGTGGCAGTTGTGCCTTCCAGCCGATAAAGAGTCCTCTCATATCTTTATTGCTGCTCCTTCAACTCTTTCTTATATGCTCTGAACTCAAGTGCCTCCACCACTTCGTTACCATTTCTGACATACCTTTTGTATCTACAACCCTCTACAAGTGAGGCCCTTGGAAGAAAGTTAAGCATTTCAGCTGTGATCTGTCCTGTCCAGAGCATGGACAAGGCCATAACATTAAAACCTCTGTAGAGATTAATACCAATCTGTTCATCTCTATCCTTACAATCACTCAAGCAGTTATACCACCTAATTATGGCTTTAATCCATATTTCTCCAGCTTGAGTATATTGAAATCATAGGAGATTTTGATAAATGTTGCTAAAATACCAAAATACTGAAAATTATAGCTCCCTGGTCTTCTAGAATCATGTATTGTCGGGTATGATTTTATCTGCAAGAGTTAAACAAGATAGGAATTTATTTTGCTCTAAATGTAAAGGTTCAAGTTGGTATACTAGCTTTGCTCCAAGGGATTGTCAGGGATATAGGCTCTTGTTGCTGACCCACACTTACATACTGACCTCATCTGCATGGTCCAAAAGGACCTACCCATCCACATTTTAGCAATAACATGCATCTTTGTTTGGGGGCATGACTCAGAAAAAGTGTACTTTGCTTTTGCTCACAGCACAACTTGGTCACATGTTCTAAACCTAGCTGCAAGTGAGGCTAGGAAATTTTTTTTTTTTAAGGTAAGGTGAATAAAGTCCCCTACTCTCAAGATGCCCATGTCCTAATCCATGGGACCTGTGAATATGTTACCTTATGTAGCAAAAGTCTTTGTAGATATGATTAAGTTAAAGAACCTGAGATGTGGAGATTGTTACTGATTATACAGATAAGTCCAATGTATTAAAAAGGGGTCTTAAAAATTTTTTTTTAATTTTATATTGGACTGTAGTTGATTTTGAAAAAAGAATGGCAACTCAATCCAGTATTCTTGCCTGGGAAATCCCGTGGACAGAGGAGCCTGGTTGGCTACAGTCCACAAGGCCACAAAGAGTGGGACATGACTTAGTGACTAAACCATCACCACATAGTTGACTTACAATGTTGTTTTAGTTTCAGGGATATGGCAAGTGTACAGTTATAATGTATCTATTCTTTTCCAGATTCTTTTCCCACACAGGTTACTACAGAGTACTGAGTAGAGTCTCCTGTCCTATACAGCAGGTCCTGTTGTTTATCAGTCTCAAGCGCATGCATGTGTGCTGAGTCACTTCAGTTGTGTCCAACTCTTTTTGACCCCACAGATTGTAGCCTGCCAGGCTCCTCTGCCCATGGAATTCTCCAGGCAAAAATACTGGGGTGGGTTGCCAGGCTCTCCTCCAGGGGATCTTCCGGACCCAGGGATTGAATCCACATCTCATGTCTTCTGCATTGAAAGGTAGGTTCTTTACCCTTAGCACCACCTGGGAAGCCCCTATCTTAAGTATAGCAGTGTGTATGTATCAATCTTAATTTCCCCAAAGGGTCCTTTTAAGAGAGATGCAGGAAAGTCAGAAGGCAGAGGATGAAAGCAGAGGTGACTGAGAGGGAGAAAGAGAGATTTAAAGATGTTATGCTGGTAGCTTTGAAGATGAAGGAAGGGGCCACAAGCCAAAGAATGCAGGCAGCCTGTACAAGCTAGAAAAGGCATGAAAGAGGAAGTGTTAGTCACTCAGCCATGTCTTTGCTACCCCATGGACTATAGCCTGCAAAGTTCCTTTGTCCATGGAATTCTCCAGACAAAATACAGAAATGGGTTGCCATTCCCTTCTGCAGCGGATCTTTCCAACCCAGGGATCAAATCCAGGTCTTCTGCATTGCAGGCAGGTTCTTTACCATCTGAGCCATTAGGCAAACAGAAAAGGCATATAAATAGATTATCTCCTAGAACTTCCAGAAGAAATGCAGCTCCGCTGATCCGTTTAAACGTCTGGCCTCCAGAACAGAATAAGTTTGTGTTGATTGAGACCATTAAATTTGTGACAATTTGTTATAGTGGCAACAAGAAACTAACATAGTATCTATTTGCTCTGCTGAAATTTCTGTTACTTTGGAAAAAGGAAAGGCTAGATATTGGGAGATAACTAGAAGTCTCTACAGCAACTTTTTTCTGGGGACTGGGTGGGTGGGGGGGGCAGATAATCTTAATGCAGTCCTAAAATTCACTTCTTTCTCTTCCAGTAGTCCACACACATTCTTTTGAAAATCCCATTGTTTACCTTGCTTGGGCTCACTGTTAAACTCAGAGGCTGTATGTAGTTCTTGGAATCCTTTTCGTTTCTGAAAATAATTTCGTCTTTCAGTCCTCTTTATTGTCCCTGATGCATCAGAAATAGCCAACTAGAGTTTAACCACTTACCTGTTCTTTTGGTGTAAGTTGCAGGAGCTCAAGGTCTGAAGTCAATTAAACCATTAGGGTGCTCATGCACCTTGGAGCACCTATCCCCACCTAGGAATGGTCATTCACCCTTTCAGTAGGGGGATCATCTCCTTGAGACAGAGTTCAGAAACAACATAGGTGCTGAGTTCTGCTTTCTTTACGTCATCTCCCAGCAGTATACCTTCAGCAGTCTGCAACAAATTTTGAAGTTCTGTCTGGCTTAAATTGCCTTTGATGATGTCAGATCACCTCCACAGGTCTAGGAAGGCCTGAGCCATTGCTGCTCTGTATTGCCCAACCGAAAAAATGCAAAGGATTCAGATTTCTCCAATAGCCCTCTTAGCAATTGCTTGACTGCTTTTCAAGAGAGATCAAGTGCTCATGTTTCCAGGCCTCCAGCCCTGTTAGGCCTCCGCTCCCTATTCCAGCAATAGTTCCGGGGTTGCTAAAACTGATGCACTGCTTACCTTGGCTCACCCAAGATCTGCTGTTTCTTCTAAGAGCTGTTTGCTCTCAGAGAAACAACCTATGGGATGACAGCCAGTATAATAGGCGAATCACATAATTCTAAGGCTTAAGGTTTCCAACAGATGAGCACATCTCTGTTTTTTCTCCTCACCTGCTCCGTGTTCTCTTTGCCAACCCTCCCTCTGCCCCAGATTCATTGGCAGTCAAGGCAGGAGCCGACTGCCCACCAAGTGTCCTCATTAAAATGCACCGCTCTTGCTAATTAGGAGCCAAGGTTCTCCCACGGTGGGCTTGGCCTGGGTATTGCCATTATCTTCATAAATAGACTCTTTACTTTGCAAATGGTGCTGTCATAGCCAGGCATTCCCGATCTGGCAAATGCTCTGTGCATTCTTAAGTGGAGCAGGGAATGTGTTAGCAAGAGAAGGCAAAGGCATTCACGCTGAAACAGGGGCTCTGTCCTGACTTCACCCCGCTGTCTGGGCAGCAGGCAGCCAACACAAGGGCTGAATCTGTGTAGACAACCACGATGTGCGGGAACCATATAGCCCAGATTTTCTGGGCGATCTTATTTCTCATCATTTTAATCTTTATAGTAAAGGCAATTTTTAAATGCATAAATATATATATTTTAAAGTTATCCAATTGCTTTACCTTTTAAAAGACCATTCCTATCAATACATTCACAAATGGGGGAGGGGTGAATCAGAATGACTTCTTGGTCTCCCCAAAATGCCTTATGCAATCTTCTGAGAATGTGTTTACTTATTTATTTTCTTTCACCTTTACAAGCTCTCTCTGGAAGGACTTTCCTGGTGGTCCAGTGGTTAAGAAGATGCCTTCCAAAGCAGGGGACGTGGGTTCGATCCTTAGTCAGGGAACTAGATCCCACATGCCACAATTAGAGATCCCACATGCCACAATTAAAGATCCCCCATGACTCAATGAAGACTGAAGATCCTGTATGCTGCAGTTAAGACCTGGCACAGCCAAGTAGATAAATAAAAATAAACATTTTTTTTAAAGAAGAATTTCGGTTTTAAAATATAAAATAAAATCATGATTTTGCTGCCTCTCTGAGGCTTCCCTGTCCTTTCTAGTGCTAGCTCTTTTGCAAGGCCTGTCTTGACTCCCTCAGTGAAATGTGACTTCTCCTTTTTCCTGTAGCATCAGCATATTTGTTTCTCTCTTTTGTGCCATCTATTTCTGAAACGCCAACACTGTGCCACGTCTCATCTTGACCACTTTATACCTGTCACCTCTAATCCTTAAAATGAACTTGCATTATGAACCAATTATGTGCTATACCTATTTTTTTTTTGTATGAGAAAACTGAGGCTCATTGACATCAAGAAACTTGTCCAGGGATATCCCTTAGCGAGGAGCAGAGCAAGGCATGAAGCTGAGTTGCAGTTCATAGTGTCATAGGTTGCAGACTCTGAAATGGAAGATTCTGTCTCTATCATATCAGCATTTTCTTTCTGCCTGAGGCACTTAAGAGTAATGAATTGAGGAAACATATTCCTTGATTATAATCTAATCAGGGAGATAAAAACATGTTTTCAAGAAAAATAGCTATATTAATAATTGTTGTTTAGTTGCTAAGCCTGACTTTTTGTGACTGGATGGACTGTAGCTCACCAGGCTCCTCTGTCCATGAGATTTCCCAGGCAAGAATACTGGAGTGGGTTGCCATTTCCTTCTCCAGAGTACCTTCCTGAACCAGGGATTGAACCTGTGTCTCCTGCATTGGCAGGAGCCACCTGGGAACCCCATATTATTAAGAAGATAGTCTAAAATGTAGCTGATACAAGCATTATATGTTCTGCAGGTGAACTTACATTCTGCAAAGTTTATTATTAAACGGTTTGTGTGACTGATTCAGTTATAGGGCAAGTTGTTAGCCTTCCCCCTGATACCACAGTATTGTGTTAATTTCAGGTGGGAAGTATAATGATTCAATATTTTACAGATTATATTCATTACAGGTTATTACAAGATAATGGGTATAATTCCCTGTGTGTGTGAACCACCTCAACATCTTGTTAGAATGAAAAGTCTGATGCACGTCGGGGATGGGACCTAAATCTGCATTTAAAACAAGCTCCCAGGTGATGTTACAGCTGCTGGTCTGCTGGTCACACTTTGAATATCAAGACTGTAAGAGATTCTACTAAGAAACTATAATCAGAAGACCGTGGAAAAAATAAAAAGGAAGAAGTGGTAGGAGGGGCCTGGGGGATGGTGGTGGAGGTTAGAAACCAGAAAGGATTAGAAATGGGAGAAAAGTGCAGGGAACATTTCGCTGCTGGTTGGTGTCTTTCACACACAGGTCCCCATGCTTTTCCCTGTGTTGAACTTTGCCTGCAAATTTCACTGACACACTTTTGTTTATCCTTTAAAGTAGCTCAGAGGTCACTTCCAGAAAACTCTGCTGAGTGTCCAGGCTGAGCTAGTGCTCCTCCCACGTAAGTTCATGATGGTCAGCACACACCTCCTCCTGTCTATCTGCTTCCCCACCTGCTGTCAGTCCCTGGAAGTCAAGGAGTGTGTATTAAAGATCTGACACATGATGGACGATGGATGCTATCTAATAACACGATGGACGAGGGATGCTGTCTAATAACACGATGGACGAGGGATGCTGTCTAATAACACGATGGACGAGGGATGCTGTCTACTAAGGAAGCTTATGAATGGGGACCTGGGGGTGGGTGATGAGAAGGCGATAGTATAGCACTAGAGAGAGGAAAGCGGAGAAGGCAGTGGTGCCCCATCCAGTACTCTTGCCTCGAAAATCCCACGGACGGAGGAGCCTGGTAGGCTGCAGTCCATGGGGTTGCTAAGGGTCGGACACGACTGAGCGACTTCACTTTCACTTTTCACTTTCATGCATTGGAGTGGGAAATGGCAACCCACTCCAGTGTTCTTGCCTGGAGAATCCCAGGGATGGGGGAGCCTGGTGGGCTGCCGTCTATGGGGTTGCACAGAGTCGGACACGACTGAAGTGACTTAACAGAGAGAGGAAAGAAACAAAGCTAGGGCAGTGAAGGAGTTCTGTTTCTGTCATCTGTCGCCACAAAAAGATTATGTAAGAAACAACCCCCAAACCCAGTAACTTACACTAAGAAACAGTATGGAGTTTCCTTAAAAAGCTAAACTTAAAGGTACCGTATGATACAGCAGTCCCACTCCTGGGCCATATATCCAGAAAAAGCAAGAACTCTAATTTGAAATGATAACACATGCACCCCAGTATTCATTCCAGTACTACTTACAGTGGCCAAGACATGGAAGAAAACTAAGTGTCCGTCAACAGATGAATGGGTCAAGAAGATGTGGTACGTAGATACAATGGAATATTACTCAGCCACGAAAAAGACAAAAGAATGCCACTGGCAGAAACATGAGTGGACCTACAGTCTATCATCCTAAGCGAAGTAAATCAGACAGAGAAAGACAAATATCATGCAGTGTCATTTATATGTGGAGTCTAAGAAATAGTACAAATAAACTTATTTACAAAAGAGAAATAGACTCACAGACAGAATACAAACATGGTTACCAAAAGGGGAAGGAGAGGGGGATAAGTTAGGAGTTTGTGATTAGCAAGCTTGGGATTACATACTATTAATATATGCAAATAGATAAACAGCAAGGATTTACTGTATAGCACAGGGAACTATATTCAGTATCTTGTAATAAGCAATAATAAAAATACATATAAAGCCATCTGGTCCCTATAAGAGAAAAGAATCTGAAAGAATATGCATTATTTTTCAGATTGTTTTATATATTCAGTTATATATATCTAACTAAATGGATGGCATCACCAAAGTAATGAACATGAACTTGGGCAAACTTTGGGAGATGATGAGGGACAAGGAGGCTTGGCGTGCTGCAGGCCATGGGGTTGCAAAGAGTCAGACGTGACTGGATGACTGAACAATAACATAACTGAATATATATATATAATATATAAAACTGAATAACTTTGCTGTACACCTGAAATGAACAACACATTGTAAATTAACTATGCTGCTGCTGCTAAGTCGCTTCAGTCGTGTCCGACTCCGTGCGACCCCATAGACGGCAGCCCACCAGGCTCCCCTGTCCCTGGGATTCTCCAGGCAAGAACACTGGAGTGGGTTGCCATTTCCTTCTCCAATGCATGAAAGTGAAAAGTGAAAGTGAAATTGCTCAGTCGTGTCTGACTGCTAGTGGCCTCATGGACTGCAGCCCACCAGGCTCCTCCATCCATGGGATTTGCTATAGTTTAGTTAAAAAAACAAACAAATAAAAACAACCCAGTGGGTTAAAACAATAAGCCTCTATTTAAGTCATGAGTGTACAGGCCAGCTCGACTCTTCTGATCCCAAGGAGATGCTCAAGTGTCAGCAGTCAGTTGACAGGCTAGCTCGGCTGATCTTGCTGGGCTCTGTCCCACAGTGGGGACCTCTGCTCAGGTCCATGTGGTCTCATCACAGCTGTTAACCCATGTTTGGGCTCATGTCCAAGGCAGGGTTCCAAGAGAGAGAAAGAAGTGTGCAAGGCCTCTTGATTTTTAGGCCTGGACATGGGATATGACTACTTTTGCTTCATTTTTTTTGGCCAAAGCAAGTCAAAAGGCCAGTTCTGAGTCAAGAAGTTGGGCAGTAGACTCTACCTCTTGATAAGACGAGCTGTAAGTTAGAGTAAGTGTGTGACAACATGAAGAGGAATAATTGGGCATCATTTGGGGGATCAACTGTCTTCATTTTAAATTGACTCACACTCTTTGACTATTTGTAAGAATATGCAGATTCCAGGGCACCCTAGCAGTGGGTCTTGACCTTCACACTGTCACCATCAGGAGATAGTGGGGCTGAAAACATAGCCACTCTCCATTATTTGCACATCAGTCACTCAAGGCAAATGTTCTTTCCCAGAATGGATTCTTAACTGCTTCCTCCTACTGTCCAGCTGGTGTGTATGTTCGTATAATTCAGATTTGGCCTAAAATTAGGGTGAGCAAAATACGATTAGAGAGGCAAATTTGTTGGAAAAAAAAAAAAAGAAACCAAACTAAAACTAGATATAAATACTTCAATATTTAGCTTCATTTAGATTACATGTGTTCCCTCAATGTACAGTTGTTAGTGTACATATATTTTTTAATTCAATGTTTTGAACAGGTAACCCATAAACTAAAGTATAAAAGGCTATAGGTGAATTCTCCCTCATACCTTATATACCCATGTGTGTTTCCACATGGGTATACACACACACACACCACCAAATAGTGTTTTTTCAGAAGCAAACAATGTTATTATTTAAAGATGTTCTTTCAGGAATGCACATGTAATCAGATATAAACAAATGCATACATATGTCATTTCCTTGATTCTGCATTTTGCTTTTATTTTTCAATTAACATCACATTTATAAACATTTTTGCCAAATCAAGACACACAAACTTTTCCTTTTTTAGGACTGCATCATTTTCCACTGTATCCTCTCTCATGTAATCAGCCTTTCATTGACAGGCATTTGATTTGTTTCCATTCTTTTTCTCTTGCAGAATTAAATATTGAGATGATTTGTGTTAGCACAGCCATGAATTCCAAAGTTTGGCCTTATGAATAGATAGATGACAATGACTGCTCTCTTTCTTCTGTTCTGATTGGAGTCTTTGTCTTGGTTTGTAACCTTGCAGCATTTAAAAACAAACAGAAAATCCCATGAAGATGCTTGTTTGGGCCTGTGCCCAGGGTTTTTGGAACCCGATGTTCGAAGTGACCTCTAGAGGAAGGCATGGGGGATCGTGGGGAGAGAGTGAGTGAGCTGAATGATATGATTAAAAATACAGTCGGTTCTGTTGCATTTTTAAAGGGCTGTTGAGAACTGTTTAGGGGAAACGCCAGTTCGTTCAAGCGTCCCTTTGTGCTTAAGAGCTTTTCCACATTAGCCAGCTCTGCTTTCTCCAGTCAGCATTTTCTGTGCCAGAGGGTGAATTGGAGATGTGCAGAGCTGATGTCCTGAAAAAACTATGGTATGGCCTCGAGAACTGGACTCTTACGGGTCCCTGAACAACTCAGAACAGTCTAAGAGCCACAGTCCCCATCTAAGATCAGCTCATCTCGCTGATTGATCCAGAGTCGTGACATATGCCAGTTGTTTCCAAATGTCAGCCTAGTGCACCTGCTGCCTCAGAGTCACCCCAGATGTGTTGTGAAGAACAGGTTCCTGGGCTCCAGCTCGTCAGACCGTGGAACCAGCCCTCTGGAGTCCCTAATAAGCTCCCTAGGTAACTCAGAAGCATCATCAGGCCTTGGAAGTCTACCAAGGCAACAGTGCAGATAAACATTTCTGCATTTAGAAAGCAGGAAGCTCAGGCCTTGCAGACTCTATATGTGGGACACACCAAATGTTCTGTGCTCCATCAGCCTCATGCTCAGGCATGGAAAAGGCTTACCGTTCCCTCTGGCTTCAAAGGGATCAAATATGAAGTTCTGGCCCCACCTGGTTCCTTGTCAGTCATGACGAGGACCCTGAACGGGACTCTGAAATGATGATTTATGGGGAAACATGCTGTAAGGCACTGCTGACTCAACTGCCAGCCCAATTCTCCCCCCGCCTTGCCTTGTGGTAATAGACATGAGCCCTTCAGAGTAAGCAAGCGGTGGTCCCCTTGGTGGAAGGGGGAGGTTAGATCAGGTGCTGGGGCCGGTCAGGCTGACAATGAAGCTAATCTGAAGAAGCTAGATAAGGTTGGGCAGAGAGGTGGCCCTGCCCAAGGAAGAGCAGCTGCCTTCTCAAAGAAGAGACTTAGGGCATTGAGTAGTGGTGGAGGAGGGGAGGAAAGGAGACTTGGGTTCCCTCCCCCCAGCACATGCTCGCACTCCAGGGAGAACTGTCTGGTCTTAAAGTTCAGAGTCTATTTAGGAAGCTCTGGGACTTCTGTTGGGGTCAAGTGGTTAAAACTTTGCCTTCCAATGCAGGGGTCTTCCCAGGTGGTGCTAGTGGTAAAGAATCTGCCTGCCAGTGCAGGAGACATAAGAGATGCGGGTTCAATCCCTGGGGTGGAAGGATTCCATGGAGGAGGGTATGGCAACTCACTCCAGTATTCAGGCTTGGAGAAGCCCACGGACAGAGGAGCCTGGTGGGGTACAGTCCATAAAGTTGCAAAGAGCTGGACACGACTGGAGCAACTTAGCACACACACATGCAGGGGTTGCAGGTTTGATCCCTGCTTGGGGAGCTAAGACCCCCCATGCCTTGTGACCAAAAAACCAAAACATAAAACAGAAGCAATATTGCAACAAATAAAGGCTTTAAAAATGGTCCGCATAAAGAAGTCTTTCAAAAAAGGAAAAAAGAAGGTCTGCTTTTCTAGAGGGAGATAGGCCATACATGTGTCCAGCCTTGAAAGGGAACTGTTCTCTCTGGGGGTGAACTGTCAGGGATGGCCATTCTCCCTTACTTGCATTTTCATGTAGGTGAGACAGATCTTCCCACTTCTGCTTGAATGCACTACAGGTTTAATTTCCAAGCTCCAACCAGGATTCTGGAGAAGCAGGCATTAATACTTCGCTATTTCAGGATGGAGCTGGGCAAACAAAGCTTCTAACAGTCAAAAGCAGTTTCTCAAAGTTTTATTTGTGCTCTGCACATAGTTGCTTCTCAATAAATATCTGGCAAATTAATGACAGCAGATCAAGTAAAGTAAGTGATATCTAGATAGAGAAATATATCCCCTCCTATGATGAAGACATGGTAATGTTCTTATATTTTTCAATATCTTGAATCTACAATGATTTGCAGTAATCCTTGGTGCTTTGAAAATATTCCACTTCTGTGAAGGAAAAAAATGGATAAAGGATTCATATGAAAATGTCTTCAAGGATTAAGGAATTTTAGGTAAGTACTTCAGAGAGACTAAGAGAACATATTCTAAACCCTGTTTTCTCTGAGCATCAAACTCTGGTTAAGCCCAAAGCAACTAGGAATGCCTTGACTCTACGGTGCCTTATAGTTCATATCTAGGGCTTAGGTAACTGACAATAACAATTTGGACTAATGACAAATTTTTGTCTTACTGAGTTGGATATGAAAGGGATTTGGGGAGATGTGGAAGAGGGGAAAAGGAGGAAAAAGACAAAGGCATCCCAAAGAGAAAAGGCTGCATGCACATGGAGAGCGAGCGAGGGAGGGAGGAATGCAGTAATTAACACAGGAAATGGGGCTGAGGTTGTGAGGATGGGGAGATAAAGACAAAGACAGAGTTATCAGTGTAACTGATCTTTTTAAGGAAACAACTTTTGGTTTTTCTCTATTGGATTTTTGTTTCCAATGTAATTGATTTCTGCTCTTATCTTTATTAAGATAATAATAAAGATTATTATTGTGTCCTTTCTGTTGTGTCCTTTCTCTTAAGTTGCTCCCAGGATTTTTTCTTTTGTTTCAACAATTGTGATGCATCTTGGTATGGATGACTTTGGATGTTTACTTTTGTGAATTTGCTGAGCTGCTTGATTTTATACATTAATGTTGTTTTGTTTTTTTAGTCTCTAGTTGTGTCCCACTCCTTGTGACCCCATGGGCAGAGGAGCCTGGTGGGCTCCTCTGTCCATGGGATTTCCCAGGCAAGAATACTGCAGTGGGTTGCCATTTCCTTCTCCAGGGGATCTTCCAGACCCAGGGATTGAATCCAGTCTCAAGCATTGGCAGGTGGGTTCTTTGCCACTGAGCCACCAGAAAAGCCCCTATGCATTTATTTGTTGTTCAGTCACTAAGTCGTGCCTGACTCTTTGTGACCCTATGAACTGCAGCATGCCAGGCTTCCCTGTCCTTTGTTATCTACCAGAGTTTACTCCAACTCATGTCCATTGAGTCAGTGACGCCATCCAACCATCTCATCCTTCTCCTCCTGCCCTCAATCTTTCCCAGCATCAGGGTCTTTTCCAATGAGTTGGCCCTTCGCATTATTGGCCAAAGTACTGGAGCTTCAGCTGCAGCATCAATCCTTCCAGTGAATGTTTAGGGTTGATTTCCTTTAGGATTGACTGGCTTGATCTCCTTGCTGTCTAAGGAAATCTCTAGAGTCTTCTCCAGCACCACAATTAATATCTTTCACCAAATTAGGAAATTTTGGTCCATTATTTCCTCAAATGACTTTTGTGCACTGCATTCTTTCTAGGACTCCAATGACATCAATATTAGACCTAAAAATGTCCAATGACATCAGTAGTAGACCTAAAAATGTCCAATGACATTTGGCAATGTCCCATATGTCCCTGGGGAATTGCTGTTTTGTTTACTTTTTCCAATTTTTTTCTTTACTGTTATTGAGATTGGATGATTCTACTGATCTATTTTCCAGTTCTTTCATTCTTTCTTCTAACATCTCCATTCTTCCATTTTAACATATAATAAATAAAATGTATCCCATCTATGCATTAAAAAATTTGTTATTATATTATCTAACTCTAAAATTACCATTTGGTTCTTTATTTAATGTCTTCTATTTCTTTACTGAGACTTTTTATGTTTTCATTTGGTTCAAGAATATTACCCCTTCTTGGAGGATTTTTTATAATAGTTGCTTTAAGTCTTTGATTATTCCAACATCTGTATCATCTTACTGTTGACATCTGTTGATTATCTTTTCTTGTGCAATTTGAGATTTTTCTGATTCATTGTATGCCAAGTAATTTTAGATTATTCTGGATATTTTCAATATTCTTCTATGAGATCCTAGGTCTTATTTATATCCTGTGAAGAGTATTGATACTTCTGTTTTAGTAGTAACCAGCTTGGCTGGGCTTCAGGACATACTCTCCAACTACATACGTCTGTGTGTGTGGTTCCAATGTCAGTTCCATTTTCAAAGTCTTTGCAGTGTTACTCAGATTCCTCAGTGTCCTCCCATGTAAGGACCCTGTGGTCAGTCTGAGATGGGGGCAGTGGTCTCTCCCATACTTCAGTTTTCAGAGTCTTTAGTATATTGCTTAGGGTCAGATTCATGCATGTCAAGCTTATGGGTGAGCTCAGGAATTCATCAACAATGTCCCTAGGTCCTCCTTCTCCATAATCTCCTCAGTACTTTCTGGGGCTCCACTTCTCATTCCTTTAATCAGAAAATTGGGGCTTTAATTTCCTTGTTCTGCTGTGTACTTTCACAAGGGCACCTAAATCTGGGTCCAGGCAGCAGGAGAACAAGAGAGATAGTAATAGCAATGGAGGGAACATCCCCTGGAGACAACAGCTTCTCAAATCAGAGTGGGAAGTTCCTCTTCTCATGATTTTAGATGCTCAGGGGCCCCTCTGCTGCCATGCCAGCATCACCTAAGGATCTTCTAGGGTCTGGGGCAAAAAAGTAAAGAGAGAAGGAAAAATGGAAGGAGTCTCCTTTCTGATTGTTGAGCTGGAAGTGGAGACTTCTCCTGGAACTCTATCCATGTCTTGTTCTTACTTCCAGTTTTCAGACTGCCTTGAGTCCAGCCAGCAGACACCAAGGGGAACAAGTGGGAGGAGGAGATTCATTGCAGGTTCTGTGGTACTTCAAATTCTGGTCTTCTTTCCCAAGCCACCTACCATCATTTTTTCAGCTGCCCCATGCATTCTTTCCAGTTTTTATAGCTGCCTTCATTGGGAGAGAGGAGGTAGAGTATGCTTTCTCCATCTTCAGCTTCTGTTTTGCTTTGCAAGAATTCCACCTAACTCTGCTCCACAACTTATAAACTAACGAAGGAGGTTTTTAACTTTTACTTTATTTCATTCTGAGATGAGTGTACAAAAACCAAAACCACTACAAAGAAGCTTATCTATTAAGGAAAGCAACGTATGTCTGGCTTCTTCATTTTTTACATTACTTTGTTTCCTCCTTAAGATCATGGGCAAGAGAAATCAAAGATAGATCCTGGTTCCCATGCACTTTACATAGCTGCGGAGAAAACTGTCTGTGACGCCTTCAGGTGCTTATAGCACGAAGTAAGCCTAGGACTTGACCTCAGAATTGTGGTTTCGGAAAATAGCTTATTGTCCAAACAGAGAAGTCTTTCATAAATGCCTCGGGATTTAACTGTACTTCACAGAAAAACCCTAATGATCTTGCTTGCTCATAACTTTTTGAAAAGACACAGTGAATTGCCAAGACCAGTACATTCTTCATCAAGGACTTCTGAGGAGATAAGATGTAATTTGCTCTTTTGTTGGCCTTATTGGGGAGGGTGAATTCCAGGGAGTGATGTATGTCTCCTGTAAATTCAGCAAGCCATTGTGGAACAGAATTTCTTCAGATATTGTCAGTGGGAACATAATTTGGGTCAATGAATCATAGATTCTAGTTGGTAATCTACCGCAGACAACACTGCTGCTGCTGCTGCTGCTGCTAAGTCACTTCAGTCGTGTCCGACTCTGTGCAACCCCATAGACAGCAGCCCACCAGGCTCCCCCGTCCCTGGGATTCTCCCGGCAAGAACATCGGAGTGGGTTGCCATTTCCTTCTCCAAAGCATGAAACTGAAAAGTGAAAGTGAAGTCACTCAGTCGTGTCCAACTCACGGCGACCCCATGGACTGCAGCCTACCAAGCTCCTCCATCCATGGGACTTTCCAGGCAAGAATACTGGAGTGGGGTGCCTTTGCCTTCAAGAATGCTATTCCTGTGGGGAAAACTGGAAAGAGACACTCTTTACTAAACAGCGTGGCATGAGGGCAGGAGGGGAAGAAAATTGGGACAATCTGCCCAATAGACTGAAGACTTGATTTCAACCAGTTAGTCGCTGAGCAGGCAGGGTGGTTGTTCTCTCCCCACCAGGTGGTGGGAGCAACTATGAAGCCAGAACACAGACTGCACAGCCACAGACGAACAGAGACATGACCCTGGTAAGTCCCCTAAGCCCCTCAGATGACCGCCTCTGTTCAGTGTAACAGCACGGAGACTTGTCCCTTGGAACAAATCTATGGCTATTACATGCAACGGTCTCATACTGTCCCTGCCATCCTAGTTTCTGTAGGCTACAGAAAGGAGCCAGTCCAGATGCTGGCTTTATCTGCCCTTCTTTTTGCTTCACAAAATTCGGGTGAAGCTATTGGTGGTGGTGGTGGAAGTTGGGGGAGGCACAGAGCAGTAGAATAAGTGCAAATAAGGGTGATTTGTTCCTTGCTATTGTTGCTGTTTAGTCACTAAGTCGCATTCAACTCTGTGACCCCATGGACTGTAGCCCACCAGGCTCCTCTGTCCATGGGATTTCCCAGACAATACTAGAGTGGGCTGCCATTTCTAGAGTGGGTTGCCATTTCCTACTCCAGGGGATCTTCCTGGCCCAGAGATCAAACCCATGTCTCCTGCATTAGCAGGTGGATTCTTTACCACTGGGCCACCAGGAAAGCCCTGATTTGTTCCTTAGATGAGGCTTTCCCTCAAAACAACGTCATCTCCTTTATAAGTGAAGAGACAGAATGAACAATAACAACCTCAGGTCTCAGTTATTCATTCCAGGAGTGAAACCTAGGAGCCTTCACTTGAATGACCTTCTGTTCAGCTCATTAGGGTCCCGGAGGAAGAGAAGAATTTTACCTGAGGGCTTACACACAACCAGGGTCAGACAGCTCTATGTTTACCCTCTGCCACCAGGCTCTCCACCAGCTAGTCCTCGGGAGATCTGTACAAGGGGAACAGCGGTTCTTTGTTTCAGACAAGGACAGACAAGAAAACTGCAGTTTCACTGCAGCAGGAGGGGTTTGGAATACATGTGAGAAAGAACTGTTAGACTCCAAGTATTGTGAGATGGAGGGATAAGGGACAGGGAGGGCAGCAGGCTTCTTTCTAGATTTTAGAGACAGCTCTCCTTATGGGGTGGCTGACAACAGTCCTTACAGGACAAACGACCAGAATCCAGGCTTCCAGTGTCCCTGGTGGCTCAGTGGTGAAGAATCCACCTGCCAGTGCAAGAGACATGAGTTCACTCCCTGGTCCAGGAAGATCCCACATGCTGAGCAGCATGTGCACCACAACTATTAAGCCCGTGCTCTAGAGCCTGGAATTCATAACTACTGACCCACGTGCTGCCACTACTGAAGCCCACGTGCCCTCGAGTCCATACTCCGCAACAAGAGAAGCCACTGCAACTAGAGGCCCAAGCATGGCAACTAAAGGGGAGCCCCTACTTGCCACAACTAGAGAAAAGCCATGCAGCAAGAAGACACAGTACAGCCCAAAGCAAAAAAAAAAAAAAAAAAAAAAAGAATCCAGGTCTCTGATTCCACCCTTTCTATTCTCATTCTTCTGACTATAAGGAGGGTTCTGATTCTGGCCCTCGATGCAGTTTCTCCACCAGGACTGCTGAGGCAGAGAGCTTTTGTCTGGAGGGTCTCTGCTCTCATGAGACCCCAGCATATAGGGATTCTCTGGTCCACATGGGGAGCGAAAGAGAAACAACTTTTTCTCATTATGAGCAACTGCCTCCCTCTCATCATAGAAGAGTTACTTGGGTTTCTCCAGGAGGAAAGAAACACCACTTTCCCAAATTTAAAAGACCAGACCAGCAGCAATATCCTTAGGGTTGGGCTTCCTAAACATGGTCACTCATTAGGATCCCTGGGGACTTTGGGCGCAGTCCTAACTCAGTTAAGCCAGAAATTCTGGTTGGTAGGGCAGAGCTGTGGGGTTTTTTTTTTTTAGCTCTTGGAAAGAGCATCCAGGGTTGAAAAACACCATTCAAGGAGTACAGTTAACACCCAGTGGAGACGGGGTGTGACAGAGAATGAGATGATTGGATGGCATCATCGACTCCATGGGCATGAGTTTGAGAATACTCTGGGAGACAGTGAAGGACAGGGAAGCTTGGCGTTTTGCAGTTCATGGGTTCACAAAGAGTTGGACACAACTGAGCGACTGAAAAAACTAGTAGTTCAAACATATGATGCTGGACCAAGGGAGGGGAGTACAAAATGTCCCATGCGTCGCTGCAGTTCACTGCCATTCAGTGGCTCTGTGGGAGGATTAGAGCTCCAGGCATTATATTATGGAGACAGGTGGCTGGCTGGCTGGCTGGCAGGCAGGCAGCCCCGTTCATAGCCTTGTTTCAGGAGCCCAGGAAGGCAGACTCCTAGAACAAAGTCTTGAAGGCTCCCTATAGGGAGCAGGAGGATGTGAGTCTATTGTGAGGGTAGGTGGCTCTGTGTTGCTAGTCACAAGCTGCTCCTCTATCTCCAGCCCTCAAAGGGAAGAATGTGTAACAGCTGTCCTCTGCAAAAAAGAGACATGGTTTCTGTGAAGACCTAGTGGCTGGGAACGTGTAGGGGCAGCCAAGTGCAGGAGTTAGGAATTCCAGTTCTGGATCTGGACCAACCTAAGGTCAAAGTCCTACCATGTCTTAGCTTCATGCTTGCAGGCATATTTCTTAATTGCTTTTAGTTTTGATTTTCTTATCTATAAAAGTGAAAGACAGTGAAGTCGCTCAGTCGTGTCCTACTCTTTGAGACCCCATGGACTGTAGCCTACCAGGCTCCTCCATCTATGGGATTTTCCAGGCAATAGTACTGGAGTGGGTTGCCATTTCCTTCTCCAGGGGATCTTCCCGACCCAGAACCCGGGTCTCCCGCATTGTAGACAGACGCTTTACCATCTAAGCCACCAGGGAAGTCCTTTCTTATTTCTAAAATGAAGATAATAATAGTGACTACCTCATATGGTTGTGACGATTCAGGGAAATAATGAATGTAATACTTTTGGGATAAGACATTCAATAGAAAATACCTGTATTTCCCTTGTTGGGGTGGGCATTGCAGTGGAGGCGGTGATGGTGGTGGAGGAGGGGGAGGTTTCCTCCACAACAGAGTGGTGACACAGGGCATGAAGGAGGAGGTGGGAGGGAAAGGCATTGGCCAGGACACCAGGCGGGTGCTGGCGGTCTCTGCCCACATCAAGGGGCATGCTCATTGGGCCTTCACAGCTCCTGCATTTTTTTTTTTTCCCAGCTGCACCAGGCATGTGTGATCTTAGCTCCCTGACCAGGGGTTGGACCAAGCCTCCTGTAACGGAAGCATGGAGTCTTAATCACTGGACCACCAGGGAAGTCCCACAGCCCCTGCAGTTGATAGGGAAGGAGGATGCCTCTCTGTGTGGGGGCGGTGCCACCCAAGTCTAGATCCTCAACCTTAAGAGCCAGTGACGCTGTCACCTAGGTGTTTGTCCTCCTCATTAGCCCTGGAGATTCTGAGACAGAAAGTTGATGGTGGAGCCAAGGAATCTGTTTCTTTTTGAGTTTTCTGGATGACTTCTCTGCACAGACAGGTTTAAGAACCATGGTGCAGCCTGCTCAACTCAGTGAAAAGGGGTCACAGAGGCATTTCTACTTGACCTTGTGGGCTCCCTCTGTGTCTCACTGCCAGAGATCAGCAGTCCCAGAACCTTAAATTACCAAGTCTTTCCTTTTAAATGCACTCGGGCCTTGATGGGACATTGCAGAGTCCTAGTGCTCAAGATCAATGGGACAAGTACATGGAATTCTGAAGAGGTGGAGAGGAAACAGGTGATTTGGGGATGGGCGTGGTATGGGAATGAGAAGGTTCAGGTCAAGTGCAGTTCCTTGGAGCTTTCCAGGACTGCCCATGATGGGTGTGTGTGTGTGTGGGGGGGTCCTTCTGTTGGTGGGGAATCCCTGACCTTCAGCAGCCAATGGACACACTCAGCATGTCATTCTGCCCCCATCTCACATCCTTCTCCAGTCCTAGCTGAAGCTGCTCAGGCTTTGTACCTAGCACCGAACATGGTCTTTCCTCTTATTACTTTTTCCACCAGATGCCCTATGTTTCAGTGATATAAATGACTTATCATTTCACTCGCTTGCACTGGAATCCAGTCTTCCAAAACCGCATCTACCTTTCTCTTCCTGATTGTTATACCCAAAGGAAAACCCAGCCTACTGCAACTACTACCACACCACAGCTGACATTTGCTTAGCACTTAGCAAGATTAACTTACTGTATCTTCATAATAATGCTCTACAATAGCCACATCATCCTTACTCTAAACACAAGGAAGCTGGGGCCATCTGGTTCCAAACTTTGTGCTTCTAACCATCGTGTTATGCTGTTTTTTTAGTGAACAATCTCTGAATGGAAAGACGATGGCCTTTGAGGTTGGAAATACCATTGGCTTTGACATGTATTAGTTGAAACATCTTGAGCAGAATACTTAACTTTCCTGAGCCTCCATTTTATTATCTGTAAAAGAAGTATAACTCCAACACATAGTAATGGATAAATAAGAAAATTGAAGGATCTCATGTCTTGGTCTCTTTCGTCAACTACGGAGGTTTGTTCCTCAACGTCTAGCCTCTACACCTTCTGGACCCTTTCTTGCACTGCTAGCAATAAGGCTGTTCACTTTCTTATCATTCATGTGTTCACTGCAGTAACACTGACCATTTTCTTCAGGAACTTTTCCTTTGGACTTCCTTGGTGGCTCGGTGGATAAGAATCCACCTGCCCATGCAGGTGACACGGGTTGGATCCCGGATCTGGGAAGATCTCACATCCACGGGGCATCTAAGTCCATGCATCACAACTGCTGAGCCTGTGCTCTAGAGCCTGTGCTGTGCGACCAGAGAAGCCACCAAAATGAGAAGTCTGAGCAATGCAGCGATGAGTGCCCTCTGCTTCCTGCAACTAGAGAAAGAAAAGAAAAAAAAAAGTTGTGCCGCAATGGAGATCCAGCATAGCCATATATATATATACACACACACACAACTGAAATTTGCATTCACACCTTGGCAAACTTTGGCACAAGAAGCCTAGTTTTGGCCCATCTTGGCTTCCAACGTAACTTCCTCACTAAGCTGAATCATTTACAAATCATTTTTACTTAAAGTGAGAGATATGTGACTCTTCCTTTTGCTTGAACACTTAGAGGTCATTGTAGGGTTTTTTTTTTTTTTTTTCCTTTATTTTTGGCTGTGCTTTGTGGCATTCGGAATCTTAGTTATCCAACCAGGGATTGGACCCCAACCCTCTGCAGTGGAAGCGTGGAGTCTTAACCACGGGACAACCAGGGAAGTCCCCACAGGGTTATTAATTGGCCTAATTTCAATACTTTTATGTGTCCGGGAATAAGAAGGTCTGAGGAGAGGGAAGAAGGGGCAACAGCTGGTTGATGGAGCAGTCGGAGCACATTAACATCTAGTGATTAAGTTCCCTGTCTTACATGGTAAGGCTACTGGTGGTGCCTCAAGACAGTTACAATAGTAACATCGAAGATCACTGACCACAGATCGCCGTAACAAATATAATCAGGGTGAAAAAGTTTGAAATATTGTGAGAATTATCAAAATGTGACATAAAAGACATGAAATGATCCAGTGCTGTTGGCCAACGGCACTTATACAACAACTCAGTGTTGCCACAAACCTTTGATTTGTTAAGACAAACACAGGAAAACACTCTAAATGATAATAACAACTCAGTATCTGCAAAGTGCAATAAAACGCACTGTGCCTACATTGAAGATGCAGTTGACTCCCTCTCCACATGCCCACCTGTGGTTATATTTCCGTGTGTCCTATGCCCCGGAAAGGCCCCCTGAAGGCAGTTCCCGTGGAAGGGTGTGACTGGGTGCAACCAACTGTTCCGTCACCCTGTGTATTCAAGTTCCTGGCAGTACAGCCTGGAAGGTGCTCAAAAAGGTTTTATTGAATTAAGAAGAGTTGCTCCTGATTTTTGGCTACAGGTTCTGCTAATGTATTCTGTCTGCTAAATTCTAATACCAACTCGGTATTGCAAATACACAAAACAGTAATATTGAAAACCTAGTATTTGTGAGGTCCCAGGCTACCATGAATCATCTCACTTAATCCCCAAAATGACTATGAAGAAGGCACTATCATTGTCATTTTATAGATGAGGAGGAGGCCTGAGTTTAGGGGAAGAATGAACTTGTTCAATATGAAAAGAAGTCATTGGAAGAGCCCATATGCAACCTCTATCAACACCAGAGAGTTGTAAAGCCTTTTTATTATCTCCCTCCGTCCTCATTAAAGGCTGTTTTTAGGACTTCCCTGGTGATCCAGTGGCTAAGACTCCATGCAGGGGGCCCAGGTTCGATCCTTGGTCAGGGAACTAGATCCCACATACTGCAATTTAAAAAAAAGTCCCTCATGCCACAACAAAGATTGAAGATCCTGCATGCCACAACTAAGACCTATCACAGCCAAATAAAATAAATAATTTTGTTCCAAAAATAAAAAAAGAATAAAATAAAAGGCTGTTTTCATCTGGATAACCCCACTCACTGTGACTTTCTCCAGGGCTCTCTAGCAAGAGCTCTCATTCCCAGGCCTCTTCAAAATCCTTGCAGGTCTGGCTAGGTACCCCCACCAGCATCACCTTCTTGGGCTCTCAACTCTGTCCCCTATCCCTCCCCCCTTCCCCTTCCTGGCTCCTCTCCCTCCTCCTTGAGTTCCCGGTGGCCCTGCCTGGTGGTCTTGAGAAGGTGTTGGTCCAGTGAGCTTGGTGGTAATGGAAGCATGACCCACCTCACTGCTTTATTTCCCTCCTGCATCCTTGTGGGCCTTGGTTCTCTCCCCTGCCCCAAATACCATCAGCTGGTGACAGAGAAGAAAAAAAAGGTCATCTTCTGCTGGAGCTTAACTTTTTAATTAATTCTCAATTTAGTGACCATGTAAAGTTAGTTTCTTATCATGCCTCCTTTTTCAAGTATTTTATTGACTTGCATTTGCTATCACAAAGAACACCCTTTCCCTCCCCCTGTCCCCCAACTTTACACAACTTCCCTGTGGATCTGCAGGGTCTGTAAGATAAATAGATTGTTTATCTCAAAATCAACTCCCTCCACTGGACCTGGTTAGAGCCCCTGGCTGGGCTGGTGCTCAGCGGTCAGGCTGAGTCTCTTCTGTGCTGCTTAAGGAAGGGCTCTGTCCCATTGCCTTTCTTTGAGAGCATCAGCCTGACCTGAATGCCAGCTGCACCCCCAGCTCAGCCCTTAGGTTCTGTCACCTGAAAAGGCAAAGAGCCAGCTCTTACAGACAGTGGGGAAGCCTGGATGACAACTGAACTGATGAGGCTGAAGTCAGAGGCTGTGAGCTCAGCTCTAGCCATGCTTGAGAAATGGCATCGTTACACCACAGAGAGTCAGGAGTTGTCAATAAGCTTTATAAAGCAGGATGATGTGTCTGGCTGGGGAGAGATGAGATAGTGGGTATAGTCAAGGTGCTGAGTTTCTCTTACTACTCTGCCTTTGACATGTGACCTGTCAGTCACTGAGTCAAACACTTAGTAGATGTCTATTCTCAGTGCCTGGGGACATCGCCGTGGATACTGCAGTGTCCTGGGCCTCATGGAGTCAAGAGAGTGGGCACTGACTGTCTCTTTTTTCCTGTTGCTTCCTGAAGATGAGGCTGATTGACAAAAAGCCAAATGACTGGCTTTTTCTAAGATATTTTGAGTACTCAGAGGATAAACTGCCACTTTGTTTCATCAGTTATTCCCTCTAATGCCCTCTGGGGTTGGGGTGGCACAGTGAGGAGATGGAATGGAAATGGGAAAGAAGATAAGCAGGTAAACAGTAGGACCCACTTGTCCCAGACAATTGCTGTCATAACCTCCCTGGGCCGTGCCAATCTCAGGGCACACACCTTATTCATTCATTGGTTCAATCATTTATCAAACATTTACGGTATGCCTACTGTATACCAGGCACAGAGCTAACTGCAGAGAGCTCAAATAAGACATAAACCTTGAAATCAACAAGCTCTAGTCCAGGAGTGAGATTGTTTAGGGGCACATATGCTATCTTGAAGTTGTGTATAGGATATAGTGGGGAACCAAAGAGAGATGGGTCAGTACCCCTTGAGTTGAGTTGTTGTTTTTTTTAGATCAGTAAGTCATGTCTGACTCTTTTGCAACCCCATGGACTATAGCCTGCCAGGCTCCTCTGTCCATGGGATTCTCCAGGCAAGAATACTGGAGTGGGTTGCCATTTCCTTCCCTGGGGGATCCTCCCGACCCACAGATCAAACCTACATCTCCTGCATCTCCTGCATTCCAGTCAGACTCTTTACCACTGCACCCCTGGGGAAATCCTTTAGCTGAGTTTTGAAGGATGGGTGTGAGTTCACCAGGCAGCCAAGTTGCAATGACAGGGTAAGAATGTATGCAAACAGCAAAGCATGGTAAAGAAGTGGTCAGTTTGTTTGTAAAGCTGGAGTGTAGACTATGAAGTGATGGCAGTGCTTAGGGGCATAAGGAAGGGAAGGGAAATAATGATAAGTGAGAATGCAGAAATAGTCAGCCATCAGACCATAGGAGACTAGTACGTTATGATACGGAGTTTCGAGTTTATCCTTATCTCAGACAAGGAAATCACTGATATTTCTGAGATAATGAGATAACACAGCCATATTTGTATTAATATTTTATACATCTTCTATAAATCATAACATATTTTAGAAAGTTAACTCTGGTAGAATCAGGGAGAACAGATTGAAGGAGGTGGTGGTGAGATGAGAAGCAGGGACACCGTCTAGACGTCCAGACGTGTATTTGTCAACTCCTCATTTAAAACACAAATCCAATTCAAACTAACTTCAGATAAAGAGAGAGAGACAGAGACAGAGTCACAGAGCGGGGTGTAAAGGCGCCACTGGATTCAGGAATGCAGAAAAGGTCATCAGATCTCTCTGCATCTCCCGCTCTCGCCTTTTAATTTGGCCGCACCAGGCCTTCACTGTGGTGAGTGGGATCTAGCTCCCTGACCTGGGATCGACCCTGAGCCCCTGCATTGGGTGGGCGGAGTCTTAACCACTGGACCACCAGGTACGTCCCTGTCTCCATCTCTCGACTCCGCTAGTTTTCTCTTTTCTTTATAGCCTCTCATCCTACAGACAGATTATGTCCACAGGGCAGGAACAATGGATGCTGAAAACTTCAAGACTATATCCTTATAATTTTTGATTCAGAAGTGAAAGAGGGACTTCCCTGGTGGTCTAGTGGTTAAAACTCTGTGTTCCCAGTGCCGGGGGCCTCGGATTCCTTCCCTGGTGAAGGAACTAGATTCCACATGCTATGACTGAAAGGTCAGTATGCCGTAACGAGGGCTGAAGATCCTGCATGCCGCGGTTAAGACCCAACACGGCTAAATATTAAAAATATTTTTTTTAAAAAAGGAAAGAGACCCTCTTCCTCCCTGAAACTTCATATCAAATTTCACAGACGTGCTCTGATTGGCTCTGCATGGAACACATCCTCCTTGGGGGCAGATGTGTTGGGCCCTAGGACTCCCCAGGGCACAGTGCCTGGCCCACCCCTGTAGACTGGATAAAAGACCCTTCCCCAGGGATAAGCTGGTATAGTTACCAAAACGGGAAGGGGCTGAGGACGTATAGGACAGACACAGCTATTAACACATCTGCCACGATCAACCTCATTGAGGTCAAAACTAAGGAAGAATTGGGCTTGAGGAGGAAGGGACAGATTCAATAACTTTTAAAAAAGCAACTTGGTGAGAGATAAGAAATGGGACAGAGAGGAGGGAAGAGAGGGGAAAGCTTTAATAAATGCCTGATGATTGACTGAATGCCTGGCTGAAGCTGGACGACTTCCTCCCGCAGGCATCGCACGCTCGGCATGGAACAGCTAGTGAGCTGAGTGCAGGATGCTCGTGTAGCTCATGCACATTACAGTTTCTGTGCAAAGGATACTACTACTGGCTGCTAGAGCTCAGGGCACTTGGTGCCCTGAGGACCTGAGAGCCCCTTGTAGTTCAGGCTGCTAGGCAGAGCAGAGTTGTCCAGGGCAGCGCGTTGCTCAGAGGTGCTGATTTCTGGAGAGCAGCTTTCTCGCCAGGCTTGTTGGCAGAGAACATGAGGATGGTGGCAGTCCACCCCTTGCCGCCCCGGGTCTGGGGAAAGACTGGTTGGCAGGGCTACAGGAGGCTCCCAGCTGCTAGAACTCTCTCAGCTGGCTTCTCAGGCTGGGAGAGAGGCAGTGGGGGCTGCCAAGGACATGACATTTCTCATGCTAATTAGGAAGGGAGGCAGCATCCGCAACTCACTGATTTATGTTTTTATGCTGCACGTCAGCCTTATCTAAGGCTAGGTGAGAGCAAGGGCCTCTGCTTTGGAACCGTTCCCACAGTTTGTGCTCCCAGAGCTTTCGTGTCCATGGTCCTGAATTTCTATGGCTACAGAGAGTGCCTGATCTCAGCCTCTTCTCATGCTGCCTCCAGCAGGATCACCCTCTCCCCTTTCTGAGCCTGGTCTGGTATCTAGAGAGGAGCAGAGCTGAGACTGGGAGCATCAGTGGGAGTCAGGGAGAAAGTTCATCCTCTTGCTTTTCTTAGTTCAACTCAGCCCTGACACTGAACTTCTTGAAATCTGTGGGCATTTCTGGGGGGAAGAAGCTTCTGTTTGCAAGTTATCCAGATGCTGTGGGAGCGTGTGTGTGAGCGTGATCACATGAGTACAGAAGGTTTCTATGGCCTTGGAAAGAAGTCCACAGTATGTTGTTAAATGAAAACAACAACAACAACAACAATATTCAAAACAGTAGATATAGCATGAAACCGGTGTCACCAAATCTGCTATGAATACCTATGTGTGTACATAATTACATACAGAGAAAGTTTGGGGAAATATACAGTAAAAGGTTAGTACTGGTTTTCTTTGTATTATAAGATCTGGCATGGTTTGTGTATATGTGTGTTTAGAATTTTGCCTTCTCTGATTTATTCTTCTTTTCTAATTTTTCTTTAATGAATATATATTACTTATATAATGACAAGGACTATCCAGGTGGCGCTAGTGATAAAGAACACACGCGCTAATGCAGGAGACATAAGAGATGTGAGTTTGTGCCCTGGGTCAGGAAGATCCCCTGAAGGAGGGCATGGCAGCCCATTCCAGTACTCTTTCCCGGAGAACCCCATGGACAGAAGATTTTGGCTGGCTATGGTCCACAGGACTGCAAAGAGTCAGACGTGACTGAAACGACTTAGCACGCAGACAAATAATAATAAACAATACTACTACTACCAAACATATGGCAACGAGAGGCTTAAATGACCTGCTACTATTTGGATACCCTTTCACCACAAGTCCTGAAAGACAGTCAGGAAGGATCTAAGAGAAACCAAGACCATTGCAAGGGACTGAGTCATTTTGTTCCCCGGATTCATATGTTGAACTCCTATCGCCCCACGTGATGGTATTAGAAGGTGCGGCCATAGGCAGGTAATTAGGACATGAGGCTGGGTCCTGAAGAGGATTAGTGCCCTTGTAAGAGAGACCCCAGAGAGTGCCCTTCCCCCTCTGCCACATGAGACACAGTGGGACGACAGCTATGGACCAGGAAGTGGACACTCACCAGACTCTGAGTCTTGGACTTCCCAGCTGCCAGAACTGCGAGAAGGAAATGTCTGTCATTTATAAGCCACCCCACCCATGATATTCTGTTATAGCAGCCCCAAAGGACAGAGAAAACCTTGGATCTAAAAAGATTCGGAGGACTCCACCCCTCAGTCCTATTCAGTTCAGTTCAGTTCAGTCACTCATTCGTGTCCAGTTCTTTGTGACCCCATGAACGCAGCACACCAGGCTTCCCTGTCTATCCCGGAGCCTACCCAAACTCATGTCCATTGAGTAGGTGATGCCATCCAACCATCTCATCCTCTGTCATTCCCTTCTCCTCCTGCCCTCAAGCTTTCCCAGCATCAGGGTCTTTTCAAATGAGTCAGCTCTTCGCATCAGGTGGCCAAAGTATTGGAGTTTCAGCTTCGACATCAGTCCTTCCAATGAACACCTAGGACTGATTTTCTTTAGGACGCACTGGTTGGATCTCCTTGCAGTCCAAGGGACTCTCAAGAATCTTCTCCAACACCACAGTTCAAAAGCATCAATTCTTTGGTGCTCAGCTTTCTTTATAGTCCAACTCTCACATCCATATGTGACCACTGGAAAAACCATAGCCTTGACTAGACGGACCTTTGTTGACAAAGTAATGTCTCTGTATTTTAATATGCTGTCTAGGCTGGTCATAACTTTCCTTTCAAGGAGTAAGTGTCTTTTAATTTCATGGCTGCAATCACCATCTGCAGTGATTTTGGAGCCCCCCAAAATAGTCAGCCACTGTTTCCACTGTTTCCCTATCTATTTGCCATGAAGTGATGTTAGGTTGGCCAAAAAGTTCATTTAGGTTTTTCTGTAACATCTTACATAAAAAACCCATATGAACTTTTTGGCCAACCCAATACTTGGGCTCTTCTGTATGGACATCTGTATCTAATATGTAAAGAATTCCAAGTGTGTCAACCCACCTCAGAGACTGGTGTTCCCTGGGTTTATTCTGCAGGGAGCAAGAGAGACACAGCTAAATCAACTGATGCAGGGTGTGATATGAGGGTGCAGCAGGTGTGGACAGGTAAGTATGAGAAGAACTTCTGCTGAGTGCATTGGTTAACTGTAATTTCTGCTGTGGAATTACCCATGAATGATGTTTCTATGATGCTTGAGTGAAGCAAGTGGAACTCATTCCAATAAAAAAATTAAAGAAAATAATTTATCCACCCACCACCCCAACCCCTACTCCAGGATCATAAACTTCATTGCAAAATTGGAGCTGCTGAGTTTTTTGGAGTCTAACACAGTTGGAAGTGTGAAATGCAGCCATCTGGCAGGCCAGAAAGCAAATGGTTTGAAATATTTATTTCCGTGAAGCATTAGCTATGATTTTAAACCATGTATTGGAAGTTCTGAGCAGAAGCACAGTTTGAGGCTCTGGTTAGCCAACAAAGGCTCTTTTTAAAATTTTATTTGATTAAAGTATGGTTGATATACAATGTTGTGCTAGTTTTAGGTATACAAAAAAGTGATTCAGTTATTCATATAACTGGCGTGCTGCTTATATTATATTCTTTTTTTTTGGCTGTGCTGGGTCTTCGTTGCTGCATGCAGGCTTTCTCTGGTTGCAGTGCTTGGGTTTCTCATTGCTGTGGCTTCTCTTTGCAGAGCACAGACTCCAGAATGTGGCTCGGTAATTGTGATCCACAATCTTTGTTGTGCCACAGCATGTGGAATCCTCCCAGATCAGGGATCAAACCCATGTCCTCTTCACTGGCAGGTGGATTCTTAACCACTGGACCATCAGGGAAGTTCTACATATTCTTTTTCCTATTTTTTTCCATTATGGTTTATCACAGGATATTGAATAAAGTTCCCTGGGCTATACAGTGGGACCTTGTTGTTTATTCCCAAGATTTATTGGCTGGGCTGTTTTCCCCCAGGATAAAGCAGATAACAGGCCTAAAGAGAAAAAACAATGATTTCCTTTCTGTAGTTTTGTGGGGGTTTTTGTAGGAATCTTAATCGAGAGAGAAGGGTTCTAATGCTGAGATTAACAACCAGAAGAATTCTCAGAGACTCTGTGAGCTTTAAAAACATTTTACAGAGCTGGGTGAATAAAAGGAGGCAGGAAGAGTCCATCTTAGTAGCATGAATTTGAATTTGGGGATCCCTGGCAAAGTACCTGCAAAGGCCATTACCTTTCATTAATCACACAATAAACAACTCAGAGTGCAGGGCCACTGGCTACAGGAAGCAGGAGAAGGATGGCAGCTTAGATGCCCCGTGGGTGACAGTCATAGCCTGGACCAGGCAGACGAAACTCCCTTCTGCACCTGCCTGCAGAGAAGCTCGTCTCTGAATGGACCAGCCCTTTCCTAGGGCAGGAGGTGGGGCCCTCATCCACACAGGCTGGAATCATTTCGTGCTATTGTCAGGAAAAATGGGAGGAGCAAAGACTGAAAGAACAAAGACTATTTTTCACATTTCCAGCTGAAGCAGTGAATATTGGATCATATGGGAGATGTTCTTGGGACTTTTCCAGATTATTTTAAGAAGGCAGGCATTTTCTGAGAATGGGCATTCTGCTTTTGGGTTAATTTTTTGAAGTCCATCTGTGATTGATTTACTAGAGAGCTAATAATATTTTGCTTTCCTCTGTTTTCTCTCCAAAGCATCCCAAACTTCTTCTCCAATTCCATATACCCAGCCCAGCTGTAGAGAGGCCAACGTCACAGGCTAAATAGGCTCTCTGGTATTTATAGCTTAATGGGAATGCTAACTTATGGGCTGGTGATTTTTCTTGTAACCCTAAGACTATGCAGGGGATCTTCTTTTTAAAACAGAACTGCACCCATCCCAGGGTTCATAGCAGCACTGTTTGCAATAGCCAAGAATTGGAAGCAACCTAAGGGTTCATGGGTAGATTAGTGGGTAAAGAAGATGTGGTATATATACACAATGGAATATTCCTCAGCCATAAGAAGAATGAGAGAATGCCGTTTGCAGCAACATGGATGGACCTAGAGATGGTCATACTGAGTGAAGTCAGACAAAGACAAATCTCATGTATCACTTATGTATGGAATCTTTAAAAAACAATATAAGTGAACTTATTTACAAAACAGAAATAGATTCAGATGTAGAAAACAAATTTGCAGTTACCAGAGGGGATAGTGGTGGAGAGTTGGAAGGGTTGGGAGATAAATTAGGAGTTTGGGATTAAAGTAAGCACACTACTTTGTATAAAGTAAACAAAGACCTTCTGTATAGCATAGGGAACCATATTCAGTGTCTTGTAATAAACCTATAGTGGAAAAGAATTTGAAAAAGATATATATGTGTGTATATAAATGGTGGTGGCGGTTTAGTCACTAAGTCGTGTTCGACTCTTGTGACCCTATGGGCTATAGCCTGCCAGGCTCCTCTGTCCGTGGGATTTCCCAGGCAGGAATACTGAAGTGGGTTGCCATTTCCTTCTCTAGGGGATCTTCCGCATCCAGGAATCAAACTCAGGTCTCCTGCATTGCAGGTGGATTCTTTACTGACTGAGTCACCGGGGAAGCTGTGTATACACACACACACACACACACACACACACACACACACACATAACTTTGCTGTACACACAACACTGTAAATTAACCATGAGGAAGTGAAGTGAAGTCACTCAGTCATGTCTGACTCTTTGCGACTCCACGGACTGTAGCCTACAAGGCTCCTCTGTCCATGGAATGTTCCAGGCAAGAGTACTGGAGTGGGTTGCCATTTCCTTCTCCAGGGGATCTTCCCGAGCCAGGGAACGAACCCAGGTCTCCCGCATTGCAGGCAGATGCTTTACTGTTTGAGCCATCAGGGAAGCCCCAAACATGGTTTAAAAAATTAGACTCTTGTTTTTGGCTAAATGCTGTGGCTTTTCCGTAAAAAAATCTAGAACAAAACAAAAGAGAACTGCACCTAAGATTTGAGGATTTGTGTTATGGATACCTTCTGTACCACGGAAATTTAAAATCATAGAAGAGAGGACTGAGCTAGGGCTGCAGAGAAGTCAAAAAAGAGGTGCTTGGAGAAGGAAATGGCAACCCACTCCAGGGTTCTTGCCTGGAGAATCCCAGGAACGGGGGAGCCTGGTGGGCTGCTGTCTATGGGGTCGCACAGAGTTGGACACGACTAAAGTGACTTAGCAGCAGCTAGATGTTTTGTGTTGTTCTACAGCAGAAACTAACTCAAGGAAAACATATAACATATACTTCAATATAAACATATAACATGTAACATATACTTCAATTAAAATAAATATTTTAAAGATACAATAAGTAAGAGCTAATTTTTAAAAAAATATCTCTACTTTTGACATTTCAAAATACTTTACTAAAATGATGAGAAAAACAGAAAAGAGACTCAAAGTACAGGAAAAATATCACTAATGAAACAGAATATTCAGGAAATATTATAGCAATTATTTTTACAAGTTAAATGATGTTCTTTTAATACATGATATGCTAAATCTTAATCATGAATAACTTCATAATATTTGTAACATCATAGGTACCTAAAAAAGTATTTTCATAGTTAAAAATCTTCCCATGGAAAAAAAAAAAGAGGTGCTACATCAAATATGGCTATAACATTAATAGCTGCTGATGAGTATTGTCAGTCACTGTGCTGATTGCTTGTAATGAATGATCTCATTTAATCCTTAATAGCTCTGTGAGGAAGGTACTATTATGACCCTATCACAGATAATTTAGAAAGATTAAGTACCTTCCCAACTTTTTTTGAATTCTAATTTTTGAATTGAGGTACCATTGACAAATAAAATGGTATATATTAAAAGTGTATAACATGATGATTCATGTACATATACACTGTTAAATGACTACCACAGTCAAGTTAATTAACATAGCCATCACCTTTTTTTAGAGGGATGGCAAGAATGCTTAAAGAGCTACTCTCTTGGGACTTCCCTGGTGGTCTGGTAGCTAAGACTTGGCACTCCCAATACAGGGGGCCCAGGTTCAATTCCTGGTCAGGGAACTAGACCTCATGTGCTGGCACAGTCAAATAAATAAATACTAAAAATAAATAAATTAAAAATATTTTAATCTACTGTGTCAGCAAACTTCAAGTATACAGCACAGTAATATTAACCATAGTTACCATACTGTACATTAGAGCCTCAGAACTTACTCATTAGAAATGTTATTAGTGTATTAGTTGCTCAGTCATGTCCGACTCTTTGCAACCCTATGGATTGTAGCCCACTAGGTTCCCCTGTCCATGGAATTCTCCAGGCAAGAATACTGGAGTGGGTAGCCATTTCCTTCTCCAGGGGATCTTTCTGACCCAGGGACTGAATCCCAGTCTCCTGCATTGCAGGCAGATTCTTTACCATTTGAGCCACCAGAGTAGCCCAACAAGAATTTATTCACCTTATAGCTAAAAGTGTGTACACTTGACTAACATACTCCCATTTGCCTCACCCCTCAGCCTCTGGCAACCACTATTCCACTCCTGTTTCAGAGTTCCCTGCTGTTTGTTAGATTTCACATATAAATGATATCACAAAATATTTATCCTTCTCTGTTGCCCATGTCTTAATGAGGGTTTAGGAAACAGGACTTGGACCAGATCATCCTATATAATAACTTGTGTTCCTGCCCCCAACACTGTATTCTCGAGAAGAAGGTAAGGAGGAGGTGTTTGGCAATGAACTCATCCTCCTAAACATTATCCCGAGTAAGAACCGTTTCCTGTCTCTAATCAGACTCGTTCCTTGGCTCCAGATATAGAGCCCACACTCTGGCCTAGAGGATATTTTACTCTCTTTGCACTGCACCTCACTGGCGTTAACAGAACTCATTTGCTTAAAGGACTGAGGTGTCTCCTGCCAGAGAATATATCCTGAGAGAAAGAGCTGCCAGCAGAGGGGTAATTCGGTACAATTTAATACAGCATGGCGTGAGTTACTCGGATTTGTCCCTTCATCCCATCTCTGAGTCCTACTGAGAACAAGGAGGGGGCTGATTAGCTGGTCTATTTCTGGTCTTCTCCTGACATTACTATTGTGTTTGTGTGGCTGGCTAGAGAACCTTCTTAGGGCATCATAGTGAAAGACATTGTTAGGATTGCTTGCCCAGCTAGCCCATTTCCCTTGGCACTGTGGTTTACAGCTATGGGGTGGACTCTTGATTCTAGCTGTGTGGGGCTGCCTCTTCCTGGCCTTACCCCATGACCGCTACACCTGATTGAGGCAGCAGTTGGCTCTTGTTTGCAGCTGGGCCAATCAGAGCCCCTTCCCAAGCATTAGGAATTGGCACTGAGAGAAAGTGAATGGTTAGCCCTGTAACATGAACTTAGGAGCCCCTTTCATCAAGTAGGTGAATGCACTGAGGAAGGTGGTCCTCCGGTAGAAAATCAGCTTTAGAGAGGTGAGCAGAGACAAGTGGAGAACAAATACAGACGGATTTCCTGTCTCTTCTTCCAGTCCTCTGCTGTGACCCATTGCGCTGGGCACACCTTAGATTTGTTTTGTTTTGTTTTGTTTCTGTTTCTTTTTTTTTTAATATATAATAAATTTTTCCCCCTTGCACCAGCTTGAGATGGGGACTTCCCTCATAGCTCAGTCAGTAAAAAGTCTGCCAGCAGTGCAGGAGACCCCAAGTTCAATGCCTGGGTTGGGAAGATACCCTGGAGAAGGAAATGGCAACCCACTCCAGTATTCTTGCCTGGAGAATCCCATGGTCAGAAGAGCCTGGCAGGCTACAGTACTTGGGGCTGCACAGAGTCAGACATGACTTAGCAACTCCACCCCCACAGCTTGAGATGGTTTCTAAACTTGCAATGAAGAATTCTAATTTTTCTGAGTTTTGCGAGTTAGTGCAGCATATAATCTGTTAAGTGATGCTGTGATGATAGCTACATTTCCCCGTAGGTAAATTATTTTTGCTTAGTCCTAAAGCAACAGTTTGTCTCCTTATCTGTTCTCACAAGGTATGAGTGGGGGTGTGGATCAGCATCACTGGTAGACAAGCAGTTTAAAAGCAAATGTGCTTTTGATAATAGCGTGTTTTATCTTGGAATATGATTGACAGCATATTATCTTTTTCTTCTTCCTGTAACCCGCCACCCCAAAGATTGCCAGGAGGACAGATCTTATACACAAACCCACTTTCTTTCCTTCCTCGTTGGCTGTGCCGGGTCTTCATTGCTATGCTCGGGCTTTTCTCCAGTTGCAGGGAGCGGGGGCTGCTCTCTCGTTGTGGTGCGTGGGCTTCTCATTGCAGTGGCTTCTCTTGTTGTGGAGCATGGGGCTCTTGGGTGCACAGGCTTCAGTAGTTCAGGCACCTGGGTTCAGTAGTTTTGGTTCCTGGGCTCTAGGGCACAGACAGGCTCAATAGTTATGCACGGGCTCACCTGCCCCGAGGCATGTGGGATCTTCCCGGACCTGGGTTTGAACCTGTGTCTCCTGCATTGGCAAGCAGGTTCTTTACCATGGAGCCACCAAGGAAGCCCTGCTTTTCTTTAACGTGTTAGTCACTCAGTTGTGTCTGACTCTTTGCGACCCCATGGACTGTAGCCTGCCGAGTTCCTTCGTCCATGGGATTTCACAGGCAAGAATACTGGAGCGGGTTGCCATTCCCTTCTCCAGGGGGTCTTCCCAACCCAGGGATCAAACCTGTGTCTCCTGCATTGCAGATGGATTCTTTACCATCTGAGCCATCAGGGAAGCCCAGGTTTTCTTTATGTGCTAAAATATGAGCCAGGAAGACAAAGTTGTTGCTTGTGGGAAGCCAACAAGGGTCTCACTAGCCTGCCATGGGAAAGGGAGTGAGCAAGAGTGAGGGTCAGGTGGTCCTGGGGATAAATAATGCAGTTGTAGGGTAAAAGGACTAAAGTCAGACACACAGTTTTATGAAGAGCAAAACCATAGGCTCCCTTCTTGCTTTGAATTCCCGAGAGGGACAACCTAGAGGGTAACATGGCATCTATATTAGCCTTCTACAGCTACCATAACCAAGTCCCACAAACGAGGTGGCTAACACCAGAAGAAACATTGTCTCATGGTTCTGGAAGCTATAGGTCTGAAATTAGCATCTTGGCAGGGCCGCATTCACTGTCAAACCGGTAGGGGAGGATCCTTCCATGCCTCTTCCAGATGCCGGTGGCCCCAGGCATCCTTCGGTTTGTGGCAGCATCAGTCCAATCTGCCTCCGAACAGCTTGGGCTTGTGTGCTTGGATTAAGAAAAGGCTGATACAAAGGATCGCTCATAATCAGACACTGGATTTACATCAGCTTGATTACTAGAATTTCTTATCTGCCTCTCCGCCTGAAGGAGTAGGGATTATGTCCTTCATATCTTTATCCCCATCATAGTATAATATAGGGCATGTTTTAAACCAAGGGCTCAGTGAATAGCTGTTAAGTGAAGGAATGCATGCAAGCACAACTCTCTCAGGGTTGGCTCAGAAGTAGGGCAGGGCTGGGACTTCCCTGGAGGTCCAGTGGTGCTTCCACTGCAGGGGGCGTGGGTTCAATCCCTGGTCAGGGAACTGAGGTCCTGTATGCCATGCAGCATGGCCAAATAAATAAAAACCAAACAAACCAGAAGGAAGTAGGGCAGGGCTGAAGTTACATGATTAGACACTACAGTTGAGAGAGGTTGAGGGACAGGCACTGCCATGTTCCGTCTTAGCATTTATGCTATCTATCCTTGGATGGGGTGAGGAGGAGGAGGAGGAAGAGGAAAATGAGGTGGAGAGAAGAGGAGGGGAAGCTGCAAAGCACTGTCACTCCTGCTGAGCTGGTGCTTGCTAATTAAGTTGCATTACCAGGTTTGTAATATATCAGTAGGTGTTCCATATTCAAATGTAAAAATTTGTTATCTTCTAACTGAGAGATGAATTTGAATTATCCTTGTCATTGTTCCTTTCTGCTCTTTAATTGGTTCTATTGATTTCTTCTGCTGGGAAATATATCAGAACCAAGGCATAATTACCATGAAGAAGCCTTATTCCTGTTAAAGTATTAGTAAAGTATTCTGGGAGGGTTAAAACTCCACTGATGCCTGGATCCTTATTGGTTCAGTCTAGGAGTCCACCAGGTCACTAGTGCTAAGGCCAGAGACTCTGTGGGACTTTTAGTTTAAAAAGTTTGGAGGTAATGTCAACAAGATTTTTTAACTCAAAGTAACTCCCAACAAAGAAAGTTCCACTAAATTTACTGAAATCTGATCATCTAGCCTCTTCTCAAACATGTCCAGTGATGTGTTTGTTAGAATCAATGCTGTGTTTTAGTTTATTTGGTAGTAGGGTTTTTTTCCTTAGTTAGATACAAAATAATGCAACATTTACAATAGATGGTGACTTAGATTTAGTGAAATCCAGTAATTTGAACTTACTTTCCCTCTTTCTTTATGAAAGCAGTTTATCCTAGTGACCTCAAACATCCCTGGGGCTTGACTCTTTAACTGACTTTGAATTTGCTCTGAACAAATGACAGCTTTTGTCAAATGTTCGGATGAAAGGAAAGACAAAGCATTTCCAAGAGCTACCAACCTAGTGACTATTTTTTAATAAAAGCAGATCATTAACTCAATCAGCAACTTTCTACTGAGCACCTATTCTGTATCAGCTATGGTCCCAAATTTGGATATATATTTACAGTGAAAAACACAGATAAGTTCTTTCTTCTTAAGCTTTTTCCTTCCTTACTAGATCATCACATATCTTCACTGTTGTTTTTCTTTCTCTTATGCTCTTCTTTTTAGTTTGAAGTTATCACTTGATAGCTAAGACATAATATTTACAAGAGCAACTGAACTGATTCTGCTTTCTACTGGTTGTTAAAACTGTACCATTTTCCCTACCTTCTTTTTTTGTTCTGAATGTACTAATCTTGGTTCAAATTTTCACATGAATTTTAGCTCATATCTTGTATTGCTTTCTAAATATTGGTGTTTACATAACCTCATTGTCGTTTATGTTTTTAACAGTTGATGGTGGTAATCATCTTTCTCCCAGGTCCCCAAGCAACAGGGCATTTTGACTCTTCAGTTTTCCTTATGTCCAACACTTGGCCACCAGTCCTTCTGCTTAGGACTCTCTGTTGAAAGTTGGAGAACTATAACCCAATTGATTTATGTCAAAGAAAATGGACCAACTCATATGATTGGGAAGTTCACTGATTTTCACTATGGTAGGACCTAAAGTCCCAAAGATATTAATAGGAATCTGTCTTTTTGCTTTGTTTTTTTTCTATTTCTTTTCATTCATGGAAGGCTCTTTAGCTTGGTCACCCCCCTCCAAAAAAAAAAAATCTGTTTTCTGATAGCATCAGTCCTCAAGAGGATATGATGTTTTCATTGGCCAAGTTTGGGGTATGTGCCCACTCAAGCCATACGGCCTGAAATGGTAACAGGTGTCTCCTCAAGGGAAGATCCATCAGAGCTGTTATGAGAAGAGAGGATGGATACTAGGAAAGTGAAAACTCATCTCTCTCCCCAGGGTCTCATGTCTTACACGTCTCCCTCTGTAGTGTTGTTTGTATTTGCTCTCCTTTCCCCGTTTTCTCTGCCTCTGTCTTAGCTGAGTTACGCTAGAGCTTCTCCTAGACTGATGAAAAGGGTTCTTAACTAGCCTTCTAGGTTTTGGTTTCATCAGCACAGCCAATGTCACACAATTTCATGGACGCAGATTGTATAAAGGTCTATATGCAAACACTGTGCCCCACCCTGGACTCGACTCTCTTCCCATCTCCACTCCCTCCCATGTGAAACTCCCAGAGGAATCTTCCAAAGTGTAATTCTGAATGTGTCAGAATCTTCAAAAGACCACCAGTCTAGGAAGAGTCAAAAAAGTCATTATGTAGAAGTGGCAGAGAGATACCATATTTAAAAGGTGGAGACGGAAATGGATAGAACAGTGAGAAAAAATGGCTGTACTATACAGCACTAACTAACTGAGGAAAGAAACACAGAGGCTGCTATGTGTGTGCGCTCAGTCGGGTCCTACTCCTTGCAACCTATGGACTGTAGCCTGCCAGGCTCCTCTGTCCAAGGAATTTCCCAGGCAAGAATACTGGAGCAGGTTGCCAAACACAAAGCAATACAAGAAATGTCCACTAACCACAAAGAATTCTTGCAAGACGATAAAAATGGGAACCTTACAAATATCAGTAATATATACCATTATGTAGGAAGGGCCCTAGGAGGTCCTGTCCGTATTTAATAGATAACTTGTGGCTGGAATGATGAGGGACAGCATCATGATAGAGATGGTCTTTGAACTGGCCCTTGACAAACAGGAGCAGGGGGTTTGCTGGCTAAGAGGAGGTGAGGAAGGGGCATGACTGGCAAAGTGAATGGCTCGAGCAAAGACACGGCAAGTTTGATAGAAGGTTGGAGAATGGGCACTTTCCCAGACTGGTTGTGTCCTAGTAGCTGGAGACAGATTTTGAGACCAAGTTTATGCTAAATTGTTGAAAGTATTGGATTCGGGCGATGATGGAGAAGTGTCATGTGCTGAAAAAAGAAGTAAAATAAAAAAGAATGCAGCAATAGAAATAAGGGCAAATATATTTTGTTGGGTTGGATTAATTTGAGGGGGCTTTTTTCTTAGTGTCTACAGAAGCTGGAATCAAGATTTCTGGGAGAAATATCAATAACCTCAAATATGCAGATAATACCACTCTTATGGCAGAAGGTGAAGAGGAACTAAGCAACCTCTTGATGAAGGTGAAAGAGGAGAGTGAAAAAGCTGGCTGAAAACTCAACATTCCGAAAACTAAGATCACGGCATCCAGTCCCATCACTTCATGGCAAATAGATGGGGAAACAATGGAAACCGTGAGAGACTTTATTTTGGGGGGCTCCAAATCACTGCAGACGATGACTGCAGCCGTGAAATTAAAAGATGCTTGCTCCTTGGAAGGAAAGCTATGACAAACCTAGACAGCAAATTAAAAAGCAAAAAGCTTACTTTGCTGACAAAGGTCCATATAGTCAAGGCTATGATTTTTCCAGTAGTCATGTATGGATGTGAAAGTCGGACCATAAAGAAGACTGAGCACCAAGAATTGATGCTTTTGAACTGAGGTGTTGGAGAAGACTCTTAAGAGTCTCTTGGACTGCAAGGATATCAAACTAGTCAATCCTAAAGGAAATCAGTCCTGAATATTCATTGGAAGGATTGATGCTGCAGTTGAAGCTTCAAAACTTTGGTCACGTGATTCAAAGAGTCAACACATTAGAAGAGACCCTGATGCTGGGAAAGATTGAAGGCAGAAGAAGGGGACAACAGAAGACGAGATTGTTGGATGGCATCACCGACTCAATGGACGTGAGTTTGAGCAAGCTCGGGGAGATTGTGAAAGACAGGGAAGCCTGGCGTGCTGCAGTCCATGAGGTTGCAAAGACTCTGACATGACTGAACGACTGAATAACAACAACAAAGAAAGGATATTCTTGACTGTAAGCTGAGTTGACTAAGTGGTCTACTTTATCCTAGCATTGTCCTTGTATCTTTTTAGAGTTTAGTCTAATCAGATTTGTTTTGTGAATTAATTCTTGGTTAATAGAAAACTAATTGAGTAGATATATATTGCCTTCAGCCCTGGGATTTCTTTGGAAGGAATGATGCTAAAGCTGAAACTCCAGTACTTTGGCCACCTCATGCAAAGAGTTGACTCATTGGAAAAGACTTTGATGCTGGGAGGGGTTGGGGGCAGGAAGAGAAGGGGATGACAGAGGGTGAGATGGCTGGATGGCATCACGGACTCAATGGATGTGAGTCTGAGTGAACTCCGAGAGTTGGTGATGGACAGGGAGGCCTGGCATGCTGCGATTCATGGGGTCGCAAAGAGTCGGACACGACTGAGCGACTGAATTGAACTGAACTGAGCTGATATTGCTTTTGCTTTAATGTGATATTGTTTCCATGTATTTATGGAAACACATGGCATTCAATATACTTTGCTATAAAAATTCTTAACCACAGTTTTAGAAGCATGCTCGAGTAAAGATGTGGTAATCTGAACAAGAAAAGAAGTACAATCTGAAGGGCAAGCAGATATTTATCAGGTGGCCCGTAGGGTCATTTTCTATGCATTTTCTATGCTTTTAAGAGAGTGAGTAGGAAAGTGGTCTGAGCTCTTGAGGTCCAGCATGGGGAGCCCATTTTCCACTTCTGTGCAGCCGGAACCCTCCTGCCTTCTGTGGAAGGGGGTGGGTCTGTGTCTTAGCAACCAGGACTCCTGCCTCCAGAATAGAATGAGCACATGGGCCCCTGGGGCCAGCCTGATATTGAATCCTTATTCTTGGCTCCATCTCTGCTCCTACCTTCCCCACAGCCAGGCTGTATTTGTTTGGGATTCTCTGTTGTAACTGAGGCGGTCCCAGGCGGGCTATGCAAGGTCGTGGAGCCGCCGCAGAGAGAGTTAGCAGAGAGATACAGTGTGGGCCCTTTTTGCACGCTCAGTGTGGGGGATAACTTCCCAGCTGGCCTGAAAGGTCAGCCAGGGGATCTCCTTTGTGAAAATATAAAGGAGCATAAGTTGCTGGCTATTTCTTTCTTCATTTTCTCTCTCCCTTTCACCCTGGGACTGGGAGTTGGGTTATACTTGCCAGGATCATTCCTTCCTTGTCAACTGACTGCCTCTCTTTCTTCCCTTCTCAAAAGGAAGGATGGGTTTCTTGGCTGGATTTCTGATAGCTTCTGAAAGGCCTTCCATTCCCTGCTGACAGAGGCTGGCTTCGGTGCGACTGGTGCGACATGCCAGGATATGTCAGGACTTGGCCCCAACGTGTCCCAGGAAACACACTCCAGCAAGGCAGTCCTGCAGTTCACTGCAGCGGGGAAGGAAGTGGTGGTGGCCCTAGAATGCATCTGTGTGAGGTGGGCTCCATGGCCAATTTGGGCGGCTTCCCATTCCTCATGATGGCAGGCCACCAGGATGAGGTCACAGATGCCTGCTCTCTGATTCAGATTAGTTCAGAAAGTGCTGGGCAACACACAGATACCCAGATATCCTGAAGGGAAGATTTATTTCTGTAAGACCTTTTCCAGCTCCCAGACTGTATTTCAACAATAGCCTGCTCCTGCTTTCCCTTATGTTCTATTGATAGGGTAGGATTAGGAATAGACCTTATTAAACCAAAATGTAGATGCCTCTGCCCCAGTTCATCAGAAAAACGGATAGTTATCTGTCGGTTGGAAATATTTCGGGACTTTGGTTGTAAGGTGCTAGAGTGGCTAGATACCCCTGTGGCCTGCATGAAGGAAGCCCAGCACTGACCCTTTGTAAGAAGGAAGTACCCACTGCAGGTTAAGAGAGTCGGACAAATGGTCAATAGGTACATGGAAAGATGCTCAATTCTGCTAATTGTTAGAGAAATACAAATCAAAACCACAATGAGGTATCACTTCATACCAGTCGGAATGGGCACCATCAAAACATCTATAGAATACAAACTCTGGAGAGGATGTGGGAGAAAGGGAACCCTCCTACGCTGTTGGTTGGAATGTAAATTGGTGCAGTTACTATGGAAAATGGTATGAAGGTTCCTTAAAAAACTAAATATAGAGCTACCATATGATCCAGCAACCTCACTCATGGATATATATCTGACAAAAAAGAAAATTCTAATTGAAAAAGATACACGCACCCCAACATGCTCACAGCAACACTATTTACCCATAGCTGAGATATGGAAGCAAACTAAACGTCCATTAGCAAGTGAGTGGATAAAGAAGTTGTGTTTACATATATTTTTTTTTTCTTTAAGGCCGAGAAAGAATCAAGTATTGCTATCTGCAGCAATATGGAGGGACCTAGAGAATACTAAGCTTAGCAAAATAAGTCAGAGAAAGACAAACACTGTAAGGTATCACTTATGTATAGAATCTAAAAAAATAATATAAATGACTCTGTAAGCAAAACAAAACAGACTCACAGGCATAGAAAACAAATTTATGGTTATCAAAGGGGAGAGAGAGGGGAGGAGGGATAAATTAGGAGCATGGGATTAACAAAGTACCACACAGAAAATAGATAAGCAACAAGGATTTACTGTATAGCACAGAGAATTATATTCAATATCTTTTAATAACCTACAATGGAATATAATCTGCAAAAAAAAAAAAAAAACCCAGCAAACAACTGAATCACTATGCCATATGCCTGAAACTAGCACAATATTGTAAATCAACTATAATTTTAATAAGTAAAAAAATACTAGTAGTGCTCACCTCACAGTGGTGTGAGAAGGACTAATCAAGGGAATGCACACAAAGGGTTTAGAGCTTGGTGTTTAGTAAGCACTCAAGAAGTGGTAGATACAGTGCTTATTAAGGGAGCAGTTCTGCCTTTATTGTTTGGCCCTGATTAACCAAAGGAGGACGAACGGGACTCCACACACATTCAGCCGCTGTTGCTCCCACAAGCAGTCCTGGCAGCTCTTAACCAAACAGCTCTTACAGAGGGGGCTAATTTAACACAGTATTAATTTTAAGATGCAGCTGGGTCATCCCCAGGCTCCCGTGCCTTCCCGCTCCTGTCTGGCACACTGCCCTGCAGAGACAGTCCTCTCTGTGATGTCCAGATGGACCTCAGGAGGGTGTTTGTGACTCAGCGATCAAAGGGTTGTTAATTTTACACTCATATCACTTTAACACACGTTTTAAATGGTCTCATTAGCTTTTCTGCTGATATCCAGCTTTGAAATTATTGCTTTGCCTGCAGAGCCTCTGCGGACATGAGCTCTCATTTTTAGGACTAACGCCCCCGCACATCCATAAATCTAGGATGGCTGCCATTTGGGCTTTCTCTGTGTTTCTCTGTGTTTCAACCCACGTTTCTTGTGTCTCCTGCACTGGCAGGCAGGTTCTTTACCACTAGGGTCACCTAGGGAGCCCGATTCTCTCCAAAGCCAGTCCTAATTGTCTAAGGAGCCCCAGGTAGGAACTGACACATGGAGAGGGAATCTGGGCAATATTCTGCAGACCCACAGTTCCTTAGGAAGTAGGGCAGATTTGTTAACAACTGTCTGATACAGTCTAGCCTTTTTTTTCTTTTTCATATTTAAGCATTGTTCAAAAGGAGTCATTAATGACATTTGAATATGCTTTTAAAGATGGTACATCTTAAAATAAATCAATTTGTTTGATAGATCCTTATTACAGAAAATTTAGATATAGAAAAGAAAAGAAATTATCAGTCATTGGTAATCCCACCATCATTAGCATTCTGGTCTTTTTTCATTCTATGTGCATATAAATGCATGACAAAATCCAAACTGGAGTATAAATAAAACCTTTTTTACTTCCATTTCCTTCTCAACCTTATATAATAAGCATCTCCCATAATTTACATATTCTTTGAGAATAATATTTCAAAAGCTTTGAACAGGTTCTAGAACTTATATAGTAAGTGCTTAACAAATAATAACTATTCCTATTTATCATAAAGTATCTCACTGGATGAAAGGACTGTAATTTATTTTCCCTTTCTGATTGTGATGAAAAGTTAGTTTGCTTCCCCCTCATTAGTATAAGCACTTGTACCAAGAACTTTTTGTAACTAAAATTGTGTCTAAGTTTCACATTAATTTCTCAGGATAGATTCTAGCTAAGGAATTTCTGGATCAAAGCTTAGGCCATTTTAAGCTTGTTATTTCAAATACAAGCTTATTTGGATTTCAAATACAAGGGCTTCTCTGATGGCTCAGATGGTAAAGAATCCACCTGCAATGCAGGAGACCTGGGTTCAGTCCCTGGGTTGTGAAGCTCCCCTGGAGGAAGGCATGGCAACCCACTCCAGTATTCTTGCCTGGAGAATCCCTACGGACAGAGAAGCTCAGGGGGCTCCAGCCCATGGAATCGCAGAGTCAGACATGATTGAGTGACCAAACACATTTCAAATACATGTCACTAATTTGCTTTCCTAGAATGGGTATACCTGTTTAAATTCTCGCAGCGGTGTAGGAGAGGGTCCATTTCTTCTTACACTGAACTTGGGTGATCCTTTGACTTCGGCAAGCAGCATTTTATTTAAAACACAGCCTCAATGACCCAGGAGCTTCTTATGAATGGAAAGACTCAGCAAGAAGGCAACTTGGCCTTGACATAATGCCAGTGAGATCCGGGAATTACCTCTTCGGGTACACAGTTCTGAGCTACCACCACTCTGCCCTAATCTGGTGCTTGTTCTATATCCCTGAGAATGCTTGCATTTCTCTTTATGTAATTTTCACCCCACTGGTGATGGCTCATTTAGCGTCCATCCTCCCTGCTGGACTGTAAGCTCCATGAGACCAGCTCTCTTTCATAACATTACGGTCTAGCCCAGAGCCTGGTCCCCGACGCACAGTCAGTATTTGTGAATGGAAGAACTACAGCTGTATGTCAGCATGCCATAAATTAAGAGCTCTGAGCTGAATCATCCTCCTGTGGCTGTCTGTGTTTAAAAATGGAAAAAGTGTTTCTTAGATATGGTTAAACAAAAAAGCAAAGTTATAGACATTGTGTACTTTATGATATCTCAGTTTTGCAAGATGGAGGGAGAAGTAGGGAGAGACAGAGATGAAGAGATCTTCAGAGGCGGAGAGACCCAGAGTGTTATCAAAAGTGGGGTCCAGCTGCTCACCACGCTGGATCCAATAAAATGCCCAAGTGACACTCAGCGCCCACAAATGGTCCTCAAGGTCAGATAACATCAGAACCAACTGGCAAAAATGCCTAATAGTACTTCGTGCTCAAAAGAGAGGTTTCCCTGAGTGCCCATCCAAGGACTTACTCAGTCCTGGAGCTCATCAGCTTGTTCAGATTCATGTTTCCATTCCACCAAGGAAAGGCATACATTAGCAGCCACTGCTCGGCAGGGGAGAAACAGAGACGATCCCCGAAACAAATGGTTTGGGCAGCTGCCAGGAACGTCCCCCAAGTCCCCCTCTCGAGGCCAGAGAAGCACAAACAGCAGGATCATCACCACCATCCCGGCACATCACCATGGCCAATGGCCTTTCTTGGGCAAACCCCAGGAGCCAGCTGTCTCGAGAGTACAGCCTCTCGTTGGGCACCAAAAACCTGCTAGCAAAAGTGGAGTCCAGCTGCTCCCTGTTCTAAAGCCAATAAAGAGGCCAGGCTGGTGGAAAGGAAGGTTGGCTTTATTTCAGAGGCCAGCAATGAGGTGGGGGAGACTCCTGTCCAAAGGCTGGCTCCCCCCGCTGACAGTCAGTGGGCGAGGACTTTCATAGATGGAGGGAGTGGGCTATGTGCAGAAACAGCACAATCAGATCCGACAGTCATCTTGAAACTGGTCATCGGTAGTCTGATCAGTATCATCCTGATTGTTTTAAGTACAGTCAGTCTTCAGTTCCAGGGTCGGTTTGTTTCCATTTCTTTGAGGCCAGTTTTTGGATTTGTGGCAGCTGACATCATGGCTGGTCTGGTCACCTTGTAATTAACTTCTCCACCTGGTGGGGGTTTCAGTATCTATAAGACAGCTCAAAGGATAGGGCTCAGAGTATTACCTGTAGCCCATGAGGAGGAACTAAAGGATTTTGACTTTGCAAATAAAGTATTATTTGGTCTCATTTGACTGTTTTCTTTCTTTTCTGCATTTTCTCACTTCTCTGATTAAATTTACTCTTCAACTAAAATTTTTCTACAGACAAAAGTCAGGCTGAGGACACGAGGGAGCAAAGACCATAAGGTCCTGCTCCTTTTCAAGAGAAAAGACTAAACCCTGAAATATTAATCATGGTCATTGCAGCCTGGTAATAAGGTTTTCTTTTTTGTGTTTCTGTTTTCCAAAAATGTTTATTATGCCCATGAATTAGAAATGTTTTTTAATTAACATTATTATCAGGTCTCAAATACTTTGAAATCTGTGTGGTATTATGGTGACTTGGCAAATTTCACCTTATTTATAGAGTTCCCTGGTGGCTCAGACGGTAAAAGCGTCTGCCTATAATGTGGGAGACCCAGGTTCGATCCCTGGGTCGGGAACCCTGGAGAAGGAAATAGCAACCCACTCCAGTACTCTTGCCTGGAAAATCCCATGGACGGAGGAGCCTAGTGGGCTGCAGTCCATGGGGTCACAAAGAGTTGGACATGACTGAGTGGCTTCACTTTCACTTTTCATCAGCCAGAGTCACCTTATTTACGTATGCTGTTTTCTTCCCAGGGCTGTAACTTTTATTTTAACTTAAAGAACTGGGGTTAAGAGAAGAAAGAAAAGTTTACAAAGCTCCTAGCAATCTAGAAGCTGATTTTTTTCCAAACCAGCAAATCTCTTTGGGAAGGTGAGAAATGATTTTGCTGAATGAAGAGGGGATCTAAGGTCACACTAAATAGAGGTGTTGCTTTTCCCAGAGTTGGCTGAAAAGATCAAGTGACTTCTTCCACTGAGAAGTTACAATTCGATGATTAACAGAATTTCCTCACCACTTTAAGAACTTTAATTCTTATTCCCCCAATTGCTTGGCCTTAGTGCCTTCTCTCTTCTCCAGGGACCAGCACTCAGAGATCCCAGATCCCAGGAAGGAATGGCAGAGACGCAGTTTCCAGGGCAAGATTTCGCACTAAAGGGGAAGCATACGAGAGGAGACTGGGGGCAAGGAAAAAGTAGTCTCTGATCCATAAGGGCTTATAATTTATTCAATGTGGCTTTTACTGTTTGAAAATTTCTTTCCACTGTTACCCCCCAGCCCCCAGGGAATATAGGATCCTATAGCTATAAATGCATAGTCCCTGAAACGACATACTCCCTGAATTTCCTGATATCATATAAAAGAAAATATATAACTCTCTTCATCAGACATGAGTTAGAACATGTGTTCCTCTTTCTGCCTTAATTTCTGGCATTTGTGAATTAAACTCATTGCTTCAGCGCAGTGACTACGTCATCCTGAATGCTTTGCATATTACCCTTATCTCCTGGTGGATAAGGTCTTATTTACTTGGTCCATCTTTATGTGGACTTGTAATTCACCTCGTAAATTATTCTAATCCACCATAGATGCCCTTTGGTGTTAAAGTGTGATACAGATGCATTTATTCATTTATTTATTCTATGGGATGGGTTAAGGATAAGCTGCAGTAATAAAAGTGAAGCCCCATTCTTTCTTATACACACTCCCACTGTGAGTGGCTCAGGCTGGCAGGTGAGCAGGGGCCATGGGTGTGGCCACGAGTCCTTTGGAGAGTCGGGCTCCCAAGGTCTCCATGACCTGCCATATAATGGGATGATGTCATTGAATGATCAAGGGTGAGCCATAAGAACACCTGTATCTCAGCCTATGGGAAGTTGAGAGAGAAGAATTTCAGGGCAACTTGCTTATCTTTTTAAAAAATTAAGAACTTTTTAAAAGTTATTGTAGGTTTACAGTAAAATTGGTCAGAGTACAGAAAACTCCCATATCCACTCCCCCACCCCATTCCCATTTATGAACATACTTCCCACTTATGTACAACATGGATAGATCATTATCAACCAAAGACCCTAGTGGTTTACACTAGGGTTCACTGGTGGTGATGTACATTCTATGGGTTACTGTAGAATCACAGGGAATAGCTGGCCTAACCTCTGTGCTCTGCCTACTCCTTCCTTCCACCAACCCTTGGCAACTACTGACCTTTCTTTCTGGCAGCACCAGCGTGTGGGATCTTAGTTCCCTGACCAGGGATCAAGCCTGTGCCTCCTGCATTGGAAGCTCAGAGTCTTAACCACTAGACTGTCAGGGAAGTCCAACCACAGATCTTTCTACTGTCTTCATGGCTTTGCCTTTCCCAGAACCTCAAATAATCAGAATCTGCAGTATGTAGCATTTCATACTTTTCAGTATCCAGCCTTTTCCGATTGTCTTCTTTCACTTAATAATATGCATTTAGGCTTCTTCCGTGTCTTTTCATGGTTTTGTAGCATTGAGTAATATTCCATTGTCTGATATACCATAGTTACTCTTCTCAACTACCAAAGGATATCTTCATTGCTTTAAAATTTTGGCAATTATGAATAAAGCTGCTATAAATATTTGTGTACAGGTTTGTCTGTTTTTTTTTTTTGGCCTGGGCATAGGTTTTTCTATTTTGTCTATCTTTAAAAACCAGCTCTTAATTCATTTATTTATTTATTTGATTGCACTAGGTCTTGGTTGTGGCACAAGGAATCTTTAGTTGCAGCACGTGGGATCTAGTTACCTGACCAGGGTTCGAACCCAGGCGCCCTGCACTGGGAGCATGGAGTCTCAACCACTGGACAACCAGGGAAGTCCCTTCATTGACCTTTTCTGTGGTCTTTTTAGTCTCTATTTTATTTATTTCCTCTCTGATCTTTGTAATTTCCTTCCTTCTAACTTTGGCTGGGCTTCCCTAGTGGCTTAAATGATAAAGAATCTGCCTGCAATGCAGGAGACCCAGGTTGGATTCCAGGAAGATCTCCTGGAGAAGGGAATGGCAACTCACTCCAGTATTCTTGCCTGGAGAATTCCATGGACAGAAGAGCCTGGCGGATTGCAGTCCACTGGGTTGCAAAGAGTAAGACACAACTGAGCGACTACCACACACACACAAATTTAGGGTTCTTTAGTTCTTCTTTTTCTAGTTCCTTAAGGAGTTAAAGTAGGTTGCTTATTCAAGATCTTTCTGTTTTTTCTTAATGCAGACATGGATCTCTATTAACTTCCCTCTTAGAATTATTTTTGCTGCATCCCATAGGTCTTTAAATGTTGTATTTCTATTTTCACATCTCTCAAGATATTTTTAAATTTCTCTTTTTATTTTTTCTCTGACCTGTTAGTTTTTCAGTAACATGTCACTTAACTTCCACATATCTGTGAATTTTCCGGTTCTCTTCTTGTCACTGATGTCTAGTTTATTATCATTGTGGTCAGAAAAGATGCTTGATATACTTTCAGTCTTCTTAAACGTATTAAGACGGGTTTTGCAGCCTCACCTATGGTCTATCCTGGAGACTGTTTCATGTGCTCTTGAGAAGAATATGTATTGTGCTGCTGTTGTGGCTCTCTGTATCTGCCCATGCCTGCCTGCCTACCTGTTAAGCCACTTCAGTCATGTCTGACTCTTTGCAATCCTAGGGACTGCAGCCCACCAGGCTCTCCTCTGCCATTGGATTCTCCAGGTAAGAACACTGGAGTGGGTTGCCATGCCCTCTTCTAGGGGATCTTCCCAACCCAGGGATCAAACCTGTGTCTCTTATGTCTCCTGCATTGGCAAGCAGATTCTTTATCTGCCTGTCCTTCTTTCCAGTTTTAGGGGCAGTGGTTTGCCTTCTGATCTAACTTCTTCGACAGACCGAGTTATTGATTTTTCTGTTTGTTTAGTTTTTTACTTGTTAGGCTGGAGTGGTGACTTCCAAGCTCCTTACATGCTGGACTAGAAAGCGGCTTATCTTTCAGGTTAGAGATAACGTGGAAGTTGTGTCCATCGCTTCTGTTTGCACCCATGGCCCAGACTTAACCACAGAGCCACCTAAGCTGCAAGGGAGATTGGAAAGTGTAATCTCCATCACATATAAAATATTTTTGGTTATCCACTATATGCTAGCCATTGTTCTGGGCACTGGGGATACAGCAGTATTTGTCTGTTCAGGTTAGAGAGGGGTCAACTTATGAATGAATGAATGAGTAAATTACTTAAATAGCTGATTTGTCAGTTGGTGATATACATGATAGAAAGGAACAAAAGGCAGGGCAGAGGGGACAGGGAGAGTGGAGAGTAGAAATTTCAACTTAAAATATAACAGTTGGGGATGGCCCACTTAAAAGGTGACATTTCAGCACAGGCCTGATGGAGGTGTGGGAGTGATTCAGGGCTATACCTGAGGTGAAGAATGTCCCAAGCATAGAGAGTAACTTAGTCCAGAGGCTCTGGGGAGTGGGGGGTGGGGGTAACGTGCTGGCATAAAATGAGGAGCAGCCAGAGGGGTTGTTAAACAGAAAGGATGGTAGGGCTGAGGGTGAGGATTCAAAGCAATGAGGTGAGTCCTTGGGCTGCACTGTGTAGATAATGATCAAAATCTTATCAATTTGTTTCAAAAGTAGTTATCAAGGACCCATTTTTCATTCATTTATTTATTCATTAAATAAAACTATTGTTCCCCTCTTATCTGCCAGACCCATTATACATGTGGGCAATATAATAATGGGTTAGATAAAGACTTGCTGTGAATCAATAAAGAGCGATAAGGCCATGTCCACACAGAGGCTAGATTCTCTCTGGTGATAAAGCTTATCTTTTAAAAATAGAAAATGTTATCCAGTGTGATGGGTAATCTTATGCATCAACTTGGCTGGGGCACAGGATGCCCAGATATCTGATTAAGCATTATTCCTGGATACATGTATATGTACGGCTAAGTCCCTTCACTGTTCAGCTGAAACTATCACAACATTGTTACTTGGCTATACCCCAGTATAAAATGCTTTTGGTGTTAAAAAAAATATAAATAAATAATATGCACAAAAAATAAAATATAATAGAATACTTTAAAATATTAATTTTAGATATTACATTAAAAGTATGGAGTTAAGTGATTTCTGTTTTTATACCTTTATTTGCAAACTCCTATTATACAGAGCTCTTCTATAAGGAAAAAATTGCAGTCACAAATACAAAACAAAATAATTTGCAAAAGATAATCATTTGTCACTGAATTCGTCTAATATTTGGCATGAGAAGTATGTTACCTGAATAGATACAAAAATTATTATACCAAAAAAAAAAAGACGTTTCTGGCACTAAGGTGAGTGCTCTGAGAGATGTGAATCCAGAGGAGAGTCACGTTTTGGGGATTCACAGAGGGTTTCTGAAGGAGACCAAATCTGACCTGAGTCTTGCAGGATGAGTGCAAGGGATGTAGGTGGAAAGTGGAGGATAGTATTCTAGGGAGTCAAAACAGAATGAGAAAAGGCACATGAGGTGAGGTGACACGAAGGGGACACCCCCTCCCCATTCCTGTGGCTTCTTCCTGCATGGAGGAAGCGCCCCTGTCTCACTCTGTCCACTCTCTCTCTGTACTTCTCTTCCAGAGAAGTGAATTCTCTGTTTTGTTTTGTTGTTGTTTTGTTCGGCCACACCACGTGGCATATGGGATCTCCCCTGACCAGGGATCAAACCTGTGTCTCCTGTACTGGAAGCTCGGAGTCTTAACCACTGGACCACCACGGAGGTCCTGCAGAAGTAAGTTCTGATTGGAGAATTCTGAAACTGGAGTGGATTCTGATGAGTAAATCTGAGAACTGCTTGGCTAACTCTCTTCTCTTCCTGATAGGAGTGAGCTGTAGATAATGGGCACAAGGCTGTCTTTCTGGGGTTCATTCACTTCAAGGAAGGCCCCCCCATCTACATAGGAGTCACCTTCTCCAGTATGGACTTTATCAGTGTCAAAGGGGGTGTCTTGGTCTTTCACATGCGGTTCCTTGTTGTATTACTCAACTGATCCAGCAGGGATCAGAGCTCTAGCAAGGAAGGCAGGTGCTATGTAGTGGGTCTTCTAGAACCCACATAAAGGGGATGTAAGGTGTGCAGAGAGGAGGGTCAACAGATTTGGAAGAGCTGGATCATAGAATGCCTTTGTCTTAACACCTGTTTATGGGGTCCACTGAATTTGGTTCTAAATTGGGGATTAACCTGCTTAGAATTGCTTTCTATTTTGAGTCCCTCTGGCAACAGTATGGATTTTGGGGAGGATGACAGAAATCAGATCAAAGGCAGGTAGGCCAATCTAAAATGTATATTGGGAAGGCGAGAGTCCTGGGTCACCGCAGCATCATCCACTGCAGCTGTGACGGTCTCTGGGCAGCTCCATGGCTGGCCACCATGGTGTTTCCACAATGCGATGCACAGCACATGTGGATCATTGAAGAGGGACCATCCAGGCTGCACTGACGTTACCTGATAACTGGGTTCACTTCTCAGAGGATGTTGAGCCAAAAGACACAACTAAGGTAAAGAGTGGGGGAAGGAAGGATTTGTTACTTGCAGTCTTTGATTGCTGCTGCTGCTGCTAAGTTGCTTCAGTTGTGTCCGACTCTGTGCGACCCCATAGACGGCAGCCCACCAGGCTCCACCGTTCCTGGGATTCTCCAGGCAAGAGCACTGGAGTGGGTTGCCATTTCCTTCTCCAATGCATGAAAGTGAAAAGTGAAAGTGAAGTCTCTCAGTCATGCCCGACTTTTAGCGACCCCATGGACTGCAGCCTACCAGGCCCCTTCGTCCATGGGATTTTCCAGGCAAGAGTACTGGAGTGGGTTGCCATTGCCTTCTCTGGCAGTCTTTGATTACTTGAGGAAATTACTCTTCCCTACTCAAAGAGCTAAGGTTTGGAGAGGCAGACTAGATGGCAGAGTAGAAGGACCTTGAGCTCACCTCCTCTCACAGGCACACCAGAATCACAACTAACTGCTGAACCACCATTGACAAAAAAGACTGGAAGCTACCCAAAAAAGCTATTCTACATCCAAAGACATAAGGAAACCACAATGAGACAGTAGAAGGGGTGCACTTGAGATACAATCAAATTCCATACCTTCCAGGTGGGTGACCCACAAACTGGAGAATAATTATATGACAGATTCTCTCACAGGAGCAAACGTTCTAAACCCCAAGTCAGGCTTCCCAGCCTGGAGGTCTGGGATTGAGAGGAGGAGCCTGGGGAGCTGGGGGAGGGAGCACTTGGCATCAATAGCCAGTGGGGCTTGATTATAGGAGTTCCACAGGGTTGGGAGAAACAGAGACTCCATTCTTAGCAAGAAAAAAGTGAAAGTGAAAGTCGCTCAGTTGTGTCTGACTTTTTGTTACCCTAGGCTCCTCTGTCCATAAAATTCTCCAGGCAAGAATACTGGAGTGGGTTGCCATTTCCTTCTCCAGGGGATCTTAATGACCCAGAGATAGAACCCGAGTCTCCTGCATTACAAGCAGACTCTTCATCATCTGAGCCAAGCTCAGAGGGTGCACACAAAGTCTCATGCACACTGGGACGCAAAGCAACAGCAGTGACTTCATAGGAACCTGGGCCGACCTACCTACTGGTTTTGGGAGTGTCTCCTGGGGAGGTAGCGGGCAACAGTGGCCCTCTCTCAGATCATAAAAGCTGGTGGTGGATTTATTAGTAGTATTCATCTTCCAGCCCCTCGCTGGAAGCAGACATATTGCTTCGGTAATTAGCATGAAGACCTGGTCCCACCCAATATCCTCTGACCTGTGATGCTGAGATGCCTCAAACCAAACAACAAACAGGGCAGGACACATCCCCACCCTTCAGCAGACAGGCTACCCAAAACTCCCTGAGCCCACAGCCACCTCTGCACCCCTGCCTGGACACAGCCCTGATCCCCAGAGGTCCAAGATCCAGCTCCACCCACCAGTGGGCAGGCACAAGCCCCTCCCACCAGGAAGCCTGCACAAGCCTCTAGACTAGCCTCTCCCACTAGGGGGCAGACACCAGAAGCAAGAAAACTACTATATTGCAGCCTGGGAGCTGAGTCTGCAAACACAGCTCAGAACCTATGCTGGGATCAACTGGTCGTTGGCCCTTGGGAACGTACTGCTGGGACAAAGAACATCATCTACAGAGAGCCAATTCTTCAAGGTCTAGAAACATAACTAAGCCATTCCCTTTTCCAGGGGATCTTTCTGGCCCAGGGATTGAACCCAGGTCTCCTGCATTGTGGGCGGATTGTCTGAGCCACCAGGGAAGCCCTAACTAAGCTGCTGCTGCTGCTACTGCGTCGCTTCAGTCGTGTCCGACTCTGTGCCCCCATAGACGGCAGCCCACCAGGCTCCCCCATCCCGGGGATTCTCCAGGCAAGAACACTGGAGAGGGTTGCCATTTCCTTCTCCAATGCATCAAAGTGAAAAGTGAAAGTGAAGTCGCTCAGTCGTGTCCGACTCCTAGCAACCCCATGGATTGCAGCCTACCAGGCCCCTCCGTCCATGGGATTTTCCAGGCAAGAGTACTGGAGTGGGGTGCCTTCTCTGCTAACTAAGCTACTGCATACATAAAAATATAGATAGAAATGTAAACAACATAAGACAGCAAAGAAATATGTTCCAGATTAAGGGACAAGATGAAACCCCAGAAGAACAACTAAGTAAGTTGAGACAGGCAATCTGCCCGAGAAACGAGAGTCCTGAGCTACTTTGGGAGAAAGTGCAGACGGGAGCCTGACCCAGCAAATGTCTAGAAGACCATATAAACAAGATTGAATGATCGGCCAGTTGTAATGCCATGTATTAGTGGGAATAATTTGTGATGTGTCCCAATTCTCTGACTTCAGTAGCCACTTCAGTTCAGTCGCTCAGTCATGTCTGACTCTTTGCAACCCCATGAATCACAGCACACCAGGCCTCCCTGTCCATCACCAACTCCCGGAGTTTACTCAAACTCATGTCCATTGAGTTGGCAATGCCATCCAGCCATCTCATCCTCTGTCGTCCCCTTCTCCTCCTGCCCCCAATCCCTCCCAGCATCAGAGTCTTTTCCAATGAGTCAACTCTTCGCATGAGGTGGCCAAAGTACTGGAGATTCAGGTTTAGCGTCATTCCTTCCAAAGAAATCCCAGGGTTGATCTCCTTCAGAATGGACTGGTTGGATCTCCTTGCAGTCCAAGGGACTCTCAAGAGTCTTCTCCAACACCACAGTTCAAAAGCATCAATTCTTTGGCGCTCAGCTTTCTTCACAGTCCAACTCTCACATCCATACATGACCACAGGAAAAACCATAGCCTTGACTAGACGGACCTTAGTCGACAAAGTAATGTCTCTGCTTTTGAATATGCTATCTAGGTTGGTCATAACTTTTCTTCCAAGGAGTAAGCATCTTTCAATTTCATGGTTGCAGTCACCATCTGCAGTGATTTTGGAGCCCAAATAAATAAAGCCTGACACTGTTTCCACTGTTTCCTCATCTATTTGCCATGAAGTGATGGGACCAGATGCCATGATCTTCATTTTCTGAATGTTGAGCTTTAAGCCACCTTTTTCACTCTCCTCTTTCACTTTCATCAAGAGGCTTTTTAGCTCCTCTTCACTTTCTGCCATAAGGGTGGTGTCATCTATATATCTGAGGTTTTAGATATTTCTCCCGGCAATCTTGATTCCAGCTTGCGTTTCTTCCAGTCCAGCGTTTCTCATGATAAGTGGTTTGTAATTTCAGTTACCTCAAAAGTAAACACAAGAAAAGGATCCAATCTGGGGCAGGTGAGGCAATAATGAATTTAGTTTGGACCACACTGATTTTCGTGTCTGAGATCTCCAGGTGAGATGTCTACAGACTGGAGTTGGCTATGAGTCTCAAGTTCAGCAGTGATATCAGTATTAAAGATTTGAATTTGGAAGTCACCAGCAAAGGGCCATGACTGTGTTGAATAGTGTAGGAAAATGAAAGAGTGGGACAGAAAGCAATGTCCCACTTGTGGGGAGTGGGGGTCCAAAAGTTTAAGACGTTGGCAGAGGAGGAAGACTGAGAAACAGGATAAAAAGCAATGATCAGAGATGTAGGGGGAGACTCATGAGATGTCAAAGAAGCAGAGAATTTCAGAAAGAATTGAGTGAGAAATAGTGTCAAACACAATGGCCTGAGTAGACTTAGACGGGGAGTGTCCAGTGGCATTGGCAATTTGGAGGTGATGCTTTTTAATTTTTTTTTGGTTTGTTTTTTCCCTTAAAAAATTAATTCATTTATTTGGCAGCGTCATGTCTTAGCTGTGGCATGCAGAATCTATTTCCCTGACCAGGAATCAAACCCAGATTCCCTGCATTGGGAGCGAGGAATCTCAGCCACTGGACCACTAGGGAACTCCCTGGAGGTGATGTTTTTGAAAGTGGTTTGAATTGAATGGTCTGGTCAGAAGTCAGGTGGCAGTGGGTGAAGAAGTGAAGACCCCAATTACTGGGGCTATTTCAAGATGCCTGACTGAGAGGTCAAGGGGGTGTCAAGAGAGACTTTCTCCTCAAAAGGTGAATCTTGATGTATTTATAGGCTGAGGGCAATGAACTAATAGGACACAAGAAAGTGAATTTATAAAAGAAAGGGGAGTATGGATGGAACAAGATGCCCAAGGGTAAAGGAGATCATGAGTACAAAGCTGGGATGGGAGTAGGAAGTGTGCATGTGTGCACGCGCGTGCAGAGGCGGGTGGGGATTATCTTGAACTCGAGATGAAATATGTATTTCCCTGAGACCTGAAAAAGAGTGAAAGGTATTTCTTTCTTTAACATTTATTTTTATTTATTTTATTTGGCCACACCAGGTCTTAATTGCAGCATGCAGGATCTAGTTTCTTGACCAGGGATTGAACCCTGGACCTCCTGCATTGGGAGTGAGGAGTCTTAACCATCAGGCCACCAGACAAGTCTGAAGTGAAGGGTATTTCTAAATGAGATAAGCATTGTTTTGTTGTTGATATTTGGGTGGAGTTTGGAGATGGAGGAAGCAAAAGTTCATACTGGTGGCCTTGGTTTTCTCAGTTAAATAGAAAGCAAGGTCATGTGCTGAGAGAATGTTGGGGCTTGAGAAGGGAGTGAAGGTCTGACATGAACACCAGGCAGAATGAGGGGTGATGGGAGACAGTAACAATGGAAATGTTGATCTCCCCTGAAGTTGGCTGGGTTAGGACTGGAGGCTCCTGCAGACTGAGTGGAAGTGGAAAGAGCAAGAAGTGCAGTGGTCCATGAAATACTAGTGATGATAATGAGGGCATGAAAGAGAAGTGGTTGGCAGCAGATAGCAGTACTTTTCAACGACTTAGTTCTAAAACAATAACTGACACGTGAACAGCTCTCCACATTTTAGGACATGTTTTTACAGACCTATTTCATTTGTTTCCATAGCAGCACTATGAGGCATATGTTATTATTTTCCTGTTCCCCAGAGATGAAGTGAGACAGAGAAAGTGACTTCCTCAAGGTCAGACAAGTAGTAAAAACAAGACTTCAAACTAGATATTTGGTCTCCAAGCTTCACACAGATAGGACTGGATATTTAAGGGCATGGATGATCCAAGTCAGAGATAAAATATATGCCTTGGGTTGATTTTTCTAGGAGGAAGGATGAGTTTTCTCTACTTGTGCGCCAGGGCAACCGGCTGGCTCGCTGGCATGAGGTTTACATCATGGTAAATCTCGGCTTTAGTGGGCTAACTGACCCCCAGAGCCCACAGAGGTCCATGCATGCCCTGTCTTAATCCACACCTCCATGCTTTTGTACTTGTTGCCCTTCCATCTAAAATACCCTCCCTGTGGTTGTCTCCTAGCTAACTCCCATATCTTTCAAAACTCCCCAACCACCTGTCCTGCAGGTTGAGCCAAAAGCCCTATTTTGTGCTCTTCATCAGACCCTGGGCTCTTCTTTAGTCCGTCACATTGAACTTGTCACCTGTACACCTGTCTCCCTCACTTGACTAAGAGCACTTTGAGGCCAAGAACTGTGTCTTATGTCTCTGCATCTCTGTATAAAGTGTTCAGCACAGTATTTGTACCCTTATTTGGTGCAAATAAGGTCAGTCACCTGCATGTATGGAAAATATGACCCTTTAGTGCAGCTAAAAGCACGTGTTAGTCCATCCCATGGTCAGTCTGAACACAGCCTCACTCTTCTTTGTGGAGATGACAAGATCTGGCAGCTCTTTATCAAGAGCTTTCCTCTCTTCCACTGAGACTTGTCTTCTGTTTTACCTTGAAAGGTTTAGAAAGTATCCAGAAATTGACCACTTTCTCCCACTTTTACTACTACTACTACTGCTGGTCCAAGTCAATATCATCTTTTTTTTTTTTAATGTTAATTTGTTTATTTATTTGGCTGAGCTGAGTCTTACTTGCCACACTCAGGATCCTCCGTCTTCATTGCAGCATTCAGGATCTTTCGTTGCAGCATGTAAACTCAGTTGAAACTCAGTTCCCTGACCAGGGATAGAACCCAGGCACCCTGCACTAAGAAGCCACTGGACCACCAGGGAAGTCCCTGAACAGCATCCCTTGCCTGGATTATTGCAACAGTGTCCTAACTGCTCTCCCTGCTTTGGCCTTCCCAGAGTGCTACCCATTCCTAGCACAGTGCGGAGCGATGCTGTCAGCGTGCAGGTCAGATGATGTTCCTCCTCTGCTCAGTGTCTCCCAGCTCACCCAACGGGGAAGCCCAAATCTTTTCAAGTCCATTCAGTGCCCTCCATGATCTAGACCCTGTGAGCCTCTGATTCCACCTTCTACTCAACTACGTTGGTGTCCTCGCTGTTTTTTACACACCAGGTCCCCTCACCCCAGGACCTTGCCTTGCCATTCCCTTCCCTAGAGTCCTCCACCAGATTCCATCATCACCCTCTCCCTTCCACCCTCAGCTCTCTTACTCAGCTACATCCCCCTTTATATCCCTTCTTATAATCCTTTTATTTTTATTTTTATTTTTGGCTGCACCACGCGACTTGCCTGATCTTAGTTTCCTGTCTGGGGATGGAACCTGTGCCCCTGGCAGTGGAAGCATGGAGTTCTAACCACTGGATTGCCAGGGAATTCCCTCCCTACTTTTATTTTTTACTTAGACTTCAAATGCTGACTAGAATACTAGGTATCTTACTTATCGATCTTGTTTCTTTTCTATCTCTCCCAGTAGAGCAGTGAATTAGAACCGCCTGGGTCATTTCTATATCCCTCATTCCCGGACGGTGTCTGGTATAGAGGAGACGATGAACATATGTTGAGTGAAAGTGAAAGTGAAGTCGCTCAGTCATGTCTGATTCTTTGCAACCCCATGGACACCAGGCTCCTCCGTCATGGGATTTTCTAGGCAAGAGTACTGGAGTGGGTTGCCTTTTCCTTCTCCAGGGAACTTCCCAACCCAGGGATCGAACCCAGGTCTCCACATTGTAGACAGACGCTTCACTGTCTGAGCCACCAGGGAAGTCTACGTTGAGTGAAGGAGTTCTAATTCAAGGCTGATCTCTTACCTCCTGGTTAAAAATGACCAGTTCTCATATTGGTTTCATATGTGTTAATTTGGTTTGTTTAACTGGAGTATATTCTTTTCAAAAGTAGAGAGCTGGTGTACACTTTATGCCTGTTGATTAATGCAAAGTGATGGCCCTCATAATTCAACCACAACAGTCTTTGGCCCATCCTCCCACTCCCTTCCCAGGCCTGGATCAGCTTGTGCCTCCTAGACCACTGTTTTCCTTTTTACTCCCTCTCTTCCTCCTGTTTCCTTGTATCAGGGAAACCTCATCACTCCTGGAGAAAAATCTTCCTTTCCATTGCTTCTGCTGATTTAATCTTTGCTTTTTAATCAGATACAAAGAGGTGGGGGTGAGAGTGGGGAATATACTCAGACCATCATACATCATTTTATGGAAGGAAAAAACCTGACATTTTCATTGGCAAATAAATTCTGGAGCTCCGGGACTGGAGAGGACCTACGAGGTCGGTTCATTCATCTTCACACCTCTGCGTCCTTTTGTGTTGAAAAATCATTCCCCAAATGCAACTGTCTAGCTTTTTCTCTGACTGTGCTCTGAAGAAGCTATTAATACTTCCGTAACCTCCTTAGGGGTTTTAGTGTCTTGGTGGAAAATATGAATGTATTATTAAAGCACCTGAAGTGCAGCAGTTATGGAATTGGAGCACGATAAATGTACAAATATACACTCAATGAATGACTCTTCTGTTCTGCTTTTCTTCTATTCCTCTCTGCACCCCACCCAGATGCATTTCATATTTAATAAACTGTCTAAGTCTTCTCTATAGAATTTTCAAATCCAAGAGAAACTTTCATCTGGATGATTTCTCCTAATCTCTTTTTAAGACTGTCCCCAAATTGTTCCCACCTGAACATAACTGTAGTCGATTTAGAAGACAGACTACACAGTCTACAGAGATTGGGTTTGAATCCAGCTCTAAAATGAATCAGTAGGGTGCATTTGGGCACTTGACTTCTCACTGTCTTTGTTTCCTCATCTGTAAAATAGATGTAAAATTGCCAAGATATGGAAGCAATCTAAGTATCCATCAACGGATTTATGGATAAAAAAGATTTGGTAAATATACACAATGGAATATTAATAAAAAAATAATTACATTTTATGATTTGCAGCAACATGGACTTGGAAGGCATTATGCTAAGTGAGATAAGCCAGAGAAATACTGTATGATATCACTTATCAAATACTGTATGATATCACTTATATATGGAACTTAAAAAAATGTGACAAACTAGTGATTATACCAAAAAAAGCAGCAGACTCACAGATATAGAGAACAAACTGGTGGTTACCAGTAGGGAGAGGGAAAGGGGGAAGGCAAAATAGGTGCCGGGGATTAAGAGATACAGACTACTAGGTATGAAATAAGCTACAAGGATATATTATACAACATGGGGAGTACAGCCAGTATTTTATAATTGCTACAAATGGAGTATTGGGCTTCCCAGATGGCACAGTGGTAAAGAATCCGCCTACCAATGCAGGCGATGCAGGAGACTTGGGTTTGACCCCTGGGTCAGGAAGATCCCCTGGAGTAAGAAATAGCAACCTGCTCCAGTATTCTTGCCTGGAAAAATTCATGGACAGGGAAGCCTGGAAGGCTACAGTCCATGAGGTCACAAAGAATCAGACATGACTGATCCATTGAGCACATAATGGAGTATAGTCTTTAAAAATTGCAAATCACTATATTGTACACCTGTAATTTATACAATATTATACATCAACTATATTTCAATTAAAAATACTCCAACTTTTTTTAATAATTAAACAAAACAGGTATAAACTCCATTCTGTGATGTTCTTGCAACCATTAAATGAGATTTAGCTTTGAAAGGATTTAATATACCACCCTGAAACTTGGTGTGTTAATCCATGAGAATGATAATAATGATAATAGGTAATACTTAATATATATCACCCACTGCATATATACCAGGCATTAAGAAGTATTTTATATATGTTAGTTCCTTTAATAGTAAATCATGGAGGAGGTTATTCCTTTCATTATCATTATGATAATCTTTTCTCATCATTTATTTATATATACATTTTTTTGCCACATGGCATTTGGGATCTTAGTTCCCTGAGCAGGGATCGAACCCACACCCCCGGTAGAGGAAACGCGGAGTCCCAACCACTGGTCAGGGAAGTCCCGCAAAGATCGTTTTAAAGGCCTATGAAGAAGGTGAGCGGGTGCTTTTTTTCTTGAAGGATCTGTTATTCATTGAATGGCTGAAGTTCACACAACCAAACAGAAAGGAGAAATGGACTGAGAGAGGAAGGATCGGAGGGCAGCGAATGAGGGAGGCTGTTTCCCGTGTTATGGCTCAGGCCTGAGTGCAGCAGACTCGCCCTCAGCAGGGCAGCGGCGTGGGCAGGGAGGGGCATCAGGGGCGGTGTGCAACTTTGGGGTCATGTCGCTCAGTTTCTGTGATTTGTGACAACCCATCTCTCCAGAAGTGAATGCGGAAGGGAGAGAGGGGGTGTGTTTTCAAGCTGCAAAAACCTCACAACAGGTCAAACTGACCCAACCAAGAAGAAGCTTGATTAGAGCTTAACAATGGCGTTAATAGTCTTGTCAAAGCACTCCCAAAATATTTGCATTTAGCTCGCAGATGGGTTTTTTTCGTTGTTAAAAAAAAAAAAAAAGCGTAATGATGATTCTCAAAGACACTAAAGAAAATTGAAGAGAAGAAAATTTTGGAAACACAACTGTATTGCAACTCATAGTAAAAGAGAAATCTGCTCCATGATAAGGCTGTAGTGGCTGCAAATCCAGATGGTTCCTGACACAAAAGGATGTGAGGTGTAATCGTTTTTGTATTAGAAGTTGGAGATGGACCATTGAAAGTAATAATGCAATTCCTGTTACCAGTTCAGGTTCCTGAGCCCTAAATGTCTTTTCATAAATTGTGATGCTCTATTGAAACTTCTGATTTGTTTTAATAACATACTAATAATTTTTAACTTGTGAAATACGTAGGTAGGTGCTTTCTGAGACATTTTTTCTTTTTTGTGAAATATAGTTGATTTACAATACTGTGGTAGCTTCAGGTGTTCAGCAAAGTGATTTGGTTTTAAATATATATATATATATGTATATATATTCTTTTAAAAATTTTATTCCATTAGTATATTACAAAATATTGAACATAGTTTCCTGTGGTATTCAGTAAATCCTTGTTGTTTATCTATTTTATATATAATAATCTGTATCTTTGCATCCCATACTCCTACTATATCCCTCCGTCCTCTTCTCCTTTGGTAACCGTAAGTTTGTTTTCTATGTCAGTCTGTTTCTGTTTTGCAAATAAGTTCATTTGTACTGTTTTTTAGACCCCACATAGAAGTGATATCCTATATGTCCTTGTGTGACTTACTTTTTTTACTTGGTGTGATAATCTCTAGGCCCATCCCTGTTGCTGCAAATGGCATTAATTCATTCTCTTTATGGCTGAATAATATTCCATTGTATATATGTACCACATCTTCTTCACCAGCTCATCAGTCAGTGGGCACTTAGGTGGCTTCCATGTCTAGGCTATTATAAATAGTGCTGCTATGAACAATGGGGTGCATGTATCTTTTCAAATTAGAGCTTTTGTCTTTTTCAGATAGATGCCCAAGAATGGCATTGCTGGATCACATGGTAGTCCTATTTTTAGCTTTTTAAGGAATCTTCATTCTATTTTCCATAATGGCTGTACCAATTTACATTCCCACCAATAGTACGGGAGGGTCCCCTTTTCTCCACACCCTCTCCAGCATTTATTTATAGACTTTTTGATGATGGACATTCTGACTGGAATGAGCTGATACCTCACTCTAGTTTTGATTTGCATTTCACTGAGAGCAGTTTTGAATGGGTTTCTGAAATACTCAGGGAGGAAACAGGAGGAACAGGACTACCTTCTGAGAAAGTCCTCCCACTTCCAGCTCCCGACAATTTTATTCCTTCAGCTCCTAAAGCCACACCTAAGATTTTCTAACCATTATTCCTTCCACCTGATGCTTCCTCTTTTTTGGAGGGACGGTGCTACATGGCATGTGGGATCTTAGTTCCCCAACTGGGAATCAAACTCATGCCCCCTATACTGGGAGCACAAGGTCTCAGAGAAGTCCCGTTGTTTCCTCTTTAGGTGACAGTTTCTCCCTTCCCATCCTCTTGGTGGTTGGCTTCTTATCCTTTAAGTTCAGGATTAACTAGCCCCCTTAAACAGGCCTTTACTGACCAGCATGAAACCTACTATGACTCCAGCTTACAGTGGGCTGGTTGTTCTGTGGCCACAACAGCTTCTTTTATTTGTTCATTTTCTTGTCAGTGGGATCTCCTACAACTCTAAGGTCCACAAGAGAAGGTGAACAGGGCCATCCTGGGACTAGCATCTGTCACAGTGATCATCACCTCATTCAAAGAAGCCCAAGAAACATTGGTTAAGTGAGAGGAATGAAAGTTGCTGCTTCCCTTTTCCCACATTTTTTCTTTTCTTTCTTTTTTTTTTTTAATTGGAAGTATAATTGCTTTGGGCTTCCCTGGTGTCTCAATGGTAAAGAATCCACCTGCCAATGGAGGAGACTCAGGTTTGATCCCTGGGTCAGGAAAATCCCTGGAGATGGAAATGACAACCCACTCCAGTATTCTTGCCTGGGAAATCCCATGGACAGAGGACCCTGACGGGCTACAATCCATGGAGTCACAAAAGAGTTGGACATGACTTAGCAACTAAACAACAACAAAATTGCTTTACAATGTTGTGTTAGCTTCTGCTGTACAACAAAGTGAATCAGCAGTATGTATACATATATCCCCTCACTCCCACCCACCCCCGTTCCATGTTTCCTTTTTATTTATCATGCACTCATGGAAAATATACTAAAGCATGAGCCCTTTTTCACCTGTGTCCTAAGATCTCTGTAGGAAATTTTCACAGCTTATTTAACTGAGAATGGGTGCCATTTGACCTTGGGCTACTCAAGACTCAGGATAAGATTGTCATGATGTATTATTATTCAAGTTAATACAGTTTGATTTAAGGCTCATCTCCATTTGAGTAGTTGGTGATTTTTCTTCTTACCTTTCAAAAGAGAAATGAAAATGCCCTCACCTGGCCCCTTAGTATCTACAAAGCAATATCTTATTCAGCATGGGGACCAAAAAAAACCACAGTCCCTTTCCTTTCTTTACAAAATTGTGAATGGTAAAGGTCAAATCTCAAGATTTTTTTAAAACTTGGAGTATAGTTGCTTTATAGTTGTGCTAGTGTCTGCTTTACAACCAAATGAATCAGCTCTGTGTATACACACATCCCCTCTCACTGGGACCTTCCTCCCACCCCACCCCCACCGCACCCCTCTAGGTCATCACAGAGCACTGAGCCGAGCTCCCGGTGCTATACACCAAGTTCCCACCAGCTATGTATTTTACACATGGGAGTGTACGTATGTCAACCCCAGTCTCCCAATTCATTCCACTCCCCTTTCCCCTTCCATCTTTACACGTCTGTTCTCTATGTCTGCATCTCTATTTTTGCCCTCCAAATAAGTTCATCTGTACCATTTTTCTAATTCCACATATATGTATTAATATACAATATTTGTTTTTCTCTTTCTGACTTACTTCACTCTGTGTAACAGACTCTACATCCATCCACAAAATCTCAGACTCTTAATAACAGCTGGATTATTGTGTCGGTGGATACCCTACAGTAGTACTTGCCATAATGATTCTCATTTTCATATTGATGAAATGATACCCAGGGAAGCTAAATAACTTTCCCCAGGCTCCAAACTTAGCAAGTGACAAGAGGCAGGATTCAAAGCCATGTGTGTTCAATGCTGAGACTCACGTACTCGACCCTATTACAAATAAACACTCCAATTGTGAATAGCATTGTCTGAGCCTACACTACCCAGAACCAGGAGTAAGCATCCTAGGAAATAAGAAAAGAAAAAGAAGGCCTTCCCCGGTGGTCCAGTGGCTAAGACTCCACACTCCCAGTGCAGGGGGCCCAGTTTGACCCCTGGTCAGGGAACTAGATCCCCCATGCCACAACTAAAGATCCTGCACGCTACAACCAAGACCGGGTGCAGCCAAATAAATATTAAAATTTAAAAAGAGTTGCCCAAGATCCCTTCCTTAGAACACATCATCACAACATGTACAAAAAAAATCCCTAAATGCACCAAGCTAGGGCAAGCCTGACACTTCCTAGTGCTTACCTTCTTGGTGGACAGGAGAATGAAATGACAGGGAAAGGTGGGGCTAATTGGAGAGACTTTCTAGAAGGTACATGTCATTCAGTAGATTTCAAAGGAGAGAGAGGGATGAAGGAAGGAAGCATACTAGTGGGGCTTCCTTAGTGATCACTCCTGGCCCTTTCATCACTATTAGCTGTATGGCCTTGGGGTCCTGGCCTGACATAGAGCCAGGAAGGATGACCAAGATATTAATCACTTGTCTTGGTGTAGCACTACTGGCCTAGGGATTCGAGGCACCTACAAGCGTCAAGATTCTTGAGGAATGAGGGTGGTGAGTTTCAGGAAAAGAGTGAATCTTCGTCTCCTCTGCTGTTGTGACTCACTCACTCCAGTGTGGCCAAAGGACAGGAGGCGGACATCAGCAGTTCCTGCCACTTTCGCTGGAGTAGGACCTGTGGGAGAATGGCTTCCAGTACGGCTGTACCAAATCTGAAGTCATAAATGTATTTTGAGTGGAGCAGGGAGCTTCTGTGCTTTTGTACAAATGGATTTCAAGCTAACCTTCCCACCTTGTTATAGAGGACAATTAATACCTGGTTACTTTTTGTAGAGAAGAGATTCACGATGCTCAGATCAGAAGAAATATCATAATGATTACTTGGGGGGAATTTTCCTGTCTATGTACCTGGGTTGAAGATAGATAACATTGTAGGTTTTGTTATAACAAAAGGAACATTGGTTCCTGCTCTTCAGAGGACCTCCTAATGCTTTGTAGGTCCTTTCTGGAGGACAAGGGCTTCCTTCTCTCAAAATTAATTCCACAAAGATCTCAGCTTCAGTTAGGACAGTTAACTCTTTAATGGCTTGGAACAGTGGATTCTGCAAAATGATAAGACAAGGAAGCAACAAATTTTCAAGGCCTCCCTATATAGCTTCCCTCCCTCCCCCAGGGTAGGCTCCATATGAATAAAAGTGTAAGTCATTTATTCTAATTTCTTCAAACTTCATTGACTCTGTGTGTGTGTATCCTTCTTGGACTGCGCTGTGCTGTTTAGTATGCACTTAAAGTGCATTTTAGTGGATATTAAAGGAGGCACTTGCTTATTGCCAGCATTTTCTACGAGTATCTAATTAAGTTCAGGTTCTTGTGTTAAGTATCCAGTTCTATAACGTTTATTAAGCTATCTGATTTTAATGTAATCCTACTGCAAGTAGTGATTATGTAGTCATTCAACTGCTCAGAGAAAATGCACTAAATCCCAGATGTGTAAGGTGAATTGCTTGAATGCAACTGGCCATTAGGTTTGATCATAAAACATTTACTAGAGGAAGAGAGACCATTTCAGTTTGACTTCATATCTTTAGTGCACCTACCATCAACTGATATAAGCAGAATTTCACAGTGTTTCTTAGTTTCAAACTCGGTCTCGACTGTGAATTACATTTGTCTCAATTCGTTTTTAAAAATACAATCCTAAATAAATAATACAGTTGCTTTTTTTTAGGAATTTTCTCTCAACTTCGATAACACCTTTTGTTTTTAGGGAAAATTTTTATTATTTTCTTATTTAAAATTTTTTTAACTTTACAATACTGTATTGGTTTTGCCATACATTAACATGAACACCCTCTTCGTGGGAATTCCCTGGTGGTCTGGTGGTTAAGACTTTAAGCGCTCACTACCAGGGGTCCAGGTTCAATCCCTGGTCGATCCCACAAGCCCCACAGAATGGCAAAAACAAAACAAACAAACAAAAAAAGTCCTCTTCAGCTAGGACTTTAAACTTGCACAACAGGTATATCAAAAAAGGTACCCTTAGTCCTTTTTTCCCTCACAGAGAAAATGACCCACCAGACTTGAACACTTTCAAATTCTTGTCATGGAACCCACAAATATCCCAGGTCCAAGCCCATTCGCCCCTCCTTTGACCTCCTATGACAGCAGAGGGTCCTTCCTCTTCGCACTCTCAGCTACTGTCCTACTTGGCCCCTGACGTCAGCCTCTCCAGCCTTGTCAGTAAGCTCCAGCCAGGACCTTCTTTAATCCCATCAGTCCATTCGTCACTTCCTTTCGTACTTAAATACCCTCCAAATTACTCATATTTATAAACCACCCCCCACCTTGACCCAATCCCCTACCATCCACTGCTGGCTCTAGTTTTCCCCCCAAATTCGGAGCTTCACTTCCTGAAGGGCGTGTCCTTCTCAACTGTTCCTTTTCGTCTAGCTTCCGCTCCCACCATCCTTCATCGCCTGGCTGCTGTGAACTTGCCTACGACCTCCCCGAGCTAAATGCCCCTCAGTCCTTACTGTGCTTGGCTGCTGGGTAGCATTCGTCCCCCGCTTTGGTTCCCTCCCTTTTGAAGCAGTCTCTTACCTCGGCTCCTGCAAAGCAACGCTCTCCTGGATGACCTCGTGTCTCCAGCTCCTTCCGAGTTCCTCTGTTAGTGGTCACCCTCCTCTGCGCCTCCTCCCCTTCCTCCTCCCTCTGCCCTTTCTCTTCCTCCTCCCCTGCCTCTTCCTCGTCTTTCTCCGCCTCCCTTTCCTCCTCCTTCAGCTCCCATTCCCAGCTCTCCTTCTTCCCCTTCTTCTTTGACTTGTCCTTCAAATACTCTTCGGGATTCTGTCCTTGGCTGTTTCTGACTCGGCACCCACTGTCGGGGCCACCTCTCTCGTGGCTGTTATGAGCATCTATATGCTGCTTTCAAATCTGTATCTCCCCGCCGCCCATTCATTCACACCGCAGGCAGCATGGTGTTTTGTCACACACAGATCTTCCGTCACTTCCCTGAATGCACTCATCCATATGTTCCTTCGCTTTTAGGATAAAACCAAACCTCTTTGCTGATAAAATAAAAACAAGCCCACCCCGACCCCCGCTCCCGAGGATTTGGTCTTACCTGGCACTCCAGCCTCAGCCTCTTTCCAGTCTCCTGGAATTCTACATTCCAGCCCCGCCAGACCTTCACTCTCTCTCATGGTCCATGCCCTTTCAACTCTTACCTTTCCTCTATCAGTTCTTTCTACTTGGAGTTCTCCTCTAATGGGCCACTCATATGTCACCTTCAGGCCTCTGGTCAAGAATAGCATCCTTCAAGAGAGCTGTCCTCACCTCTAGGTTAGGTCCTGCTGATTTCTGTACATTTCCTGTGAAAATATTCACTACACCTTTTTGATATTCATGTTTAATTGTTCACTGTTCTCTCCCAGCTCCTAGCCCAACGCACAGTATGCATTAGGTGCTCACAGCTATGTTCTAGTTGAATGAACAAGTTTATCTAAATGATAATAGCATTATCCCTACATATTTGAGAATTTCCACATCCCTTCAGGAAGATGGTCCTTGTGTTCTCCCATCTGTGAATCAAACTGTGCTTCAAAACCAACCTGTTCATGCAAAATAATTAAGCATTTGTGTAAAACTGGGGCGGGAGAGGCAGCAACACCAAAGTCAGCTGAGCTACTCTCTTGCTGCAGAAAACTGGGCGAGAGTTTAAATGAGAAGGTGTCTAACATCTGGCTTTCTTTCTTAAATCCTGGCTTTCTTTCCCTTGCTGGGAGGTTTGCACATACGCTCTGTAATCTTCTTGCAACATTATGATTAATAGTGATCATGACAACATTGTCCTTGAAATATTTAAAAAATATTTAGGTCCTAAAAAATATCTGGTCCAGTGGCACAGATTCCATTCTCCCAATGCAGGTGACCCAGGTTCAATCCCTGGTCAGGGAACTAGAACCCACAGGCTGCAACTAAGAGTTCTTAAGCCACAACTAAAGATCCCACAGGCTGCAACTAAGAGCCAGCACAGCCAAATACACAAATATTTTAAAAAATATTTAATGCATCCTTAAATGTGGCTGGATTAACTTTGAGACCTAGAATTTTTCAAAGCAGGGGAAACACTGTGATTTCTCATGGAGAAACGGGATTAGATATGTAGACATTAACATTATAGAAACACTTCTAGGATACCTTTCGTTGTTCAGTCACTAAGTCGTGTCTGACTCTTTGTGACCCCATGAACGGCAGCGCACCAGGCTTCCCTGTCCTTCACTATCTCCCAGAGTTTGCTCAAACTCACATCCATTGAGTCAGTGGTGCTATCCAACCATCTTGTCCTCTGCCCATACTCCTTTTGCCTTCAGTCTTTCCCAGCATCAGAGTCTTCTCCAATGAGTCAGGTCTCTGCATCAGGTGGTCAAAATATTAGAGTTCCAGCTTCAGCATCCATCCTTCCCATGAACGTTAATATATACGAGTTTCATATAAGTGAAAAAAATCTTTTCATGTACCTGCTTCTGGGTGAGCAACAGGTGATGGGATGCAGTCTTCCTGGGGCCACGGGGATGCAGCTTCTGTCCGGGTCTTGTCATTTTGTAAATATATTTGCCTGAATATATATATATATATATAATTAGCTTGATGTTTTCCTTGTCTATAACAGGACCCCAAATACTGAGAAATCTCAGTCTAAGATAAAGAAAATGTTTGGTGAGAATCCAGAGATGACATTTACTGAACCATCAGAGTGTAGAGAACCACCCTGATCTCTAGCAGCACACATTGGGTAAATATATACATAAATAATATCTATTTATTATTATTCACTCATATATAAACCTACACTGTTTGGTGTATTTCACTGTTGATTCTAAAATACGTGCCTAGGAACGGAACAGTGGAGCTTTAAAGGCAGTTAAAAGGGAAGTAGCAGGGAGGGTACATCGTCGCCAGCCTGGCTGAGCAGCAAGATTTTCTAAAGACACAGGAGGGAGTAGATGACCTTTCCAGAGCCCTCTCGTCCGAAGATTTTATGATTGCATGCACGTCCTCTGTCTAGACATGAAGGGTGGGTGCTCCTGCTTTTTCTCTGGTAACATAGGGAAAAGTGTGATTGCTCCACCTACAGTCACATCGCAGAAACTACTCAACCTCAGCCAGAAAAATCAACAAAATCACAAACAAAACAGGGGAGAAAAAACCCACCGAGAACACAATTCCAGAATCTGTTACAAATAGTATTCTCCCCAAATTACATTTGCATTTAGTCCAGGCTTTCAGAGAGACAGTAACTTCCATATTCTGTGTTTTGCACAGTTATCAGCATTCATTCATATGCTTAATGCCTAATATGTAAGACCATTTCACGAGAAAAGGAAGAGATTGAAAGTTTGGCCCTTCTTTTGACAAGTGAGGAACAAAGACCTGGACAAGTAAGTTAGGTGACTGTGGTTACTCTGTGACTAAGTGAAGACCCAGGTGTTTGACTACTGATAAGACAGGGGTGTGAAGATTTCTCTCCTTCCGAGACTGATCCAACGCTGCAGCGCTGTCATCAAACATTATACCTCAGATTATTTCTCCTTTCATTCTTAGGCCCTGGTCCTCACTCCTCTGTATTTCAGGCCACCTGCAGGCACCTTGTCCCTTCTCTGGCCTCCTCACTTCCTTACCTCTGCCCTTATAAACTCCCATGCAATTCCATAAACTTGTCAGCTCTTACCAGGCTCAGGTCACACTAAAGACCTGCCCTGAACACTCTTCTCCAGTCACCACATGACTTTGCTATTTCTCTCTCTCTCTCCACTCAGGTCTCTTCAAACGTGTTAGGTAGTTAGAATAGGAAAAAGGAGTCCAAGATGGCAGTGGCTGAAAGACAAAGAAAGAGAAAAGCCTGTGAAAATGGAACAAAAGAAAATCCGCGGACTGAAGTGAGGACTTTAGGTGAAACAAATATGCCCCCTTCTTGGCTAGCCCAATTTGCATAAGGCAGGCTCAGAAGGGAGACAAAACATCTAAAAAGAGGATTGAGGCCTTTCCTTTGGGGTCAGCCCACCCTCATGCCTTGAGGGTGTGTTATCCTTTGTTTGCCAAATAAAACTCTGAGCTGTAACCGAGCTGTAACACTGGTCCACCATTTCAAATATTTGCTGTGGCAAAACAGAACTATGGAAATTACACACTCCCCCAACAGTCACTCCTTGCCGAGATCTTCCTTAACCACACTCCCTAAAATAGTGAGTTCTTCATTCATTTTATTTTTAAACCATCAGTCAAATATACTTTGAAACTTTACTTTGAAATAAAATTCATATATTGAGACTTACAGGAACCACAAAGCATTCCTTAAACTTCTGGAACTCCAGCACATGCAATCTTCCCTCCTTGACCCTACCTGATGGTGGCAAGACTGAACTGCTGAGAAAGGGGGCGAGGAAGAGAGAAAACCCTTCCCTTCAAAGAGAATGTCCCTTTGATTCCTCATTCTTCATCCTGACCAAGTTCTAAGGTTGGGCCCTACATCTTACATGTTTCTCCATCAAGGAGCACCTAATTTTCTTTTCTTCCCCCATTCCATTTTATTTTTTGAATTTTTATTTTTTTTTATTTTTGTTGTTTTGCAGAGGCTAAGTTGTGTCTGACTCTTTGCTACCCCGTGGACTGCAGCACTCCAGGCTCCTCTGTCCTCCACTATCTCCCAGAGTTTGCTAAAATTCATATCCATTGAGTTGGTGATGCCATACAACCATCTCATCCTCTGCCACCCTTTTCCTTTTGCCTTCAATCTTTCCCAGCATCAGGGTCTTTTCCAATGAGTCAGCTCTTTGCATCAGGTATAGTTGATTCACATTGCTTTAATTTTTTTCTGTACAGCAAAGTGATTCAGTTATATATTCGTTTTCATATTTTTTCCATTATGGTTTATCATAGGATATTGAACTGTGCTACACAGTGGGACCTTGTTATTTATCTATCCTACATATACAAGTTCGCATCTGCCGACCCCAGACTCCTACTCCATCCCTCCCTCCCCGCTGGCAACCATATATGTTCTCTATGTCTGTGAGTCTGCCTGTTTCATAGGCAAGTTCATTTGGGTCATGTTTTAGATTCCACATATAAGTGATATCATATGCTATCTGTTTTTATCTGACTCACTTAGTATGATAATCTCTAGGTCCATCCATGTTGCAGCAAATGTCATTGTTTCATCCATCTTTATGGCTGAGTATATTCCACTGCATGTAGGAACCACATCTTCTCCATCCATTCATCTGTTGATGGACATTTAGGTTGCTTCCATGTCCTGACTATTGTGAACAGTGCTGCTATGGGCACAGGAGAAGCAGCACCTAATTTCTAATTGTGACTCAAGTGGCTGGAAACCTAGCACCCCAAAGAAGGCGGAAACTTCCCAGGCCAGCTCTTAATCAGAACTCTGATGAGCAAATGCCTTAATTTCCTATAGGATGGGGCTTCAAATGATGGAATTTTATAAGAACTATGCATAACTGCCCAATAAATATATCAAGGCATTATTTTTTCTACAACTTCAGCACCACACAAAAAAGTTTACAATTGGAGTGCTATCTCTAGCATAGTTGTTTTAGAGAGAATCTGAATATCCAATTTATGATATTTTTTCTCTCTGTTAACATTCTCACCCAAGTTATTCCAGCCTACAAACTCTCAGTTTGACATTGAATAATTTACCTTATATTTTTGTATTTTGATATTTTCTAGGTGTGACCTTTTAGTTTCTACTTAGGTAAGTCCCTTTAACATTTCTTGTAGAGCTGGTTGGTGGTGCTGACCTCTTAGCTTTCGCTTTCTGTAAAACCTTTGATCTCTCTTTCAAATCTGATTGAAAGCCTTGCCAAGTAGAGTATTACTGGTTGTAGGTTTTTCCTTGTTATCACTTTAAATATAACCTGCCACTCCCTTGTGGTCTCTAGAATTCCTGCTGAAAAGTCAGCTGATAGCCCTATGGGAGTTTCCTTGTTTGTAACTTGTTGCTTTCCCCTTTGCTGTTTATACTATTTTCTCTTTAGCTTTACTTTTTGCCATTTTAATTACAGTATATCTTGATATGGTCCTCTTTGGGGTGATCCTGTGTAGGACTTTTTGTGCTATGTGGACCTGGATGTTTCCTTTCCCAGGTGAGGGAAGTCTTCAATATATGTTCCCTGGGACTTCCCTGGTGATTCAGTGGCTAAGAATCCACCTGCCAATGCCTGGGACATGGTTCAATCCCTGGTCCAGGAAGTAAGGTCCCACGGCTGTGAAGCAACTAATCCTGTGTACCACAACCACTGAGTTGAGCCCATGAGGCACAACTACGGAAGCCAGCATGCCCTTGAACCCATGCTCCACAACAAGAGAAGCCACCACAATGAGTTCAAGCACCATAACTAGAGAGAAGCCCCTGCTCACTGCAACTAGAAGAAGCCCTCATCCAGCAACGAAGACCCAGCACAGCCAAAAATAAATAAAAATTTTAAAAGAATAAGTTTTCTGTACCAGTTCAGTTCAGTCTCTCAGTCATGCCCAACTCTTTGCGACCCCATGGACTGCAGCATGCCAGGCCTCCCTGTCCATCACCAACTCCTGGAGCTTACTCAAACTCATGTCCATTGAGTCAGTGATGCCATCCAATTCTCTCATCCTCTGTCATCCCCTTCTCCTACCTCCAATCTTTTCCAGCATCAGGGTCTTTTCCAGTGAGTCAGTTCTTAGCATCAGGTGGCAGAAGTATTGGAGTTTCAGCTTCAGCATCAGTCCTTCCAATGAATATTCAGGACTGATTTTCTTTAGGATAGACTGGTTGGACCTCCTTGCAGACTAAGGGACTCTCAAGAGTCTTCTCCAACACTACAGTTCAAAAGCATCAATTCTTCGGTGCTCAGCTTTCTTGATAGTCCAACTCTCACATCCATATATGACTACTGGAAAAACCATAGCTTTGACTAGATGGACCTTTGTTGGCAAAGTAATATCTCTGCTTTTTAATATGCTACCTAGGTTGGTCATAGCTTTTCTTCCAAGGAGCAAGTGTCTTTTAATTTCATGACTGCATCACCATCCACAGTGATTTTGGAGTCTAAGAAAATAGTCTATCACTGTTTCCATTGTTTCCCCATCTATTTGCCATGAAGTGATTGGACTGGATGTCATGATCAACATTTTTGAATGTTGAGTTTTAAGCCAACTTTTTCACTCTCCTCTTTCACTTTCATCAAGAGGCTTAGTTCTTCTTCAGTTTCTGCCATAAGGGTGATGTCATCTGCATACTGAGGTTATTGATATTTCTCCCAGTAATCTTGATTCCAGCTTGTGCTTCTTCCAGCCCAGCATTTCACATGATGTACTCTGCATATAAGTTAAATAAGCAGGGTGAAAATAGCCTTGACGTACTCCTTTCCCAATTTGGAACCAGTCTGTTGTTCCATGTCCAGTTCTAACTGTTGCTTCTTGACCTGCATACAGATTTCTCAGGAGGCAGGTAAGGTGTTATATGTGTGTACACACACACACACACACACACACACACACACACACACTCTGCCCCTTTCTTCTCCTTCTGGATCCCTATAATGTGAATGTTCATAAACTTGATGTCGTCCTTTTCTCGTATTAGACTGTCCTCAAGTTTTAAAATTCTATTTCCTTTTTTATGTTTAGCTTCAGTGATTTTCACTTGTCTGTCTTCCAGTTCACTGATCCATTCCTCTGTATCATCTAATCTAGTGTTGATCCCTTCTAGTGTATTTTTAATTTCAGTTATTGTTCAGTTCGGCAACTTCCCTGGTGGCTTAGAGGGTAAAGCGTCTGCCTGCAATGTGGGAGACTCAGGTTTGATCCCTGCATTGGGAGGATCCCCTGGAGAAGGAAATGGCAACCCACTTCGGTACTTTTGCCTGGAAAATCCCATGGACGGAGGAGCCTGGTAGGCTACCATCCATGGGGTCACAAACAGTTGGACACAACTGAGTGACTTCACTTCACTTCATTGTTCAGTTCTGTCTGGGTCTTCTTTATATTTTCTAACTTTTTGTTAAAAACTTCTAACTTCCATCCTGTTGATACATTCATCTCCCTGCCGCCACCCCAGTTCTTTGAGCATTTTATGATTAGTATCTATCAGGTAGATTGCTTACCTTTATTTCGGCGAGTCCTTTTGCGGTTTTCTTTTGTTCCTTTGTTTGCTACATATGTATCTGTTACCACAGTTTGCCTAATTCACTGTTTTTATTTGTAGGTGAGTTGTATTTCCCCAGTCTTGGAAAAGTGACATCTGTAGGAAATGTCCTGTGGGGTCCAGCAGTGCTGTCCCCTCTGGTCACCAGAGCTATGTGCTTTACAGGTGCCTTCTATGTGTGCCGGGGTCCAGCCCCGGTGGATCCAGGGTAATTCAAAGTGGGGATGGAGTTGGCGAGGAGAGACTTATTTAATTAGAGATATAAAGAGAGATTAGGAAAGAATAGTGTAGTAGCAAAATTAGTGGAGAAAAGAGGCTGAATAACTTGGTTTATGTGGAGAACCAATAAAACTTCGAGACAAGGGGTTTGCACCGTCTCCGTAGGCCACCGGCACCCACTTGAATAGCGGAGGGTGCCCCGCCTTGGGCTCCCTCTCCCGTGGGTCTTAGAAGCCAGTGCAAATAAGTAGACACGGTGAGCCTCCATGCTCCAGATGGGAATTCAGCCAGAAAAACAAGAAAAGACAACACGGGGGAGCCAAGTGTCAGTGCCAAACCCACAACTTTATTTTCAAAAGCAGCTTATATACCCCAAGTTGTACATAAAGAAATAATGGAATATGCAGAATTATGCCGGGGCAGCAGTCCTGACCCTTATTGAGACCAGGCTTTCTTTTTGCATACCTTCCCGTATACAAAAGGTCTTAGGTGGTTTTACATCATCTTCTGGCCAGGGGGCCTGTTAACATTTTTATGGCTCTTTTCCTAGATAAATGTCTATCAACCAGAAAACTCTTTTTCCCTTGAAGTGTTTTTTCTTTAATCTGCATCACCCTCAAAGTACTAAATAAAGTTACATTCCTGTAGCACAAAGGTGCAGTGGGTTATAACAAAGAAAGTACTTAACTCAGAGATCTAGTGTTGCTAATACCAGGACTACTACCTATTTTTTCTACATGCCAACTATATCAACAAATAAAAGATATGAAAACTTGGCAGCAAGTATTGGCTCAACAGTGAAACCTTAATCAGTCCTATTCTAATGATTTTGACTCCTTGGAAGCCCCTACATTCCTAGGATGTTTTAAGCTTCCTGTGCCTCTCGCGGTCGGGAGGCCACAAACAATCACATGCGCAGCTGTAAGAGTCCGGCAGGCACATCAGAGGGGTTTGTGGATTGAAACACTCTTATTATGCCCAGGAGACTTATTATCTAAAAGCTCTAAATTAACTTTTTCCAGAAAAAGGTGGTGGGGAGATAGCCCCCTGTTAATGTTAGAAGAGTAGGTGAAAGGCACAATGCAGTAAGGCAGGCACACTCTGGTTTTGGGGCAGACGCACGAGCAGATCCAGCGAGGCTCCCTTAAGGCCCGACTCGCCTTTGCCTGTCGGGCCCCTTAACCTCGTGACCTTTGCCACAGGTGGGACTCCTCGTGCTGGCTCCCGGCATGTGTGGGCTGCGTGGGTTCTGCCCTTGTGACTGGCTGCCTACTGTAGGCACGCTGGCAGGTGTAGCAGGTCTCTGATCTGGTTGGGCTGCTGGTCTCTGCTGCGCAGGGCCAGATCCTTGTGGCTCTGGCTGCACAGCTGAAGGAATCCTTTTGTTGCTGGTTTGCTGTTGGGTGGGTCTAATTCTTAATTAACAAGACTGCTACAGTGCCATGATAGTTCTGCATCTGGTGGGTGGGGCCAGAGCCACATGGTCCTGAGGCTGGTACCCACCCACTAGTTGGTGAGATCAAGGGTCCAGAACTGGGTCCTGGGGTCTTTGGCTGCTGGGTGGGGGGGCCAAGAGCTAGCGTCCACCCATTGGGGCCCAAGAGGACAGAGGGTTAGCACTGACCCCCTGGTGGGTGGAGCCAGATCCCAGTCTCTGGCAGCAGGGCCCTGGGGTTCTAGGGTTGGAGCTGGCTGCAGTTGGGCAGGGCTAGGGCCCAGGAAGTCCTGGGACTGGTGCCCCACTGGTGAGTACATTGGAGCCACGATGGTCCCAGGGCTGATGTCAGCTCACTCCTTGGTGGGGGGGTGGGAGAGAGGAGGCTGTGGCCCAGGGGCTTCTGCTGATGGTGTCCACTCACTGGTGGTTGAGTTTGGGTCCCAGGGCTAGTGTTGGCTTGCTGGTGGTTGGGGCCAGGTTCTGGGCCCCATGGTGGTCTGGGCTGAGTCCCAGGGCAGCTGGAGGCTCAAGGGATTCTAAGGCAGATGGACTGCTGGGAGGTGGCATCATGTCCCCACCCAGCTAGCTGCCTGGCCGGTGGCTTCTGGGAATGGTGCCAATCGGGCAAAAATTAAACTAGATAATGCGTTTAAAGGGCTGTGTACTAGGTATTGACAAAGTTGTTACTCAATCTCCTTGAAAATAGAAAATACTTTGAACTGAGTAATAATGAAAACACAGTCTATCAAAATTTGTATGACACAGTCATAGCAGGCCTTAGATGGAATTTTGTGGCTTTAAATGTTTATATTTGTAAAGAAGAAAAAAAAAATCAATGACATGAGTTTTTACCTTAAGAAGTTAGAGGGTAAAAAAGAGATAAACCCCAAACCAACAAAAGGGAATAAAAAGAGGCAGAAATTAATGATATGGAAGACAATCCATATCATAGAGATATGATAGAGAAAAACCAACCAAGTCAGAAGTTGGTTCTTTTTCTTGAAAATAGTATATCAAAACTGACAAAGGAAGAATGAAAAACCTCTATCTATTAAGCATCTGAATTAAACTGAGACTGAAGGCGAAATATGTGAAAGGTTATCCTAGGTATAATGACAATAATCATTGAGCCTAGAAAGAGGCATTCAGTGCAATTTACATGAATAATAGGCTCTGTTAACATTTAATTGAGTGTTTCTAACTTGTTTAATTGTATTAGGTAGGCAGTACTTTCATCAACCAAGGTCATACAATCTGCAAATGGCAGACAGGACTCAAAACTATTTAACTCAGAAGCTCAGATCGTCTATTAAAATTTTCTCTGAGATGAACTACACTCTAGGTGAAGATAATATCCTCCTAGGTTAGTCACTTTTTGGCGTGAAGTGAAAGTTGCTCAGTCGTGTCCAACTCTTTGCAACCCCATGGATTATACAGTCCATGGAATTCTCCAGGCCAGAATACTGGACTGGGTAGCCTTTCCCTTCTCCAGGGGATCTTCCCAACCCAGGTATCAAACCCAGGTCTCCCTCATTGCAGGCAACTCTTTACCAGCTGAGCCATCAGAGAAGCCCAAGAATCTGGGGTGCATAGCCTATCCCTTCTTCAGCAGATCTTCCCGACCCAGGAATCAAACCAGGGTCTCCTGCATTGCAAGTGGATTCTTTACCAACTGAGCTCTCAGGGAATATAATTTTGAAGAATTTTTCTTTTACTTGTATTCAGAGCACACTGTTATTAGTAATGCCACAGAGTCATTCAACCCCCTAATTGGTATTCATATTACTAATACATGTAGGGTCAGAATCCAGGGTACTGGTGGGTTTTGCTTCCAGTGGAAGGTATGACTGAGTGAGAAAGAAAGGAGCAAGTTTATCCTTGATGTGGGGACCATTTTCGATTCCTTTCTTCTGACTTCTGACTCCTGCAAGGCACTCACCAAATGTCAGCTAATGAATAAATGAGAAATGAGTGGCTGGCTAAAAAGTCAACATTTAAGATCCTGCAGATTAAATATTTGTACCTAATGCCGTGTTTGGCACCTAGTAGGGGTTCATTAATTATTGAAGAGGATGACATCTCCACCATTTTATTAATTCATTCAGCAAAGTATTTATCAAACCTCAGCCAGGTCTTGGGCATTCAATAAGGACATATGGTTTAATATAAGGATGATTCACACATGGTTTCTACTTTATGTAAGAATCTAGATGGAGTCTAGAATTGGATACATGTAACTATGACAGATGATAGAAACCAGTAAATGCTGATATGACTGCCACTCAAGTGTTTTGAGTTTGAAGCTAGGAAGACAAAGGAAGCTCTTTCCCCGTCAAACTGGTTTCTCTAGATTTCCTCTGTCACGTTCTACTTGGCAACCTCATAGCCTCAAACTTCTCTTCTCACTGAATTTATCCTAAATCTTTGTTCTAATTTGTCTCCCTATCTCCATCTTCTCAGACGTTATCTCTGTTGAAATACTCTGCCTGCACTGTAAACTCCACGTGTCCAAAACAGAATTCATAATTCGCTGCCAATCTATCCTGGCCTTTTTGAAGATGAGAGAGGAAAAGAAAATACACACACACACCACAATAAAGGGCGGTGAGGAATAGGGAAATTACAGCACTCAGAGACAAGGAGATAAGAACAATGACTCAGTATGTCTTCAGGTTTTGCAATGTGCTCTATACTGTCTCCATCTATTTCCCAATTCCTACCATAAAAAGGGGAAATGTGATCCTTTTCTATTTAAAAAAAAATATTCACTTATTCATTCATTTGGCTGCGCCTAGGCTTGCATCAGTGACTTGATGGACGTGAGTTTGAGGGAACTCCGAGAGTTGGTGGTGGACAGGGAAGCCTGCCATGATGCAATTCATGCGGTTGCAGAGTCGGACACGACTGAGCGACTGAACTGAACTGAGGTTTAGTTGTCATACGCAGGATCTTTGATTGTGGCATGTAGGCTCTAGTTCCCTGGCCAGGGATTGAAATCTGTGTCCCCTACATTGGGATTGTGGAGTCTAAGCCAGAGGAGCTACCCCTCGCCCAAGGTCGGGGCAGCGACTGAGAGGAGCTACCCCACGTCCGAGGTCAAGGGTGGCCACCGAGACAAACTACCCCACATCCGAGGTCAGGGGCGGTGGCCAATAGAAGCTACCCCATGTCCAAGGTCACAGGTGGCGGCCAAGAGGAGCTACACCATGTCTGAGGACAGGGGCAGTGGCCGGGAGGAGCTACCCCACCTCCAAGAAGTGGCGCATGGGCACAGGACGGTCAAGAGGAGCTACACCACGTTCAAGGTCAGGAGGGGCGGCTGCGAGGAGATAACCCTCCTCCAAGGTAAGGAGCAGCGGCTGTGCTTTGCTGGAGCAGCTGTGAAGAGATACCCCACATCCAAGGTAAGAGAAACCCAAGTAAAACGGTAGGTGTTGCGAGAGGGCATCAGATGGCACACACTATGAAACCATAATCACAGAAAACTAGCCAATCTGATCACACAGACCACAGCCTGACCTAACTCAATGGAACTAAGCCATGCCATGTGGGGCCACCCAAGAAGAATGGGTCATGGTGGAGAGGTCTGACAGAATGTGGTCCATTGGAGAAGGGAATGGCAAATCACTTCAGTATTCTTGCCTTGAGAACCCCATGAACAGCATGAAAAGGCAAAATGATAGGATACTGAAAGAGGAACTCCCCAGGCCAGTAGGAGCCCAATATGCTACTGGACATCAGTGGAAAAATAACCCCAGAAAGAATGAAGGGATGGAGCCAAAGCAAAAACAATACCCAGTTGTGGATGTGACTGGTGATAGAAGCAAGATCCGATGCTGTAGAGAACAATATTGCATAGGAACCTGGAATTCAGGTCCATGAATCAAAGCAAATTGGAAGTGGTCAAACAGGAGATGGCAAGGGTGAATGTCGAGATTCTAGGAATCAGCGAACTAAAATGGACTGGAATGGGTGAATTTAACTCAGATGACCATTGTATCTACTACTGTGGGCAGGAATCCCTTAGAAATGTAGTAGTCATCATGGTCAACAAAAGAGTCCGAAATGTAGTACTTACATGCAATCTCAAAAACAACAGAATGATCTCTGTTCGTTTCCAAGGCAAACCATTCAATATCACGGTAATCCAAGTCTATGCCCCAACCAGTAATGCTGAAGAAGCTGAAGTTGGATGGTTCTATGAAGACCTACAAGACCTTTTAGAACTAACACTCCAAAAAGATGTCCTTTTCATTATAGGGGACTGGAATGCAAAAGTAGGAAGTCAAGAAACACCTGAAGTAACAGGCAAATTTGGCCTTGGAGTACGGAATGAAGCAGGGAAAAGGCTGAGTTTTGCCAAGAGAATGCACTGGTCATAGCAAACACCCTCTCCCAACAACAGAAGACTCTACACATGGACATCACCTGATGGTCAACACCAAAATTAGATTGATTATATTCTTTGCAGCCAAAAATGGAGCAGCTCTATACAGTCAGCAAAAACAAGACCGGGAGCTGACTGTGGCTCAGATCATGAACTCCTTATTACCAAATTCAGACTGAAATTGAAGAAAGTAGGGAAAACCACTAGACCATTCTGGTATGACCTAAATCTAATCCCTTATGATTATACAGTGGAAGTGAGAAATAGGTTTAAGGGACTAGATCTGATACAGAGAGTGTCTGATGAACTATGGAATGAGGTTCGTGACACTGTACAGGAGACAGGGATCAAGACCATCCTCATGGAAAAGAAATGCAAAAAAGAAAAATGGCTGTCTGGGGAGGCCTTACAAATAGCTGTGAAAAGAAGAGAAGTGAAAAGCAAAGGAGAAAGGGAATGCAGAGTTCCAAAGAATAGCAAGAAGAGATAAGAAAGCCTTCTTCAGCGATCAATGCAAAGAAATAGAGGAAAACAACAGAATGGAAAGACTAGAGATCTCTTCAAGAAAATTAGAGATACCAAGGGAACATTTCATGCAAAGATGGGCTCGATAAAAGACAGAAATTGTATGGACCTAACACATGCAGAAGATATTAAGAAGAGGTGGCAAGAATACACAGAAGAACTGTACAAAAAAGAGCTTCATGACCCAGATAATCATGATGGTGTGATCACTCACCTGGAGACAGACATCCTGGAATGTGAATTCAAGTGGTCCTTAGAAAGCATCACTACAAACAAAGCTAGTGGAGGTGATGGAATTCCAGTTGAGCTATTTCAAATCCTGAAAGATGATGCTATGAAAGTGCTGCACTCAATATGCCAGCAAATTTGGAAAACTCAGCAGTGGCCACAGGACTGGAAAAGGTCAGTTTTCATTCCAATCCCAAAGGAAGGCAATGCCAAAGAATGCTCAAATTACCACACAATTGCACTCATCTCATACGCTAGTAAAGTAATGCTCAAAATTCTCCAAGCCAGGCTTCAGCGTACATTAACTGTGAACTTTCAGATGTTCAAGTCGGTTTTAGAAAAGGCAGAGGAACCAGAGATCAAATTGCCAACATCTGCTGGATCATCGAAAAAGCAAGAGTTCCAGAAAAACATCTATTTCTGCTTCATCGACTATGCCAAAGCCTTTGACTATGTGGACCACAAAAAACTGTGGCAAATTCTGAAAGAGATGGGGATACCAGACCACCTGACCTACCTCTTGAGAAACCTATATGCAGGTCAGGAAGCAACAGTTAGAACTGGACATGGAACAAAAGAGTAGTTCCAAATAGGAAAAGGAGTACGTCAAGGCTGTATATTGTCACCCTGCTTATTTAATTTATATGCAGAGTACATCATGAGAAACACCGGGCTGGAAGCAGCACAAACTGGAATCAAGATTGCTGGCAGAAATATCAATAACCTCAGATATGCAGATGACACCACCCTTATGGCGGAAAGTGAAGAGGAACTAAAGAGCCTCTTGAAGGTGAAGAGGAGAGTGACAAGGTTGGCTTAAAGCTCAACATTCAGAAAATGAAGATCACTGCATCCGGTCCCATCACTTCATGGGAAATAGATGGAGAAACAGTGGAAACAGTGTCAGACTTTATTTTCTCATGCTCCAAAATCACTGCAAATGGGGATTGCAGACATGAAATTAAAAGATGCTTACTCCTTGGAAGGAAAGTTAGGACCAACCTAGGTAGCATATTGAAAAGCACTGACATTACTTTGCCAACAAAGGTCCGTCTAGTCAAGGCTATGGTTTTTCCAGTGGTCATGTATGGATGTGAGAGTTGGACTGTGAAGAAAGCTGAGCGCCGAAGAATTGATGCTTCTGAACTGTGGTGTTGGAGAAAACTCTTGAGAGTCCCTTGGACTGCAAGGAGATCCAACCAATCCATTCTAAAGATCAGTCCTGGGTGTTCATTGGAAGGACTGATGCTGAAGCTGAAACTCCAACACTTTTGCCACCTCATGCGAAGAGTTGACTCTTTGGAAAAGACCCTGATGCTGGGAGGGATTGGGGGCAGGAGAAGGGGACAACAGAGGATGAGATGGCTGGATGGCATCACCAACTCGATGGACATGAGTTTGAGTGAACTTGGGGAGTTGGTGATGGACAGGAAGGCCTGGCGTGCTGTGATTCATGGGGTGGCAAAGAATCAGACACAACTGAGCAACTGAACTGAACTGAAACCACTGGACCACCAAGGAAGTCCATTGATTTTCTATTTTATAACCACAAAAAGTTTCAAAGGCAAGTCTTTCACTTAATATTCATGTGGGAGGGAATTTAAATCCGTACATCCATGAGCAATATCTGAACTCCTCTCGTCTTTCACTTGATATTCCCGTGGGAAGGAATTTAGATCCTCACTTCCATGAGCAATTTCTGAACGCCTCTAAAAGAAAACAGCACGATGTGGCGACAATGCACAAAGACCACTGTTTGTTCTACTTAACATAATGCTGCTTAATAAGGTCAGAACTTGAGAGAGCAGGCAGGGCAGAGACTAGTTTAACTACTAAGATCTCTGAGGAAACTTCCCTCATAAATTATATTCTTTCTTTTCTATTAGGTACGCAGTATTAAGAATCTAGAGGAAAGTTTAACACTCATAACTGAAGTTATGGAATTAAGAGCACTAAGACATCCAGTGAATGGATAACCTGAAATAATTTTGAGTTCATTCATTCCCTCAATACCTTTATTGGGACCCACAAAAAGAGGAAAATAAATTATATGGACATGGCAGAATGGCTAGCTGGTCAACAACTGGTGACCCTGTCCTCCCAGGAACACAGCTGGACACATTCCCCAGAATTCTTTCCAGTAAGATGGGCCACATGATTAAGTTTCGTCCAAAGCAACATGGGCACTCTACCGTCTTCCCCTGCTGGCTCCTTCAACAGAGAAAACTTTGTAAACTGGGAGAATAGCAGAGCCCAGAGATGGAAGGAACCTGGGTCTCAGGTAACTTGGAAATCTGTTCACCAACCAGAAACACCCATGCTGGACTTTACATGAGAAGAGAAATAATCTCAGGAAAGTTACCAGCTGGGTTCCAGTGTCCTTACATCAAGGACTTTTACCTGATCAAGAATAAAAGCTCAATAAATATTAGCTTTCATCATTTCAGGAAACAAGGTTTACTTCTTAATTCCTTTTTTTTCCTCAGGCAGAGAGGAAAGCAGGGACCATGGGGATTAGCGAAAAGCATTTAGATGCACTGACCAGTTACAAAATACTAAATGGTATACTGGTATGCTTAAGCAACACTGTAACAATAACTTAAACAGAAAGGAAAAAAACCAAACATTTTCTTCTGGATCCAAAGCATTAAATTTTTTGACTGGTGTCTTGTTGCTGCTGCTGCTGCTGCTGCTGCTGCTAACTCACTTCAGTCGTGTCCGACTCTGTGCGACCCTATAGACGACTCTGTGCGACCCTATAGACAGCAGCCCACCAGGCTCCGCTGTCCCTGGGATTCTCCAGGCAAGAACACTGGAGTGGGTTGCCATTTCCTTCTCCAATGCGGGAAAGTGAAAAGTGAAAGTGAAGTCACTCAGTCATGTCCAACTCTTCGCGACCCCATGGACTGAAGCCCACCAGGCTCCCCCATCCATGGAATTTTCCAGGCAAGAGTACTGGAGTGGGGTGCCATTGCCTTCTCCCTAAAAGATCTAATATAAGATATGGAATATAAAAAGAAAGTGGCACTCCCTTCTCTCTCCCCTTGATAGCAAGCATTTGGAGATATTCTAAAGTTTTGACAATTCACATCACTTTGAGGTTTCACATTGATATAAAATTTGTACAAATAATATTTTATGTTTTTATAATAGTTAACTGATACACTTTAATAAGTCATAATCAACTTTTATTGTTTACATAAATAGATTAGACAATACCTTTGCAAACATGTTTTCTCAACATACTTATATTACAACACAGAAAGTTATCTGTTAAATCTTTTCACAGAGGGAGTGGGAAGAAGTAAAGAAACAGGAGGGTGTTGAAATAAGATTTCTAAACTAATCTTCAGTGATAGGCCTAAAACATTTGGCAATTATTTCCTTTTATAGAGATCACAGGATTGTAAGTTTGAAACATATCAAAAGTGCAGTGCATCAATTTAATTAAAAACACCAGTAGCGTTAAATACATTACCTGGGCATCAAATTTCCCTTTCTACATATATTCAGTCACGTCATTTTACACCTATTAAATAACAATTGAAAACAATAACCATCAAAATTTTAAATCCCGGATCTGGATTAAATCAAGGTAGTAATAATGTTTTCTAAAATCCCAATGTATCTGTTCATCAGTAAAACATAATAGTTGACGATGTCGCCAGAGAGTAAGTTTTTCATGTTTGGAAAGACAATAATCTTGTAACACCTGCTATTAATCAGGTTACTGAGCTGATAATACATTATGATTTTTTTCAAACCTATGTTTCTACTTGAACAAAGCACAAGTTATCATATCAACACAGTAAGTCCCCTACATACAAAACTTCACGTTTCTAACCTTCAAAGATGAGGACATGCGCTCGCATGTCCCATCAGGTAAGCTCACATATCTAGCGTACACTGTCACACGCGTGCACCCTGTACAAGTGGCTGCGCTTTCGTGTACTTTACTGTACAGTGCTGTAGAGTACGGTATTTTTATTTCAAGCCCAGGATGTCTGAAGCAAGCAGAAAAGCAGTGGTGATTTAGCTGGTATCCCCTATTGCTGATGATCTGGAGCTCTTCCATCTCCCACCTCCTTGAGTTAGAACTCTCCTCGCCTGTTCAGTCGATGACAGCCCGTGAGCCATCTGCTATACTATATTACTGTACCTTTCAAGGTACTGTACTATACAAGTAAAGATGTTTATTTTTTGTGTTTACATATTATTTGTGTGAAAAGTCTTATAAATCTATTACAGAACAGTACTGTATAGCCAATTGTGTTGGTTGGGTAGATGAGCTAATTTTGTTGGACTTATAGACAAATTTGACTTACGAACGTGGCTCTCAGAACGGAACTTGTTTTTACGTAGGGAACTTACTGTACCAAATACTTAATCATTCCTGATATGAGGAATCATCTTCACATTAGTACTTCTTTGTTATGCCGTTTAGTCTTGATATCATTAAGCACAATGAATTTTACTTTAATGAATATGCACAATTAAGGCAAAAGGACATAGCCCAGTCCCCTCAATAATCTATCCTCTTACTTTAAAAAACTGCTGTTGAGGCTATACAAATTACAGATCTGCTGGCTAGAAAGACACAACTTGTCCCTTAGAGCAACATCCAGTATTTGGAGCCCGAGGTTAAAATAGTGGTACACATGGCATGTTCCCTTGATCTACCATTATGAGCATTCCTCAGCTATACCCACAATACTGATTTTTCAAATGATCCTGTTCACTTGCTATGCCTCCTAGCGGTAAAGTATGTAGATTATGTTTCCTTGATTAAAATTTTTAATAATTGGGAAATAATCTACTCAGTCTTTGTACACTCTCCATTGAATAATTTTTCATTTTTATAACCATTTCCTCCAAGGCTATTGTGCTTTTCTTCTGCCATTTTCTTCACATAATTAAGAGGTCCAGTCCCCTCAAAGGAGGAGGGATTTCTGAATGAGCCTCCAATTCTATCCCACAAGGTGAAATACTGTCCATAATTATAGTCAAAGAGCATATGGTGGTCTGTGTGATGAGCCGAGCCATTGATAAAAGGCTTTAAGAGCTGGGGAACACGAAAATCACCATCATGAATGGAAATTGTCCAGATATTGACCAAGATGTACAAGCCTAAATAAACTACCTTGTGTAACGGGAAGATAAAAGGGTATATGTGGTAAGGCAGACTCTGAAGGAAGCCGTCCAGAGGGTGAAAAGCGTGACTCGCAAATGGAGTTGGAATCTTCCAGACATGGTGAGGTTTGTGTAAGCGCTACAGAAGAAAAGACCATGTTAATGCCACAGACTTTAGCCAGTGCAACATTCTACTTAGTTTTTCAAGCTCATGCTGTGGGAAATGACCTATCTGAAAAAATCCTGTTGAATTTAGCAAATTACTTTAGAAAATCCCCAAGACAGTAAGATTTTTAGCACAGCCCTTGCAGATTCATAAAGAAGGATACAAACAAAATGTAACTGGTACCTATCATGACTAAGGCTACTTAGGTATTTAATAAGTTAGAGGAAATTCTTGAAAACGAGACAGGATTTATAGTTATCCACTGCTGAAATGTGTATTTTCTCTCTTCCTCTATAAATGAGTCAAGCTTATTACCTTATAAACAAGTCTATGATGAAGGCCTCTGTGAATCCAGTAGATCAGCATGTCAGTGAAGAAGAGAAAGGACAAGACACTAGCAGCGAGCTGAAACCAGCCTATGAGAGACAAAAGGATATGGCAGAATCAAGATTCAGCTCCTAGGATCAGTTTACTTCCCACCCCCCCCCCCACCCCCCCCCAACCCGTAATATATATTTTAACTTTCTACTTTGTATTGGGTTATAGCCAATGAACAATGTTGTGATAGTTTCAGGTGAGCAGTGAAGGGACTCAGCCATATATACACATGTATCCATTCTCCTCCAAACTCCCCTCCCATCCAGGTTGCCATGTAACACTGAGCAGAGTTCCCTGTGCTATACAGCAGATCCTTGTTGGTTATTCATTTTAAATATAGCAGTGTCTACACGTTGATCCCAAACTCCCTAACTATCTGTCCTTCCCCATCAGCAACCATAAGTTCGTTCAGAGGTTACATCTGACAGGTCCGTCTAAGGAGACAAAACAGGATACTAGACCCAAACACTGCCAACTATCTGCTTTGTTAATTCAATATATCACAACTTCCATTTCCCTTGACTCTGGGATCTGTTCATTTTCCTCTCATAAAAACTTGAAGTGTCCTATATAAAATATTTCTTAATTAAGCTATGAGGATACTTATGAAACAGAAAGAGTATACTGCTATGGTATCTTTATTATTTAAATGCTGGAGAATAATGTTATTTATTTTTCCTTTCATATTAATCTTCATAACACACATCTTTACATATGTTACCTCCTCTGCTTAGAATTTTATTTTCCACAAACTACCTTAAGCCATGGTATTATGAGCATTTACTCTGTAACCCAACTCCTTTTGAACTTTCTAACCTCATCTACTCATGTACTAACCAGCCTGGTTCACTTAGCATCCTCCCAACATCTTCAGAGTCTTGCCTGTGTATCTTTACTCAAACCTCTCTCCTTTTACTTTTATTCACAACTCAGCCCACCTTCCAAGGCTGAGCCAATTCAGCACCCTGGTGTGTGACTTTTGTTCCCTCCTCTGAAAACTAAACTTTTACTAGGAGAGCAGGGGTGCTGATGCCAGCAAGCTTGGATTTCAGTCCCAGATCCACCCCTTACTTGTCAAGTGAGCTCAGCAAATTACTGAAACTCTTCTGTACACTTAATTTACTCACCTCTAAAGGAGCATATAGTAGTACCGCCTCATAGGATTAATGTAGAATAAGATGGAATGATGCCACGTGAAAAGCTAAGAACTAAAGCTGGTACATATGAACAACAAATTTTAACTCTGTATTATTCTTACTTTCTAATACTAGATACTAGAAATGTACCTTGATGAATTCATTCCAGAATTTCACAAAACTTTAGTCACTGTAGCACTGTTTATAACAGAAAAACAAGAAATAATCTAAAGACCTAAAAGTATGGATCATTTAAATCAAGTTTATTTAAATGGATATTTATACAATGTAATTCTAAAACTAACTGGCATGAAAATATGGGCATAAACATTGGCAAGAAAAAAAAAAAAATCAGAGTCCAAACCAGCATGCATAGCAAGGGTTTCAATTTTGTGACATAAATAATGATGGATTTTTAAAAAAAAATACATGATAGGTTTTTTTTAAAAAAAATTGTCTTCTGATTTTTTTATAAGGATTGATCACTTGAGATTTATCTTTTGGGGGGAGGATTCTTGAATTCAATATAGGTACTAGGAAACAAACTCAAGGCTCCAGCTCTGACAATGCCAATCTTCTCCTGGGCACAATCTCAGCTACAAGAAAGACTTTAAAGTTGAGAAGAAATTAAAGAAATGCACGTATGTGGCAGGACACGAACAAATTAAAGTAGAATACTGAAAACAAACTGGGCTTCCCAGGTGGCACTAGTGGGAACCTGCCTGCCAATGCAGGAAACGTAAGAGACGTGGGTTCAATCCCTGGGTTGGGAAGATCCCCTGGAGGAGGGCATAGCAATCCACTCCAGTATTCTTGCCTGGAGAAACGCACAGACAGAGAAGCTTGGTGGGCTACAGCCGATATGGTCGCAAAGAGTCAGACACAACTGAAGCAACTAAGCACGCACACATAAGAACAAACTGAAGAACTTTTAATTATTTTGAAGAAAAGAAGAGGCAGATTTGACTCCTTCAAGAAACCCATCTGTGCCTGAAGTTTACACTATATACGGAAACTCTTACACCATATATGGAAACTCACCGTATGGAAACTCTCCTATGCCGTCATAGAGTCTGCTGTAACCTCTCACCTCTAGCAGGAACAGTAAAACCGTGGGGATGCTCATCCATGGCATTGACTGGACAGAATGTGCAATCTCTCGAGAGACTTGATTCTGAAAATGAAGTTTCCAATACTTACAAAGCACAGAATCCATGGTAAACAAAACTAGCACACAACTGTTCCAGATTGGATTTTGAACGTCTCTTTTATATGAAGGCACTTACCTCCAAACAGCTTCTACTAAAATGTTACTGTTTGGGCAGAGGTGTGTAAAAAAACATTCCTTTTGCAGGAAGCAAATGCAACAAATATTTTAAATTCTAAAACTTCTTTTCCCCTTCCTACAAAATCTCTATTCCAAATCTCTATTTACAGAATAATAATTTCTTTCATAATTAACTCCCATCGCCATCCCTCTCTACATTTTCCCCCTCACTCTTTGTAGTGACTGACAAATACAAGTAACTGAAACAGAAAAGTCACTAAACAGGTCTCTATCTGCTGAGTTTGGATTACCTAGTCAAAAACTATATACACAGTAAAAGCATATTTCAGCTTGTGAAAGTTTAATATTAAAACAATTATACAAATGTATACATTTATTTATTGATTACTGTCAGCAAAGAAATTCTTGTCTATGTGTTTAGCAAGACCAGGCTTACAGTTAAAAAAAAAAAAAGTACAGTTTATTTATCTGTTTAAATTAAGGAAAGGAGAGAGAAGACTAGTTCTTCCAAAAATATCCCGCTTGGAGCTGGTTTTAGAAACTCTAAAGGTTATAACCAGTTTAATCTGAAAATCTCACAAATATTGATACATCACATTGCTATTTTTACTGTAACAGTAATTAAACAATAGATAAGAAAACCACCTACCTTTAAAAATTGTGGGTGTTTCATTAATAAATGATCATACACAAAATAATAACTCAGTGTTGCAAAGAAGAAATACAGTATAAAAGCACCAAGATTTGTTACAATCAGGAGAGTGATAGCTTGTCGGAAGATGTTGTCCTCTGGCCATGTGGCTGGATATATGTACGGTGTAAAAACATAATAATCTGCAATACTGAGTACAAGATCCATCTTAGCCCCTAAAGGATAAACAGGTAACAACAATTACTTCCCCATGTTGACATTTCTCAAAGCAAAAATTTTTCAGAAAAACTATATATAAAGTTCCTGCCTTCATAAGCATATGAAGTACAAGCCTGCTGCTACTGCAATCCTGTAAATGCCATCATTAGAGCCAGAAGGGGTCTTCAATGTCATCTCTGGACTAGGGCCCAGTCTCTTCATCTTATACGTGGGGACACCAAAGCTCAGTGAGAGAAACTGGGACCCACAAAACTTCTCCAAGGCCAGGCTGATGGCTGGCATTGAGTCCAGATCTAACTGCATCTCAGTGTTTGCTTCCACTATATGCCAGAAGACAGGGTAATAGTTAGCATGCAAATAGTAAAGGTATTTAGATAAATGGCTTTCTCCTTCGGCTGCAAGTTTCAGCGGCATCTTTCTCCTAAAAGGATTCAGATTTCAGAGACTTTGCTTCAGTGCTGAGACTTTAGGTCAATTCCCTAAAGGGTTCTATGTTGTGACCACAACCATAACAGTCAGAGACTATCTATTTTTGTGACTGACCGGAACTCTCACTGATGGAACAAAAGATGTATTCTTGACCCTGAAAACTAGAATACATTTATTCCCCCCCACCCCCGCTGCCAGCTTCCCGACCTTGGGGGTTGGCAAACTGTGGTCCCACAGGGCCTGAATCCAGTGCCTGTTTCTGTAAGGAAGCTTTGTTGAAACACAGCTATGTCCACATGTGTCTATTATATTGTCTATAGCTGCTTCTCTATACTACAAAGTCAAGGTTGAGTCACTGTAACAGACACAGCATGGCTCACAAATGTTTATTATCTAGCCCTTTGAAAGGAAAGTATGCCAGCTTCAGTTCCAGATGCTTAAACTTTGAAAAACTTAAGTTGAGTCTATATTCATGATCCTGGATAAACTGTTCAGCAAATTCACAGTCAGCTTTTGTGGGCTGATCACTGACTCCGTCACTGACAATCTATTTTCTCATTTTTCACTGCACTGTTGGTAGTGAGAAATGTTCCCAGTATTCTAAACAGCCCTCATCTATAACTAAAACTTTTGAACAACAGCAACAATAAGAAAAACGAGTCCGAAAATTGCCATTGAGTGTCCAGTCTCTTAAAATCAAATTCCAGAAGTTCTTTATTTATTAGGACATTTAGCCCCTTGTTTGTGATATGAGTTGCAAGCATTTTTTCTCACATTGACATGGAAGAAAATTTATAATCAATTGACATAAATCCTTCATCATATATTGTTAATTCACTTAAACTACACCAGGTGATGAGCACACAAAGATTAAAAAGATTCAGTCTAAATCCATCTTCAAAATAAGGCAGCTATAGGAAGGAACTGTTCTATCGATTCAAGTGCTACAATAAAGGTTGTTGTTGTTTAGTTGCTAAGTTGTGTCCGACTCCTTTGGGACCCCATGGACTGCAGCCTGCAGTTCCTCTGTCCATGGGATTTCCTAGGCAAGAATACTGGAGTGGGTTGCCATTTCTTTCTCCAGTGTTTCTTTCTGACCCAGGGATTGAACCTGCATCTCCTGCATTGGGAAGTGGATTCTTTACCACAGGGCTACCCAGAAGCCCTACAAAAAAGGTACATATATGCAAACTGTACCAAATTAGAAAAGACAACAGAACTATCTCCTTTTACAACAGAAGGCTGTTGTAAGTAAAGTGAAGTACTTTGATTTGGGCTTTGAAGGACATTACCAGGGGAAAAAAAGGGGGAGGGTAATTATTTCAATTAGAAATAACAACTGCAAAGGCATGAAAGGCCATGGTTCATTCACGGCTCATGGGATGTGGCAAGGTGGATGCTTAAGAGCGTGACAAGGGTGAAGCAGAGGGAAAAAAAAAACGGTGGAAGATGAACCTGGTAAAAGGAAACTGGTATCAGACTGCTTTTGCTATTGGATCTGGTGCCCCACTAAGGAACTGAACTTTCCCTCGCACATGACGGAGGAGACACGAAAGACTTTCGATGAGGGAAGAGGTATCAACAGACCCATATTTTATAAAAACTGTTGCGTTAGGAATGTGTTGTACTGATGAGACGCAGGGAGACTGGTTGCTCCTAACTAGTGTGGTACACTAGCCTAGAGAGGATGATTGCCTGACCTCAGACAACAGCTATACAAATAGACATATTCATCAGAGACTTAGAAGTCTAATGCAAACAATTATACAGAAAGAATAAACAACAAGATCCTACTACATAGCACAGGGAACATATTCAATATCCTATTATAAACCATAATGGAGAAAAACATGAAAACCAATCATCAGAAACTAATAAAATTCTGTAAATCAACTATACATCAATTTAAAAATATCTAAGATGATTGTTTTTTTTACCTTGCCTGAACGGATGATGATGTTATCAAAATAGGGAATACTGTGGAGCTAGTGCATTTGGGTGCAACAGGAACTTTGGGGGTACGAGGAATGATGGGCTCAGTTTGGATCTGAAGTCTAATTGCTGTGGCTCACCTGGATTCCCGGATGAAAGCACTAGACTACATGCGGACATGAATCTGAAGATCAAAAGGAGCCTAGTTGCTGAGGCCATAAAGGACAGAGCAGCAGGTCACATACATTAAGTAACATCCGAAACAAACATTTAAGAAGAACCTGACAACTGAAAAGAATATTGCTATACCACTAAAAGCTACATCCCTGGTGGCTCAAACGGTAAAGAAACTGCCTGCAATGCAGCAGACCTGGGTTCCATCCCTGGGTTGGGAACGTCACCTGGAGAAGGAAATGGCAACCACACCAGTATTCTTGCCTGAAGAATCCCAGGGACAGAGGAGCCCGGCAGGCTAAGTCCATAGGGTTGCACAGAGTCAGACATGACTAAAGCAAATTAGCATACACTCACACACACATTTTAAAGGTTGGTAGGAGTTGGTGAACCAGTCTTGCATATTACCTGTAATGCCAAACAGCCATAATTCCATATACAGTAAGTCCCCTACATACGAATAAGTTCTGTTCCTAAGTCCAACAAAGTCAGCCAAAGTATCCAGTAACACAACCGGCTACATGGTACTGTTATGTAATGGGTTTATAATGCTTTTCACAGAAAGAATACACACAAAAAAACAAACAAAAATTACAACATTTTAAATTTTACCCATACAATACCTTGAAAGGTACAGTAGTACAGTACAATAGCTGGCATACAGACAGGGGGTGGCATCAAGTGAACAGGCAAGAAGCCTTACTGGCGAGAGGAGGGGACAGCAGGAGGAGGAGGGAGAGGGTAGAGCTAAGGACTGTCAGCAACAGGGGACGGAGGCGAGGCTGCAACTTCACCAACGCTGGCAGAATGCACGTTCACACCTTTGAAAATTCAAAACTTAGAGGTTCCTACGTACGGGACTTGGTGTAGTATGTGGAACAGTATCATGCAGCTAAAGATAGCTCAAACATTAACCATGAGCATTCTTTAACTTAATTTAACTTTTAATATCCGATGTAAGTAAAAACTGTAATAAGCTCTCAGTCCCTACCTATTAAAAAAACTCTTAACTGAAGACCATGCGAGTTGTATTGATTGGAATGTTCCCTGTATATAACTGCTGTGATAATAAACCGGTGCCTAGAAGGAAGGAGGAAATGTACCTCAGACCATCTGGAGGCAGCTGAGATACCGTGAGATGAAACCTGTTTTAAAGTGTTTCCAGAATATGTGGGATGTAGTAAATAGGTACTCACAAATATATTGCAGTAATTTATGACAAAGAGTATGTCAAGGCTGTAAATTGTCACCCTGCTTATTTAACTTAGATGCAGAGTACATCATGAGAAAGGCTGGGCTGGAGGAAGCACAAGCTGGAATCAAGATTGCTGGGAGAAATATCAATAACCTCAGATATGCAGATGACACCACCCTTATGGCAGAAAGTGAAGAAGAACTAAAGAGCCTCTTGATGAAAGTGAAAGAGGAGAGTGAAAAAGTTGGCTTAAAGCTCAACATTCAGAAAACAAAGATCATGGCATCCGGTCCCATCACTTCATGGCAAATAGTTGGGCAAACAGTGGAAACAGTGGCTGACTTTATTTTTCTGGGCTCCAAAATCACTGCAGATGGTGACTGCAGACATGAAATTAAAAGATGCTTCCTCCCTGGAAGGAAAGTTATGACTAACCTAGACAGCATATTAAAAAGCAGAGACATCACTTTGTCAACAAAGGTCCATCTAGTCAAGGCTATGGTTTTTCCAGTAATCATGTATGGATGTGAGAGTTGGACTGTGAAGAAAGCTGAGCACTGAAAAATTGATGTTCTTGAACCGTGGTGTTGGAAAAGACTCTTGAGAGTCCCTTGGACTGCAAGGAGATCCAACCAGTCCATTCTAAAGGAGATCAGTCCTGGGTGTTCACTGGTGGGACTGATGTTGAAGCTGAAACTCCAATACTTTGGCCACCTGATGTGGAGAGCTGACTCATTTGAAAAGACCCTGATGCTGGGAAAGATTGAGGGCAGGAGGAGAAGGGGACGACAGAGGATGAGATGGTTGGATGGCACCACTGACTCAATGGACGTGGGTTTGGGTGAACTCTGGGAGCTGGTGATGGACAGGGAGGTCTGGCATCCTGTGGTTCATGGGGTTGCAAAGAGTCAGACACAACTGAGCAACTGAACTGAACAAAAAAAGTTTGAAATCACTAACAATTATGATCTCAAAACTGCAATTCAATTTTGAAGTTTATATTCAAACCCACATCTATGAAATGGAAAAAGCAAATCTAGGTTGGGTTACAGAACTGTTCTAAGATTTAGAGATGAAGTATAGGGTGTGGCATTATCTGACATGTGGAACCTCCTCAACAAACAGGAGCTATAATTACTACTGTTACAGGAACCACAGCTGAGTCAAAATTAACCTAAGGCAGAAAAAAGTGTTATTTGATTTTAAAAAATTGCTCATTTCTAATATCAACATTTACTATACATGAGGTACTGTAAATATTAACTCATTTAACCCTTTCAAGGTACACCCTAAAAGTTAGGTACTAGCATTATTCTTATATGAAATCTGGACACAAAATTCCCAGAGTGATCAAGTAAACAAATGCTGGGGCTGGGACTCAATCACCCTCAGGCTGGTTGCAAAATCCACGGACTTCAACCAAGTTCTACTGCTTCTTCATCATTATCTCTTCTGCTCCTTAAACTTTCAAATTCTCAGTGACCTTACAAGCTCACATACTTTTGCATATAATTTTAAAGTGTTAATAGAAAGCCAAGGTCTCTATAGCCATCTTAATTACAGGACAATAACTGGGGCTTGCACAAATAATCACCAATTCTTCAACCTAATTCCTTTGCCTCTTGAAGGAAAAAGGAAAAAAAAAAAAACCCCAAGAACAGAAAGAAATTAGTCGCAAAACGCTTTACTAGGGTTCAGTGGACTAACTTGCCTTGAAATAGATTTTCGCAATAGCCAACATCAAACACTTCTTCAGGTCCATTCTCATGTTTTGTTTCTTTCACGTCCAAGCCTCCTCGTGCCCTGAAAGAGGCGCTCTGGCCAGGCAGAGGCCCCTAACCTGGAGGTCTCTGGCTGCAACTCGCCTCCCGCCAGCCCCGGGCCAGCGCGCGTGCCCTGCACCCTGCACTCGCCCCATCACAGCCCCCCAGCCAGCTACCTGCTCGTCCCTGCCAACGGTCAGCGCAGGAGTCCTTGAGCCAAATTTCGCATACAGAGGCCCAGCTCCTGCCCAGGGCCTTATGTCCAGGAAGAAGTCAACAAACGCCAGCGGGATGGGGGAGAAAGGGGAGAGACAGACACGCTCTCAACTTCACCTCCTGGGTCTTGCCGAAGTCTCTCTAACCCACCAGCCCCCTTTCTTCCTCTCCTCATGCATTCCGCTGAGGTGTATTCGGCCTCCTTTCTCAGCCCCAATGTCATCCTTACCTAGAAAGAATCGGCCGCCCGAGCCCAGCCTCCAACTTGGTTCCTCCGGGGCACCTGCAGTTCCAGCTAGTGGATCGCCGCGGTCAGTCAAGCAGCGAAGTCGGGAAGGGCGTAGCCTGACCTCACGCTCGGGGCGGCCGGCGCCGCCAGCCAATCAGAGGCTAGCGACATAAGCTGATATGACGGCAGATCGCGCGACTTGGCTGACGGCGGCTCTCAGCGGTCACGTGGGCGCCGCACGCTCCGACACGCCCCTTCCGCCCCTCTCCTGCTGAAGGGAGGCGGGGACCCGATTTAGGTACCAAAGTGACAGAGCGTGGGGTTGTAGGTAGGTTTTTTGTTTGTTTGTTTGTTTGTTTTGCTTTCTCACTGGCGCTGGCGTGTGTAAAGCAGTCTTGTAGGAAGCAGGTTTCAGTTCAGTTCAGTCCAGCGCTCAGTTGTGTCCGACCGCATGGTCTGCAGCACGCCAGCCTGCCCTGTCCATCACCAGCTCCCAGAGCTTGCTCAAACTCGTGTCCATCCAGTGGGTGATGCTATCCAACCATCTCATCCTTTGTGGTCTCCTTCTCCTCCTGCCTTCAGTCTTTCCCTTCAGCATCAGGGTCTTTTCCAATGAGTCAGTTTTTCGCATCAGATGGCCAAAGTACTGAAATTTCAACTTCAGCATCAGTCCTTCCAATGAACATTCAGGACTGATTTCCTTTAGGATGGACTGGTTGGCTCTCCTTGCAGTCCAAGGGACTCTCAGGAATCTTCTCCAACAAAGGCATCAATTCTTCCGTGCTCAGCTTTCTTTAGAGTCCAACTCTCACATCCATGCATGACTACTGGAAAAACTAGCTTTGACTAGATGGACCTTTGTTGAGAAAATAATGTCTTTGCTTTTTACTATGCTGTCTAGGTTGGTCATAGCTTCTTTTCCAAGGAGCAAGCGTCTCTTAATTTCATGGCTGCAGTCACCCAAGAAAATAGTCTGTCATTGTTTCCCCACCTATTTGCCACGAAGTGATGGAACCAGATGGCATGACCTTAGTTTTGTTAATGTTGAGTTTTAAGCCAATATTTTCACTCTCCTCTTTCACTTTTATCAAGAGGCTCTTTAGTTCTTCTTTGCTTTCTGTTATAAGGGTGGTATCATCTGCATATCCAAGGTTGTTGATATTTCTCCTGGCAGTCTTGATTCCAGCTTGTGCTTCAGTCAGCCTGGCATTTAGCATGATGTACTCTGCATATAAGTTAAATAAGCAGGGTGAAAATATATAGCTTTCATGTACTCCTTTCCCAATTTGGAACCAGTCTGTTGTTCCATGTCCAGTTCTAACTGTTGCTCCCTGACTTGCATACAGATTTCTCAGGAAGCAGGTAAGGTGGTCTGGTATCCCCATCTCTTTAACTTCTCCACAGTTTATTGTGATCCACACAGTCAAAGGCTTTGGCATAGTCAATAAAGCTGAAGTAGATGTTTTTCGGGAACTGTCTTGCTTTTTCGATGATCCAGCAGATGTTGGCAATTTGATCTCTGGTTCCTCTGCCTTTTCTAAGTCCAGCTTAAACATCTGGAAGTTGACAGTTCACATACTGTTGAAGCATGGCTTGGAGAGTTTTGAGCATTACTTTGCTAGCATGTGAGATGAGTGAATTGTGTGGTAGTTTGAACATTCATTGGCATTGCCTTTCTTTCAGATTGGAATGAAAACTGACCTTTTCCAGTCCTGTGGCAGGTTTATACCTTACTAAGCCTTGCTGCTGCTGCGGCTGCTGCTGCTAAGTCGCGTCAGTCGTGTCCGACTCTGTGAGACCCCATAGATGGCAGCCCACCAGGCTCCCCCGTCCCTGGGATTCTCCAGGCAAGAACACTGGAGTGGGTTGCCATTTCCTTCTCCAATGCGTGAAAGTGAAAAGTGAAAGTGAAGTCGCTCAGTCATGTCCGACTCTTCACGACCCCATGGACTGCAGCTCACCAGGCGTCTCTGTCCATCGGATTTTCCAGGCAAGAGTACTGGAGTGGGGTGCCATTGTCTCCTCCAACTCTGCCTTGAGGGAAGTAGATATTTCCTTTGATGTGTGTGTTGGAATCATTTCAGCTTAAGAAGGGGTAAGTTGTTTGTCACTTTGCTAGTACCTGTTTCACAACCTGGGGTCTGTACATTAAGTGGTTTGAATTTGGCCAAACCAGTTTAGGTAGTACAGCAGCTGCACTTTGCTGTAGCAGCTGTGAAGAGGTACCCCACGCCCAAGGTAAGAGAAACCCAAGTAAGATGGTAGGTGTTACAAGAGGGCATCAAAGGGAAGACACACTGGAACCATACTCACAGAAAACTAGTCAATCTAATCACACTAGGATCACAGCCTTGTCTAACTCAATGAAACTAAGCCATACCTGAGGGGCAACCCAAGATGGGTGGGTCATGGTGAAGAGATCTGACAGAATGTGGTCCACTGGAGAAGGGAATGGCAAGCCACTTCAGTATTCTTGCCTTGAGAACCCCATGAACAGTATGAAAAGGCAAAATGATAGGATACCGAAAGAGGAACTCCCCAGGTCAGTTCAGTTCAGTTCAGTTGCTCAGTCGTGTCCGACTCTTTGTGACCCCATGAATCACAGCACACCAGGCCTCCCTGTCCATCACCAACTCCCTGAGTTCACTCAGACTTGCGTCCATCGAGTCAGTGTTGTCATCCAGCCATCTCATCCTCTGTCGTCCCCTTCTCCTCCTGCCCCCAATCCCTCCCAGCATCAAAGTCTTTTCCAATGAGTCAACTCTTCACATGAGGTGGCCAAAGTACTGGAGTTTCAGCTTTAGCATCATTCCTTCCAAAGAACACCCAGGGCTGATCTCCTTCAGAATGGACTGGTTGGATCTCCTTGCAGTCCAAGGGACTCTCAAGAGTCTTCTCCAACACCACAGTTCAAAAGCTTCGATTATTCGGCGCTCAGCTTTCTTCACAGTGCAACTCTCACATCCATACATGACTACTGGAAAAACCATAGCCTTGACTAGGCGGACCTTTGTTGGCAAAGTAATGTCTCTGCTTTTGAATATACTATCTAGGTTGGTCATAATTTTTCTTCCAAGGAATAAGCGTCTTTTAATTTCATGGCTGCAGTCACCATCTGCAGTGATTTTGGAGCCCCAAAAAATAAAATCTGACACTGTTTCCACTGTTTCTCCATCTATTTCCCATGAAGTGATGGGACTAGATGCCACGATCTTCATTTTCTGAATGTTGAGCTTTAAGCCAACTTTTTCACTCTCCTCTTTCACTTTCATCAAGAGGCTTTTTAGTTCCTCTTCACTTTCTGCCATAAGGGTGGTGTCATCTGCATATCAGAGGTTACTGATATTTCTCCCGGCAATCTTGATTCCAGCTTGTGTTTCTTCCAGTCCAGCGTTTCTCATGATGTACTGTGCATATAAGTTAAATAAGCAGGGTGACAATATACAGCCTTGACGTACTCCTTTTCCTACTTGGAATCAGTCTATTGTTCCATGTCCAGTTCTAACTGTTGCTTCCTGGCCTGCATACAGATTTCTCAAGAGGCAGGTCAGGTGGTCTGGTATTCCCATCTCTCTCAGAATTTTCCACAGTTTATTGTGATCCACACAGTCAAAGGCTCCTCTGTCCATGGAATTCTCCAGGCAAGAATATTGGCATGGGGTGGCCATTCCCTTCTGCATGGGATCTTTCCAACCCGGGGATCGAACCCAGGTTCCCTGCATTGCGGGCAGATTGTTTACCATCTGAGCCACCAGGGAAGCCTGTGGTTAAATTTAAATAAGTTAAAAAATTGTTTTAAATTCAGTTCCTTGGTTGCAGTAGGCAGATTTCAAGTGCTCATTTGCGGCTTGTAGCTATCATACTGGATCCTATAGTTATTAGACATTTCCATTGTCACAGGAAGGTCTGTTGGGCAGCACTGTTTATCTTCCATGTCTCTACCTTCCTTGTATGTGTGCGATAGAGTTACAACGACTGCTTTAATATTCTTCTTTGCTAATTCTAACCCTTGTGTCAGTTTTTCTAATTGAGGTGCATTTCATTTATGTTAATAATGTAATATTGGCTTACATCAGCACTGCTGCTGTAGTGGTGATATACAAGATCCCCAGGGTCATATTAGCTTCAGGTGTACAACACAACGATTCAAAATTTTTATAGATTATGTTCCATTTTAAAGTCATGGAATACTGGCTATATTCCCTGTGCTGTACAGAGAATTCCTTGTAACTTCTTTGTTTTGTATATAGTAGTTTGTACCTGTTAATCCCATAACCCTATCTTGCCCCTCCCTCTTTCTTCTTTCCACTGGTAACCTCTAGTATGTTCCTTATGACAGTCTGTTTCTTTTTTGTTAAATCCACTAGTTTTTTGTTTTTTTTTTTAAATTTTTAGGCCCCATATTTAAGTGATAACATACAGTATTTGTCTTTTCCTGACTTATTTCACTATGTGTAATACCTTTCAGGTCCATCTGTGTTGTTGCAAATGGGAAATTTTCATTCCTTTTTCTGGCTGAGTAGTATCCCAGTGTGTGTGTGTGTGTGTGTGTGTGTGTGTGTGTGTGTGCATGCACACACATCATATCTTCTTTATCCATTCATTTGTTAATGGACATTTAGGTTGCTTCCATATCTTGGTTGTTGTAAATAATGCTTCTGTGAACACTGGTACACATGTATCTTTTTGAATTAGTGTTTTTGTCTTCTTCAGATTTATATCCAGGAGTGGAGTGGTCATTTTATTTTCAGCTTTTTGGGGAACCTCTACACTGTTTTCCAAGTTGCTGCATCAATTTACATTTCTACCAGTTGTGCTTAAGAGTTCCCTTTCTCTACTTTCTTGTGAACATTTGTTGTTTGTAGTCTTTTTGATGATAGCCATTCTGACAGGTATGAGATGGTATCTCATCGTTGTTTTTTTTTTTTTTTTTCATCGTTGTTTTGATATGCATTGGAGAGGGGAAATGGCAACCCACTCCAGTATTCTTGCCTTGACAGAGGAGCCTGGTGGGCTATATGGGGTTGCACGAATGAGCGACTTCTCTTTCTTTTCTTTGATAGGCATTTCTCTGATGATTAGCACTGTTACGCATCTTTTCATGTGCCTCTTGGCTATCTGTGTGCTTTTTTTTTTTAGAAAAAAGTCTATTCAGGGTCTTTTGCCTGATTTTAACCAGGTTGCTTGTTTTTGATATTGAGTTGTCTAAACTGTATATATTTTAGATATTAACCCCGTATTGGTTGTATTCTTTGCAAATGTGTTCTCCCATTCAATAGGCTGTCTTTTCATTTTGTTGATGGTTTTCTTTGCTGTGCAAAATCTGTTACATTTAACTAGGTCCCATTTGTTTATTTCTGCTTTTGTTTCCTTTGCCTTAGGAGAAAGATCCAAAAAATATATTGCTATGATTTATGTCAAGAGTGTTCTAGCAATGTTTTCTCCTAGAAATTTTATGATTTCTGGTCTTACATGGAGGAATTTAATTCATTTTGAGTTTATTTTTGTATAAGGCATTAGAGAATATTCTGATTTCACTCTTTTACTTGTAGCTGTCCAGTTTTCCCAGCACCACTTATTGAAGAGGCTATCTTTCCTCCATTGTATATTCTTTTCTGCTTTGTTGTATATTAATTGACCATTGGAGTGTGGGTTTATTTCTGGGCTCGCTATTTTTTTCCATTGATCTATGTGCCCCCCTTTTTTGTGCCAGTGCTATAGGGGTTTTGTTTGTTTGTTTTTGGCTTGCAGGATCTTAGTTCCCTGACCAGGGATGGAACCCATGGCTCTTTCAGTCAAAGTTGCAGAATCTTAACCACTGGACTGCTAGGGAAGTCCCTTATATTGTTTTGATTACTGTAGATTTGTAGTGTAGCCTGAATTCAAGGAGCATGATACTTCCAGCTTCTTCTTTCTCAAGATGGTTTTATCTATTTGGGATCTTTTGTGTTTCTACACAAATTTTAAATTACTTGTTCTAGTTCTTTGAAAAATGCCATTAGTATTTTGAAAGAGATTACATTGAATCTATAGATTGCTTTGAGTAGTATGATTGTTTTAACAATATTAATTCTTCTAGTCCTTTAACATTGTGTGTCTTTCTTTCTGTTTGTCATCTTTAATTTCTTTTATCAGTGTCTTATAGTTTTCCAAGTACAGGTCTTTTACCTCCTTCAGTTCAGTTCAGTTCAGTCGCTCAGTCGTGTCCGACTCTTTGCGACCCCATGAATCGCAGCACGCCAGGCCTCCCTGTCCGTCACCATCTCCCAGAGTTCACTCAGACTCACGTCATCAAGTCCATGATGCCATCCAGCCATCTCATCCTGGGTCGTCCCCTTCTCCTCCTGCCCCCAATCTCTCCCAGCATCAGCGTCTTTTCCAATGAGTTAACTCTTCGCATGAGGTGTCCAAAGTACTGGAGCTTCAGCTTTAGCATCATTTCTTCCATTCTGAAACTTAACCAAATTCATTGATGAGCAGACTGCAGTTCAGTTGCTCAGTAGTGCCTAACTCTTTGCAACCTCATGGACTGCAGCATGCCAGGCTTCCCTGGCCATGGAATTCTCCAGGCAAGAATACTGGAGTGGGTTGCCTTTTCCTTCTGCAGGGGATCTTCCCAACCCAGGGACTGAACCCAGGTCTCCTGCATTGCAGGCATGTTCTTTACCTTCTGAGTCACCAGGGAAACCCAGAGAAGTGTTTTAGAGCCCTCAAATCTAGTAGTAGTCTGCATTCAATCTGCTTTATAAGTGTCTTCATTTGTCTCAACTTTGAACAAACTGAAGCGGGAAATCCATGCAAAGCACTAGAGGTATAGTATATATAAGAAAGACTGCTCAGAACTCCAGTCAGAACTATACTCAAAAGAAAGTCCTTAATGAATGGGGAATAAATATTTAGAATATAAAGCTAACTATGCTCATTAACACCTTTGTGTGAAAGGAAAATAAACTTTTCTCTGGATTAAATCTCTAATATTTTGGGTGTCTGTAACATGAAGCCTAGCTTACATTCTTATCAGTATGTATACCTTAAGAATTTTATTTTAAATTCTAAATATTTATTTATTTTCACTCATGTAACAAGTCAAGTGGATGATCTTGGTCAGTGGACAGCCCTCCTCCACATAATGATTTGGGAATCTAGGCTTTTCCATCTTGTTGTTGTTCAGTCACCAAGTTGTCTGACTCTTTGAGACACCATGGACTGCAGCGCGCCAGGCTTCCCTGTCCTTCACCATCTCCCGGAGTTTGCTCAAACTCATGTCCATTGTGTTGGTGATGCCATCCAAACATCTCATCGTCTGTTGCCTCCTTCTCCTCCTGCCCTCAATCTTTCCCAGCATCAGGGTCTTTTCAAATAAGTCAGTTCTTCACATCAGGTGGCCAAAGTATTGGAGCTTCAGCATCAGTCCTTCCAATGAATATTCAAGGTTGAATTCTCTTACTATTGACTGGTTTGATTTCCTTGTAGTTCAAGGGACTCTCAAGAGTCTTCCAGCACCACAGTTCAAGAGCATCAATTCTTTGGCACTCAGCCTTCTTTATGGTCCAACTCTCATATCCATACACGACTACTGGAAAAACCATAGCTTTGACTATACAGACCATTGTCAGCAAAGTGCTGTCTCTGCTTTTTAATATGCTGTCTAGGTTTGTGATAGGTTTTCTTCCAAGGAGCAAGCATCTTTTCATTTCATGGCTTCAGTCACTGACCACAGTGGTTTTGGAGCCCAAGAAAAGAAAATACGCCACTCTTTCTACTTTCCCCCCATCTATTTGCCATGAAGTGATGGGACCAGATGCCATGAACTTCGTTTTTTGAATGTTGAATTTTAAGCCAGCTTTTTCCCATCTTTTAGCTCTGTCATTATCATAGCTTGCTGTATATTAACTGGAGAAGTAGGAAAGAAGATATGAATCATGCATAAGCACTTTTTTAAAAACTTCATCTAAAAATTCCTCTCATATTCTCTAGACTACAACTCAGTCATATGACCACATCTAACTATTAGGGAGGCTGAGAAATATAGTCTCTATTCTGGTAATCTATTTGTTCAGCTAAAATCAGATTTCCATCACTGTAATAGTTATCTATTGCTTTGTAATAAATTACCCCCAAACATAGTGGCAGAGAACAATAAACCTTTGCCTCATGGCTTCTGTGGGTGGAGAATCTGGATGCAGCTTGGCTGGAGTCTCTGGCTCTGGATCTCTCAGAAGTTCCTGTCAAGGTACCAGCCAGGGCTACCACCATTTCAAGGCTGTATTTGAGGAGGATCCCTTCCAGCCTCACTCAATTGACTGTCAGCAACCTCAAAAGTTCTGCTTATAAGGTCACCCACAGGGCCATCAGCAACCAGTAGGTCCTCATTGGCTGTTGGCATAGAGACTGGTTTTTTCACATACAGGTGGTGATTAATGCTCTTTGTTCTTTCTTTATGGATGGCTCAAGGTGGAGTCACTTGCAGGGGCAGGAGGGCAGGAAATGCAAGCCAAGAAGGAATTGCTGTTGCAACCTCTCTCAGGATGGAATTTTAAATCAATCAGTCTGGGATCTCTTGGTCAGGACTGGTGAGCTAGTCTGCTTAAGGCCCCCTGTCTTCCCCCTTGCCTGAAACAACCCACTCTTTTAACTTCCTTGTCCCACCATCTTTCTACCTATAAAAACCTTCCATTGTGTTTGTATTGTTGTTTGTTTTATACTCTAGCATTTATTTTATAAAACAAACAACAACAACCCAAAACAAAATGGAATTATTTTATGTTATGTCAGGTTCATTTGAATTTCAAAAATTTTAAACATAGGAAAAGTAGTTGTGTGTGCGTGCATGCTAAGTTGCTTCAGTCATATCCGAATATTTGCAACCCTATGGACTATAGCTGACCAGGCTCCTCTGTCCATAGGATTCTCCAGGCAAGAATACTGGAGCGTGTTGCCATGCCTTCCTCCAGGTGACCTTTCCAGCACAGGAATCGAACCCTGATCTCTTATGTCTCCTGCATGGCCAGATCGGTTCTTTATTGCTAGGGCCACAGGAGAAGCCCCCGAAACCGTGGTTAGGGACTGACATTTGTATCAACAGTTGATAAATGCCTTCGATTGTTTATTTGCAGCAGGGTACAAAGGTGGTGCTAATGCCAATAGGGCACTATGGAAGTTAGTCTAAAAATTAGTTAAAAGTTAGTCTAAATCATGAGGCTTTATACAAGCAATCACATTTGCTGCTGTTTAAGAATTTAGGGACACAGTCTTTTGCTAATGCTAAGCAGTCATTTAACATTTCAAATGTTATGAAGTACTATAATAGTTTGGCAAATATTTCAAAGTAGAGTAGAAATATATTTATAATGACTTCAGGTGGCCTTGACCTGCAGCAACTTGAAGCAGAATTTTCAGTTCCCGGCCAGAGAAGTGGGGTCATGACCGTGAGAGCTGAATCCTAACCACTAGACCAGTGATTTTGAAGAGAAGAAGGTGGAAAGTAGTGAAACAAGTAAAGTGTTTATTAGGAGGAAAAAGAATACAGTACTTGTGAACAGAGGATTGCCTGGTGGCTCAGCAGTAAAGAATCCTGCAGTGCAGGAGACACAGGTTCAGTCCCTGGGTTGGAAGATCCCCCAGAGGAAGAAATGGCAACCCACTCCAGTGTTCTTGCCTGGGAAATCCCATGGACAGAGGAGGCTGGTGGACTCCAATCCATGGGGTTGTAAGAGTCAGACACGATTTGGTGACTAGATCACCACCACCACCACCACCACTTGTGGACAGACACCAGGCAGACTCAGAGGGCCATGCCCTTATGGTAGTTTAATTCACACATATGGGAGCATTTCTTCTGGATTTCCTTTGGTCAGTCATTTTGATTTGCCTCGTTTAGAGTCTGTATTTGGTATATCTCAGGATCCTACCATTGATTCAATAGACATGGACTTGGGCAAACTCCAGGAGATGCTGAGGGACAGGGAAGCCCCTGGTGTGTTGCAGTCCATGGGGTCATAAAGAGTTGGACACTACTTGGCAACTGAACAACAACAACAAGGATTCTCCCATGTGCTCACACATCTCTCAGCCAGGGTGTATTCCGGTGAAGACGCCTATGGGCAACCTTGACATCACTCTCCTCTCAGCTGGTCAGATGAGATGCTGCCCAAATCTGTGAACTGCTTGATAAGCTAAGTAGATCTTCAAATTTACCAGGTTGAATTTTGATTTTTTTAACAAGGAAGGAGCAGTATCCTTAAAGACCCCTTTGAATTACAGGGAGCAGAAGCAACGCCTCTTCAGAACTAGGTGATAAAACGAGGCTATTGCAAAGGAAGAGATTATCCTCTGCCCTTCTGATTTCCTCTGGCTGGTCTAACAACTAAGGCAAATGGCACCCCACTCCAGTACTCTTGCCTGGAAAATCCCATGGACAGAGGAGCCTGCTGGGCTGCAGTCCATGGGGTCACTAAGAGTCGGACATGACTGAGTGACTTCACTTTCACTTTTCATTTTCATGCATTGGAGAAGGAAATGGCAACCCGCTCCAGTGTTCTTGCCTGGAGAATCCCAGGGATGGGGGAGCCTGGTGGGCTGCCGTCTATGGGGTCGCACAGAGTTGGACACGACTGAAGCAACTTAGCAGCAGCAGCAGAGACAGATTAGCAAGGGAACATCAAATACCAGTTTAATAACATGTATACATGGAAGAGGCCCAGAAAAATTGAGTAACTCACCGAAATGGCTAAAGTCCTCACCCTAAATACCAGCCTTGGCTGCAGACAAAAGAGGATGGTGGAGGTAGTGGTTTTAGGACTTCATAAAAGAGGAACGCAATTCATGTGGACATGGAAAAGCAAACGTTTGGTAAACAAACAAGTTAGGCCATGCCACTGTAAAACATAACCATCACACCCAAAAGTTCTTAGAAATAACCAAGGGAGAATTTAGGTCAGACCCACAGGTAATTACAGAACAATTAATCTGTGACATATGAACTACTCATGTTGAGGTGTTGGCATTCATCCACGTGTGGACTTCTGGGGCCTGAAGATATCTGAGTTGTAAATATAAATTTTGACTAAAATAGAATCGGAGCACAGAGAGAACACTGACTTACTGTTCAAGGAAAGCAAAGCAGCTTATGGGAGTTCACCAGTGTCAGGTGGTGGATGCGACTAGAAAGAGAAGGGAGCTGCCGCTGCAATGTGGCAAATCACAGCACACGGCATGTTCTGGGATGAAAAGTGGGACGATCATGTGGCTAAAGCTGAGGATCTTTTTTTATTTTTATTTTTTTGGCTGTGCTGGGTCTTCATTGTGGCACTAGGCTTAGATGCCCTGGGGCATGTGGGATCTTCAGAGGTTGAACCTGAGTCCCTAACATTGGAAGGCAGATTATTTACTCATCGACCACGAGGGAAGTTCTGAGAAATGTCTTATAAACAAGACAGAAGGAGGACGGACTGATCATTTGAGTTCTGTTTGTTGGAATTCTTTGAGGTCTGGGATGAATTTCTCCGTGGGGGAGTTTAATTTGCTTCTGTCAGGCTTCTGGGGATTCTACTAATCCAAGATCACTCTAATTGAAACTCTCATTTTGAGGTGTTTAAGACCACCAAGATGACAAGAAATTGGCCTGAGACTTGACTTTCAGTTCTAAATTCTCATTGGCAGTATCTTTCCTTTTTGCTAGTGTATTTAATTCCTTTGGAGTCTGCTGGAGTGGGGTGGGGAGAGACATTTTTATGAAAAAGCAGATATCCAGATACCTATATCACCAAATAATCAGAAACAGAATGAAAATTACCTTTCTGATGAAAGAGGCTGGCATTTTATTTACTGGCATTTTTACATAATGAGTAAGCTATTTCCAAATGTCTTTGCTTTAGAAAATGTTGGGGAAAGGAAAGAAATAGAACAACTGATCCAAATGTCAGAGAGCTGGACTTTATCCCCCAAACATCTTTTATTTACTCATTGCCTTACTTGTCACCAATGGCCTTCATTCGTTTTTATTTTTGGCTGTGCTGGGTCAGAGTTGCTGCACAAGGGCTTTCTCTAGTTGTGAGGAGAGGGGGCTACTCTCTAGTTGCAGCGCACAGGTTGCTTATTGTGGTGGCTTCTCTTTTTGTGGTTCAAGGGCTCCAGAGTTTGGGCTCAGTAGTGGTGACCCACAGGCTTAGTGGCCCAGCGACATGTGGAATCCTCCTGGACCAGGGATCCAACCTGTGTCCCCTTCATTGAAAGGCAGAGTCTTAGCCACTGGACCACCAGGGAAGTTCCACCAATGAATAGACTGTAAATGCCAGAGCTAATTTTTAGTCTGGCCCCTAGTACATGCATGCTAGGTCGCTTCGGTAGTGTCCGACTCTTTGTGACTCTGGATGGTAGCCTACCAGGCTCCACACTATTGTAAAGTAATGATCCTCCAATTAAAATAAATGAATAAAATTTTAAAAAAGAAAAGAAACATACTATATATATGTATTGGGGAGAAAAAAAAATAATACTGGAATGGGTTGCCATGCCCTCCTCCAGGGAATTTTTCCCAACCCAGGGATCAAACCTTTGTCTCTTACATCTGCCTGTGTTGGCAGGCAGGTTATTTACCACTAATGCCACCTGGGAAGCCCCCTGGCACCTAGTTTAGTGACATAAGATTTCAATGGCCTCCCGTGTAAAAACAGAACACTGATTCATACTATGTTCATTTTCTATGCCTGCCCTAACGAAGTACCAGACATTGGGTGGCTAAAACAATAGAAATGTATTGTCTAACAGTTCTGGAGGCTGGAAGTCCAAAAATCAAGGTGCTGGCAGAGCCACATGCCTTCTGAAACCTTCAGGGAAGAGCTTTCCTGCCTCTTCCTAGCTTCCGGTAGAGGCCGTCGATCCTTGGCGTTGCTTGCTCTGCAAGCACCTGCAGTCTCTGGTGTGACACGATGCTCTCCTCTGTGTCTGCCCCCATTCTCTTCTCCTTATTAAGGGACATTGGCCATATGGAATGAAGGGTCCCCCCTACCTCATCATGACCTCATTTTAGTGAATATTTATCTGCAACAACCCTATTTCCAAATAAGGTCACATTCTTTTTAAAACTATTTATTTCTGGCTGCACTGGGTCATTGTTGCTGCTCACAGGCTTTCTCTGGTTGCAGTGAGCGGGGTCTCCTCTCCAGCTGAGGTGCACCGATTTTCATTGCAGTGGCTTCCCTTGCTGTGGAGCGCAGGCTCTGGAGCGCTGGCTTAGCAGGTGTGGCACATGGGCTTTGTTGCTGCAGGACATGTAGGGTCTTCCCAGGTCAGGAATTGAACTGGCGTCCCCTGCACTGTCAGGTGGACTCTTAACCACTGAATCACAAGGGAAGTCCCTAAGGTCACATGCTGAAGCACGAGGTGTTAAGATCCAGTGTATTTTTTCCTGGAACTCAATTCAGCTTGTAAGACCTACCTTTCAGGTTACTCCTTTCTGTCTTCCTCAATGCATATCGTGCATGTCTTATCTATCTCAGCCATAGCACTTGTCATTGTTTAAAATAAACTATTTTTGGTATATAGCACACATAGAGATGAAAACATACACACAACAAATGTACATGTTGAGGAATAATCACAAAATTAACACACATGTTGCCATCACTCAGTTAGAAAAGAGGACATTACCAGAGCCCTAGAACCCTCCTCATACCCCCTCTGAGTTATAGTCCTTCCAAATCAAAGGTAGTCACCATTCTCATTTCTAATAGGTTTGTTTTGCCTGGTTTTGAAGTGTGTATGATTAGAATAATCCTGTTCCTATTCTTTTGTCTTTTGTGTCATTTACTTGCTAGTACTTTTGTGAGTTGAGGCAAGTTATCAATGCAGCCATCCCTTATTTTCTTTTCCACTTGGTTGTCCACTGTATGACTATATTGTGTTTATTTATCCCTGGCACCTTTTGTGTTTATTTACCCATGGCACCATCAATAAATATTTATCTTGTTTTCAGTTTGCGCTCTTACAAATAAAGTCATCAAGGACTTTCTGACATACATTGTTGATACATGTGAAGTACGCATCTATGCTTTATATATCTTTAGGAGTAAGTAGCCACATCTTAGGTTTTACACACGTTTAGTAGCTTGAATACATTGCTGTCAAATCAGTTTTTAGTGTGTGAACTAATTTGCATCTCCTCCAGAGGTATACATTTGTCTATCCTCTGCCAACAACAGCAGTATATGAGTTTCAGTTGCTTTAGATTCTTTTGAAATACCAAGTGTGGGGTATTATCAGTCTGGTGGGAGCCAGCACGGGAGATCCCACCCATGGCAAAGGTCATGCGGAAGAGCCCTGACAGGCAAAGGCGAAATCAGGTCTCAAGGGGTCCCCTAGATCTGCCCAAGCATCTGTCCCAAAACCAAAATCTGTCTGTTATACTACACTCTTCTGACATTAACAGGGGCTATCCCCGACCACCTTTCTCTGGAAAATTAACTTAGAGCTCCAGTTAACAGTCTCCTGCATATAAAAGGAGTGTCTTAGGTCAAACCTCTCTGCTGGCAATCTAGCTTGTGTGACAGGATTATCCACACTCCTGCTACTACAAACATGATTGTTTACTACCTCTCAACCATAAACAGCACAGAGAGTTTGGAGTATTTTGAAAGTCTTAGTTAGCATAGGGCTTTTCTCATTTCGGCTAGCGGAAGCTCCTCTCTAGTTGGGGTGCATGGACTTTTCATTTCAGTGGCTTCTCTTGTTGCGTAGCACAGGCATTAGGGCACATGGGCTTCAGCAGTTGTGGCACACAGGCTGTAGAGTGAAGGCTCAGTAGTTGTGGCACATGGGCTTAGGTGAGATCCCTTCCCAGAGCAGGGATCAAACCCAAGTCCCCTGGGTTGACAGGGAGATTCTTAATGGCTGGACCACCAGGGAAGTCCAATATCTTCTGATATACATATTTAGTTCAATTTATTTCTAGGTATTTGATGATTGTTGTGCTATTTCAAATGAGATGATTCTCAGGATTTTTTTTCTCTTTTTTTAAAATTGAAGTATAATTGATTTAAAAAAATTCTCTTCCTTATAGTTTGTTGTTAATGTATAGAAATGCAACTGATTTCTGTATATTAATCTTATATGGTGCAACTTTGCTGAATTTATTTATTGTATGTAAATCCCTTATGATTATACAGTGGAAGTGAGAAATAGATCTAAGGGCTTAGATCTGATAGATAGAGTGCCTGATGAACTATGGAATGAGGTTCATGACATTGTACAGGAGACAGGGATCAAGACCATCCCCATGGAAAAGAAATGCAAAAAAGCAAAATGGCTGTCTGGGTAGGCCTTGCGAATAGCTGTGAAAAGAAGAGAGGCGAAAAGCAAAAGAGAAAAGAAAAGATATAAGCATCTGAATGCAGAGTTCCAAAGAATAGCAAGAAGAGATAAGAAAGAGTTCTTCAGTAATCAATGCAAAGAAATAGAGGAAAACAACAGAATGGGAAAGACTAGAGATCTCTTCAAGAAAATTAGAGATACCAAGGGAACATTTCATGCAAAGATGGGCTTGATAAAGGACAGAAATGGTATGGACCTAACAGAAGCAGAAGATATTAAGAAGTGGTGGCAAGAATACATGGAAGAACTGTACAAAAAAGATCTTTATGACCCAGATAATCATGATGATGTGATCACTAATCTAGAGCCAGACATCTTGGAACGTGAAGTCAAGTGGGTCTTAGAAAGCATCACTACGAACAAAGCTAGTGGAGGTGATGGAATTCCAGTTGAGCTGTTTCAAATCCTGAAAGATGATGCTGTGAAAGTGCTGCACTCAATATGCCAACAAATTTGGAAAACTCAGCAGTGGCCCCAGGACTGGAAAATGTCAGTTTTCATTCCAATCCCAAAGAAAGGCAATGCCAAAGAATGCTCAAACTACCACACAATTGCACTCATCTCACATGCTAGTAAAGTAATACTCAAAATTCTCCAAGCCGGGCTTTAGCAATATGTGAACCGTGAATTCCCTGATGTTCAAGCTGGTTTTAGAAAAGGCAGAGGAACCAGAGATCAAATTGCCAACGTCCGCTGGATCATGGAAAAAGCAAGAGAGTTCCAGAAAAACATCTATTTCTGCTTTATTGACTATGCCAAAGCCTTTGACTGTGTGGATCACAATAAACTGTGGAAAATTCTAAAAGAGATGAGAATACCAGACCACCTGACCTGCCTCTTGAGAAATCTGTATGCAGGCCAGGAAGCAACAGTTAGAACTGGACATGGAACAACAGACTGATTCCAAGTAGGAAAAGGAGTACGTCAAGGCTGTATATTGTCACCCTGCTTATTTAACTTATATGCAGAGTACATCATGAGAAACGCTGGGCTGGAAGAAACACAAGCTGGAATCAAGATTTCCAGGAGAAATATCAATAACCTCAGATATGCAGATGACACCACCCTTATGGCAGAAAGTGAAGAGGAACTAAAAAGCCTCTTGATGAAAGTAAAAGAGGAGAGCGAAAAAGTTGGCTTAAAGCTCAACATTCAGAAAACGAAGATCATGGCATCTGGTCCCATCACTTCATGGCAAATAGATGGGGAAACAGTGGAAACAGTGTCAGACTTTATTTTTGGGGGCTCCAAAATCACTGCAGGTGGTGACTGCAGCCATGAAATTAAAAGACGCTTACTCCTTGGAAGAAAAGTTATGACCAACCTAGATAGTATATTCAAAAGCGGAGACATTACTTTGCCAACAAAGGTCCGTCTAGTCAAGGCTATGGTTTTTCCTGTGGTCGTGTATTGATGTGAGAGTTGGACTGTGAAGAAGGCTGAGCACCGAAGAATTGATGCTTTTGAACTGTGGTGTTGGAGAAGACTTGAGAGTCCCTTGAACTGCAAGGAGATCCAACCAATCCATTCTGAAGGAGATCAACCCTGGGATTTCTTTGGAAGGAATGATGCTAAAGCTGAAGCTCCAGTACTTTGGACACCTGATGCGAAGAGTTGACTCATTGGAAAAGACTCTGATGCTGGGAGGGATTGGGGGCAGGAGGAGAAGGGGACAACCGAGGATGAGATGGCTGGATGGCATCACGGACTCGATGGACGTGAGTCTGAGTGACCTCAGGGAGTTGGTGATGGACAGGGAGGCCTGGCGTGCTGCGATTCATGGGGTCACAGAGAGTCAGACACGACTGAGCGACTGAACTGAACTGAACTGAACTGAACTGAATTTTTTGGAGGCATCTTTAGGATTTTCATATATTGTATCGTGTCATCTGTAAACAGTGATGACTTGACTTTTCCTTTCCAATTTTGATGTCACTAATTTGTTTTCCGTTTTTGGTTGCTATGACTAGGACTTCCAATACCATGTTGAATAAAAGTGGGGAGAGTGGACATTCTTGTTAAATTCCTGATCTTAGAGGAAATGCTTTCAGCTTTTGATGGTTGAATATGGTATTAGCTGTAGGCTTGTCATATGTGGTCTTTATTGTTGAGGTATGTTCCCTAGAGATTTTATAATAAATGGACAATGAAATTTGTCAAAGGTTTTTTCTATTGAGATGATCACATGATTTTTATTCTTTCTTTCATTCATGTGGTGTATCACATTTGATTGATTTGCAAATATTCAGCCATTGTTGATAAATCCCAGTTGACCATGGTGAATAACCCGTTCAGTGTGTCGGTGAATTTTTTTCTAATATTTTGTTGAGGATTTCTTTGTGCACCTTTGTTCATCAGTGATATTGGCCTGAAATTTTTCTTTTGTGGAGTCCTTGTCTGGTTTTGGTATCCAGGTGATGCTGTCTTTATGGTGTTACTATCAGTTTCCCCTTCTATGTTTATTAATATTTGCTGTATATATTTACATGTTCATAGGTTGGATGTATTTATGTTTACAGTTATTATATATTCTGGCTGGCTTGATCCCTTTAGCATAATGTAATGTCCTTTTTTTGTCTCTTGTTACAGTCTCCCTTTGAGAGTCTATTTTGTCTGATATAAGTGTTGCTACCCCAGCTTTTTTTCTGTTTCCATTCGGATGGATACTTTTTTCCATCCCCCCTCTTTCAGTTTTTCTCTACATCTCAAGTGAGTTTCTTATATGCAGTCTATATATGGGTGTGTTTTTTTATTCATTCACTCCATGTATTTTGATTGGAGCCTTTAGTCAATTTACATTTAGAGTAACCATTGATATGTACTTATTACCATTTTGTTAATTGTTTTCTGGTTGTTTTATAGTTTTTTTGTTCCTTTTTCTCTTCTTTTGTTCTTTTCTTTTGTGATCTGATGACCATCTTTAGTTTTATGTTTGGGTTCCTCTTTCTTTTTTTGTATATATATATATACACTTACTTTCCCTTTCATGTTTAGTGTTTTGACTTCATATTTTACATCTTTTAATTCTGTGTATCTCTTAGCTATTTATTGTGGAGGTAGATGATTTACTACTTTTATCTTTTAATTTTTATTTTAACCTTTACACTTTAAAAGTGGCGAATCTATTACCTTAGAAATATCAATAACCTCAGATATGCAGATGACACCACCCTTATGGCAGAAAGTGAAGAGGAACTAAAAAGCCTCTTGATGAAAGTGAAAGAGGAGAGTGAAAAAGTTGGCTTAAAGCTCAACATTCAGAAAATGAAGATCGTGGCATCTGGTCCCATCACTTCATGGGAAATAGATGGGGAAACAGTGGAAACAGTGTCAGATTTTATTTTTCTGGGCTCCAAAATCACTGCAGATGGTGATTGCAGCCATGAAATTAAAAGACGCTTACTCCTTGGAAGAAAAATTATGACCAACCTAGATAGTATATTCAAAAGCAGAGACATTATTTTGCCAACAAAGGTCCGTCTAGTCAAGGCTATGGTTTTTCCAGTGGTCACGTATGGATGTGAGAGTTGGACTGTGAAGAAGGCTGAGCGCTGAGGAATTGATGCTTTTGAACTGTGGTGTTGGAGAAGACTCTTGCGAGTCCCTTGAACTGCAAGGAGATCCAACCAGTCCATTCTGAAGGAGATCAGCCCTGGGTGTTCTTTGGAAGGAATGATGCTAAAGCTCAAACTCCAGTACTTTGACCACCTTACATGAAGAGTTGACTCATTGGAAAAGACTGATGCTGGGAGGGATTGGGGGCAGGAGGAGAAGGGGACGACAGAGGATGAGATGGCTGGATGGCATCATGGACTCGATGGACGTGAGTCTGAGTGAAGTCCAGGAGTTGGTGATGGACAGGGAGGCCTGGCGTGCTGCTATTCATGGGGTTGCAAGGAGTCGGACACGACTGAGCAACTAAACTGAACTGAATCTGTTACCTTTACCAATGTTTTTACCAATGAAATTTTCCTTTTTGTAATGTTCATATTTCTAGCTGTGGTCTTTTCTTGTCCACTTAGAAAAGTCTCTTTAACATTTCTTGTAAAGTCAATTTAGTGGTGCTTTTACTTGTCTTTCCATCTGATTGATAGCCTTGGTGATTATTCTTGGTTGTAGGTTTTTCTCTTTCATCACTATGATTAGATCATGTGAATCTCTTCTGACTTGTCAAGTTTCTACTGAAACTGTCTACTGACAGTGGGTTGATAGTCTTATGAAATTTCTCTTTTATGGAACTAGTTGCTTTTCGCTTACTGCTTTTAAGGGTCTTCAAGTGTTACCATTTCAATTACACTGTGTCTTAGTGCATTCCCTTCTGGGTTAATTTTGTTTGGCATTGTACTTCCTGGATCTGGAGGCCTGTTTCCTTTGTCAGGATAGGGAAGTTTTAAGCTTTATCTCTTCAAATAAATTCTCTGCCCCTTTCTCTTGCTCTTTTGCTTCTGGGAGCTTGTTACTGTTAGCATGCTTGATGGAAGTCTTTTAAGTTACTCTCATTTAGAACAATTTTTTCATCTTTTTTCTGCTTAGCTTGGGTAATTTTGACTCTACTATCTTCCAGTTCACTGGTTTGTTCCTCTGTATCATCTAATTTGTTGATTCCTTCTAGTGTAATTTTTCAGACATCGTACTCTTCAGCTCTGTTTGGATCTTCTTGTTCATATTTTCCAAGTCTTTGTGAAACTTCCCACTGTGTACATTTTCTCCTAGGCTTCTTGAACAAACATCTTTATGATCATTACCTTGAACTCTTTATTAGGTAAGTTGCTAATCTTCACTTTGCTCAGTTTATCTTCTGGAATTTTATCTGATTCTTTTGTTTGCAACATATTCCTATGTAGCTTCATTTAACCTAATTCTCCAAGCTCATGTGTGTGTATTGAATAGATTTGTTGTGTGCATGTGTGCCCAGTCACTTCAGTCCTGTCTGACTCTGTGACCTCGTGGACTGTAGCCCGCTAGGCTCCTCTGTCCATGGGATTCTCCAGGCAAGAATACTGGAGTGGGTTGCCATTCCCTCCTGCAGGGATCTTCCTGACTTGAGGATCAAACTTGTGTCTTCCTTGTCTCCTGCACTGCAGGCCGATTCTTTACCAGTGAGCCACTGCTGCTGCGGCTGCTAAGTCACTTCAGTCGTGTCTGACACTGTGCGACCCCATAGATGGCAACTCACCAGGCTCCCCCGTCCCTGGGATTCTCTAGGCAAGAACACTGGAGGGGGTTGCCATTTCCTTCTCCAATGCATGAAAGTGAAAAGTGAAAGTGAAGTCTCTTAGTCATGTCCGACTCTTAGCCACCCCATGGACTGCAGCCCACCAGGCTCCCCCATCCATGGCCACTGGGAAAGCCCAAATAGGTTGGTTACATTTCCTGATCACGGAGAAGTGAGTTTATGTAGGGGACATGCTATGGTGTCCAGCAGCACACTCCCCACTGTTTCCTTGAGCTTTATGCTCTAAAAGTACCCACTGTGTGGGCTGCACGTGCCCTTCTGTTGTGATGGGGCCAACTACTGTGGACACACTGGGAAGTGGGGCTGCTCCCTGGCCCTATTGGCTGCCAGGGTCTGCCTGGTTTGGAGCCTGTAAGCTGCTGATGGGTGAGGCCAGGTCTCAGGGTGGCTGGTTGTACAGCCTGGGTGTGTCCTAGAACTGGTGCTGACTGTCTGGTGGGCAGGCAGTCCCGGGTGCTAAGGCTAGAGGGGGGACTCCACAATAGCACTTGTGAGCACCTGTGTCCTTGTGGTAGAATGGCCTCTCAAAAATGACTGCTTCCAGGATTTGTGTCCCCAAGGGGAAACCCTGGTTGTCTTCTGTTTCTGAGAGACTCATTTCCTAGGCAGGTTGATGAGAAGTCTAGGGGTCCCCAAGGAGAGAGGGGTCTGGAATTCCCAAGGAGAGAGGGGTCTGGAATTCCCAAGGAGGAAGAAAGGACAAACTATTTTTTTCCTTCTCTACATTCCTTAGGATTACATAACAATAATGTATTCTGCCTGAGGACAGTCTCTGGATTAAACCTTCTGGCTAATTCTGTAAATTATGGGAGTAGACCTGCTCTTTACAAGGATTATATAACAATAATGTATTCTGCCTGAGGACAGTCTCTGGATTAAACCTTCTGGCTAATTCTGTTATCTTAAAATGTAAATTATGGGAGTAGGTCTGGTGAGGTCTTTACAACCTCCAGACATTCTTTGGATTCATTGGAGAGTATATAACTTCATTGCTAACACTAACAAGGGGATACTCTTTCTGCCCCCTTCTGATGCCTAAGTCAGAAGCTTTCTCTATCTCCTTTATACTTTAATAAAACTTTTTTACACAAAAGCTCTGAGAGATCAAGCCTCGTCTCTGGCCCCAGATTGAATTCTTCTCCTCCGGGGGCCAAGAATCCCAGCATCATGATTCAGTAACAACCTTTCATTTCTCCAGGAAGCTCTCCATGATCAATAAGTGGGTCTGACCTAGGAGGTTTCAACTAACTGCAGATCCCATAACTCTGTATGGGATCTCAGAGTACGTGAGTTTTTGCATGAGCCATTTAAGAATGGAATCTTTTTCTTACAGCCCTCCAGCTCTTCTCTACAAGCCTTCAAAGTCAGATGTTCTGGGAGCTCCTCTTCCCTATGAAGGACCTCAGCTTGCCCTGGATACTCCATTTCTGAGTATATAGTCACCCCAGGTTCTACTAGTCCCCAGCACACTGCTACCTGACAGTGAGTTGAACAGTCTGCTGAGGATATTGGGGGTTGGGGGTACTCTGTCTGCCTCCAGACCCTGAACGAGCCTGGCCACTGCACCCAGCCCCGACTCATCATCCACTGACCCACTCATTGCTCCACAGCTGATCCAGGCCTTTCTACTGTTCAATTTTTTTTTTTAAAAAACATTTTAAGTTTTCCTTTATTCATTGGCTATGCTTGGTCTTCACTGCTTCATGTGGGTTTGCTCTAGTTGGGGCAAGTGGGGGCTGCTCTTCCTTGCGGTGAACCGGCTTCTCATTGCAGTAGTTTCTCTTGTGGCAGAGCACACGCTCCAGAGTGCAGACTCAGTAGTCGTGGAGCACAGGCTTATTGCCTCACGGCGTGTGGAGTCTTCCCAGACCAGGGCTCGAAGTCCTGCCCCCTGCCTTGGCAGGCGCATTGTTAATCGCTGGACTGCTCGGGAAGCCTTACGCTTTTACAAAGTGAGCTGGATATTCTTTGAAATTCCATCTTACCTCCTCTAGCTATTCCTATTTGAGGAATTTTAAAGTGATGTTTTAAAAATTACAATATATATCTTTAACTTATCATAGTTTATTTTCAAGTAGTAGTATACTACTTTGTGAGCTGTCTAAGAACCTTACAGTAATGTGGTTCCATTTGTCCCTCTTCTCTCGTCTTCTGTTGTGTATTTTACCTCTCTCTTTACATGCTATAAACACCCCAAGACATTGCTACTGTTTCTGCTTTACATAGTCCATAGTGTTTAAAGCCATTTAGATATATGTGGATCTCTAACTTTTAAACTTAAAGAAATTGGTCTTTTTTAATTTACCCACCCATTTTCTTGTGTTCTTCATTCCTTGTTTCAGCTCTAAATTTTCATCTGGCATTTTTTTCCTTTTAGCCTGAGTAACTCTTAGCGTTTCTTGTAGTACCACTCTTTTGGAGGTGAAATGGCTTCACTTCCATCTATCTGAAAATGTCTTTATTTACCTGTGCTTTGCAGGATATATTTTGCCATATGTAGAATGGTAGGTTGTCTTTTTTTTTTTCCCTTCAAGTGCTTAAAAGTTGTCTTCTCATTGTCTCTGGCCCACCTTGTTTCTAATAAGAAGCAGCAAGAATTCTTATTGTTGTTTCCTTGTATGTAACTTCCCTGGTGGCTCAGACAGTAAAGAATCTGCCTGCAGTGCGGGAGACCTGAGTTCAATCCCTTAGTCAGGAGGGTCCCCTGGAGAAGAGAAAGGCAATATACTCCAGTATTCTTCCCTGGAGGATTCCATGGACAGAGACTATATACAGTCCATGGGGCTGCAAAGAGTCAGCTGCTTTTAAGATTTCCTCTTTATCCTGGTTTTCAGCAGTTTGAGTCTGATGTGCCTGGTGTGCTGTGCTCTGTGTGTGTATGTTGTGTGTGTGTGTGGCCATACACATGTGCTTCTCTTGCTCAGAGCTTGCTAATAGAAATCTTTCAAAAGTTTTGGAAAGTTCTCAGCTGTTACCTCTTCCACAATTTCTTTTGTGCCATTGTCTCTCATACTCTAATGATTATATCTATGTGTCCTGTAGATCTCAGATATTTTATTGTATTTTCTGTTGTTTTTATTCTTGCATTTCAGTTGATATAATTTCTATTGCCTTTAAGTGTATAGATCTTTTTCTTCCTCTGTGTCCAGGCTGCTTCTAATCCAATCAAATAAATTCTGCACTTATGGTATGTTTTTCGTTTCTAGCACTTCCATGTGATCCATTTTTATCATTTCCGTCTCTCTGCTGACATTCCCCATATGTTTGTGAATGTCCAAACTTTTCCACTAGGTCCTTTAACACATTTTCATAGTTATTTTTAAGTCCCTGTCTCATAATTCCTATATCTGGTACATTTCCCAGTCCAATTCCTTCCTCCCATGATCATGATTTCCATTTCCTCGGTTCTTTGTTTGTCTCATAGTTTGCCTTGTACATTGGACATAGTGTATAAAAGAATAGTTGAGGATGAAGTAAATAATATTTCCCCCAGAAAATTGCTCAGCCCTACTTCTGTCAGGATGCTAAGAATCTCTAGCTCTGCAGAAGCACCAAGTAAGTACCAGTAAGACATCAGAAGTTTCTTTACTTGTTTCCATCTTTCTGAATCATGAGAGATTCGTTTCTGTTTCATAGCCTGGACTCTAGCTTTTCGAGTTGCTGGAAATACCTCTTTGTTCTTCAGTTCCATCCCTACCTTTTTGTACCCAACATGGTCTCTCTATGTGCTACTATCCTGGAGTGGGTTTCAGTCTGGCAGTCACTGCTTTGCACTCAGAATAAGCCCGAGTGCTGCAGAGAGATTTGTCTTCTCTTGTTTCTTCATGGCCTCTTCTCTGCAGTGGGCCATTGTCTCAACTTGGAAAAGGTCTGAGCACCTTATACGGGATCTTTGGAAGCTGTTCTGCTCTTCTCCTGGCCTTCGGCATCCTATCTGTTTGCCTTTGATGAAGGCCTGTGGGAAACAGTTGGCAGTTAGGTGCATACTTTTTCTGTGGTTGGGGTTCCATGGCATTCTAATGCATCTTGCAGCTCACATGTGGTCTTTATAAATTCATTAAAATATGGCTGGTTTCTCCTTATTATCTGCTAGGATGCATTCTTTCCTCTTTCAGGTGCTCTGCTAGAATAAAAATGGCTACAGGTCTCTACTGTTAAAGGAAGGCTTCTTCACGTTCTAGATGGTCACTTAGATTAACTCTATCCCCAGATCTCTGATGGGCTTAAAATACTATGATTTTGTAGCTTCTCTGATTTGTTGTTATCGTTAGGGTAGTAGCAACTGCCCTTGTGATTTGAACTTAGAAGACCTTGAATTTTAATGGCCTCTAATGAATAGGAGACAAAGTCTGGATCCTAAGAAGGGTGGGAAGTAAAATCCAAGATTCTAGCATAAGCCAGAACTCTAGGAAGGGTTGATGTAGAAAATGATGTTTCCAAAGGAGGTTTGTGTGTTTGGGCTTTGCTTTAGGGTAAGCAGGGAAAGAAAGGAAGGAGGAAAAGAAGAAAGAAAGAAGAGAAGGAAGGAAGAAAGGAGGAAAGGGAGGAAGGATTAAAGAAGGGAGGAAAGAAGGAAAGAAAGAATGAATGAAATAAAGAGGGATTTCCCTGGTGGTTCAGTGGTTAAGACTGTGCTTCCAATGCAAGGGACATGGGTTTGATACCTGGTTGGGAAACTAAGATCCTATATGCTATGTGGTGTGGCCAAAAATTAAAATAAAATGAATGAATGAAAGAAAAGATCTTCTTTGAGAATTTTGAACCATAAGCCCACACTCATGCAGATTTGGAGACATAATTCATGCTACCTACACAGTCTTGCAGTACTTGGGTGCAATCTCAAAAACAACAGAATGACTTCTGTTCATTTCCAAGGCAAACCATTCAATATCACAGTAATCCAAGTCTATGCCCTAACCACTAATGCTGAAGAAGCTGAAGTTGAATGGCTCTACAAAGACCTACAAGACATTGTAGAACTAACATCCTAAAAAGATGTCCTTTTCATCATAGGGGAGTGGAATGCAAAAGTAAGAAGTCAAGAGATACCTGGAATAACAGGCAAGTTTAGCCCTGGGGTACAAAACAAAGCAGGGCAAAGGCTAACAGAGTTTTGCCAAGCGAACACACTGGTCATAGCAAATACTCTCTTCCAACAGCACAAGAGACGACTCTACACAGGGACATCACCAGTTGGTCAATATTAAAATCAGATTGATTATATTCTTTGCAGCCGAAGGTGGAAAAGCTCTATACAGTCAGCAAAAACAAGACCAGGAGCTGACTGTGTCTCAGATCATGAACTCCTTATTGCCTAATCCAGACTTAAATTGAAGAAAGTAGGGAAGACCACTTGACCATTCAGGTATGACCTAAATCAAATCCCTTTCAAATTATACAGTGGAAGTGACAAATAAATCCAAGGGATTAGATCTGATAGACAGAGTGTGTTTTCTTGGCAAAACTCTGTTAGCCTTTGCCCTGCTTCGTTTTGTACTCCAAGGCTAAACTTGCCTGTTATTCCAGATATCTCTTGACTTCTTACTTTTGCATTCCACTCCCCTATGATGAAAAGGACATCTTTTTAGGGTGTTAGTTCTAGAATGTCTTGTAGGTCTTTGCAGAGCCATTCAGCTTCAGCTTCTTCTGCATTAGTGGTTGGGGCATAGACTTGGATTACTGTGATAGACAGAGTGCTTGGATTACTGTGACAGACAGAGTGCCTGAAGAACTATGGATGGAGGTTTGTGACATTGTATAGGAGGTGGTGATCAAATCCATTCCCAAGAAGAAAAAATTCAAAAAATGCAAAATGGTTGTCTTAGGAGGCTTTACAAATAGCTGAGAAAAGAACAGAAGCGAAAAGCAAAGGAGAAAAGGAAAGATTTGCCCATTTGAATGCAGAGTTCCAAAGAATAGCAAGGAGAGATAAGAAAGCCTTCCTCAGTGATCAATGCAAAGAAATAGAGGAAAACAATAGAATGGGAAAGACTAGAGATCTCTTTAAGAAAACTAGAGATACCAAGGGAACATTTCGTGCAAAGATGGGCACAATGAAGGACAGAAATGGTATGGACCTTACAGAAGTAGATAATACTAAGAAGAGCTGGCAAGAATAAACAGAAGAACTGTACAAAAAAAAATCTTAACAACCCAGATAACCACGATGGTGTGATCACTCACCATCCTGGACTGTGAAGTGAGGTTGGTCTTAGGAAGCATCACTATGAACAAAGCTAGTGGAGGTGATGGAATTCTAGCTGAACTATTTCAAATCCTAAAAGATGATCTGTGAAAGTGCTGCACTCAATATGGCAGCAAATTTGGAAAACTCAGCAGTGGCCACAGGACTGGAAAAGGTCAGTTTTCATTCCAGTCCCAAAGAAAGGCAATGTCAAAGAATGTTTAAACTGCTGCACAATTGCACTCATCTCACATGCTAGCAAAGTAATGCTCAAAATTGCCCAAGCTAGACCACAACAGTACATGAACCAAGAACTTCCAGATGTTCAAACTGGATTTAGAAAAGGCAGAGGAACCAGAGATCAAATTGCCAACATCTGTTGGATCATGGAAAAAGAAAGAGAGTTCCAGAAAAACATCTACTTCTGCTTCATTGACTATGCTAAAGCCTTTTGACTGTGTAGATGACAACAAACTGGAAAATTCTTAGAGATTACCTGCCTCCTGAGAAATCTGTATGCAGTTCAAGAAGCAACAGTTAGAACCGAACATGGCACAATAGACTGGTTCCAATTTGGGAAAGGAGTACGTCGAGGCTGTATATTGTCACCGTGCTTATTTAACTTATATGCAGAGTACATCACAAGAAATGCCAGACTGGAAGAAGCACAAGCTGGAATCAAGATTGCCAGGAGAAATATCAATAACCTCAGATATGCAGTTGACACCACCCTAATGGCAGAAAGTGAAGAGGAACTAAAGATCCTCTTGATGAAAGTGAAAGAGGAGAGTAAAAAGTTGGCTTGAAACTCAACATTCAAAAAGCAAAGATCATGGCATCTGATCCCATCACTTCATGGCAAATAGATGGGGAAACAGTGGAAACAGTGAGAGACTTTATTTTCTTGGGCTCTAAAATCACTGCAGATGGTGACTGCAGCCATGAAATTAAAAAACGCTTGCTCCTTAGAAGAAAAGCTATGATAAACCTAGACAGCATACTAAAGAGCAGAGACATTCCTTTGCTGACAAAGGTTCGTCTAGTCAAAGCTATGGTTTTTCCAGTAGTCATGTATGGATGTGAGAGTTGGACTATAAAGAAAGCTGAGCGCCGAAGAATTGATGCTTTTGAGCTGTGGTGTTGGAGAAGACTCTTGAGAGTCTCTTGGACTGCAAGGAGGTCCAACCAGTCCATCCGAAAGGAAATCAGTCCTGAATATTCATTGGAAGGACTGATGCTGAAGCTGAAACTCCAATACTTTGGCCACCTGATATGAACAACTGACTCATTTAAAAGACCCTGATGCTGGGAAAGATTGAAGGCAGGAGGAGAAGGGAATGACAGAGGATAAGATGGTTGGATGGCATCACCGACTCAATAGAGCAAGCTCCGGAAGTTGGTGATGGACAGAGAAGCCTGGCATGTTGCAGTCCATGGGGTTGTAAACAGTTGGACATGACTGAGTGACTGAACTGAATTGAACTGATCTGCATAGTCTGAATGACACCAGAGCCAGATTTCATTTTAAAGTAGCCATAAGCTGATATTACAGTAGATGCCTGACAGAAACAAAGAAAATCTTCCCTGGGTAATTCATGTAAAACATTGCTTTCAACTCTTCCTGTGCCTAGTATTGTCATGACTCCTGGTCCTGGAGTACACAGCAGCTCCAAATCCCTTGATGCTGGACATCCTAACTGATGTTTTTGCCTTCAGGCATCCACTGGGCCCTCTCATTCTTTTACTAAGGAACAGACTCAGGTGTGTCAGAGCAGGAGAGAAATTAAAGACGATCTGCCCACATAGTTCCTTAAGATTGAGGACAGGCTGCATTCTGACGTAAGGTACCCTGGCAGTTTCATGGATGTCATTGACATTGACAAGAGTGATGGGAATTTCCATTTGATCTGTGACACAAATTGCTCATCAAATTGGGGCTGAGGAGGCCACATATAAGTTCTGTGAAACGAGGAGGATCTTTTTGAATATCTTCTGAATTGATTGCAGCTCAGCCAAATCAATTTGCTACTTCATCAAGTTCGGCTAGCCTATGTATGTTGACAGGAAGTGCTAATCTGGGACAAGTTGATGGCATCACCTGTACACACAAAGAGAGAAACAACCTGACTTGAATGACTAATGTGTAAGAAGCCAACAGCAATAGTTTTGTCGCAGGCTTTCCCAACATATTCATTATTGGAGAAAAGAGCAAACCATGGACTTCCCTGTGCCTAAGAAAGAGTGCTTGCCTCATCATGGCTGAAGACATAGAGACTATTAGCCAAACAGAGCAATGGGTGAAATGATTTCCAGAGCAGAGAAGTGGAGAGCTCCTTGTGGCTAATTAAAGATGCATTAGCCTAGAGGAGAAAACAAAAATAAACCTTTATTTTCAGGGAATTTCCACCAAAGGAGCATGCAGTCACGATTTTTAAAAAATTACTAAGACACATGAAGAAACAAGCCCAAATAAACAAAATGCACCAGGAAAAAAATGTGAAAAACTGAAGTATCAGACTCCCAAGATTGATATTCAAATTATTAGACTACAAAGCAAGAATATTTATCTATTTAAATTTAAGCTGCTTGAATGAAAATGAGAATCTTAAAATCACAGTGTTGAACAACAACAACAAAAAGCAAGTCCCAAATCAGTAAAATAGATAAATTAATTTTAGTCTACTTATACCACAAATATCATAGAGCAGTTTAAAAAATGAATTAGAGATATGCATATAAAGATGGGAGAATCTCAGAAATGGAATGATGAGTGAGAAAAACTTAAAAAAAATACATGTGAGTTCTTTTATATAAGTTCCAAGACCTGGAAAAATTAAATAATTAAATATTCTATTATTTAGAGATACATTATATATTATAAAACTATTTTTTAAAGTAGCTGGTAATTTATAATCCAGAATGTTGGTTTCATATAGAGGGAAAAGAGAAGTAAAAGCTCAGAGAGGGGGCACAGTGGCTTAGAAGATTTGGGGGTTGTGTTTTATTTCTTATGGAGAAGGGAAAGGCTACCCACTCCAGTGTTCTGGCCTGGAGAAGTCAGTCCATGGGGTCACAAAGAGTCGGACACAGCTGAGCAACTTTCACTTCACTTCACTTATTTCTTAAGCCAGGAGGTTTAACATATTTGGTTTTATTAACATTATTTAAGTATACGAGTATAGTTTATTCATTATTTTGTATGAATGAATTTTTTTTAATTAAAAAAATTATTTAAAAAAAGATTTGAGTTTCTTGTGTCAAGATCCATGGTCTAAAATCACCACATTGTAAAGCGATTATAAGCCAATAAAAAATAAAAGAAAAAAAAAGGTATCAGAACAACTGGAAAAAAAAAATCCTTACTAGGAAGGATTGCATAGAAAACCATTCTGTTCCTGGAAAGACAAAATGTCAAATAGGTCCATCTAGTGGTGAATTAGAGAATCTCAAATACAAGGATATTCCAGCTGAAGAAATACACCGGAGATAAGGCTTTTACTCAAAAATATCATTCGAAAACCATGTACACAGTAGAAAAAAATTATTAATTGAGGGAATTACTCTGACTTCAGATGCATGGTGAAGTTCTTTGGTTTGTCTCTAACTGGTTGAAAGATTAAATATCAAGCTTAGGTAATTTGCAAGGCCTCGGCCTCCTTTAAGCTTTCTGAAGGAGGAAATGGCAACCCACTCCAGTATTCTTGCCTGGGAAATCCCATGGACAGAGGAGCCTGGTGGGCTACAGTCCATTGGGTCGCCAGACACGACTGAACTGACTTAGCACAACACACCCACGGCCTCCTTTGTGTGCATCACGTTTGCCCCTTGTGGGCATATTTCCCCCCCTCACTCAGGTGCTTTCCTCCCCAGGTCTCCTGCATTGCAGGTGGATTCTTTACCATCTGAGCCACCAGGGAAGCCCAGTTATATGTATGAACACATCATTAAATAAAAATGAGCAGGAGACAGAAATATGCTCACATTCATATTTCTAAAAGGATGTATATGTTGTTTTATATATATATATATATATATATATAGTATCTGGGGAAGGAAATGCAAGAAACTGGCAAACCTTTAGGGAGGGGGGACTCTGGGGAAATTAAGTGAGAAAGAAACTTAATTTGGTTGTTTACTGTCTATTTATTGATACTGATTCACTTTTGTTACAATGTGCTTATATGATTTCCTCATACCAATTTTAAAGAGAAAAGAGTGTGTGTTTTATATGTGGAGATGCTGCGCTGTGCTTAGTCGTTCAGTCGTGTCTGACTCTTTGTTACCCCATGGATTGTAGCCCGCAAAAGTTCCTCTGTCTACAGGAATTCTCCAGACAAGAATGCTGGAATGGGTCACCATGCCCTCCCCTTCAGAGGATCCTCCTGACCCAGGGATCGAACCCAGGTCTCCGTCATTGCAGGTGGATTCTTTACCGTCTGAGCCACCAGGGAAGCCCTATGGAGATGTTACACACTGATAAATAACTTCCTACAGATAAAAAAGAGTATTGATGCTTTCTAATGGATGTTATGTGTTAGTGGTTATGCACCAATGCTGTGGTGTAAGGCAGCTTTAATTTCTCAGGGGAATGGGCTTACCTGGATGGAAAAAAATCTCTCCTGCCTGTCTTTGGACATATTCATTGCCCATAATATTTAGCTACAGCCTTTAGTTGTAAATGATTTATCTGACAACTGACATATTTTTCCAATTATGTTGAAAAAAATCAATTTGTACTTTTTCTGGATGGATGTTCAATCCTCAATACTCTATAAATGGCCTGAAATCTAACAGTGATCTCAGACTGGCACTTGACTTTTGCAAAGATCTACTTTGGATGCTAATTGGGAGAAACACTGTAATTGATTTTGTATAGCAAACTCCCAAATGAACAGGCAGTCAAGTATCACTTCAGCCAAAGCATGAGTGTTTTCTGAGCAGATCTCTTCTAGTGGACGCAAGGCTTGTTTCCGCAACACTCACTCTGCTTTCCCATTGTGTGGCAGCAGTGAGCTTTGAGGAACTGACCCGAGTTCCGTTGATGGGCTCTAGTTAGGAATCCAAGGGTTGCTTCAAGGACCTACCGTTGCATGAGGAGATATAAATTGGCCCCCAGAGACTGCAGAGAAAGACTTTCCATTGGTTGGCTTAGGGAGAGGCAATTTCTGTCATCTGCTGGATGTAAAGAAAGAAATCAGCCGGTCTTCCTGTAACCAGCAGCTGTCTCATAGCCCAGAGAGGGAACCAGACGTAGAATGATACAGACCCTGTACTTACGGGAGAAAGAACCTATATTCTTCATGACACAAGTGAGTCACTTAAACAACCAACCCTGTAGCCTGCCCCAGCTCTAGACTTGGTGTAAATGCCAACTGGTCAGTTTTTCATTCCTTGAATCAAATGGGGTGGGTTGGTTTCTCTATTACTTTCAATTGGAAGCATCATAGTGCCTATTTCAGTAGAGCAGTAAGAAAATCCCTCCATATAGAAATTACAGTATCTAGGCTAGATCTTGAATACCCTTCTCAGGATGAATTTCTTGAATATTTCAATTATAGAAGTGTAAAAGGACTACCCTGGTGGTCCAGTGGTTAAGAATCCGCCTTGCAAGGCAGTGGACATGGGTTCGATTTCTGGTTTAGAAGGATCCCACATGCCAGGAGCAACTGAGCCCATGCACCACAAGTACTGCAACTACTGAAGCCCGCATGCCTAGAGCCTGTGCTCCTCAGCAAGAGAAGCCACTGCAGCGAGAAGCCCGAGCACCACAGCTAGAGAGCAGCCCCCACCCTCTGCAACTACAGAAAAGCCCGCGCAGCAGCAGAGACCCAGCACAGCCGAAAGTAAAAAAATAATTGAATTGTTTAAAGGAAACAACTAAAGTTTGGTGTCTGTGTATCACCATTCATTGAGCAGACTTCACTTTCACTTTTCACTTTCATGCATTGGAGAAGGAAATGGCAACCCACTCCAGTGTTCTTGCTTGGAGAACCCCAGGGATGGAGGAGCCTGGTAGGCTGCCATCTATGGGGTCACACAGAGCCAGACACGACTGAAGTGACTTAGCAGCAGCAGCTATGAAGCAGACACTTTATTTCCAAATCTCATAATCATTCTGCAAGTTAAGTACTTCTCAGTTTTGAGACTCTGGGTTCAGATGCTCGCTGAGATGAAGTCACTTATTCAAGGCAGCATAGCCAGTGAGTGATGGAGCTGAGCCTTGACCTTCTCCCGGTACCGTGCCTGCCACACCCAAGGCCTGCCTGGTCAGACAGACAGGCCTGGCTCATAATCCTGCAGAGGGAAAGCCTTTGCTAGCACATTCTGTGATTTCTGCGTCTTTACCTCAACTGCCCCGGGTACCACCACCAGGGCTGAGGGTCTCACCTAAGGGCTTTCCATCTGAAGTCAGGCTAGTAGCTTATGATGTGGTCTGTCATGGGAAGCTCTGCTAGAGAAGACACTAGTGATCTAAATTCTCACTTCTATTTGTTTCATTTTAGAAATAGTGAGCAAACCAGGCAGTTGTTAGGGAAAGAGACTGGGAGAATGTGAGACAAAGCTGGAGGGCATTTAATTATACTCTCAAGAACATGCAAACTAGGTGAGACAGAACTAGACTGCTAGGCCACCCATGCCAGAAAGACTGAAGTGGGTTCAACTCAGAAACAAAGATCAAAATCTGAAGTAAAGGGAAGTAGCTGTCAACCACACTAAATTCTGCAAACAGTGCCTGTATCTGCAAAATCATGCTCATTACGTCCTCTAGTCCTTCATGATCTGCAGGCTCCTCCCTTAACTCCAGCCAGGCACACAGCTTGTGTGTCTGTGGGTACACTGTGCTGGTCATCAGTATTGCCTTTCAGCTTCAAATTCAGCCTTTTGCCTGAACACATAAATTCATGATGCTGTCCCCTTCTTGGAAAGCATTTTCGCTTGTCTAGCTTATTTCTTTGTACCCTAAGAAATGACTCAAGAGAGAATTCCTCTGAGAAACTTCTAATGATCTTCTCCACTGAACTGTGTCCACATGAGCACAACTCCAGGGAAACCCTCTTGGCTACATAACAGCTTTATATCAGGAGAAGTTAGTCTGTGTAATGATCAGATATGAAATGAGCAGAAAACCGAAGAGAAGATTAAGTAGCAGGTGTAATAAGGATTGCCTCAGGAGTCAAACTAGCAGCAACCCCTAAATATGCTAGAGGAAAATGTTCCCTCAAGAAAGGGAGGCATTAGCAGATGCAAGCTAGTCTACATGGGATAGATAAACAACAAGGTCCTGCTGTGTAGCACAGGGAACTATATTCAATATCCTGTGATCTACAGGTACCAGGACATGAGAGCAACCTAGATGTCCACCGATAGATGAGTGGATAAAAACGATGTGGTGCATACATACAATGGAATATTACTCAGCCATAAAAAGGAATGGATTTGAGTCAGTTCAAGTGAGGTGGATGAACCTAGAGCCTGTTACACAGAATGAAGTAAGTCAGAAAGAGAAAAACAAATATCATATATTTACACATATATATGGAATCTGGAAAAAATGGCACTGATGAACCTATTTGGAGGGAGGAATGGAGACACAGATAGAGAATGGACTTGCGGACACGGTAGGGGAAGCAGAGGGTGGGATGAATGAAGGAAGTAGCATTAACATGTATACATTCCCATATGTGAAACAGATAGCTAGTGGGAAGCTGCTATATAACACAGGGAGGGCAGCCTGGCCCTCCGTGTTGATCTAGATGGGTGGCCTGGGGGAGGGGAGGGAGGTGCAACAGGGAGGGGATATATATATATATATATATATATATATATATATATATATATATATATAAATAAAATTATGGTTGATTCACATTGTTGTATGGCAGAAACCAACACAGCATTGTAGAGCAATTTTTTTTCCAATTAAAAAAAAAACTATGTATTTGAAATAAAATAGCAGTGTTACTAAACTATTATTTTAAGTAAAAAAAAAAATTCTGTGATAAACCATAATGGAAAAGAATATATAAAAAAAGAATGTATATGTATAACTGAATCACTTTGCTGTACAACAGAAATTAATGCAACTTTGTAAATCAACTATAGTTCAATCCAAAAATAAATTTAAAAAATAAAAAGAGAAGCCGACAAGTGGATTAAAATCATTCACACAGGGACTTCCCTGGTGGTCCAGTGGCTAAGACTTCATCCTTCCAATGTAGAGGGCCTGGGTTCAATCCCTGGTCAGGAACTGGATCCCACATACCACAACTAAGACCTGGCACAGCTAAATAAATAAAATAAGCAAATAAATGTTTAAAAAAAATCCTTATTAAAAAAAAATTCACATATCCTTATCTTACCTCCTGAGTTAAAGTAGATATATTTATACATATATATTTATAACATTATTATATTTTCATTTTATTATGTTTTATTTCATATACATTATTTCACTTTATTCCATATATTATATTTTCATATATATGTATATATAATTGAAAGTTTGAAACTGACAGACTTTTTATTCACTTGTAGCTACGGTAAAACTGATCTGATTCTAAATTAATGAGAATGATACGCTATAATAGCAATTTGTATTACAAACTGTTCTTGAGGCAACCATCTGTACTGCACAAATAAATTTGTCTCCGAAACTGCAAGGCAACACTTTCCCAGAGTCCTACAGAGAATCCAGATGCAAATTTTCCTGGCTCGCTGCCTTTGCTTTCTCTATTTGGCCTACCAGTTTGTGAACAAATTTATATATAAAAATTTAAAAGCTGGCTCAGGCCCCGAGAGTGAGGTGGAACAATAATAACAGTGTTTTGTATTTGTGTAAGTAGAACGTTTATCCTAAATGATCAGATCATTTCAAAATAGCCTCCCATTCATTTATACTCATTTATCCAAACCAGGGAAAGTATAAATAAATATTTTAATAGCATCATTTGGTAAGAAGTATGCCCAGCAATCTACATTGGTTTGAACCAGACATGGGTGTTGTATGATTTGTATGTCCCTAGGGAACAGTACTTTAAATTCAGAAATGTTGCTTAATACTGGCATTAGGGGATTTGGGATTGAGATCCCATTAAGTTGCATTTCTTCATCTACTATGCCTAAAATCTACGAAACACTGAGCTCAGAACTAGAAATAAAATCATAAGACTCAAACTTTATAATTTAAGAAATTTACAGTTTAATTATTCTCCTGGTGACTCAGTTGGTTAAGAATATGCCTACAATGCAGGAGACTCAGGTTCAATCCCCTGGGGAAGGAAATGACAACCCACTCCAGTATTCTTGACTGGGAAATAAATGAACAGAGGAGCCTGAAGGGCTACTCTCCCTGGGGTCACAAGAGTCAGACTCGACTTGGAGATTAAACCAGTTATGACCAACCTAGACAGCATATTCAAAAGCAGAGACATTACTTTGCCGACTAAGGTCCGTCTAGTCAAGGCTATGGTTTTTCCAGTAGTCATGTATGGATGTGAGAGTTGGACTGTGAAAAAGGCTGAGCACCGAAGAATTAATGCTTTCGAACTGTGGTGTTGGAGAAGACTCTTGAGAGCCCCTTGGACTGCAAGGAGATCCAACCAGTCCATCCTAAAGCAGATCAGCCCTGGGATTTCTTTGGAAGGAATGATGCTAAAGCTGAAACTCCAGTACTTTGGCCACCTCTGCGAAGAGTTGACTCATTGGAAAAGACTCTGATGCTGGGAGGGATTGGGGGCAAGAGGGGAAGGGGACGACAGAGAATGAGATAGCTGGATGGCATCACTGATTCAATGGACATGAGTCTGAGTGAACTCTGGGAGTTGGTGATGGACAGGGAGGCCTGGTGGGCTGTGATTCATGGGGTCGCAACGAGTTGGACATGACTGAGCAACTGAATTGACTGACTGACTGACCACCACCCAGGTTTATTGAGATGTAATTGACATATAACATTGTGTACGTTTAAGGTATACAATGTCATGATTTGATACACATATATATTGCAAAATGTTAACCACAATAAGGTTAAGTACTCTTGCCTGGAAAATCCCGTGGATGGAGGAGCCTGGCAGGCTGCAGTCCATGGGGTCACTGAGTTGGACACGACCAGGTAACTCCACTTTCACTTTTCACTTTCATGCATTGGAGAAGGAAATGGCAACCCACTCCAGTGTTCTTGCCTGGAGAATCCCAGGGACATGGAAGCCTGGTAGGCTGCCATCTATGGGTCGCACAGAGTTGGACAGGACTGACGTGACTTAGCAGCAGCAGCAGCAGCACGTACTTCACCTCACACAATTACCACTGCTGTTATTGTGAGAACATTTAAAATCTAACCTTAATCACTTCTCCCTTTCAAGTATACAATACAATGTTGTTAACTCTAGTCACCACATTGTTGATTAAATCTCTCAAACTTATTTCTCTTATGAAGTTTGTACTCAAATTTCTGAATTTGAAGTTTGACCAACATCTCTTTCCCCATCCCCAACCCCTGAAAATAGTTCTATCCTTTACGTCTATGAGTTCAGCTCTTTTAGAGTTAACTATGGGCTTCCCTGGTGGCTCAGAGGTTAAAGCATCTGCCTGCAATGTGGGAGACCTGGGTTCGATCCCTGGGTTGAGAAGATCCCCTGGAGAAGGAAATGGCCACCCTCTCCAGTATTCTTGTCTGGAGAATCCCATGGATGGAGGATCCTGGTGGGCTACAGTCCACGGGGTCACAAAGAGTTGGACACAACTGAGCAACTGCACTCACTCACTCATTAATATAAGTGAGATCATATAGCATTTGACTTCCTCTATTTTATTTAGCATAATGCCCTCAAAGTCCATTTATGTTGTCAAGGACAGCAAGCATTCCTTTTTTTAAAGGCTGAATGAACATTCTGTGTGTATATCTATAGTTGCTGTTCAGTCATTAAGTCATGTCTGACTCTTTGGGACCCTGTGGACTGCAGCCAGCTTCTCTGTCCCCCATTCCCTCCTGAAGTTTGCTTAAGTTCCTATCCATTGAGTCGGTGATGCCATCTTTTGTCGAATATTGATTCCATTTTCACTTGTTAGAGAGTATTTTTTTTTTGCTTCTCCCCCACCCTTATAAAAAATATCGTCAAGTCTCTATTTTGTTTATTTAGCTGTGCTGGGCCTTACTTGTGGCACGTGGGATCTTCAGTCTTCGATGCGGCATGTGAAATCTTTAGTTGTGGTGTGCAAACTCTTATTTACAGAATGTGGGATCTAGTTCCCTGACCAGGGATTAAACCCAGGCCCCCTGCATTTGGAGTGTGGAGTCGTAGCCACTGGACCATCAGGGAATGCCTTGCTTTACAGTGCGGTGTAAGTTTCTGCTACACAGCAAAGTGAATCAGCTATACTATGCATATACCCCTTCTTTTTCGGATTTCCTTCCCACTCAGGTCACCACAGAGCACTGAGTTGAGTTCCCTATGCTATACAGTACCTTCTCTTTAGTTATCTATTTTATCCATAGAATCAGTGGTGTACATGCATCAATCCCAGTTACCCAATTCTTCCCACCCTCACCCCCATGGTTTTTTATGAAGTTATTTCTAAGAACTCCAGCAGGAGTAAGCATGGGTGGGGATTTCTGTCCCAGACTCCCTCTGACTTCTCTGAGGGATTGCCCTCCCCACTTTCCATAGCCACCTCTCCCCCATGGTTTGCCCACCCCCCACATTCCAGTCCACATGGTGGGAAACAGACCACCAGCTCTTGGATTTGACAAGTATATCTTTCTAATAGGAGAGGCCCAACTCTTCCTCAGCTTCAGTGCTAAAAGCCCCTGGGTTTGGACTTTTCATGCAGATTGCGTAGAGACTCCTGAAAAAATGAGGCATAACCAGCAGCAGGCAGTAAGAGGATAGGAGCATGTCCACAGTACGAGGAGCATTGTGTCCAAACATGGAGAGAGGGACATGGAGAGGATGGTAGACCAAGCATTGTTTATTTGTCAAGTATGTTAGCATTTGGGGAATCTGGGAAGAGGCATAAGATTTATCTCCTAAGGCATCAGAGAATTTTTTGAACTATTTTTAAACCTTTTTGTAAATCTGAAATTATTCCAAAACAAATGTTTAGCAGATTTTGTGATATGTAGTTCTTTTTTCCACCAGAATAAAAATGTAAAATAAAATGTTTTGAAAGTGGCATCTGAAGCCTGTAATCTTCGGTTTCCTTGGGGCATGTCACTCCCACTGCATGCACTTGACTTGGCACAGAGACGTTGATGAGCCAACCTCCCAAAGGTTTTTCAGACTGGGGAGGCTATTGAGCACAGGGTCTAGGGATTTGATGTTATTTTAAATCAACAAGCAGGTCATTGGAGGTTTTGAACAGTGCAGCAATATTATTTTGAAAAAGAACTCTATGTGGAGGACAATTTGGAAGGAGAATGACTCTAGGGAGATTTAACTAAGGGCCATGGAAAAGGAAAGGAGAACATGAGCTAAATTTTAATGGAAGAATCGACAAATTTGGCTACTGCTGGTGATACCATTAATGGAAATAGAAGAGACACAGGATATGTTTGGAGATATATAAACATAGAGAGCTACTGAGTGTTATAAACAGTGCCAGAGAGAAAGTAGAATCATTTTATGGAAAAAGGCATGAATAATATCATAAATTTTATGAGTAACTATGTAAGGGAGGATTTCTAAATATGACTTCAGAGAAACCTCGGACAATAAAATTTTAAATTGTATAGATTTTTAAAACCTTCTCACATAAATTAAAAAGTGAATAACCCAAGAATAAACTTTGCAATGTACATATATATATATAAGATAAATCCTCAATATCTTATAAATCCATAGTAAAAGACAAACTCCCAATTAAGAAATTAACTGATAGCCAATTCACAAAGAAAACATACCTATGGCTGAAAGAAGGAAGGAAGTTCAGCCTCATTAATAATCAGACAAATTAAATTAGAAGAATTTGTGTTCCACCCTTGAAATTGCAAAAATGAAAAAATGATGTAAGGGGTTTCCTTGGTGGCTCAGTGGTACAGAATCTGCCTGCCAATGCAGGAGACACACGTTCGACCCCTAACCCGGGAAAATCCCACATGCTACAACCAGGCCTGTGCACCACGACTGAACCTGTGCTCCAGACCCTGGGAGCCGCAACTACTGAGCCCACATGCTGCAACTACTGAAGCTCATGCACCCTAGGGCCTGTGCTCTGCAACAAGAGGAACCCACGCACCACAACCAGGGAGTACCACCACTCTCTGCAACTAGATAAAAGCCAGCTCAGCAATGAAGACCCAGCACAGCCCAAAATAAAATAGAATTAAATTATTTTAAAAAATGATAGTAAGCTGGGGCATTTGAGAAGTAATATGAAGAAACAGATGGTCACATACATGATTGGTGGGAGCAGAAATCTTTTTGGAGGAAATGTACATATCCATTAATCAGTACCTTCCTTTCTAGGAATCAATCCAGAGCATGTAATCTTGAGTATACAGTAATTTATCTACAGGAATATTCATTAAAGGTGTTGGAAATAATAAAATTTAAAGCAACCTGAATGTACAAATTAGGAGATTGCTTAAATAAATTGTGGTAATGAAATGTTCCAGTAGTCATTACAAATATTATTTTGGATTTATGTCATAAGGATGAAGAGCTATTCAGTAAAAAAAAAACAAACCCAAAACTCATGTATATTGTAATTACATTAAAAATTTTAATATCATTAAGGTATATGTATATTATAATCTTATTAAAAATTGAAAGATAAAACTCTGGAAATACACATATCAAAATATTAATAGAATTATTTGTAAAGATCAGGTATGGATATTACATCTTTCCTTCTTGTTTCCTTACTGGATTTTCTAATGTTGTACAAATGGTTTTATTCAAGTCACCTGTTGAAAGTGTACAATCCAGTAGTTTTCAACATATTCACAGAGTTGTGTGGTCATCACCGCAATTTAGAATATTTTCATCACTTCAAGTTCAAACCCATTGGCAATCACTCTCCATTTTCCCTCATCCTTGCCAACAATTACTCTACCTTTTGTCTCTGTAGATTTGATTATTCTGGACATATCCTGTTATAGGAATTATATAGTATGTAGCCTTTTGTGACTCATGATGTTTAAGTATTTCATTCCTTTTAAATGCTGAATAATATTTCATTGTAAGGATATACCATTTTATTTTTCTATTCATCAGTGGAAAGACATTTGGGTTGTTTCCATTTTGGGGCTATTATGAATAATACTGCTGTGAACATTAGAGAACAAGGTTTTGTGTGGACATATGTTTTCAACACTTTTGGATGTATACCTAGCAGCAGAATTGCTGGGTCATATGTTAGTTCTGTGTTTAACATTTTGAGGAACTGCCAGAATGTTTTCCAAAAGTGCTACACCATTTTACATTCCCACAGTAGTGTATGAGTTTTCCAATTTCTTAATATATTTCTTAGCAATACTTGTTAAATCTGTCTTTTTTATTCTAAGCATCTTAGTGGAGAAGTAACATGTTTACCCCATCGTGATTCGTATTTGCATTTTCCCAAGGACTCATGATGTTGAGCATATATATATATATTTTGGCCCTGCTGGTGGCATGCAGGATCTTAGTTTTCCAACCCAGAGATTGAACCTGTGTCCCCTGCAGTGGAAGCTACAAGGGCAGTGGCAATGCAGAGGATCTTTGCAAGTCCTTATGGTCATTTGTATATCTTCTTTGGAAAAATATCTCTTCAGATAATTTCCCCATTGAAAAATTGGATTTTTTTTTAATTGAGTTGTTAGGGTTCATTATATATTCTAGACACAAGTCCTTTATCAGACATATGAGTTGCAAATACCTTCTCCTATTTTGTGGGTTGTTTTTTCACCATCTTGATGGTATCATTTCAGATCAAAAGTTTTAAATTTTAAATCAAATTTATCTATATTTTGCTTTTAGTGTCATAGCTAAGAAACCATTGCCTAATCTAAAGGAATAAATATTTATGTAAGAGTTTACTCAAGAAATGTGAATTTTAGCTTTTTAGGTTTATGATTCACTTTGAATAAATTTTTGTGCATAGTGTGAGGGGAGGACCAACCTCGTTGTTTTGCGTGTGGATATCTAGTTGCCCCAGCACCATTTGTTGAAATGACTATTCTTTCCCCATTGAGGTGTCTTGACCCCTCTGCCAAAAATCAATAAACTAGGAATGTATGGGTTTATTTCTGGATTCTCAACTCTATTCCCTCAATCTATTTGTCTATTTGTATGCCAGTGCCATACTCAAAATGCCGGGCTGAATGAAGCACAAGCTGGGATGAAGATTGGTGGGAGAAATATCAATAACCTCAGATACGCAGATGATACCACCCTTATGGCAGAATGTGAAGAGGAACTAAAGAGCCTCTTGATGAAAGTGAAAGAGGAGAATGGAAAAGCTGGCTTAAAACTCAACATTCAAAAAACTAAGATCATGGCATCCGGTCCCATCACTTCATGGCAAATAGATGGGGAAACAATGGAAACAGTCACAGACTTTATTTTCTTGGGCTCTAAAATCACTGCAGATGATGACTGCAGCCATGAAATTAAGACACTTGCTCCTTAGAAGAAAAGCTATGACTCATCTAGACAGCATATTAAAAAGTAGAGACATTACTTAGCTGACAAAGGTCCATCTAGTCAAAGCCATGGTTTTTCCAGTGGTCATGTATGGATGTGAGAGTTGGACTATAAAGAAAGCTGAGCACCAAAGAATTGATGCTTTTGAACTGTGGTATTGGAGAAGACTCTTGAGAGTCCCTTGGACTGCAAGGAGATCAAACCAGCCAATCCTAAAGGAAATAAGTCCTGAATATTAATTTGAAGGACTTATGCTGATGGTGAGACTCCAATATTTTGACCACTTGATGTGAAGAACTGACTCATTGGAAAAGACCCGGATGCTAGGGATGATTGAAGGCAGGAGGAGAAGGGGACAACAGAGGATGAGATGGTTGGATGGCATTACTGGCTCAATGGACATGAGTTTGAGCAAGCTCTGGGAGTTGGTGATAGACAAGGAAGCCTGGCATGCTGTAGTCCATGGGGTCACAAAGTGTTGGACATGACTGAGTGAATTGAACTGAACTGAACCATATAGTCTTAATTACTGTAGCTTTATATTGAGCTTTTAAAAGCTTTATATTAAGTATATATTATTTAAAAAGCTTCATATTAAGTCAATCCTAAAGGAAATCAGTCCTGAATATTAATTGGAAGGACTGATGATGAAGCTGAAGCTGAAGCTGAAATTCTTAGGCCACCTGATGCGAAGAGCCAACTCATTGGATAAGACCCTGATGCTGGGAAAGACTGAAGGCAGGAGAAGGAGACAACATAGGATGAAATGATTGGATGGCATCACCGACTCGATGGACATGAGTTTGACCAAGCTCTGGGAGTTGGTGATGGACGGGGAACCCTTGTGTGCTGCAGTCCATGGGATTGCAAAGAGTCGGACATGACTGAGAGACTAAAGTGAACTTATATTAAGCTTTGAACTTGGAGAATGTACGCCATCCAACTTCGTTATTTTCTGTCAGATTGTTTTGGCAGTCTAGGTCCCTTGCATATTTTTATATATCAATACTTTAGGGTCAACTTCCCAATTTCTTGGGGGGAAAGGGCAGCTGGAATTTTGATAAGGATTTCATTTTGATTCCAGAGATCAATTTGGAAAATCCTTTCACCTGTAGTGGATTGAATGGTAGTACCAAAAGTATATATTACTTCCTAAACTCTGGAACCTGTGAATGTGAATTTTTCTTGAAATTGGCTCTTTATAGATGTAATTGTTTCAAAATAAGATCATCCTGGATTTACAGTGAGCCCTAAATCCAATGACAGTTGTTCCTATAAGATAAAGATAGAGGGAGATTCTAAGACTTAGACACACAGAGTAGAAGTCCCTATAAAGATGGAGGCAGAGACGGGAATCATGAAACCCCAAATCAACAGGTGCCTGGAGCCACCAGAAGCTGGAACAGGCAAGGAAAGATTCTGAGGGAGCACATCCTTGAGGACACCTTGAGTTCAGACTCCTGACCTTCACAACTGTAGGAGAGAATAGATTTGTGTTATTTTAGGCTACCCACTCTGTGGTCATTTGTTACAGCAGCTGTAAGAAACTCTAGTTAATCTGTGTGCTGTGCTCAGTCGAGGCTGACTCTTTGTGACCCCATGGACTGTAGCCCACAAGGCTCTTCTGTCCATGGGGTTTCCCAGGCCAGAATACTGGAGTGGGTTGCCATTCCCTTCTCCAGGGCATCTTCCCAACCCAGGGATGGAACCTGTGGTCTCCTGCATCTCCTGCATTGGCAGGTTATTTTACCACTAGCGCCACCTGGGAGACCCATACACAATCTAAACATCATTAAATCTTCCAACCTGTGAACCTGGTTTGTGTTTCCTTTTATTTAGATCTTTAATTTCACTCAATAATGTTTTACAATTTTCAGTGTATTTGTCTTTCACTTCTTTTGTTAAATTTATTCCTAAGGCATTTGTTGTATTGATGCTATTGGAAATAAACTTTAAAATTTTTTATCTTTGAATTGTATGGAAATGCAGTTGTTTCTCATGTCTACAGCCTTGTTGAACCTGATTACTAGCTCCAATTGGTTTTCTGTATATATGGATTTCTTATAAATCCATACGGCTTTATAAATATAAAATCATGGCAACTGCAAATAGAAATATTTTGCTTCTTCCTTTCTTGCTGGGAGCCTTCCTTACAATGTTAAATGGAAGTGGTCAGAACATATGCACTCAGTTCAGCTCAGTTCAGTCACTCAGTTGTGTCTGACCCTTTGCAACCCCATGAATCGCAGCACCCTGGGCCTCCCTGTCCATCACCAGTTCCTGGAATTCACTCAAACTCATGTCCATTGAGTCAGTGATACCATCCAGCCATCTCATCCTCTGTCGTCCCCTTCTCCTCCTGCCCTCAATCCCTCCCAGCATCAGAGTCTTTTCCAATGAGTCAACTCTTCACATGAGGTGACCAAAGTACTGGAGTTTCAACTTTAGCATCATTCCTTCCAAAGAACACCCAGGGCTGATCTCCTTTAGGATGGACTGGTTGGATCTCCTTGCAGTCCAAGGGACTCTCAAGAGTCTTCTCCAACACCACAGTTCAGAAGCATCAATTCTTCAGTGCTCAGCTTTCTTCACAGTCCAACTCTCACATCCATACATGACCACTGGGAAAACCATAGCCTTGACTACATGGACCTTTGCTGGCAAAGTAATGTCTCTGCTTTTGAATATGCTATCTAGGTTGGTCATAACTTTTCTTCCAAGGAGTAAGCATCTTTTAATTTCATGGCTGCAATCACCATCTGCAGTAATTTTGAGGCACCCAAAAATAAAGTCTGACACTGTTTTCACTGTTTCCTCATCTATTTCCATGAAGTGATGGGACCAGATACCATGATCTTAGTTTTTGTAATGTTGAGCTTTATAAGCCAACTTTTTCACTCTGCTCTTTCACTTTCATCAAGAGGCTTTTTCAGAGAAGGCAATGGCACCCCACTCCAGTACTCTTGCCTGGAAAATCCCATGGACAGAGGAGCCTGGTAGGCTGCAGTCCATGGGGCCGCTGAAAGTTGGACACGACTCAGTGACTTCACTTTCACTTTTCACTTTCATGCATTGGAGAAGGAAATGGCAACCCACTCCAGTGTTCTTGCCTGGAGAATCCCAGGGACGGTGGAGCCTGGTGGGCTGCCATCTGTGGGGTTGCACAGAGTCGGACACGACTGAAGCACCTTAGCAGCAGCAAGAGGCTTTTTAGTTCCTCTTCACTTTCTGTCATAAGGGTGATGTCATCTGCATATCTGAGGTTATTGATATTTCTCCCAGCAATCTTGATTCCAGCTTGTGCTTCTTCCAGCCTAGCATTTCTCATGATGTACTCTGCTGCTGCTGCTGCATATAAGTTAAATAAGCAGGGTGACAATATACAGCCTTGACGTACTCCTTTTCCTCTTTGGAACCAGTCTGTTCCATGTCCGGTTCTAACTGTTGCTTCCTGACCTGTATATAGATTTCTCAAGAGGCAGGTCAGGTGGTCTGGTATTCCCATCCCTTGAAGAATTTTCCACAGTTTATTGTGATCACACAGTCAAAAGCTTTGGCATAGTCAATAAAGCAGAAATAGATGTTTTTCTGGAACTCTCTTCCTTTTTCCATGATCCACTGGATGCTGGCAATTTGATCTCTGGTTCCTCTGCCTTTTCTAAAACCAGCATGAACATCTGAAAGTTCACGGTTCACATATTTCTGAAGCCTGGCTTGGAGAATTTTGAGCATTACTTTACTAGCGTGCGATATAAGTGCAATTGTGTGGTAGTTTGAGCATTCTTTGGCATTGCCTTTCTTAGGGATTGGAATGAAAACTGACCTTTTCCAGTCTTGTGGCCACTGCTGAGTTTTCCAAATTTGCTGCCATATTGAGTGCAGCACTTTCACAGCATCATCTTTCAGGATTTGAAACAGCTCAACTGGAATTCCATCACCTCCACTAGCTTTGTTCGTAGTGATGCTTTCTAAGGCCCACTTGACTTCACATTCCAGGATGTCTGGCTCTAGGTGAGTGATTACACCATTGTGATTATCTTGGTTGTGAAGATCTTTTTTGTACTGTTCTTTTGTGTATTCTTGCTACCTCTTCTTAATATCTTCTGCTTCTGTTAGGTCCATACCATTTCTGTCCTTCATTGTGCCCATCTTTGCATGAAATGTTCCCTTAGTATCTCTAATTTTCTTGGAGAGATCTCTAGTCATTCCTATTCTGTTGTTTTCCTCTATTTCTTTGCATTGATCACTGAGGAAGGCTTTCTTATCTCTTCTTGCTATTCTTTGGAACTCTGCATTCAGATGCTTTTTCTTTCCTTTTCTCCTTTGCTTTCACCTCTCTTCTTTTCACAGCTATTTGTAAGGCCTCCCAGATAGCCATTTTGCTTTTTTTTTGCATGTGTTTTCCATGGGGATCGTCTTGATCCCTGTCTCCTGTACATATGCACTGCTTATGCTTTATTATGCAACTACATGGCCCTCTAGATTCCCATGAATATATCAGATTATTGCAAAGCCCCACATAAATATCTTATTCCTTGACTTTTTTTTTTTTTTTTTTGGTTATCCTATCGTGTCTTGCATGAATATCAGCCCCTTTTGCTATTTTCAGTGGTTGCCAGGCTGCTCTGTGTGTGTGTGTTTTTAAAAAAATTTTTGGTTGTTGTTAAATATTTATTCTATGTATTTATTTGTTTGGCTGTGGTGGATCTTAGTTGCAGCATGTGGGATCTTCGACTGAAGCATATAGGATCTTGTTCCCTGACCAGGGATCAAACCCAGGCCCTCTGCATTGGGAGTGTGGAGTCTTAGCCATTGGACCACCAGGAAAGTTCCCCAGGCTGCAGTTTTTAACTGATTGTGGGCTATTGATTTTCATGATTATCATAGAGTGAGAGGGGGATGGGAATAGGGCAAATTAAAAATGCCACAAAGCTCATTGTTCTTTACCAAAACTCAGCCGTTTTTCTTGAAAAAATGTTCCCTGATGGCTTATAGCCTTTGATTAATTTCCAGAGTTCCAAAAAGTTGATCATGACAGGTTTTGCCAGCCTCATTTCTTTATAGAGTAGAGAATATTTAGAGGTCCTGAGCCTGGTGGGCCACAGTGTGTGGAGTCACAAAGAGTCAGACACGACTGAAAAGACTTAGCATGCATGCATGCGTTCTGTATTTTTATTAATATCACCCTTACAGTCTTAAGCTTAGATTTTTAAACTTAACTCCTAACAATATTTCCAGTGTTTTATTAATAAATCTTGAGGAAAATGGGTAATTTATTTATAGATTTAATTCATTTCATACATAAATAAAACTCTCCTCAAGTTGACAGTGACATGAAGCCACATTGTCGCTCATTGTCAAATGTGTTTTAAGTACTGAGAAAAAGGTCTATATATGAAGTATTGAGAAAGGGTACACTGTATACAAAGAATGTGGATGTAGATGTTCCAACAGCCAAATATTTTATTGTGCGATGAGATGTTGATGGAAAGGCAGTGAGGTTATGATGAGTTTGACTTGCATCCTGATTATGTAAGTGATCTATATGGCTAGGTTCTGTGTATAAATATCAGCTTGAGGAGAGGTTTATTTATGCATTAAATGAATTAACTCAAGAAACAAATTACCCACCTTCCTCAAGATTTATTAATAAAACATTGGGAATATTGTTAGGAATTGAGATAGCTTGGATGGCTATGCTAAAGACGATTGAGGAATATTTTGCTCTGGGAAATTCAGTTCCCAGCTCCCCTAAGCATTTGAAGTCCACCTCTCAGTATTTTTTATATAGTGAAAAGTTTTATATTTGGAATTAGCCAGCTGGACTCAGTTGAGATGATCCTAATTTTGTTGGCAACATCCAAAGCGTCATAGTCAGGAGCCAGTTGAACGAACATATGCCTTCTTCTCTCCATCAGTCCTGATCAGGGTGTTGACCTTAATCGTGTCAATGTCATTTGTTCAGTTGCAGAGCTATGTCTGACTCTCTGCAGCCCCGTGGACTGCAGCACACCAGGCTCAATGGCATAGAGCTTCTTTTAAAAATATTTTTTAATTGGTGGAAAATTGCTTTACAATATTGTGTTGGTTTCTGCCACACAGTAATGTGAATCAGTCATAATTATATATGTATCATCTCCCTCCCTCTTGAGCCTCACTGCCCGCCCACCCCTCTAGGTCATCACAGCGCCAGGCTGGGCTCCCTGTGTTATACAGCAACTTCCCGATAATGAACCCAGTAGAGAACACACTTGCGGACTCAGCTGAGGGTGGGACAAACTGAGGAAGTAGCACTGACATACATAGACTCTCAGGTGCACAGTAGGTGGCATAGAGCTTCTCCACAGTCTGACTAACTTGGTGCTTGTGGGCCCTGACATCCACAGTGAACACCAGTGTGCTGTCTTCTGTGTTCCTTGTGGCTGATTCAGTGAGAGGGGGCATATGATGGCACAGTGATCAGGCTGGTTCTCCCAGGGGTGTTCTTCCAAGGGTATTTGGGCTGCCTCCTGAGCTGCAGTGTTTTAGGCCACTGGAAGGTGGGTAATGCTCAGATCTTCTTTTCCTGTGGTTGTGGACATCTTTCCAAAGCAGTGTGTGGACTGCTTTGGTGTTGCTGCTGCTGCTGCTGCTAAGTTGCTTCAGTCATCTCCAACTCTGTGCGACCCCATAGATGGCAGCCCACCAGGCTCCTCCATCCCTGGGATTCTCCAGGCAAGAGCACTGGAGTGGGTTGCCATTTCCTTCTCCAGTGCATGAAAGTGAAAGTGAAAGTGAAGTCGCTCAGTCATGTCCGACTCTTGGCAACCCCATGGACTGCAGCCCACCAGGCTCCTCCGTCCATGGGATTTTCCAGGCAAGAATACTGGAGTGGGGTGCCATTGCCTTCTCTGACTGCTTTACTGGCCTTCAAAGCCTTTGCCTTGGCTTTGATTCTGGAAGGGCAGCAGCTTCCTTCTTTGCCTTTGGCGCCATCTTTGCGAAAAACAGTCTCTTGCTTTTTAATTTTTGTGTTTTCTTGCTTTTCCAACAAATGACTTTACAACTCATACAACCAAATCTCTCAAACATTTTTGTCTCTTTGCTGCACTATGAGCTTTCAAACATTTTAGATTCTTTAAAAGGTGTACTAGGTCACACCATCCTCTGGCTGGTAGATAATTAAAATCAGGACAGAACAGCAATATACACCCTCTAAAGCAAATGGTCAGTTCTCAGCCTTTATGCTGCCATGACATGCCTGATGAATGATTTTTTTATGTGGGGAACATTCTCAAGGGCACATTCATATTAGGACAAATATCTCAAATTTGGAAGTCATGCATTGTGGTAATTTGTAATCATCAGAACAGTTAACTGCCCATCTGTAGCAGAGGCTCTTTGTGATCCACGGTGGAGATAAACTTGGGCTGTACAGCAGGATGGTCCCAGCATTCTGGCTACAATGTCACTCCTTTGTCTCCCAGAATTCATAGATGTATATACTTATAGTAATATATACACGTGTGTGTGTGTATCAGTTGCTCAGTTGTGTCCAACTCTTTGCAACCCCATGGTTGCAGGCGTCACTGTCCATGGGATTCTCCAGGCAAGAATACTGGAGTGGGTAGCCTATCCCTTCTCCAATATACACACATACATACATATTAGAGTAAACCTTTTGGAAATTTCAGTACTTTAGCTAAAAACAACTTAACATATTGTTTTGGTTCATAGTCTGCAGCCAGATTGTGTAGGATAGAATCTGATTTCATTATGTGCTAGCAGTGTGATCCTCTGGCAAGTTAACCTCTGTCCTTCAGCATCGTCATCCATCAAGTGGACATAATGGTGCCTGTGTCATAAGGCCACTGTGAAGACACCTGAGATCACATATATAAAGGAACAAATCTGCTTCTTATAGTGGACACTCTTTTGTTTGCAACAGATCACTCTGACTCACCTTGCACTTGATTGTTTGAAATGATTTAGAGTTACATAAATCAGAGTTATGTAACTCTTAAAGGGTTTAGAGTTACATAAATAAAACTACTGGGCTTCTGGGGTGGCTCAGTGATAAAGAATCCACCTGCAAAGCAGGAGACGCAGGTTCGATCTCTGGGTCAGGAAGGTCCCCTGGAGAAGGAAATGACAGCTCATATCAGTATTCTTACCTGAAAAATCCCACGGAGAGAGGAGCCTGACAGGTTACAGTCCATGGGGGTCACAAAAGAGTCAGATACAACTTAATGACTGAACAACAACAAATACTAAACTTTGAGTAAGTTTTTCTACTCATTTAGGACATGTCAGTAATCTGGAAGCCTTTTTGGTTTTAGAGATGGAATCCTTTATCACATGAAATCATATGAAGAACCCCAGTGCAGAAACCAGTAACAAACAGATGCTCTATTTGCACTGGGAGGTCTGTGCAAATAGATGGGAGGTCAAATGGGAGGTCTGAAGCCCCATCTTTTCTGTCTGCGGCAGCACATACAGAGTCATAAGGAATTCGGCATTCAACGAAGACAGTTGGAAATCCTGTAGTCTGGTCATGCTCTTGCAATACCAATGTTCTCTTTCTGGGCAACATGTGAGCATGTAAAACGAAGTCCAATGTCCAACCTAGCTTGTATGTCTTTTTTTCTTTTTAATTTATTAATTTTGGGGAGCTGCACTGGGTCTTTGTTGTGGCATGTGGGATCCTTTTGCTGTGATTTGGGGGATCTGTTGGTTGTGTGGCATGTGGGATTTAGTTCCCTGACCAGGGATTGAGCCCAGGGGTCCTACAGTGGGAGCACAGATTATTAGCCACTGGATCAGGGAAGTTCCTAACTTTTATGTCCTGAAAAAAAATCAGCCTAGAAGGTTACCCTTCTGCAATATGCAAGGCTGTGAGCTTAATTAGCAATTCCATCAGTGTATGTGTTTAGGAAATTATCCGCCTTGGGAGTTCAGTACACCCACTTGGAGAGTAAAACCTTATAGGGTGGTGACTTTCAAGCTTTAAAAAATATCAGTATTACCTGAAGGCCTTGTTAAATCAGATTTCTGGGCCCTACTACCAGAGTTTCTGATTTGGTAGGACTTGGATAGTATCTGAAAATGTGCTTTTATTTCTTTTTTTTTAAACAATTTGATATAATTTAAATATTATATTATGAATCCTTTCAAAGTGTACAATTCAATGGTTTTATAGGGGATTCCCAGGTGGCTCAGATGGTAAAGCATCTGCCTGCAATGCAGGAGACCCGGGTTCAATCCCCAGGTTGGGAAGATCCCCTGGAGAAGGAAATGGCAACCCACTCCAGTACTCTTGCCTAGAAAATTCCATGGATGGAGGAGCCTGATGGGCTACAGCCCATGGGGTCACAAAGAGTCAGACATGACTGAGCGACTTCACTCACTCACTCACTCACTCATAGCGTTTTGCAACCATCACCACAATCAATTTTATTTAATATTTTTAAAATATAAATTTATTTGTTTTAATTTAGATTAATTACTTTACAATATTGTATTGGTTTTGCCATACATCACCATGAATCTGCCACAGGTGTACACATGTTCCCCTTTCTGAACCCCCTCTCCTTCCTCCCTCCCTGTACCATCCCTCTGGGTCATCTCAGTGCACCAGCCGCAAGCATCCTGTATCATGCATCGAACCTGGACTGGTGATTTGTTTCATATATGATATTATACATGTTTCAATGCCATTCTCCCAAATCATCCCACCCTCTCCCTCTCCCACAGAGTCCAAAAGACTGTTCTATACATCTGTGTCTCTTTTGCTGTCTCGCATACAGGGTTATCATTACCATCTTTCTAAATTCCATATATATGCATTAGTATACTGTATTGGTGTTTTCTTTCTGGCTTACTTCACTCTGTCTAATAGGCTCTAGCTTCATCCACCTCATTAGAACTGATTCAAATGTATTCTTATTAATGGCTGAGTAATACTCCATTGTGTATATGTATCACAGCTTTCTTATCCATTCATCTGCTGATGGACATCTAAGTTGCTTCCATGTCCTGGCTATTATAAACAGTGCTGTGATGAACATTGGGGTACACATGTCTCTTTCAATTCTGGTTTCCTTGGTGTGTATGCCAGTATTGGGATTGCTGGGTCATAAGGCAGTTCTATTTCCAGTTTTTTAAGGAATCTCCACACTGTTCTCCATAGTGGCTGTACTACTTTGCATTCCCACCAAGAGTGTAAGAGGGTTCCTTTTTTCTCCACACCCTCTCCAGCATTTATTGCTTGTAGACTTTGGATTGCAGCCATTCTGACTGGCGTGAAATGGTACCTCATTGTGGTTTTGATTTGCATTTCTCTGATAATGAGTGATGTTGAGCATCTTTTCATGTGTTTGTTAGCCATCTGTATGTCTTCTTTGGAGAAATGTCTATTTAGTTCTTTGGCCCATTTTTTGATTGGGCCATTTATTTTTCTGGAATTGAGCTGCAGGAGTTGCTTGTATATTTTTAAGATTAGCTCTTTGTCAGTTGCTTCATTTGCTATTATTTTCTCCCATTCTGAGGCTGTCTTTTCACCTTGCTTATATTTTCCTTTGTTGTGATGAAGCTTTTAATTTTAATTAGGTCCCATTTGTTTATTTTTGCTTTTATTTCCAGTATTCTGGGAGGTGGGTCATAGAGGATCCTGCTGTGATTTATGTCAGAGAGTGTTTTGCCTATGTTCTTCTCTAGGAGTCTTATAGTTTCTGGTCTTACATTTAGATTTTTAATCCATTTTGAGTTTATTTTTGTGTGCGGTGTTAGAAAGTGTTCTAGTTTCATTCTTTTACAAGTGGTTGACCAGTTTTCCCAGCACCATTTATTAAAGAGATTGTCTTTTCTCCATTGTATATTCTTGCCACCTTTGTCAAAGATTAGGTGTCCATAGGTGTGTGGATTTATCTCTAGGTTTTCTATTTTGTTCCATTGATCTATATGTCTGTCTTTGTGCCAGTACCATACTGTCCTGATGACTGTGGCTTTGTAATAGAGCCTGAAGTCAGGCAGGTTGATTCCTCCAGTTCCATTCTTCTTTCTCAAGATTGCTTTGGCTATTCGAGGTTTTTTGTCTTTCCATACAAATTGTGAAATTATCTGTTCTAGCTCTGTGAAAAATACCATTGGTAGCTTGATAGGATTGCATTGAATCTATAAATTGCTTTGGGTATTATACTCATTTTCACTATATTGATTCTTCTGATCCATGAACATGGTATATTTCTCCATCTATTAATGTCCTTTTTTATTTCTTTCACCAGTGTTTTATAGTTTACTATATATAGGTCTTTTGTTTCTTTAGGTAGATATATTCCTAAGTATTTTATTCTTTTCATTGCAATAGTGAATGGAATTGTTTCCTTAATTTCTCTATTTTCTCATTATTAGTGTATAGGAATGCAAGGGATTTCTGTGTGTTGATTTTATATCCTGCAACTTTACTATGTTCGTTGATTAGCTCTAGTAATTTTCTGGTGGAGTCTTTAGGGTTTTCTATGCAGAAGATCATGTCATCTGCAAACAGTGAGAGTTTTACTTCTTCTTTTCCAATTTGGATTCCTTTTATTTCTTTTTCTGCTCTGATTATTGTGGCCAAAACTTCCAAAACTATGTTGAATAGTAGTGGTGAAAGTGGGCACCCTTGTCTTGTTCCTGACTTTAGGGGAAATGCTTTCAATTTTTCACCGTTGAGGGTAATGTTTGCTGTGGGTTTGTCATATATAGCTTTTATTATGTTGAGGTATGTTCCTTCTATTCCTGCTTTTTGGGGAGTTTTTTAATCATAAATGGATGTTGAGTTTTGTCAAAGGCTTTTTCTGCATCTATTGAGATAATCATATGCCTTTTAATTTTCAATTTGTTAATCTGGTGTATTACATTGATTGATTTGCAGATATTGAAGAATCCTTGTAACCCTGGGATAAAGCCCACTTGGTCATGGTGTATGATCTTTTTAATATGTTGTTGGATTCTGATTGCTAGAATTTTGTTAAGGATTTTTGCATCTATGTTCATCAGTGATATTGGCCTGTAGTTTTTGTGTGTGTGTGTGTGGCATCTTTGTCAGGTTTTGGTATTAGGGTGATGGTGGCCTCATAGAATGAGCTTGGAAGTTTACCTTCCTCTGCAATTTTCTGGAAGAATTTGAGTAGGATAGGTGTTAGCTCTTCTCTAAATTTTTGGTAGAATTCAGCTGTGAAACCGTCTGGACCTGGGCTTTTCTTTGCTAGAAGATTTCTGATTACAGTTTCAATTTCTGTGCTTGTGATGGGTCTGTTAAGATTTTCTATTTCTTCCTGGTTCAGTTTTGAAAAGTAATCCTTTTCTAAGAATGTGTCCATTTCTTCCAAGTTATCCATTTTATTAGCATATAATTGCTGATAGTAGTCTCTTATGATCCTTTGTATTTCTGTGTTGTCTGTTGTGATCTCTCCATTTTCATTTTTAATTTTATTGATTTGATTTTTCTCCCTTTGTTTCTTGATGAGTCTGGCTAATGGTTTATTAATTTTATTTATCCTCTCAAAGAATCAGCTTTTGGCTTGTTGATTTTTGCTATGGTCTCTTTTGTTTCTTTTGCATTTATTTCTGCCCTAATTTTTAAGATTTCTTTCCTTCTACTAACCCTGGGGTTCTTCATTTCTTCCTTTTCTAGTTGCTTTAGGTGTAAAGTTAGGTTATTTATTGGAGTTTTTTCTTGTTTCTTGAGGTATGCCTGTATTGCTATGAACCTTCCCCTTAGCACTGCTTTTACAGTGTCCCACAGGTTTTGGGTTGTTGTGTTTTCATTTTCATTCATTTCTATGCATATTTTGATTTCTTCTGTAATTTGTTGGTTATTCAGCAGAGTGTTGTTCAGCCTCCATATGTTGGAATTTTAAATAGTTTTTCTCCTGTAATTGAGATCTAATCTTACTGCATTGTGGTCAGAAAAGATGCTGGGAATGATTTCAATTTTTTTGAATTTACCAAGGCTAGATTTATGGCCCAGGATGTGATCTATCCGTCAGCACTTGAGTAAAAGTTGAAATTCATTGTTTTGGGGTGAAATGTCCCATAGATATCAATTAGGTCTAACTGGCCTATTGTATCATCTAAAGTTTGTGTTTCTTTGTTAATTTTCTGTTTAGTTAATCTGTCCATAGGTGTGAATGGGGTATTAAAGTCTCCCCCTATTGTTGTGTTATTGTTAATTTCCCCTTTCATACTTGTTAGCATTTGTCTTACATATTGCGGTGCTCCTATGTTGGGTGCATATATATTTATAATTGTTATATCTTCTTCTTCATTGATACTTTGATCATTATGTAGTGTCCTTCTTTGTCTCTTTCCACAGCCTTTGTTTTAAAGTCTATTTTATCTGGTATGAGTATTGCTTCTCCTGCTTTCTTTTGGTCTCTATTTGCGTGGAATATCTTTTTCCAGCCCTTCACTTTCAGTCTGTATGTGTCCCTTGTTTTGAGGTAGGTCTCTTGTAGACAACATATATAGGGGTCTTGTTTTTGTGTCCATTCAGCCAGTCTTTGTCTTTTGGTTGGGGCATTCAACCCATTTACGCTTAAGGTAATTATTGATAAGTATGATCCCGTTGACATTTACTTTATTGTTTTGGGTTCGAGTTTATACACCCTTTCTGTGTTTCCTGTCTAGAGAATTTTAGCAATTGTTGGAGAGCTGGTTTGGTGGTTCTGAATTCTCTCAGCTTTTGCTTCTCTGTAAAGCTTTTGATTTCTCCTTCATATTTGAATGAGATCCTTGCTGGGTACAGTAATCTGGGCTGTAGGTTATTTTCTTTCATCACTTTAAGTGTGTCCTGCCATTCCCTCCTGGCCTGAAGAGTTTCTGTTGAAAGATCAGCTGTTATCCTTATGGGAATCCCCTTGTGTGTTATTTGTTGTTTTTCCCTTGCTGCTTTTAATTTTTGTTCTTTGTGTTTGCTCTTTGTTAATTTGATTAATATGTGTCTTGGGGTGTTTCACCTTGGGTTTATCCTGTTTGGGACTCTCTGGGTTTCTTGGACTTGGGTGATTATTTCCTTCCCCATTTTAGGGAAGTTTTCAACTGTTATCTCCTCCAGTATTTTCTCATGGTCTTTCTTTTTGTCTTATTCTTTTGGGACTCCTATGATTCAAATGTTGGGGCGTTTAACATTGTCCCAGAGGTCTCTGAGATTGTCCTCATTTCTTCTAACTCATTTTTCTTTTTTCCTCTCTGATTCATTTATTTCTACCATTCTATCTTCTACGTCACTAATCCTATCTTCTGCCTCTGTTATTCTACTATTTGGTCCCTCCAGAGTGTTTTTATATCATTTATTGCATTATTCATTATATATTGACTCTTTTTTATTTCTTCTAGGCCCTTGTTAAACCTTTCTTGCATCTTCTCAATCCTTGTCTCCAGGCTATTTATCTGTGATTCCATTTTGATTTTAAGATTTTGGATCATTTTCACTATCATTATTCAGAATTCTTTATCAGGTAGATTCCCTATCTCTTCCTCTTTTGTTTGGTTTGGTGGGCATTTATCCTGTTCCTTTACCTGCTGGGTATTCCTCTGTCTCTTCATCTTGTTTATATTGCTGTGTTTTGGGTGTCCTTTCTGTGTTCTGGCAGTTTGTGGAGTTCTCTTTATTGTAGAGTTGCCTCACTGTGGGTGGGGTTGTACAGGTGTCTTGTCAAGGTTTCTCGGTTAGCAAAGCTTGTGTCGGTGTTCTGGTGGGTGGAGCTGGATTTCTTCTCTCTGGAGTGCAATGAAGTGTCCAGTAATGAGTTATGAGATGTCAGTGGGTTTTGAGTGACTTTGGGCAGCCTATATATTGAAGCTCAGGGCTGTGTTCCTGTGTTGCTGGAGAATTTGCGTGGTATGTCTTGCTCTGGAACTTGTTGGCCCTCGGGTGGTACTTGGTTTCAGTGTAGGTATGGATTCGTTTGATGAGCTCCTGTCAATTAATGTTCCCTAGAGTCAGGAGTCCTCTGGTGTTCTCAGTATTTGGACTTAAGCCTCCTGCTTCTGGTTTTCAGTCTTCTTTTACAGTAGCCTCAAGACTTCTCTGCTGGGGTCCAGCCCCGGTGGATCCAGGGTGATTCGAAGGTGGGGGGATGGAGTTGGTGTCTTTGGAAAAATACATATTTAATTACAGATATAGAGAGAGATTAGAAATGGATAGTGTAGTAGGAGATAGTGTAGTGGAGAAAAGGAGGCTCAATCCAGATGGGAATTCAGCCAGAGAAACGGGAGTAAGAAGGAAGTGACATGGGGGAATCAGTCTTTCCAGAAACTGATCCGATTTCTTTACTTTTGGGTTTGCTTATATACCTTTTGTTACACATAGGGATGAATACAGAGTCGCACAGGGGTCAGCAGTCCTGACCTTTATCAAAATCAGGTGCTTCACATAAATGTATTAAAAAAAGGTCTTAGGGATATTACATCATCTTCTGGCCATGAGTGAGACCTGCTGACATTTTATGATCCTTTCTTTCTGATAACCAATCATTTCTTCCAAGGGTTTTTTTCTTAAACCAGGCACCACCCTCCAAATGAAGCTACATTCCTATAGGATGAGGGTGTAGTGAGTTACAATCAAGAAAGGAATTTATTTAACCCAAGGTTAACATGATTAATCTTCAAGGTTAATACTTATTTCTCCTATATGCTTAAAGGTTAATACTTATTTCTCCTATATGTTAGTTATATTCATTATAAGGGCAGGGAATATGGAGATTTAGCAGCGAACATCAGCCCAACAAATGAAAATCCTTTCACCAATGCTCCCCTTAAGATCTATTCAGTCTTAAGATAGTGATAAAGTTACATTTTTACGTAGCAAGGATACAGTGATTTATAACAAAGTACAGTGATCTATTACAAAAGAGAAAATCCATTAACTCAAAAAGTCTAGTATTGCTAACCTTAAAAACTACTATATTTCCTTTTCTTTTTTTTTAATTTTTTTAATTTAATTTTAAAATCTTTAATTCTTACATGTGTTCCCCAACATGAAACCCCCTCCCACCTCCTTTTCTATAGTCCAAATACATTGATTAATATATTCCCAGGTGCCTAAGGATATGGAGGTCTGGCGGCAATCATTGACTCAACAAGAAGAAAAGGCCCTATGTTAATCAAGACTCTCAAAATACTCCAAAACTCTCTGTGCTGTTTATGGTTAAGAGGTAGTAAACAATCATGTGCATAGTGGCAGGAGTATGGATAATCCTGTCACACAAGGTAGCCTGTCAGCAGAGAGGTTTGACCTGAAACATCCTTGTCCCACCCAGGGGAGGGAATTAGCAGCAATTATTGACACAACAAATGAAGAAACCCTTCACCAATATAATTCCTAACCAACCTACTATACTAATAATTTCTAACTCCCCAAAAGAATTCGCCTTTAGTAAGTCTAAAACATCTCATGCCTCTCAGGTTGTGGCCGGACGAACCTATACAGATGGGCTAGATAACCTTCAGAGGAGTCTGTAAGCTGAAACACTCTTGTCATGCCCAGGAATTTTTATTGCCTTGGAGCTGCACGTTTACTCCTTCTCCGAGAGAAATGGTTATGGGGGAGAGCCCCCTGTAAAGTCAGAGGTGTAGGTGAGAGCATAAAACAGACTCTGGTTTTGGGGTAAATGGTCTGGAACAGGGGGTTTCCTGCGGCTTGATCACGCCTTTGCATATGCCAAACCTCCTTCCTCATGACCTTTGCCATGGGTGGAGTTCCTCATGCTGGCTCCCGGCACTTCTCCATCTATACAGCACCATTGATAAAACATCTAGGTTAAAGATGAAAAGTTTCTCCACAGTGAGTGGCACCCAGAGAAGTTCACAGAGTTACATGGAGAAGAGAAGAGGGAGGAAGGAGTTAGAGGTGACCTGAATGAGATGAGGTGAAATCAAGAGGAGAGAGCAAGCTAGCCAGTAATCTCTTCCTTATGTCCACAGTCTGGACCACTCAGAGATGTTCATGGAGTTATATAGAGAAGAGAAGAGGGAGGAAGGAGACAGAGGTGGCCAGGAGGATAAAAGGGGGAATCAAAAGGAGAGAGACAGATCCAGCTAGTAATCAGTTCCCTAAGTGTTCTCCACTGTCTGGAACACACAAAGAGATTCACAGAGTTGGGTAGAGAATAGAAGGCAGAGGGAAGAGAGAGAGGCGACCTGGTGGAGAAAAAGGAGAGTCCAAAGGGGGAGAGAGCAGTCAAGCCAGTAATCTTGCTCCCAAGTAAAAATGGGTACTGAAAATTGGGTTCTTAAAGGTACAAAATTGATTAAAAAATAAAAAAAAAAACAACCAAAAAGCAAAGATTAAAAATCTAGAGTAGAGGTTGGATTTTCAAAAATACAATATTAAAGAAAAGAAAAAAGTCACAAAAATTATAATATATATATATGAAGTGTGCTTTTAAAAATAGGGTCTCTCACTCTCTCTTTTTTTTTGCAAAGTAATGGTAGGTTGCTGCTGCTGCTGCTGCTAAGTCGCTTCAGTCGTGTCTGACTGTGCAACCCCACAGACGGCAGCCCACCAGGCTCCCCTGTCCCTGGGATTCTCCAGGCAAGGACACTGGAGTGGGTTGCCATTTCCTTCTCCAATGCATGAAAGTAAAAAGTGAAAGTGAAGTCGCTCAGTCATGCCCAACTCTTAGCGACCCCATGGACTGCAGCCCACCAGGCTCCTCTGTCCATGGGATTCTCCAGGCAGGAGTATTGGAATGGGGTGCCATTGCCTTCTCCAATAGTAGGTTATAAAAATGAAAATTAAAGGAGTAATAGAGGACTTAAAAATTAAAAAAACTTAAAAAGTATGATAGTAAAAATAGTAAAAATATATCCAGGACTTTCTCTGGTGTTGTTGTGGGCAGCGTGGGGTCAGTTCATTTTCGGATAGTTCCTTGGTCTGGCTTATATTTCTCAAGATCTTTAGGCCCCTTCCTATGTAGTCAGTACTAACTACAGGGTTTTAATCTATTGCACCTGTCACTTCCAAGGCGGTTCCCTCTGTTTTAGCTTCTTCTGTTTGCTGGTCTCTTCAGTGTCTAATTTCCGCCCTGACACAAGGGGGCGGTGGTGGACACTTGTTTAGGCTCACTTGTTCAGTCGCGCTGTGGGGAGGGAGGGACGCTGCAAACAACTAACACTGGCGTGTGCTCGCAGTGTCTCAGCCACACTGGGCCTACCCCCACTCACGGCGCGTGTGCCCCCGCTGCCCACACTGCTCAGGCTCTAGGTTGCTCCACTGGGAACCATCCGAGGCCGGCCCTGGGCTGCATGCACCTCCCAGGTCTAAGCTGCTCGGGTTCAGGCACTTGGGTAGTCCTTGGGGTGCAGACTCGGTTGGGCCTGCGTTTTGTGCCCTTCCCAGGTCCAAGCAGCCTAGGTGATCAGGTGTTTGGCAAGCGTGGTCCCTGCGACTTATTGCCTCCCCATTCCTGCCGTTCGGTTTTCTGGGTGTACAACCGGCACACCTTCTCAGGCGGATCTTGACCGTCCAGAATCCCAAGAAGTCTTAGTTAACAAAGAAGCCTGCTTACAGTTTGGTAGATAATGCCTCTCTGGCGCCGCGATTGCCCCCTTCCGGCTCTGGCTGCCCTTGTCTGCCTGTCACCAGAGGGGGATGGTCTGCAGCGGGCTAGCTCTGATCAGTCCTTTGTTCTGGGAGTGGGCCTGATGGTGTCTTCAGTTCAGTTTAGTTCAGTACAGTCGCTCAGTCGTGTCTGACTCTTTGCGACCCCATGAATCGCAGCATGCCAGGCCTCCCTGTCCATCACCAACTCCTGGAGTTCACTCAGACTCACGTCCATCGAGTCAGTGATGCCATCCAGCCATCTCATCCTCGGTCGTCCTCTTCTCCTCCTGCCCCCAATCCCTCCCAGCATCAGAGTCTTTTCCAATGAGTCAACTCTTCACATGAGGTGGCCAAAGTACTGGAGTTTCAGCTTTAGCATCATTCCTTCCAAAGAACACCCAGGGCTGATCTCCTTCAGAATGGACTGGTTGAATCTCCTTGCAGTCCAAGGGACTCTCAAGAGTCTTCTCTAGGCAACCACCAATTTGCTTTGTCTCTACAGATTTGTCTGTTTGGGACATTTCATATAATATGTGGTCTCTTTTTAAAAAAGTTTTATTATAGTTGACTTACAATATTATGTTCATTTCTACTGTATAACAAAGTTATTGTTATATATATGTATATTGTTATATATGTATGTGTGTGTATATATATATATATACATACACATTCTTTTTCATATCCTTTTCCATTACAGTTTATCACAGGATAATTCCCTGTGCTATACAGTAGGACCTTGTTGTTTATCCATTCTATGTATACCAGTTTGCATCTGCTAATCTCAGACTCCCAGTGTAGCTCTCTTCTATACTCTCCCCCTTGGCAACCACCAGTCTATCTCTGTGCCCCCAATTCTGCTTCTGTTTCATTTGTGTCATATTTTAGATTCCACATGTAAGTGATATCATATGGTATTTGTCTTTCTCTTTCTGACTTACGTCAGTTAGTATGACAATCTCTAGGTCCATCCATGTTGCTGCAAATGGCATTTTTTCATTCTTTTTCATGGCTGAGTAGTATTCTCTCTCTGTGTGTATGATGTATTTATATATATATATATGCTTCCCAGGTGGCTCAGTGATAAGGAATCTGCCTGCCAATGCAGGAGATGCATATATATATATATATATATATATGAAAAAGTGATAGTGTTAGTTGCTCAGTTATGTCCAACTCTTTGCAACCCCATGGACTGTAGCCTGATATTGGAGTGGGTAGCCATTCTCTTCCCTAGGGGATATTTCCTACCCAGAGATCAAATCCAGGTCTCCCACATTGCAGGCAGATTCTTTACCATCTGAGCCACCAGGGAAGTCATATCCATATATGGTACTGTGGAATATATATATACCATGACTTCTTTATTCATTTGCTGATGGACATTTCAGTTGCTTGCATGTCTTGGCTATTACCAGCAGTCCTGCAGTGGACATCGAGGTACATGTATCTCTTTGAGTTATAGTTTTCTCTGGATATATGCCCAAGAGTGGGATTGCTGGATCAGAGCATCCATACTTCTCTCCATAGTGGCTGCACCAACTTACATTCCTACTAACAGCTTAGGAGGGTTGCCTTGAAAATGTGCATTTCTAACAAGTGCTGCTGGTCTGGGGCTACTTTGAAAACCACTATTATTAGAGAGGAGAATAAGTGGAGTGGTTGGTTACTCCATAACACCAGGGATTCATCTTTGATGAAACAATCTATATTCACTGCCATCTTGTGAAATTTTGAGATTTAATTTAATTTAACATTTATTTATTGAATTTCTACTATGGACCAAACAAACACTATGCTAAATGTTGAGAGTAAAATAGAATAAATCTACTCTGTCTTCTTGAGAAGGATTACATTTTAGTGCAGGACAGACCAGTAAGCAGGCAATTATAATAATAATATAATATAGTGTGAAAAGCCCTCTAATAAAGCTAAGTACGAGGTGCTAGGGAACCTGCCACATCTCTGGGCTCAGAGAAGGCTTTCTCAAGAAGATGACACCTACGTTCAAAATAAAGACTACTGGAAGGCAACCTAAAAAGGACAGTTTGGTAGGTTTTAGGTTGTATTTGCTTGTGCTTAACTTTTTTTGTTGCTTTGTGGTTAACTTTTATATAACAAAATAATCTTGTCATTGAGTCTAAAGTTCAGTTCTGTCCTTTTATATTTACTATTCTAAGAACTAAGACAAGTTTCTGGCAAGCCATGGAAGCATGACCTTTTGTACAAGCAGATGTGGAAAGGAGAATTCTTGTTTCCAATGCTTGAACAGCAAGAACAGTAATAAGAGAAGTTCCTATAAGTGGGTTTTCATTTCTGTTCCTTTTAAAGTGTAATTAGAATGACTGGCCTATCGTGTGGGTTATCATATTTGCTGGTAAAAAAACTTATTGATATGTTTCTTTTGAAACACTTGGTAAGAGTGATTAAAATGCATGAGACTATGGTTTCTGGAATGAATCATTCAAGCATCATTTTTCACTGGTGGGCACTGAATTAGAAAAGTGAGAGCTTGCATAACTTAAATATACTTATATGTGTTTTATACAGTATTTCTTTCTGTAAGAGGATTTTTTTCATGCCTCATAAACATTTGATAACATCAATAATTTAAATTATTTTATGTGACATTCATTTTAGAGAATGAGGTATTGAAAAATAAAAGCCATTTCTTGATCAGTGCCTCCTGACCCTTGGGGTGTCATTGTGTCCTTGGCTTCCTCAAACCCTTTCTCAATTTTTAATTTAGATGGAAAAAGAATAGAGCAAGGGAGATTTGGGAACTGTAGTAGAGAAAGGAAGTATCATGGCCAGTGTGTACTGAGAATATATATTATAGGACTTATTCTCTGCTCAAATATGTGTAAAAGTCATTTTTCTCTTTCTGCTTGGCAGCCAACCCTTGCTGACCTCCAGATATCCACCAGACAGTATCTGTCAATAGTTCTGTAGGGAGAAAGCATTTTTGCAGAGCAGAGACAAAGGTACATAGTCTAATCATTTTTCAAAGCAGATCAATGTTTGTTAATCTTTTTGATACCAAGGCCTCCTATGATAAAGATGAAAAAAAAAAAATCTCTCTGCCCTCCCAGAGACTGTAATGTGCATTCCCTTGAGGATCACAGCATTTTTTTGCAAATTTTCACCAGCAGAGGTGTCAATCTTTTGTGTGGTTTGTATTATAAAAGACATAGATGCTTTTGTTATTTTCCAAATATGTAAGTGTAATATAATTTTAAATATGCTTTTTTTATTCCACAAACATATTGTTTCCCCTAGAAGACTGATACTTCTCCAGTGGAAGATTAGGTCCTGCTCCTATCTCCCAGGGATGAGAATTATAGCTCCAGACGTGTGTTGGTGGGGAGGGGAGAAAACATGAAAGTTATATTTATATGACTGTTTCTAGTTACCAAGACAAAGACATTAAACCTTAATAACAATTAATAAGTTAGTTAATACTGATACCACTGATACCGTCACTTGATTTCTGAGTCAATTACCTGAGTATTTTGAGGAAAGATTGGGACTGTCACAATGTGGACAGCATCACTGTGGTTCTTTCATTTGTTACCTTTCTTCATATTGTGACTTAAGCCATTTACACCAAATTTAAGTGGAATTTATGCATTTCGGATGAACATAGCCTACAAAAAAGACTCCTACAAAAAAAACATAGATAAAATATAATAACAACTTTGTAAACATAAGCACACACAGAAATTAGATCAAAAGCAAGCATCTATAATATGAAAACATGCATACAATTTTAAGTGAACTTTGGAGTCATGCAAATATTCTGCAAAGTTTATAACATTTCACTAAACACTTAACACCAAATATTTCAGTACACATTAGAAAATATTTTAAAGAAGTGACAATAAAAATACATGTAAAAATTTTAGAATCAAACTAACATAATTCTTATAAAGAAATGTGTAACTTTAAAAGTTCCATGGAAAGAGGAACCTGGTGGGCTACAGTCCATGGGGTTGGACTGCAAAGAGTTGGACACAACTGAGCGACAAACACAACACTTTGCCAAGACTGATTAAGTAAAAATAGAAAAGGCCCAAATGATCAGTACTAGGAATGAAAACAAGGGAGTGAGGGGACTACTGGAGATGTTACAGGTATCGGAAAGATAATAAATAATCAACTTAATGCCAATAACATTTAAAACTTAAATAGACTGGAAAAAAATCCCTGAAAAAATATAACTGCTAAAACCTGGTTTTATTAAATATATTAATAATTATTTACTTTATAATTTATAATGATTATCGTAATTAATATTAAAGTTTTATTAAAATATTTTATTAAAAATAAAACTGGCTCAAAGAATAGAGAAACACAATAGTTAGGAATTGTTAAGGGAATTGAGTCAGTGGTTAAATATTTTTCCATAGAGAAAACTCTGGGGCTACATGTGTTTTACAAAACATCCAGAGAAAAAGCAACTCTAGCCTTCCAAAAGCAATTGCAAAGAATTTTAAAAATAAGAAATATTCTGGAACTAATTTTATGAATATAGCATAATTTTGGTATAAAATTCCAATAAGGTCAGCATAAGAAAAAAACTATAGGCCAATATAAACTAATTAATAGCATTTCAACAATGCACAAAAGGTTGGTATTTCACAAGCAAGTTGTATATATCCTAGGAATGCAAGGTATTATCTTTTCAGTATTAGAAAATCAATTAAGCAATTCATGTTCATAAATTAAAGGAGAAAAAAATATGATCAGCTCCATAGATGCTGGGAAAGCATTTGAGAAAATACAGCATCCATTCATATGAAAACTATTAACAAAGTAAAAATATAATGGAGCTTTCATAAACTTATAAAGAACATTCACAAAAAGTTTGAAAGAAAAGATAATACTTAGTGGAGACATATTGAATATTTTTGTTTGTGATCAGTATTAAGACAAAAGCAGCTACCATCATTCATATTAAAGAAAGTCCCTGATATCCTGCCAACACAGTAAGAAAAGAAAAAGGTAGACTTCCTTGGTGGTCCAGTAGTTAAGACTCTGTGCTCCCAGTTCAGGGGACACAGGTTTGATCTCTGGTCAGGGAAGATTCCACATGTCGCATGGAAGTGAAGTGAAGTGAGAGACGCTCAGTTGTGTCCAGCTCTTTGCGACTCCATGGACTACACAGCCCACAGAATTCTCTAGGCCAGAATGCTGAAGTGGGTAGCCTTTCCCTTCTCCAAGGGATCTTCCCAACCCAGGGGTTGAACATAAATCTCCCGCAATGTCTCATGGAGTCGCCAAAAAAAAAAAAAAAAGAAAGAAAAAAGTAAAAGATATGGAAATGGAAAGAACAAAATTACTGTTTTCAGATTGTATGCTATATATGTGGAACACCCAAAGACTCCACAGATAAATGATCAGAGTTATTTAGGGAGCTTCTAGAAATCACTAGGAGAAACTCAATATAGAAAAAGCAATTGTATTTCAACACATCAGCACCAGTTAGATAATGTATTCAGAAACAAGTACTATTTACTTAGCAACAGTAACCAAATACCTAGGAATATTTTTTTTTAATATATAAAACTTTGGGAAGAAAAATTGCAAATATTTGGAATTATTAAAAAGGTAAATGAATAATAATTAGGAAATCTCAACGTTATAAAGATGTTAGTTCGCAAATGGATTTTTGGGTTCAGTGCAATCCCAATCAAAACACCAACAGGTTTTTTTTGTGTGCTGTTTTATGTTGGGAAATTTTTAACTTTTGTTCATGTGAATTTATATGGAAGAGCATGTTATATTATGCTGAAGTTTATGTGGAAGAGTAGAGTAAATGCTTAAGAATAGCTGTCATTCTTTTTTTCATTATTTAATTAATTTTATTGAATCAATTTTTTAAATTGGAGGATAATTGCTTTACAATGGTGTGTTGGTTTCTGCTGTACATCAATGTGAATCAGCGATAAGTATACATATATCCTCTCCCTTGTCATTCTTGATAAAAAAACAAAATAGAAGAATGTGTCCTTCTAAGTATCAAGATATAAAGCCACAACTAATCAAGATAGTGTGGTTTTAGGTCAGGGATAAACAGATTGGCCAACAGATAATGCAGAGAGAGCTCAGAAATAATCTGTACACACAAAGCAGGCACTGAGAAATAATTATCTGAAGGATAATTCTACAAATGGTGCTTGGGCTATTTGTTACCAAACGAAAAGAAGAAGTGCACCCCTATTTCACATAAAAATCATCTTAGTAGATTAAAGACCTAAAAATTGAAATTTTTGAATTGAAATTAAAATTGAAAATTTAAATTTTAGGAAAAGAGCTTTATGAACCTGAGGTAAGAAGGGATTTTTAGAAACGCACATAGGCATATGCCAATTATCACTGATTGATAAATCAACTATATTAAAATTAAGAATGTGTATTCCTCACAAAAACAATAGCGAGTAAAAACAGATCACGAATTGGGAGAAGATATTTTCAACATATGTAGTCATAAAGATGAGCATCCAGAATGTAAAGGAATTCTATGAATCAGTAAAAATGACAATTTATCAGAAAAAAATGAGCAAAAGACATAAACAGATGGCATGGAAGAAACAAAAACGACTCATAAATCCATGTAAAGATTCTTAACCTTAATAGTCACCTAGAAAATTTAAGTCAAAAATATGATATACGGTTTTACACTCAACAGATTGGCAAAAATAAAAAAAGCTTTACAAAACCAAATTTGGGCAAGGAGGCCAAGCAATGGCAACTCTCATGCATGAGACTGAGAGAACGAATAGGTACAATTACTTTGGGAAACTGTTAGCATTATTTTGTAAAGTTGAATATCCCTCAGTACCCAGCAAATTCACTCCTGGATGTATACCTTGGGAAGCAAAAATGTACATGGTAGCACTGTTGGTAATAACAGTAAAAGAAACATGATTCAATTCAAATGTCCTTCTGTAATAGAATCATAAATAAATTGCAGCTTATTCCTGTAATGGAGTACTACCGTCGGCCCTGAGGACCCTTGGCTACTATAATACCTTTGCAGATTTAATCAATCACAGATTGAAAATATTTGGGGAAAAAATTCCAGAAAGTTCCAAAAGGCAAAACTTGAATTTTCTGTGGGCTGACAACTGTTTACACAGCATTTACATTTTGTTAGGTATCATAAGTAACCTAGAAATGATTTAAAGTACACGGAGGTTATATGCAAATACTGTGTGTAGGTTATATGCAAATACTGCACCATTTTATATAAGGGACTTGAGCTTCTGTGGATTTTTGTATCTGAAAGGGGTCCTGTAATCAATTCTCTGAGGATTTCAAGGATGACTGTATACAGAAGTAGAAATGAATGAACTGGAGCTATTCACGTTGCTGTTTTTGTTCAGTCCCTAAGTCATGTCCAACTCTTTGCGACCCCATGGACAGCAGTATGTCAGGCTTTCCTGTCCTTCACTATCTCCCAGAGTTTGCTCAGATTCATATCGATTGAGTTGGTGATGCCATCCAACCATCTCATCCTCTATTGTCCTCTTCTCCTCCTGCCTTCAGTTTTTCCCAGCATCAGAGTTTTTTCTAATGAGTCAGCTCTTTGAAACAAGTGGCTAAAGTATTGGAGCTTCAGCTTCAGTATCAGTCCTTCCAATGAATATTCGGAGTTGATTTCTTTTAGGATTGACTAATTTGATCTCACTGCAGTCCAAGGGACTCTCAAGAGTCTTCTCTAGCTCCACAGTTTGAAAGCATCAATTCTTCAGAGCTCAGCCTACTTTATGGTCCAGCTTTCACATCCATACATGACTACTGGAAAAATCACAGCTTTGACTACACAGCCCTTTGTCGGCAAAGTGGTATCTCTGCTTTTTAATATGTTGTCTAGGTTTGTCATAGCTTTTCTTCCAAGGAGCAAGCATCTTTAATCACGTTAGCATGCATGAATCTCAAAATGATGGTGCTGAATAAAAAAAGCATAAATACATACACTATGATCTATTTTATACACAATTTGAACAAAGGAAAAGGGAAGCAACATATTGTTTGGGGCTACATGAACATGTGGGCTACCGTAGTGATTCAAATGGTAAAGAATCTGCCTGCAATGCTGGAGACCCAGGTTCAATCCCCAGGTCAAGAAGATTCCCTGGAGAAAGGAATGGCTACCCACTCCAGTATTCTTGCCTAGAGAATGCCATGGACATAGGAGCCTGGCAGGCTATAGTCCATGGGGTTGCAAAGAGTCAGACATGACTAAGCAACTAACACACACACACAATATATGTGGTAAAATTAAAAGGAGTAAAAGATGAGTGACTTAAAAGATAATGGTTACTTTGAGAAGGGTTATGTGCATAGATTTGGTTGGGGAGTCATGCAAGGAGGTTTCAAGGTATGTACTGGTAATATTCTATTTTCTGACCAATGAGGTTGGCATGTGAGTGAGTGTTCAGCTTATTATGATTGTCTGTTTATCTTTATACACTCTCTTGTATATATAATCTATTTCACAGCAAAAATTTTAATTAAACATTTACAGTTCTGCAGAGTGAATATTTGGACATTTTCTTTGACTATTTATAAACATATGACTCAAAGCTTTTTAATAAAGTAGAAATCACATTTGTAAGCAAAAATAACATTAACACCAGAAAACCCAATTAATTTGTGGATATGTGCCTGATGATTATAGAATTCTGGGTAAGTATCAAAATTTTTCAAAACTAACAAAACTTATTCTATGCATGGCTCCTACTAAGATATTCTTACACAATGATTATATAAAACCTGATCTTTAAAAATATATGTATATGCTTTATAAGCTACATAATATATTAGTAAACTAGTACTGATATCTAACTTGTGCATGCGTGCATGCTCAGTCATGTTCCACTCTGTGCAAGCCCATGGGCTGTAGCCTGCCAGGCTCCTCTGTCCATGGGATTTCCCAGGCGAAAATAGTGGAATGGATTACCATTTCCTCTTCCAGGATATCTTCTCTACCCAGGGATCAAACCCACATCTCCTGCATCTCTTGCATTGGCAGGCAGATTCTTTTACTACTGAGCTACCTGGTAAGTTGGATATCTAACTTCTGCATAAGCATAAATATTATACTGCGCATGCTCAAAAATTTTCTTACTGAGTGGGTAATGAAAACATTTGGAGACCACTGTTCAAGAAACCATTTGGCAGCACCTCTGTAACCAAGGGTGCCTTAGAGTCACCCAGGCACATGTTTAAAATGCTGTCTCCTGGACGTACCCTCAGGATTCTGTTAAGTTGGTATGGAGAGGGCCCAGGAACATTCATTTTTTAATATGTGCTCTAGGATGTTCGGCTTCCCAGGTGGCGCTAGTGGTAAAGAACCCATCTGCCAATGCAGGAGATGTAAGAGATGCAAATCCGATCTCTGGGTCTGGAAGATCCCCTGGAGAAGAACGTGGCAACCCACTCCAGAATTCTCGCCTGGAGAATCCCATGGGCAGAGGAGACTGGCAGGCTATAGTCCATGGGGTTGCAAAGAGTCGGACATGACTGAAACGACTTAGCAGGCTGTTCTGACATTAGTTCACCTGCCACAATTTTGCTCTAAGTTTAGACAACAATCTAACCACATCTTTAGGAAGCTATGTCCTGAGACTGTGCAGAGCGGCTTTGACTGAATTGAACTTTGGCGTGATGCCATGGAGGGGTTCTGTCAGAAGGAAATGGCCCTTTTAAATTCATGCCAACACCTGGGATGAAGCTGTAATTGATGTTATAGTGTATGGAGGGGGCAGATCATAAAGCCCAGTGCAGCGTGCATACTCAATAAATGGTGACTTCTTATGTTGTAATTCTGTATTATGTGTTAATTCTCCATATGAGAGCACTTAGGAGTGAGTTCTTTCTGCTCTAAGTATAGGGAATAATTATGCTATTCTTTATAATATAGCAATTTGACAGTCTGCTTCTTAGTTCAATTTATTTTGATACTGGGTTAAATGGCTGTCAAAGCTGACAAAAGATACCTCCCACGAAGGTATAGATTCCAACAGAGAAGTGAGTCATCGGTTGGACTTACAAAGTGATTATATCTATTTTTCCTCTCTCACTTACCACTTATCTTAAGCAGTCTGTTTTTATTCTATAGACACTCCCTTTAGTGACTTTGTGTTGTTTCCCAGGCAGCTTAGAATCAAATTAGTGGCTCTTCCTTAGTATCTGTACAGAATTTCTTGATAGGCAAAAAAGCATGTAAGTTTTTATACTATTTTATGTTCTTGCCCATTTTTCTTACCTGCTTCTAAGTAATGCAGTTTGGGGGTTGTTTCTATATTCTTGTTATTGCTTTAAAGAGATGTTGGAATAGAGCAAGAGGAAGGGAAAGAAGAGGGAATGAGTGAGTAGGAACACAGATGAGAAGAGGAAAAAAGTGAGTAACTAGAATAAGCTCAAGTTTATTCATGCCCTGGAGCAATAATCAGAATTAGCATTCCCAGATGGCTCAGTGGGTAAAGAATTCACCTGCAACGCAGGAGGTGTGGGTTTGATCCCTGGGTCAGGAAGATCCCCTGAAGGAGGAAATGGCAACTCACTCCAGTATTCTTGCCTGAGAAATCCCATGGACAGAGGCGCCTGGCGGGCTGCAGTCCACGGGCATAGCAGAGAGTCAGACACAACTAAGCACTGGGCAGCACTCAAGTATCCAATTAATATCATGTGGATATTTCTCTTTCTCTTTCGTGGATATTTATCCACTAATTCTATATTGGGTAAATACAAATTAATCAGTTCTTTTATGGAGAATTATTGGTTATTTTTGCTTATAGACTGGTCTCCATTGTATCATACAAGGTTTGGGATGCATCTTTATTAACTGGGGAAACTTTTGAAATGTTCGACTTGGAGAATGATGAGGAGCAATCCTTCTTCAATTTCTCTTGTATTTTTAGAAGATTTATTCCAAGCTTTAAATTTGCATTGGTTAAATTTTCCTAGGCTCATGGAATTGTTATCAGTCTAACTAGTCTTAGAAGGACTTTGCGAGGATCAAGATTGTGAGAAGTTTCTATTTTTAAGTGCTAGTTAAGAGCAATTTTTCATCTTCTATTTCTACCTGCTGATAACATTTAGGAAAAATATCCAAGTGCAATAATAATGGATCTGAAATGAGTGTGTTTACATAATTTTTAATAAATGAAAGCTACTCATTTTCTTTTCATTAATGCTTCACTGTTTTTAATAGCTTTTAATGTCTCATGCCTTTTTGGAAAGCCTGCATGCTTGATAATTTTCCTTTCTAGACAGTACTTCAGCATTCAGAAACACCAGCAAGCTTTTTCGAGAATATTCCCATAAGGGATATCTATATGAACGCTTTTACAGTAAGTGGGCTAGTATTCTTAAGATGTTAATAACATTGCTGATTGGTCCCTGTGCAAGTTGCCATTAAAATTAATTGGGGGAAAAAGATACTCATACTTTACAGGGCAGTGAAAAGATATTAGGGAATGGTAAACAAGTAAAACAAGTTTTGAACTAATTAATGGCATACTCTCTCACTGATGCTGAAAAGCAATGTTTTACTACAAGAGGAAATTTATTCTTATACCTTTTTAATGATCTGTAATGTCAATAAGGAAAGAGAAATACTAAAAGCTAGTTTAATTGGCAGTCTTATAAACACAGTCCTCGACTAACTTCTCTTCCACACAACACAACAACAATAGATAACACTGAGATAATAAAGACTGAAAAAACAAACCTGCAGTACACTATTTATATACAGAGCCCATACTAAGTAGCTTGCATTTGTCATTTCACTAAGTTCTCTGAGCAAGCAGAGGGAATAAGTAATATTTTTCCTATTTTATAGATTTTGTAGGTTGTCAGAAGGGGTTTCCCAGGTGGCAGAGTGGTAAAGAATCCGCCTGCCAATGCAGGAGATGCAAAAGACGTGGGTTTGATTCCTGGGCTGGGAAGATCCCCTGGAGTAGGAAAGGTATTCTTGCTCTGGTATTCTTGCCAGGACAGAGGAGCCTGGCAGTCCACATTCCATGGAGTTTCAAAAAGTTGGACACAACTGAGCACACACACACACACACACACACACACACACACACAGAGGTTCTGAGAAAGATTCAATAACTTGCTTAACATCTTCTTACTCTCAACACAATTGGCCACTCTATCCTGCTTGAAATCCTCTCCTTCTATGGTGTCAGTCCCCCTTCCTCCTGAGTTTTCCTTGGCTTTTTCAGGCTATTCCTTGGTTTCCTTCTGTCACGTCTCCCTCTCTTCCTAACTTCTAGATTTTGATCCTGCAGATCCTCAGGTCCCCTGAGAGTGGGGCCCCTTCTCTCTCTCTCTCAAACTCTGTCCTCCACTTAAATGCCATCTAAATGTATAAGATTCCTATATATGGCTTATCACCACCCCAGTCTAGTCTGACAAGCTCCTGTCATATATCTTCTGCCTACTTGACACCTCTGCTTGGATCTCTTACAGACATTGCTTGCTCAGTGTGTACCAAACTGAACAGTTGATTTTCTCCCTGAAACTATTTCTCACTTTTTTCCATCTCAGTAAGTGACATCATCATCCATCCTGTTGTACAAATCAGAAACAGTTTTGATTTCTATCTTTCCCCTATCTTCAAACCCAATGGATGACTTAGTCCCACAGCATCTTCCTCCAAAATATAGCTCAAAGTCATCTGTTTCTTCCCATAGGCTCTGTGCCTGGGCTTTTGCCAACCACCCAGCCCTGTATAAGAGTCATTAATTCTTCCCGCTTCCTCACTTGCTCTTTACAAATCCATTCTCTATATAGTATTTGGAGTTATTCAGTTCAGTTCAGTCACTCAGTCGTGTCCGACTCTTCACGACCCCATGAATTGCAGCACGCCAGGCCTCCCTGTTCATCACCATCTCCCGGAGTTCACTCAAACTCACGTCCATCGAGTCCATGATGCCATCCAGCCATCTCATCCTCGGTTGTCCCCTTCTCCTCCTGCCCCCAATCCGTCCCAGCATCAGAGTCTTTTCCAGTGAGTCAACTCTTCACATGAGGTGGCCAAAGTACTGGAGTTTCAGCTTTAGCATCATTCCTTCCAAAGAAATCCCAGGGTTGATCTCCTTCAGAATGGACTGGTTGGATCTCCTTGCACTTCAAGGGACTCTCAAGAGTCTTCTCCAACACCACAGTTCAAAAGCATCAGTTCTTCGGCTCTCAGCCTTCTTCACAGTCCAACTCTCACATCCATACATGACCACAGGAAAAACCATAGCCTTGACTAGATGGACCTTAGTCGGCAAAGTAATGTCTCTGCTTTTGAATATACTATCTAGGTTGGCCATAACTTTTCTTCCAAGAAGTAAGCGTCTTTTAATTTCATGGCTGCAATCACCATCTGCAGTGATTTTGGAGCCCAAAAAAATAAAGTCTGACACTGTTTCCACTGTTTCCCCATCTATTTGCCATGAAGTGATGGGACAGGATGCCATGATCTTCATTTTCTGAATGTTGAGCTTTAAGTCAACTTTTTCAGTCTCCTCTTTCACTTTCATCAAGAGGCTTTTTAGCTCCTCTTCACTTTCTGCCATAAGGGTGGTGTCAATTGGAGTTATTATTTTAATGTAAATTGGTAGAAATAAGCAGGCAGAGCACAGAGGATTTTTAGGGCAACAAAAGTGTTCTGTGTGATACTATAGATATAATGGGTATGTGTCACCACACTTTTGCCAAAGATGTATACCGCAAAGATGTATACCACCGAGAATGAACCCTAGTGTAAATGGACTCTGCATGGTTATGTGTCAGTGTAGGTCCACTGATTGTAACAAATGTATCCGTACCACCTGGTGTGAGATGTTGATTGTGGGGAAAGTTATACATGTGTGTGGGCAGGGGATATTTGAGAAATCTGTGTAGCTTCTGCTCAATTTTGCTGTGAACCAAATAAGTGAAGTGAAGTCGCTTAGTCGTGTCTGACTCTTTGCGACCCCATGGATTGTAGCCCACCAGGCTGCTCCCTCCATGGGATTCTCCAGGCAAGAGTACTGGAGTGGGTTGCCATTCCCTTCTCCAGGGGATCTTCCTGACCTAGGGATCAAACCCAGGTCTCCCGCATTTCAGGCAGATGCTTTAACCTCTGCGCCACCAAAAACTGCTCTAAAAAATAAGTTCTTCTTAGAAAGTAAATTGGATGATACCATTCTCTTACTTAAAATCTTTTAGTGGCTTACTATTAGTCTTAACATAAAATTCAGATGCCTTCTCCTGGTTGACAAGACCACTGTCTACCTCCCCAGGCCCAGCATGTAGCACCCTGCTGCTGCTGCTAAGTCGCTTCAGTTGTGTCTGACTGTGTGACCCCAGAGACAGAAGCCCACCAGGCTCCCCCATCCCTGAGATTCTCCAGGCAAGAACACTGGAGTGGGTTGCCATTTCCTTCTCCAATGCATGAAAGTGAAAAGTGAAGTCGCTCAATCGTGTCCGACTCTCAGCGACCCCATGGACTGCAGCCCACCAGGCTCCTCCGTCCATGGGATTCTCCAGGCAAGAGCACTGAAGTGGGGTGCCACTGCCTTCTCCAATGTAGCACGCTAGCTCCTCCTTATCCCTGCAAATGGCATTCTCAAGCCTCAAGACCTTGCCCGAAAGGACTTGAACCTCCCCTTTGTTCGAAAAGCCTCCCCAGACATGCCCTCCTCCACGCTCACTTGGTTCCTTCTTTTCCCTCAAATCTCAGCTGAAAGAAGGCCTACCTGACCACTGTATCTAAATGAGTTTTCCACCCTCATTTCCTCCCATAAATCCTGTTTGCTTTTTTCACAGGACTTTTCTCCATTGGAAATTACATCTTTATCAGTTTTCATTTACCACCGCAGACCAATACCCACTACAAGGAAAGTGTGTGAGAGTGTGTGTTAGTCGCTCAGTTGTGTCCAGCTCTTGGTGACTCCATGGACGGTAGCCTGCTGGGCTCCTCTGTCCATGGGATTTCTCAGGAAACAAAACTGGAGTGGGTTGCCATTCCCTTCTCCAGGGGATTTTGCTGACCCAGGGACTGAACCCAGCTCTTCTCCACTGCAGCCAGATTCTTTACCATCTGAGCCACCAGGGAAGCCCTGGTACAAGGAAAATAATTGATAAATATTTGAAAAAATAATTGAATAAATGAAGTACATCTGGTTAGTAAGTGGTGAAACTAGGACTCAAACCCAGAATCTGTCTGACTCTAGAATCTGTGTTCTGAACTCTTATGCTAGGAGTAAAATCAGCTCATGTTCAGTGGAATTTCAGTGTAAAATTTCATTTTAGCACAAAAAGTCTAAAATTCTTTTAAAATTTGATCATCCACATGACAACCCTCCAAGGAAAATAGAGTACTTGATTGACCTGTGTCTTCGTGATGCTGGATAACATAAAGTATACCTGTCATATTTGGCATTTTGCTTACTAAGATGCCAGACGAGATCCCTTGCAATAACTCTTTCAACTCTGTCAAATATTTTGGAAAATCAAATAACATGACTTTGGGCAAGTTACTTAAGCTCTGTAGACCAGCATCTATAAAACAGGAAAAATATGATTTCACAGGCTAATTTAGGAGGAATAAAGGAAATAGATGAAAAACCCTCACCACAGGGTTGATATGCACTTAGTAAATAATAACTGCGTGGTTTTTTTTTTTAAGTCTTACTTCTTCCGTTAACTGAAAAGCTATAATCTTCAGGGTTAACTAAACAAGATTCCTTTTTTTGGATGAGTTGGATTCACATCCCAAGTGATCAAAGACTAGTAATAGCTGGAGAAAATTGGCAAGAGAACTGCCTCTTCAGGGAGACCCAAGAAATCACAGGAAGCTTCTAAACCTCCAGGAACTGGCTTCTAAATTTCCACTGAGTTTACACTTGACTGCAAAGGATAGCTACAGTCCTAGTTTTGAAGTGAGTGCCATTCTTGGAGGTTGTGTTTGGTTCACGGGCTTTCATTTCCCACAAAGCTTTGAGGACTACGCCAGAAGAGAACAACATATATGTTTTTTCCAAAATACTTTAAAAGAACTTTATTCATGCACTTATTTATTCTTGGCTGTGCTGGGTCTCTGTTGCTTTGCAGGCTTTTCTCTAGCTGCAGTGAGCAGGGGCTAGTCTCTGGTTGTGTGCATAGCTTCTCACTGCAGTGGCTTCTCTTGTGGAGGACAGGCTCTAGGATGCACGGATTTCAGGTGTTGTGGGCCTGGGGCTCAGTAGTTGTGGCCCATGGCCTTAGCTGCTCTGCGGCACGTGGGATCTTCCCAGATCAGGGATCAAACCCATGACTCCTGCATGGGCAGAGGGATTCTTTACCACTGAGCCACCAGGAAAAGCCCCCAAATTATTTTTAAAGAGATATTTGAGTTGGTTCATTGATTCTGCCTAGAACAACAACAAACAGACACACACTGATATTTAAGAACAGGAATTTTTCTTTTCTTTCCTCTTTTCCTTTTTATAGGCATCAGAGGGCTTTGCTTTTCAGTATTTGCCAACAGCGCTATTGCATGTTTTAATGCAAGTCTTGGGTCTCCTTTTTCTTTGAGATCAGTCTGAGAGGACCATATTTCTTTCAGAAGAAAAAAAGGTTCAGAATTTATTTTCTGTCCCTCAGGTTTTGGATGTTATTGTGACAAAACCAGACAAGCTAGCAGAGGGAGCCACGGGATTTTTTGAGAATCTGAAAACATAGCAAATGCAGTTGAATGAATTTTGAATGACAGATTCCTCATCTAACTCAGGAGAAATTAAATAGAACTTTTGCTAAATATTGTTTAAAAATTCATGGGACTTCCCTGGCGATCCAGCACTTAAGAATCTGTGCTTCCACTGCAAACGGCACACGTTTGGTCCCTGATCAAGGAACAAAGATCCCATATGCTGCTCAGTGTGGGGAGAAAAAAAAAAAAAAAAGCAAAAGCTCAGTGCTAAATACTACAGATTTTAAGATTCACCATAACGAGAGTCTTTCCTTACAACTCACTCTGAAGTCTTATATTTACATACACACACACACACACACACACACACACACACACACACACACATAACTGTAGAAGTAAATGGAACCTTAGCTATCTTAATGGCTGAGACTTGGACAAAAGAGATTGGCCAAGGAAATATTAGTAGTTTTACAATGTCCAAGGGGGAAGTTATTGGTATTTTTTATGTATCTTATGGATTGGGCTTTAAATGTATTTACTTGCTGTTCAATCAGTTTAGTGTTGTTTTAAAATATGCATTTGTTCCAAAGGCAATTGTATCAAGACACTTTTTTCTTTTCCTTACATTGCTTAGTTTCTACAAGGAATATTTTATTCAATTCATACTTCCTTCCTCAGGGTAATCTTGTCTCTCCATTTCATTTCTTGAATCTGGGTTCCATTAGATTTTTACTCACTGAATTAAATGTGAACGAGTCACAGTTATCCTTCTTAGTGTATTTCTAAAATCTCAGAAAGAAAATTAAGATAATTTTCTCCTACCTTTTGATGAAATCTGCTTAGGAGTTTTACTAAAAGTGAACTTTCCTTTATGTGACATTTTTGGAAGGGGACGTGATTTACCTTTGATGGTGGTCCAGCCAACTTGGTTCTCTCGAGGTCCTATGAGAAGGGCCAAGCCTGATCCATCTGTGTTCTCTCTACCATCCTCAGCCGCACCTTCTTACATTTTGAAGTGAAATCTTCTTGTCCTACCTTTGAAAACTGAAGGGTTATGCCACTCTCATTTTCCCAGCCTATGTGCATTCACACAGCACTTCCCAGGTGGCGCTAGTGGTAAAGAACCCAACTGCTAATGCAGGAGACACAAGAGCTTGGGGTTTGATCCCTGGGTCAGAAAGATCCCCTGGAGGAGGCCTTGACAATCCATTCCAGTACTATTGCGTGGAGAATCCCATGGACAGAGAAGTCTGGCAGGCTACAGTCCATAGGGTCACAAAAAGCTGGACATGACTGAAGCAACTTAGCCAGCATGCATGGAGTGAGAAGGAAAAACCCAGAATGGGATTGGAATAATTACTGTAGGAATCGGTGAAAATGCTTGCACTTTCAAGTTGTTAAACAAAACTGCCATAGAAGCATGTTTTGGAGGTGGCATTTAAGGGACCTCCTTCTGAGGTTAGACTAAAAGATGAGGCATTTTGTTGTTTTTGTAATATTTGCGCACCTCAAAATGACACTTTTTGGTAGAAGACTTAGAAATACACCCGTACATTTTGCAACATTTTATTATGGAAAATTTCTAGTCACCATCCAAGTTTTTAAGTTCTATAGTTTCAAGATCCTATGAATCTTAGGATCTTGAAGAGCCTGTCAGGCTTTTCTGTCTGTGGAATTCCCCAGGCAAGAATACTGCAGTGGGTTGCCATTCCCTTCTCCAGGGGATCTTCCTGACCCAGGAATTGAACTTTAACTCAGGTCTCCTGTACTGCAGACAGATTCTTTACTGTTTGAGCCACCAGGGAAGCCCATAGTTTCAAGCTACCAACACAGTATTGAAAACTCCAAGGCAGAGAAGATATGAGGAGTCCATACTGATGTAGCTGTGAGGTCTCTTGGCTTCTAGGAGTCACAGATGGAGATTTACCAGGAAAAATGATGTTTATGAATTTGTGTTTCTGGAGTGTAACACCTGGAATTTCACAGAGTCCTCATTTGTTGTGACTGTCGTAAACTGCTTTTCCTAAAATTAAAAGTATTTAGAGTTATATATGAAGACGTGTTTCTCTAGGATTTAGGCAGCCTGTGTTTTCAGGGCAATTTGCCTAAATAGTGTGCATTTAAACTGATTGCAATCATTTGCTAAATTGTTCACTGTGGCCCAAGGTGGTGATGGGTTTTTAAGATAAGGGAGATAAGATTTCTCTCCCTCTGTTGACTTAGTTCTTGATTTCCACGTAAAGTTAACTAATGAAAGGAATTGTTTATGAAAAGGATCAAAAGGGCAAAAGTTCAATTAGTAAATATTAGCGCATGGGAGATGTGAATAAAATCTACAGGGGCGGCATCTCTAGATCCTGCTAATCTGGAATTAAAATTTAGAATATTTCCACTTCTATTTTGGAGATTAACAGTAAGTAGTTAGGATCTGGGGCTTTGTTACAAGAAAAAAAAATTTGTTCTGTGCCATCCACAATGCTCATTTTATGCCTTGACTATTCTGCTACAATACCTAGACACTTTTGCATATATGTCCCATCATTTTCCCTCATGGAATTACTTTGCCAAATTGCTTTCTGAGCAGGACTGTTCGAGAGAGTAGACTCCCTCCTTTGCAAGGATGCAGCACTCTGCAGTCATGAACTCTTGGGACTCAGGAAGAACATCATTGAATATCCACTTGTAACTCCTTGATCTGAATGATCCACATAGAAAGTAAGCTACATTCAAGGACTAGGACAGCAGGTTGTACCGAGAATTCTCATGTCAGGTAAGAGGAAAACACTAGGAGCCGTGCATTCTTGACTTTGATTAGCATATAATTAACTTAATAGCACAGGTCTGCAAATAGTGTTAACATAGGAGAAATTCTGTGAGTTCCACATAAATTCAATGTAAATGTTTGTCAAGCTCTAAAGTAATTACTTATGTTATCTTTTTCATATATTTTTGCCCAGTTAAAAATAGGGTGATGTCAGTGGATTTTTGTACCCTGAACTATTCCACAAAGAAATTCAAGAGTCAGGGGGAGAAATCAAGAACTGGGTGTCACAGTTTGTTTCTTCTTAAAAGGCTGAAAAAGCTATCATCCTCATGTCTCATTAGAAGTTAGAAAGGACTAGATAAACCTACAAGCACACATATACTAGTGGGCTTGCATTTTTCTTTAGCTGGTACTTAATGCAATTATAACTTCAACCTGGTGCTTCCCCTCTGACTTCTCTGTCAAAATGCTGCATGATTTAGGATTGAGTAATAGTAAATACAGGTGGGAAAGCATTAGTTATGAAGGGTGCTCCATGAGTACACGGTACTGTTATTTCATCTAATGAGAGAATGTCTGAGTTTTAAAACTGTCTCATCATCAATATTTCACGCTAATGAATAAAATAGTAGCTAACCCAGAGGCCACATGCAAACAGAAACACACGGCAAAATGTACAGTGAACATTTTTCCTCCATTTGTTTTCTTAACAAACAGAATTTGATCGCCGAGTTATACATGAAACGATGAGTCTTTTGTGTTTTATTTCTATCAATAGACACAGAGATCTGTCCCTCTGCCACAAAGACGTTGTCTTATATGAGAGTCATATTTCAGCAGACATAATTAAACCATCACAAACAGAGTCTTCCATTAGTCAGACCAGAGTTATGGTTGTTGTGCTTTAGATGCATAAGAAAGTATTTCACAGTCTGCTGTGGGGAAAGAAAGACCACTAAATATTTCATGGCTTTTTCCAGATCAGATTGTTTATTTCTCAACATTTTAAAGAGATACTTAATTTTTCTTGACAACTATTTTTGTCATCACATTAAGAGAAATGGATATTAAGGACAAAATTTGCATGGGATGCCAAGAGCTGCTATTTTTTTTCCTGGAATGATGCTTCCTGGGTGCATAAGAATAAATATCGTACTGTTCTCCAGAAATGTCCTTGGCATTTGATGTGTTCTCTAAAGCTACATTCTGGTAATGTTCCACGTCTAAGGTTTCAAGGAGAGGGAGAAATCATATTTTGATTGGTGTCGTTCAATGTACGTTTGTGTTTAATGAGAAAATAAAAGCAGACACTAGAGGGTGCTGTTTGATTTTCTTTTTCACTGAGTTGTGCCGCAGATGCCCGTGATCCAGGGCACTGAAAAATGCCACCGTGTTCTCCTAGCCAGGACCAAATTGCAGCGCAATACAAGATGTAGACATCCCTGAGTTCAAGGGGAGAGGCCGGAAGGTTCAGAATGGTGTAGATGCTAAATTAATTCAGAATTAGTAAAGAAGTAATTCTTTATTACTCTAACCCTGTATGATTGTCATTTTTTAAAATAATTACTTAATTTTCTTGGTTGAAAAAATTTTATTAGACTTCAAGCTCTCACTAAATGTCAAATGGTTCTAAAAATAGCTAGAATATTAGACAATGTGAAACAATTTGTGCTCTCAAGGTTTGGCACTAGGATTTTGAATAGAACCCATACTACTGGTTAAGAAACTAATTAGAGAATTCCCAATTGGCAGAAATGCCAGACCCCAGGATGTTGTTTCTTTTGATATCAGAGAAATACCAAGTTAATAAGATTCCTAATTAGCTTCCCTTTTCACCTTTGCTAAGCATGTGCTTTCTTTCACCCCCCTTTCTTGACGCAAATCTTTTTGAGTGGCAGGAGAAGACAATGTTCTGGAGTTCTCTAAATATATGCTATCATACGGTTTATGTTTGTATCCTGTCATTTTCTAACCTAAGAATATTTTAAAAGAAGCTTAAAGTTCTCATTTTGTAGAAAATTAAGGTATTGTGATACGAGATGATTTGTTTCAAGCAGACAATTAAATTAGCATTGTAGAAGGGTCAGGACCATCTCCCAGTTCTTCCTGCAGACAGTCAGCTGAGGGACCTGTTCATTTTTAGTTCCATAGATAAATGTTTCTCTTTAATACAGATAGGCGTGATTGGTTCAAAGGCTACTCGGCAGCCATCACCACAGATTTCCGGTTCTTCTCCCACCCAGGCTACAGGAAGCTCACAATGCCCTCTCTCTGAACATTAGTTCTGGCCATGTAACTTGCTTTGATCAGTGAAATGGGAACAGAATGATATGTCTCTTATGAGGTGTGGTTCCCTACACTCTCTCCCCTTGTGGAGGTGAGCCCCAAAGTCTCCTATCGAGCTGGCAGCAACACAAGGTAATAAAATATTGAGAAACAACAAGTGTTGGCAAGGATGTGGGGAAAAGGGAACCCTTGGCTGTTAGGAATGTAAATTGGTGTAGCCTCTGGAAAATAGTATGATGATTCCTCCATAAACTGAAAATAGAACCACCACACGATCCAGCAATTCCACTTCTGGGCCTTTATCCAAAGGAGATGAAAAGACTAACTTGAAAAGATATCTGCACCCCTGTGTTCATTGCAGCATTATTTACAATGGCCAAGATATGGAAACAACTAAATACCCATCAGTGGAAGAATAAGAAGATGTGGTACATATACATATATAGTTGGACCCGACTGATGACTGAATACACACACGCATATAATGGAATATCATTCAGCTATAATAAAGGAAGAAATCCTGCCACTTGCAATAACATGGATAGACCTTGAGGGATTATACTAAATGAAATAAGTCAGACAGTGAAGGACAAATATATTGGGTTAGCCAAAAAGTACATTTTACATAACATCTTATGGAAAACTGGAAAGAACCTTTTGGACAACCAATAGTATGGTCTCATTTATTGGGGAATCGAAAAAACAAAACAAAACAAACATAGAACAGTCTGGTGGTTCCTAGAGACAGAGTGAAATGGGTGAAGAGGGTCAAAACATACAAACTTCCAGTTACAAAAATAATTGTGTCCTGGGGATGTAATGTACAGCATGGTAACTATAGTGAATAACTGACTGCATTCTGTATTTGAACGTTAGAAGAGTAGATCTTAAAAGTTCTCATCACAAGATAAAAAGTGTAACTGTGAATGGTGATGGATGTTAACTGGACTTACTGACAGTCATCTCCTGGTATATACATATACTGAATCATTACATTGTATACCTGAAACTAACATCATGTTAGATGTCAATTACATCTCCATTAAAAACGTGACTCTAACACAGGGACAGGAAAATAACCAATGGAAGAGAATCAAGAGCTCACAGGACCACAGAGACTGAAGCTGATTCATGCTAAAGGTGGTACTGCAGTCCTGTGAGGAAAGAATACATTGCTCAGTAAAAATAAGAGAAAAGCAAGTGAATGAAATCTCCATCCACGTCCAGCCCCCAGGATGGAAGTGAGGATCAGAGCCCCCTGACGTGAGCAAAAGAGAAACCTTTGTTGTTTAAGCCACTTAGATTCTGGGGTTTTCTATTAGGCCTCTATATCTACCTTATCCTGACGACAGGTGAGGATGTCAATCCTCTGTGAGAAAACCTGAGGCCAGGAATCAAAGTGTGGCCAGAAAGGATTTAATTAAAAAATATTAAAAAAAAACAATTATAGTCTTTAATTTAGAAATTTATAATGACCTTGATATGAAGACCAATAAAGAGAAGTTATTACATGGGAAAACATTTCCTCCTTATATGTCTTCAGGTTAAAATTTATCTAAGGAAATCATGTGTTAGTTGTTCAGTGTGTCTGACTCTTTGTGACCCCATGGACTGTAGCCCTCCAGGCTTCTCTGTCCATGGGATTCCCTAGGCAAGAACACTGGAGGATTCTTGCTATTCCCTTCTCCAGGGGATCTTCCTGACCCAGGGATCGAACCCAGTCTCCTGCAGTGCAGGTGGATTCTTTACTGTCTGAGCCACTAGGGAAGCCAAATCAGGTAGAAATAAATAAATAAATGTTACTGTGTTCCACTCAAAATCTGATTGTGAAAACCTATACCTTAGACTCTGGAAATGAGAATTGAACATTAGCTCTGAAGCTGCTATCTTAAAGTGGGGAAAGTGTGGAGCTGGGGATTTTCGTGCGAAAAAAGAACATGTGCATAACATCAATTTCCATCACGGTGCGGAAGAAGTACTGCATCTCACCTCGAATGGGCAGTTTATTCCTTAATCCATCTCAATGTTCAGCATTTTCCCAAAAGATCCTAAAATGTCCAAGTTGAAGCAGACGCATATTTTTCTCCATCAATACCAGCTGTCTTCCTGGCTGCACAGCATCCATGGCTGCCAAGCTAGAGCCTGCAGACCCTCCCAGGGGCTGAGAGAACAAAGCCGCTCAGCCCAGACTCAGTCTACACCCCACTTCTTCAGTCCAGTGACAGTGACAGCCTTTTATAGCCCAGACAACAGGAATCGTCCTCACACTCATAGTCAAGGACACTAGGGTTTCTGCTCAGTGTTTCCCAGAGTTCCCAGGAAACGACAGAAATACCCTCGGCTTCAATCCAAAACAACTTCAAAATGAACTGGAAGTGGTGTTTACTTTGTTTTTAACCTTAAAAAGAGAGGCACCCCAGGGATGTATTTACCAGGCCCTCCGTTTTGTAGTTAATTAGAGTAAATGTGGGTTTTTGTATCATATACAAAAGAGGCCACTGCCTGCTTCTCTTCTTCTCAGTACCGTACTAAATGCCCCGCTAATGCTCTGTCAGTACAAACAGCCACATAACAAAATGCATATGAGCTCCAGCCAGCAGGGCCTACCTGCTCCAACTGCTGCTGCTCTAGCTGTCTCTTTGTTTATATCAGAGGATGCTATTTGGTGTGCAAAGCTTCACCTCGATATGAACGATTCTGGCCACTGAATAATGAGAATAATTGAACACAGAGTTTATTTAAGCATAAAACATATTAAAAATTATTCGGTTGATTTGTAAAGGAGAAGAGTTTGGGTCTGAAGGGAAGGATGCGGGGTGGGGTTCCCTAGGTCAGCAAACAATATACGAGGTGGACACTTGGGCCTGGCAGGATGGCAGACAGGAGGGCAGGCGGAGGAGAACACAGGTGAATTGGAGGTCAGACACTTCCAAACACCGGAGAGACCCCTCAGAGGGAATCAAGCCTTCCAATCACTGCTTCTCAATATTTACTGTTATTCCACCAGGCCCTCCCTCTGTAAAAACTATGATCCCGACCCAGCACTGGGTCTACTGGTGGGGTAGATTTCTCTGGTTAGATTTCCAGGTAGACTTGTCTCACCAGAATTTTTTCCTTTACTGGTTTTTCCTGTGAGCCCAACGTTCCTAGTGACAATTGTTTGGAAATGTTAGGGAAGATACATGTTTTCCACAAGCAACTTTTAGAAGCCAGTTTGCATACTCTGAAAGGGGGGGGTGGTGGCATGGCTTTTCCCTCTTTTCTGGAACTCTGACCATACGGGGGAGATGGCATCACTTTGAGACTGTGGACAATTTCAAATAGGTTCTGACTTAAGGGCATACACCTTATCGCCTACAGGGGGTCAAAGTAAGTAAATTACAGTGCTTTATATATAACCTTGAGTGAATTATGAGGTCATGCCTGACTTATAGACAAAATGCCATAATGAAATCTGGGTCATGACGAGAAGCAGCATCCAAACTTGAAGTTCGATGGAAGAATTAGAGGCTGTGAACAGAAACAGCGACATGGTAAGTCCTAGGAAAAAATGTACCTGCTTGACATGGATCAGCCATCCGGGTGGATTCAAATAAAGGCACCTGCTTTCCTCAATGCCAAGAACCCACTTTCTCCAAATGGACTTGACTGTGGCAGCGAGGAAGTGAAATTAACTCAGCCTCTAGATGAATCCTGCTAACTTAAAAGGTGCCAGGGAAACCTGGTAGCTAAGGCTACTGCAGGCAAATGTGTTTGATGGATCACACACCCCAGTCCTGGACTTGGGGGCCAGATTAAAGGTCACTACTTGGTTCTTAAATGCCTGGATGTGTGTGTGTGCTCAGTTGCTCAGCTGTGGTCTGACTCTTTGCGACCCCATGGACTATAGCCCTCCAGGCTCCTCTGTTCATGGAATTTTCCAGGCAAGAATACTGAAGTGGGTTGCCATTTCCTTCTCCAGGGGATCTTCTTGACCCAGGGATCGAACCCTCGATTCCTGTGTCTCCTGCATTGACAGGCAGATTTTTTACCACTAGCACCACCTGGGAAGTTCTATTAAATGGCTGGATAACTTTCTTTAAAAAAAAAATTCCATCTTTTAGATAAAAGATCAGGGACTCAAAGGTTTAAAAAAACCAAAAATATGCTAGTATTCCTTGAGTGGGCTTCCCTAGTGGCTCAGCGGTAAAGAATTCACCTGCCAAAGCAGGAGACATGGGTTCAATCCCTGGGTCAAAAAAATCCCCTGGAGAAGGAAAAGGAGGCAACCCATTCAGTATTCTTACTTGGGAAATCCCACGGACAGAGGCACCTGGAAGGCTACAGTCGATGGGGGTGCAAAAGAGTCAGACGTGACTTAGTAATGCAACAACAGCAGTAAGTTCTTTGGGTGTTTGCTTCGTCTTTCCTTCTTACTTTCTGGAGGTCTTATAGGTCAGCTGCTGACCCACTGGGCCTTGCATTGGAATGTCTCCTTCTGGGAGTCAAGAGCTTCCTGTGCCCCTGGCTGCCCGCCCGGAGGCTGTGCGCTCACCTCGGCAGCTCTTGCCATCCTCCTGCAGGGTGCCCGTCACGCAGCTGCACAGAGGCCCGTCCACCCGGCTCGTGCAGATCTGCTCACATCCTCCATTGTCCTCACACCAGTCCAGCCCTGAAAGACAGCCCTGGACAAGTTACCTGCAGACAGTCTAGCTCTTCATCTCCTATCTACGGCCAAGGCTTTAAAGAGAGGAGTGGCAAGGGAAAAGGCCTAGTACTCCCATGAGTTTTTAGCAGTCCATGAAAGGATGTCATTATGGACACCTGTGATTATGGCAGGCTTTGCAAACGGGGGGTCCCCAAACAGGCGTCCTCAAGCTCCTGGTTCACCAGGTTCATGTCGTAGTCACAACACACCCCAGAGTTAGCTTGAATCTTCAAATCCCATTGTTTTAATCATTTAGAGTGTTTTAGGGAACATACATACTTTTTCTCCTAATAGGTCCCACTGAAATGATCTGTTCTTTAGGTTCCTTGGTATAATCTGTGGCAGTCCTGGAATTTTGAGGGCAAGTCTGAAAGACAGAACACCAAAGGGAACATTTCACACAATTAAGCTGATAACTTATTCTTCACCACATCCTCACCTCCAAAAGAGGCAGGGGCTCAGCTCGGAGCACTACTGCAGCTCAGATTAATTAGAAGCAATGTATTCTTGATCATTGAGCCTCCTGGGACTTGGGGCTTTATGTTGAACAGAATTTAATATATTCTCCACACTAGAATTAGATTCAAAGAGGCTCCCTTCCTAGGAAGGAGGATCCTGTATCAGATCAGATAGTAATGTATGGACCAGCATCGGTAAGCAGCTTGGGCCATTGCCCCATCTCAATTCTGCCAACATATTGTTGTTCAGTCACTCAGTCACGTCTGACTCTCTTTTGCAATGCTGTAGACTTTCAGGCTCCTCTGTCCATGGGATTTTTCAAGCAAGAACACTGGAGTGAATGTCTTGCCATTTCCTCCTCCAGGGGATCTTCCCAACCCACAGATCAAACCCTTGTCTCCTGCATTGGCAGGCAGGTTTTTTACCACTGAGCCACCTGGGAGGCCATCTGTCAACATGAGGTGAGGGTAAAGCTGCATTGTTAGGGATTAGGGGCCAGGGACCAGCGCAGTAAAACCTTAGGGACATAGCTGTACATGGTGGAGATGTAAGCCTGGCGTCTGTCACCTCATCTGCCAGCCCCTCAGAGCCCCAGGCCCAGAGCGTGGATCTGGATAATCTGTGGGATAGCCCCTGCCTAAAGGAGACCTGGATAAAGTACATACTGAGCCTGGGAGTTTGCTTTAAGTGGAGGAGAGCTTGGCCCCAGCCTTCACTTCGGTGACCTGGCTTCTTGAGGCTCTGGCATAGTAGTTCTCAAACAGGGCCAATTTTTCCCTAAGGGGACGCTGGGCAATTCCAGGAGGCATTTCAGGTGTTGTAAGAGGGGAGGAGGTGCTGGCGTCTAGTGGGTGGAGGTCAGAGATGTGCTGAACAGTCAACAGAGCACAGGGCAGCCCCACAGCAAAGAATCATTTGGCCCAAAATGTCAGTAGCGCTGAGGTTTAAGAAACCCTGGTCTAAGGTTACACCAACAACAGACTGACATTTCAGAGATAGAGAAGAGTAAACGGTCATCATTCTACCCTGCTCTCTTATTGTTCTGGCACAGATGACTATCACTCCTGGGCATCTGAAGACGGCTGTTATTCAGCCACCGCCAGGGGCCTTGAGCCCTAAAAAAAAAAGCCTCTAAAGAGCCACTGAACTTGGCATTCACCATCCCCACGTGGGGAAACCTGAGGCCGTGAGAATAAAGACACGTGTTGAATTTCCACACTCTCACTTACTATTTTACAGGAGTACTTTTCTGAATCACAGAGGGACACTGCGCAGTGCAGGTGGACCTCGTCATAATCCCCAATGAACTTAAAGACCGTGACGTGGAAGCGACAGGTGAGCGAGACGCCATTCTCCTCAATGCCGATGGTGTTGTCTTTAATGTTCTGACACCTGTTCAGAAAGAAAGGGACGCTCTGCTTCACACGTTCATGTCCCACCCAAAACCATCACGAATGGTAAAAATGCCTTTGCGTTTGAAAGTGACCTCTGGAGTGTGTGGGCTTGTCATTTGTTAGGACTCCCTTACAGTTTCATAGTTTGTTGGGAAAGCATCGAATAGCACCTCAAATTAGCATCTTAACTGCAACTAAAGACAAAACAACCGGAGGGCCTGTACTCAATTTCCCCACACGTCAGTTTCTCATCCCTCTCCTTCAGAATGCTGTGTTTTACGGATATCAGTTAAACACAAGATGAGTTCCTAGTCTTCTGTACTTTCTTCAGTTAATTAGCAATTTGGGGAGGGGCCCCTTTTTCAAGCTCTGTTGGGAAGTCTCCCAACAGAGTGAAAACACGTGCGAGCGGGAGAAGACAGACAAGCTGAAGGGACCACCCTCCTCCCCTCTTTGCGGTACTGAGCCAATAGGCAAGGGATGATGGTATCTGCCTCCACTCGTTGGCGTTCCCCAAATGGCCCGCAGTCTCTTATGCCCCAGGGTCTTTTCACACACTGTTTCCCCACCTGGAAGCCTCTCTGCACATCTAACTAACCCTGCTCTTTCTCCAATGCCCATCTGTGGTTCCCCCTCCAGTATAAATATGCCCTGATCAGGCAGGAACAAGTGGCCTTGCCTGAAATTTGCGGACCACACCCTGCTGAGCCCCTGGGGAACATGAACCAAGGTGTAATCATCACTGTGTCTCCAACACACTGATGGGCATGCAGTGAGTATTTCAAAAGAAGACGTGGTACATACATACAATGGAATATTACTCAGACATTAAAAAGAATGAAATAATGCTATTTGCAGCAAATGGATGGACCTGGAGATTATCATGCTGAATCAGTCAAAGAAAGACAAATATCACATGATATCGCTTATATGAGGAATCTTAAAGAAATGATGAGGAATCTAAAACAAAAATGATACAAATGAATTTATTTACAAAACAGAAGTTGACTCACAGACTTGAAAAAGGAACTTATGGTTACCAGGTGGGTAGGGTGGGGAAAAGGGAGAGATTGGGAGTTTGGGGTTGACATGTACACACTTCTATATTTAAAATATATAACCAACAAGGACCTACTATAAAAAAAAATAAATAAAAATTTTAAATAAAAAGGAATATTTAGATGCTGTGTAGTCAAACTCACACAAATATTTGCCGGACAAATAAAAGCTATGACACACCTTTTAACTCCAAGAGAACATTTCTCTGTGTGTGTATACAATTATATATAAATTGTATTTTTACTTTTGGAACATTACAAGCAGTATTAACTCTCAGACTGTTTTCTTTGAAATGTGGTGTTAAAATTATACTTAATTTTTAGACCCCCCCCCCCAAAAAAAAAAACCTCTGGGAATAATCAGTGAGCAAATGAATGAATTGTGCTGCCATGGCCAAGGCTGGCCCATCGCAGCCAAGAAGCTCTTTAAAAAAGATCTTATCAAGATAAAATGGGTGGCTCTTCTCCTTATGTTTTCTTCCCCTGGCCCACAGAATTCAATAGTTTAGTGATAAGGAAAACTTTAAGTTGATGTTATTCTTCAGGATCCCCACACCTGCTCAGTTCGGTAATTCAGTCTATAAGGCAATAGTTTCCTAAAAGCTTTGAAACAAAAACTTACTAGCTGTGCTTTTCCTTGTCACTGTAACTCATCTGAATAATCTAAATTGGTTCAAGGATTCTGCAGTGTTCTCAGCCCTCTGGTCTTCACGCAGCTCTTCCCTCCTTTTTTTAAAAAAATATTTATTTATTTGGCTGTGTCAGGTCTTATTTGCATCACGTGGGATCTTCTACCTTTCTTTCAGCATGCAGGATCTTTAGTTCCAGCATGTGAGATCTAGTTCCCTGACAAGAGATGGAACCCAGGCCCCCTGCACTGAGAATGCACAATCTTAGCCACTGGACCACCAGCAAAGTCCCCAAACCTTCCCTCTTAACTAGACCCCCCAACTCTTAGAGAGATGATTTGAGATTTAAGTGTCAGAAAAACAGGAAGCAGAAGGAAGGGGCCTTGGGAAGCAGGGACAGTCTGTCTGGATGTCGCCTTAGGGGGCAAACAAACCAAACACCAGGATCCTCTGTCCACAATTGGAAGGATGGTGTCCTTTCCTCCATCTGGGCATACACAGAGAACAGAGAAGTGACCTTTGTGTGCTCAGACCGTTGCATCACTGGTAGACGGCGGTGGCATCTCTGCCTCCCCGCGCCCGCGCCCCCTCCCGCCCCGTGTAGCTGGAGAGAAGCAGCTGACTCCCCCACTCCCAAATTCCAATGCAGAACCATTCAGCTGCTCAGTCATTCCACACTGAGCATCAGTTTTCCCGTAAGCTCACTGGAAAAAAAAAACAAAAACCAACAATAACCACATTCCTCCAAGAAAGGTCAAAAGGACTCATGAATTAAAATTCTCTCACATGATGAAATTACTTCTCACCCAACAACAGTTTAATTTGAAGACCTTCATCCAGACCCTGGGGGAAGCTGAGATTTATGAACGTACTCACTTACTCTCCCTCTCTGGGTCAACTCTATTAAATACTATTTAAAAAATGCTAAATGCCACAGTGTCCTTCAAAGGCAGCCCGAGCCCACCCACCAGGGTTTGTACAGTGGCTCAAATCATAGTCCATAAAAGGAAATTTGGGAGAAAATACCATGATGGGGTGGGGAGCCAGGGAACACATGGAGAAAGAGACCTGTTACATTAGCCCGAGCATCTGGATCTGCAAGATACCATGTAATCCTCAAGCCCTTCCCTCTGCCTCCAGGGAGGCTAAAAATCAACCCAGAAAGATAGTGCCTTCATGAGGCCTTTGCTGAAAATCCCCTTCAATGCCTCAGCAACCCAGGCTATAAGCCACACCTGGCCAGGTAGGGAATTGATGTACCTTGGTACCTGAAAGATTTCTTTCTCTGCCCCTTGCTGGTTAGGTAGCCTTGGGTGAGCTGTATTCAGGCTCTGAGCCTGTTCATCTGCAAAACAGTGGATGTTTATTGTCTGTCTGCCTAGAAGCATAGTCTTCTTTGGGGGAACTATTCCTTCTCTCCCCAACTTGAAGGCTAATTATACCCTATCCATTGCACCCCAGGGAAGGATGCTGACTCAGGCCTCAGATAGGGTTCAAGAAACACTATTCCCAAATCTGGCACCTTGAATGTTTTCAATTGAAGGAGTTTGAGAAAAATGACAGAATCAGGAAGGTCACTCTTCTCCCCTGAAAGAGGCCATAAAACTCCTGTGAGAGGTACACCAGAGGAAAGGAGCATTCTTATCTCCAAAGTCAAGGGGGCGCTGAGAAGAGTCTGAAGAGTCTGGCTAAGATTTCCCTCAGTTCACTACACTGACCACACACGATGGACCTATCATATCCACAACTGTCCACTCTGTCAAATGGGGCAAAACGATACTCAGTTTGAACGATTTCTCAGAGTCTCCATTTCCTTATGAAGACTCCCGTGTCATGTAAAATTTACATTAAATAAATGTGTATGCTTTTCTCCTATTAATCTTTGTCCAGATAATTTTCAGACCCAGCCAGGAACCCTAAGAGGGTCAAAAAAACTGCCTTCCCCAACACCAGGCACTTTAACATTGCATCTTCTCCAAACGAAGGAGAGGGAATCCATCCAAGAAAAGCTAATCCTACTCCTTCCCAGGGATTCCCTGAATTGGGACTAGAAGGAATGCTCATTCCTGGGGGTTACAATGCTGAAAAAATGCTGGTGTCTAATGAGGACAATGAGATAGACAGAGACAATGACAGAAACAGAGAGACAAAGGATAGAGGGAGGGAGGGAGTGTTGACAGCAACTGGCCCCCTGAACCCAATTACTCCTGAAGCCACATCTACTTATGTGATTTGGTTTTGTAAACGTTAAGTACTTTGTTTTTGCATAAACTTGTTTGAAATGGTCTCTACCACTTATAAAAGAAAGAATTTTGATAAATACAGTCATCTGCTTTTAAGAATTCATGTACTGAGGTGATGGAAATGTTCCAAAATTAAATTATGGTGGTGGTTGCACTTCTCTGTGTAAATTTACCAAAAATTGTTGAATTTTACACTTAGAGCAAATGCATTTTATTGCCCATAAATTATGTATGCAATAAACCTGTTAAGAAATTATTGTTGCTTGACAAAACCACTAAGTGTTTTTAAAAAATAAAGATAATTATCATGATTGTTGATTGGTTCATAGCCTTTTCTTCTTTTTCATTCACCCATTCATTCATTCAATAATTTTGTCGCATAACCACTATTTTTCAGGAAATATACTAGGTGCTGGGCACATATTGGTGAGTAGAAAACTCACCTACAGGCTATTATTCCAATTCCTTTTAAATTTTGATAGATGCATTATTCACCAACTTTAGTAATTCTCATTATCTCCTTTCATTTGTAGATAATCCACATTCAACTCAGATTGAAATTCAAAGTAGGAAGGACAGAATGCCCTGTTCTTCACATTGAGAACAGAGCGTTTTATAGTTAATGTCACAGAAAACTGGTGATCTACCACTAAATTGCTGTGTGACTTCAGGAATTGCTTGTTTTCACTAAGCCTCAGCCTTTTCGTCTATAAAAAAGGAGCTTATCACATTTACTTCATATGTTGTCATAAGGATTAGACAGTTCTTGGGTGCAAAATGCTAGTCCTGTAGGAAGTCAACAAACGTTAGTTACCTTTCTCTTCCCTAAAAAAGATGTAGACAAATGTAACACTAAAGGCTCTGAGACCGTCCTTCAAGAGGCTACCCACCCTCCTTCAATGATGAAGTATCGGAGCTTGTCGTTGCTGTCACGGGACGGGGTGGCGTAGCATTTGTTCAATGTCAGAATGAGGTGTGTGGAGTCAGCTCCGACCACAAAGACCCCAACATACAGCACATCTCGCGTTGTCAGTACAACTTCACCCTGGCGGTAAGGATGTTTGTAGGAGGCATTTTTGTAGAGTGCCATCTTGGTGGTGAAGCTGCCTTCTTGAGTTGGAACCGTCAGGTTAATGACACTATAAGGGAAAAAGTTACGGACTTAAAAATCATTCACAACCTAAAAGTTGAGAGTTATGTTTTTTTTGGTGGGAATTTGTAGGACTTCAAATGACCCTGACAGAACTGCTCCAAGAATGGGAGGGGAGGGACCAGGTTATATAGAAGTTTTGCAACAAAGGGCAGGTAATCTGAACATCCAAAAATTACTGTTAATGAAAGAAAACCAGATATCCCAAGTTAAGGAATTTAGTGCTTTTCTATGTATGGGAAGATGCAAGGGTCTGGGCTCAATGAAATCATTCCTTGGATATGCACCTCAGCTGTCTGGGGCCAGTATCCTGTTTTCACATCCTAAGCTTCTTTTTTTCAGGGCTCAACTTAGGGAGTAGCTGCAGTCTGGTGGCTGCTAGACGGCAGGTATTCTTTCCTTCCTGAGTTGCTTCAGGTCTCATCAGCTCACCATTCATGGTGGCTGCAATCCCTGATGACTGTGACATCCTTTGTTTACTGACATGGCAGGAAATACTCCGGTTCTCACAGTCATGAGTAGGGAACCCCAAACAATGTTGTCTATCCAATTACCATTTTCCCAGCTGAAAATGCAGAGGGAAAGCCACGCAGAGAGAAGTAAAGTCTAATAGGCTACATGCGGCCACTAAAATTAAACTAAAAATTCACTTCCTCAGTGCCCCGCTCCCCTGGCACATTTCAAGAGCTCAATGCCCACATACAGCTACTGCATTGGATAGTACAGATATGGGACATTTCCATCCCTGTAGAAAGTTCTATTGAACAGCACTGGTGTAAGACATCTGAGTTCAGAAAACATGAATTATCCTTTCCTAGTGCTTCAAAGATAGATGCCAGCAATTTTGATTACGCTAACCTTAACTGTCAAGGAAAAGACAGAGCGATGTGCACAGCCTGTGAGATTTTCTACCTTAGCATAGGTTTTACAACGGAGTCCAAGGAGATCTTGATATCCAGCTCATAAGCACATGAAAATTCCACGTTGATTGTCCTGTCCCTGGTGATGATGTTGCCAGTATTGTTGGCACTTTCGATCCAAATAGTGTTTTTATACATGATATGAGTGCCATTGGACTGCAGAGCAAAGGAAGGTCAGAAATCATTAAATCTGGGTGTGGGTATGTGGCTTGCATTTTAAATCCATGGGCCTAAAAGTAGAGAAATGGCTTCACTCCATACATAACCCAGAGGCCAGTATAAATCAGGATGGAGCTAGTCTCAGCATTTAGTAAGAAAAAAAATAAAGTATTAAATGGATGGCAACAGCACCCTTCAGTCTGATAACTCTGAATGCCACCAAGGGTGATTTCATGTACCACTGAATTCTAAGTACTACCAGCCCCCAGTTATCTGTGGGAACCCAAGCTGAGGACAGCATGAAGTATTGCCATCCCGAGGTAAAATACATATCATCTTTCAATTCTTAATTCAAAATCCCGCCCGCCCCCCACCGTCAAATCTTGTACCAGGCATGCCCACAAGTACCCAAATGGATACATACATGTTTTGCCATCTTGCTCCTTTCACTCGCTGATTAAAAAGTGCTAATGTACACAGTTAACAAAATACATATTACCATATGTAAAGTAGGTAGCCAGTGGGAATTTGCTGTGTGACACAGGGAGCTCAATCTAGTGTTTTATGACAACTCGGAGAGGCAGGGAGTGGAAGGTGGGAGGGAGTATACCTATGGCTGATTCATGCCAATGACTGGCAGAAAGCAGCACAATATTGTAAGGCAAATATTTTGCAATAAAAAATTAAAAAAAAAGAAAGATGGCAGGAAGGCACAGGAAGAAGAGAGGTGAGATGCTTTGCTAACCTAGAAATTGGATAGCCCAAGACAAAAAGTTGTGACCTTGCTATATTTCTGCAGCCAACTGTTAAATGATGTCTGGGACACCCTTACCCCTTGAAATAGCTGAACCCAGCTGTCTTTACCTGGGAGAACAATAAAAGCACTAAAGAGATAAAAACATGTGTCAACATTCAGGGCAAAGGATGACAGCAGACAGAGCAAAGCAGGGAAGGAAGTATGTCCCTTATCTTGCTTTCAGTTCAATCAACCACTAGCACTCAGTGATGGGTGTCTTTTGCAGTTTTCCGGGAGCATGTTCTAAGCTAGAGCCCCAAAGCTGGCTTAAGGACGGTCAGTGTGCAAATGCCCAGAGCTGTCGCCACCAAGGCCGGCTGCCCTTTCTGTTGCTCACCTGCACAATGTTTCCACAGTTCCCTTTGGTGTTGTTGATCTGAAAGGAGATAAAGTCCTCGCCCTCAACGCCGGTGCACTGCCTATCATTGACCCGCACGCCCTCCCTCTCGAAGCCGAGCTGGAAGAGCTTGCACTTAGATATGGACACTTCCATCTGAGCCGCCTTGCAGGTCACCTCTGCATCAATGATGTCGTGAGAGTCTGTGGGGACACAGGTATTATGAAAGGCGAGTCACTGGGAGCTGCCCTTGCGGCGGGAGTGGGCGTGGCACCCTGTCCTCTTCAGAAGAGGCTGATGATCTTCACACAGAGGCTCTGGCATACCTAACAAAGCTCTGATCAATCTCAATGAATACATGAAGTCATTCAAAGCAATAACCTGAGCAATGCCAGAGCCTTTTTTAAAAGATGAAAGTGCTATACAAAGCATCTTTGCTCTTTTCTCTTAAACCCAGGATTCCTGCCCCATTCTGGTAGTAGCTACTCTTGTAAGCTCCATACCGTGTCTGGCTTGCTGTGGCCTGGCTAAAAAACATGATTCAAGTGAGGGCAGCCCTGGGCTGGTACCCAGGCCAGCACTAGGAGCTCTTGTTTTTTTGTCATGGGATGCACCAATGGACATTTTCCATGAGTACACAAACAGGCTAACGAGCACTAACGAAGCAGAGAGAAACACTATCTGCTTTGGTGAAGCCTTTGAACAGCTCATGTGGGCCCCTCCTGTGGAGCCCTCTGGTCAACCAGGCATTCATTTGATGATGCTAAACGTAGCACATGCCTCCTGAGTCCCCTGGTCCAACCAAGGTGCATGGAGCTGGGAAGCAAAGCAGCTCCCCTTCAAGCTGACAAAACGGGTGTGCTCTGGGCCAGGGACAAGGTCATTGCTACTTTAAGGGGGCTGTGGTTAAGAACAGGACCTGGAGTCCTAATTGCTTGGAGTCCTAATTGCTTCAACATTCCAGTTTTCTTTGGGACCTGCTGAAAAGCTTCGGGGAAAATAAAGCTGGCTTTAAACATGTCTTTAAGCACCTGGCCCTCTCGTCCTGATTGTTTCATGTTTTCGCCAAATCACCCTATCTCCCTGTGAGTCTAAAAGATCAATTTGGATCTCTCTGATGTTGAACGTGGCCTCAGATGGAGCTGACTGATTCTATGAACGTACAAATTTACGTTTATCATTTATTGGAGAAAGGGATGTAGCTACAAGGAAATGAACATTACCTACTTTGAAGAGGTCGGGTTCCTTTCTTGTTCTGCTTAAATGCTCATGAAAACTTCATTATTTGCGTTTCTAACCCACAGCATGGGACATGCGGTCTCCCACCCAGGAGCTTTCCTACAAGGCTGCCAGGAGTCCCCCACTGGGCCTTTCTTGGGGGTGGGGCGGCAGCTGTCACTCACTGTTTCCATAGGGAGGGGGTTCAATGCAGCCACACAGCTCCCCTCCATTTTCCAGCTCACAGGTTCGGTTGGGACAGTCCACCCCAACACAAGGATCTTCAACCACTCCTGCTAAAAAGGAAAACAAACAGAAACACACACAACTTGATTTTCACACCAATGCCCGGCAGCATGTGGTCACACTCTGAACTTGCCACTTCAATGGACCTGGTGATGGTCAGATGGCAGATACAAATTAACAGACAGGGCAGCCTTCCAGGCAGTAATGACAATAGCTAATAATTGGGTCTTTGCTATGTGTTTCATGCATTGGTGGCATTATCTCTTCCAACCCTTACAATCTCTGCCAGCTAAGTATTGTAACTTGGCATCACAACTGAAATGTACCCAAAGTCACGCACAGGTGAAGGTAAGTGAGGAGGATGGAAGATACAAACAAGCTGAACTGCCAGCACGTCCCGAGATTCCTGCACTTACTGCTCTGTACCACCACCAAGTGCATCAAAATCTTTATATTTATATAAGCTGTAGAGTCCAAACCATTTACCTCTATATTCCCAATACCTGGCCACCTCACAGTAGATGCTCAACAAGTAGTTGCCAAGAATGAAGATTTCAGGGCCAGTAAGGTCCCAGAGAGGTCCCTTAAACCAAGACTTCTTAGTCTTTTTTTTTTTTTGATTCACGGTCCACATGCTTCTACTTAATTTTGTAAAAATAGACAAACCAAAATCTACACACAACTCACCAGCACTGACTGAGATTAATGGCACTTTTTTTTGCCAAAACAGGGAAAACTCTAAGTAAAATACAAATGTATGTGAAGTGTCATCACCAACAGATTACAAACAATATTTCTGTAGCAGATGAGCCCATAGGCCACCTGCAAGCTCATTAACATCTCACTTTGAGAACAACTAATGGAAAACACTTTCTTTTCGACACTCATTTCTTTATTTAAAGACTCTTTCCCTATCCAGGTGTAATAATCTTCCTCGTTGTCATGGTTTCTAACAGTAAGTGTTAAAGAAACAGCCATGATTCAACTCCAGCATGAGCCAAGTTAGCTTCAAGAGTTTAAAAACAAAACAAAACAAACCCCTCAAGCTGTCCCAAAACTGCAGATGCTTCTGCCAACCTTCTGCTAAATAACTATTATAACAGGTGAGAGGACAGGAATGGAGTCGCATCAGTCTATCTTAATTCCTAGAAAGATGACTACAGTAGAGCCCTCACCATCAGCTAAATACACTTACTTACTATTTTTGCAGTTTAAACTTTTTATTTTGTATTGGGGAATAGCCAATTAACAGTGTTGTGATAGTTTCAGGTGAACAGTGAAGGGACCCAGCCATACATATACATGTATCCATTCTCCTCCAAACTCCCCTCCCATCCAGGCTGCCACATAACATTGAGCAGAGTGCCCTGGGCTCTACAGTAGCCCTTTGTTGCGTATCCATTTTACATATAGCAGTGTGTACATGGCCATTCCAAATTCCCTAACCATCCCTTCTCCCATCCTTCCTCCCTGCAACCATAAAGTTTGTGCTCTAAACCAGTGAAGCTCTTTCTGTCTTACAAATAAGTTCATTTGTATAATTTCTTTTCAGAGTCCACACATAAGGGATGCCATAGGACATGTCTTATCCTCTGTCTGACTTACTTCACTCAGTATGACACTCTCTAGGTCCATCCTTGTTGCTACAAATGGCATTATTTCTTTTTAATGGCTAAGTAATATTCCACCAAATATACTTATTTCTTAAAAGCTTCTTTTTCTAAAGACCCATTTATTGCCTAGTATGTTCAGCACCTAAGACAGTGCTAAGCACACAGCAGCCACCCAATGAACGTGCTGGTGGATTAACACAATATGCAAACCACCCAGGAGAATAAGGGGAAAAAAAGTGTGGAGGTTACAGCTCCCAAGAAGACCAAAACCTCACTTACAAACAGAGTGGGCCACTTACTACTTGGCAAATAACATGCCCAATACAGAGGTTAAGTTTTGAGGTTAAAAACAAAAACCAATATATTTTTTTAAATTCCAGACAATTTCTGAAGTTCAAAACAGTTTAGGCTCTTTAAAGCATTGCTTATTACAGGAGAGGGTAAAATATTAAAGTTACCAAACAAAACATTTCTATTGATTGCCAACAAAACTACTCCATTTGCTTAAGAGTTTCTGAAATTACTGAGTGCATATTTTAATTAATGACATTGTTTTTAGGTTCTGAATTGTGTATTCCTACTCTTGTCAGGTGTGGTGTGCAGATTTGCTGATGAGAACATTCCGTCTTGAAACAAACAGGGCCAGTTTTCTCAGCAGGACCTGTATGTACATGGGGTTGCTGTTGTGCCTTGAGGGACAAGCACACATTCTGACGGACGCAGGGTCACACTGCATTCACGGGACAGAGTGACCATTTATGTACATGGACACACATATACGGACATGACAAATTTAGGCACACACTCACTTGCTCCATCTGTCTTTTTAACATGGCAAGAAAACAAACACAGAGAATAGTGGATAATGGACATCAAAATAGTTTTCTTACTACAGAAAAAAAATGCAAGAGTCTACAGATTTTTATTTTATCAATAGCACAGGTATAATCCCTTTATAAATCTAATCATGGCTTCCTTGCAACCTGGCAGATACAGCCAGCTCAGTCTGCCATTTGCCACCTGCCTTCTCTTTGTGTTCTGGGCTCTGACTCCTGTGAAAGGAGCTTTTGGAGAGCTGAATTTGGGGCACTGAAATCAATTAGGAGTCCCATGCTCTGTCCTGCAATCTTAGAAGACACTACACTGATTCTCTTCCCACCCAGAGAACCCCACCTTCCTCAGTTGATATTCTGAATTCCATAACTGGACCTAGTGGGGAGTCAAGCTCCACTGAAAGTGCCGCCTCACAGAATCTCCTGCAGCCCACACCTCTCCACCCTTCAACCCCCAAAGCGGATCTACAGGTTGAGATGGAGACCAGCGGCTAGCCCCGGACAAGTGACGCCACTGGCCGAGCTGTGCTTTCTAACTCAGAGAAGAGTCTGCAGCAATAAAATAATTCTCTTACAGCAATTCTCCTTCTCAATCCACTCGGTGCTGAGGATTCCGAAGGAGCGGCAGGACTCCCCGTAGGCGGCCAGGGAGCCACACAGCTGGAACTTCTTGTGGTTGTAGCAGCCATCCAGGTAGCAGGACTCGTAGAAGGGGAGGGGGTCAAGCAGCCCGTAGCAGGGCTGGAAGAAGCCCTTCATGTCCGTGAGCTTCAGGCAGTAGCCGTCGCCCTGCAGGTTCTGGATGTGCACGTTGTCGCACATGGCTGCGTACTGTGAGAACTGCAGCTCGTTGCAGCTGGGGGTGAAAGAGGGAGTCAGACTAGGAGGCAACGCCAGGCATCTGAGATGGCCAGTGGGGGTGGGGGGTGGGGGAGGGGAGACCACAGTGGTGACCTCTTATCTAACCCAGAAGTGAGTGTGGGTGCTGATCCCAACCTTAACCCAGGCTAGGATTCGAAAGTCAAGATAATTTCTACTTACCTTGGGATGAGTGAGGGTAAAATAAAATGATAGTAGCTAACGTGGAGAAGGCAATGGCACCCCACTCCAGTACTCTTGCCTGGAAAATCCCATGGACGGAGGAGCCTGGTAGTCTGCAGTCCATGGGGTCGCTAAGGGTCGGACATGACTGAGCGACTTCACTTTCACTTTGCACTTTCATGCATTGGAGAAGGAAATGGCAACCCACTCCAGTGTTCTTGCTTGGAGAATCCCAAGGACGGGGGAGCCTGGTGGCCTGCTGTCTATGGGTCGCACAGAGTTGGACACACCTGAAGCGACTTAGCAGCAGCAGCAGCAACGTGTCAGACAAGGGTAGATATTGGTATAATAACCATTAACCTTTGATGTGGGCGTCCCTGGTGGCTCAGTGGTAGGAAAAAAAAAAAAAAAACCCCGCCTGCCAATGCAAGATATGCAGCTTCGACCCCTGGGTTGGGAAGATCTCCTAGGGAAGGAAATGGCAACTCACTCCAGTATCCTTGCCTCTTGGAAAATCCCATGGACAGAGGAGCCTGGAGGGCTACAGTCTATGGGGTCACAAAGAGTTGGACACAATCAACTCTGTTGTTTAGCAACTAAACAACAACAACCTTTGATATAATTGACGGATATGATTGATACAATAACTATTAACAGATACTGATATAATAACCAATAACAATAATGATAATTATATTATTATTAATCAAAAATAAAGGTAATAACTGTTGAGAAAGTAAAAGATTTGAAAGGAAACCCAGAAGCTTCTAAACCACTTCCAGTTTAGTTACCAGAGACCATAAGGAAATTCTTCACAAGAAAATTGGTGTCAGGCTAAAACCATTTATAAAAGAAGAAAAAGAGGAAATAAGAAGGGAAAGGAAACTCAAACAGAATGATGATTCCTAAGGAGAAGCTGAATCTTGCTCATCTTTGGAAGCCCCAGAATAGTTTAATGTGCAAAGGAGTCATTTTTCTAACTGTGGGTCCCAGAAGTGACATTTTAGAGAAAGCATCACATTAGGAATTCTGAAATCTAATCCGGGCCTTGCCACTTACTGTGCCCTCTCATCTAAATCATTCTACTCTAGCCTCCGTTGCACCTAGAAAGGAAAAGACTGGACCAGATTGTGCCCAAGGTTCTTTCCAGCTCTGGGTCCCACAGTTCACAGGACGGTCTAATTTATGGCACATTTTTCAGTTTAAAGCTGCAGAAAAGTCAAAGAGGGTTGAGAGCTTCATTCCCACATCTGGGAATTCAGCTGACGTTTGGCATGTTAAAGCTCAAGGGGACAGAATCATTGTACAAGCAAAGAAATGCCAAGAAAGAGAAGTGTAGCTCTAGAACCTGAGAGGAATTAACATGATTCAGCAGTCCGGAAGGACTCTTAAGCTACACACCTTTGAAATAACTTGCTTAGCTCCTTCTATCTCAGCTGGCCAGAGAGGGGCCTGATAATAACCTCAGTGACTTCTACTTTCTTGGGCTTTCTGGACTCCCGCCAACTTCTGCCTATGCACCCAAGCCTCTGGTAAGAGGTATAGATGGCACTAGTGGTAAAGTACCTGCCTGCCAATGCAGGAGACATAAGAGACGCAGGCTCACTCCCTGGGTCGGGAAGATCCCCTGGAGGAGGGCATGGCAGCCCACACCAGTATTCCTGCCTGGAGAATTCCATGGACAGAGGAGCCTGGCAGGCTATATGACTGAAGTGACTTAGCATGCACAGACATGACGTCTCAGCAGCAGGGAGCAAGGAAGAACCCTCTTCTCCCGGGTTAACTCTTAATCCCACCCTCAGCAAGGATGCCCAGTCGCAGTTAAATTAAACTTGACCAGTTGGGCAGATGGCCAAGGCTTTAGAGCTCTAATCCTAGGAACGCTCTTCTGTTCGGCCAAGGGCCGGATGACACAAAAATTCAGACTTATCATCTAAGTCTAGTTACTTCCTCTGCTGTTCAAGAAATTACTGTGCCTGTTTGTATGATGAAAACTCCAAAGATCTTGAGCTTAGCTCTTTGTAGGAGAGGAAGGGTGTTGCTATACAAAGTACCTCTCTCATCCACATCTGTCATAGACACGGGAGACTGGGACCACTGAGTCTAGTGACTGGAGACTCTCACCTCTTCTGCATGCCATTGGTTTTCCAGCTCTGGGCCAGGACCACGCTGCTCACCACTGGCTTCCCCCGCAAGGTCACGTAATCGTCAGTTAAGTCCCCATTGAAGTTGCCGCAAAGGCCACACACTTTGTTCTGCAGCCTCTCGCTGATGCTGATTTTTATGACGTTGTAGCCGTTGTAGTAGATTTGGATGTCGGGGCTGGTGTCAATCACCAGGAACCCCTCACTGCTATAGATTTTGGTTGCCAGGCCGGTTATGAATGGAACATTCACTTGTGTGCCATTCACCTGTTAAAGGAGAAAGAAGAAGTAAATGACCCTCAAAGCAGAGATTGGCAAATATTTACTGTAAAAGTCCCGAGTAAATATTTTAGGATTTGCAGCCCATATGATCTATCCTCGTGGCAAAAAAAGCAGCCACAGACAAAAGTAACTAAATGATCAAGGCTATGTTCCACTAAAGCTTTATTTCCAAGAACAGGCAGCAAGCAGGTTTGGCTGAATTTTGTATTTTGCTGATGCCTGCCCAGGAATTTGAGTGGTCACTCATCTTACTGTCCACAGTTCCTCCCAAAGAAGCAAACTATGGTGGCAGAGAGATTAAAATAAAAATGATGGAAAGGTATAACGCACAAGTGGCTAGATTTTTGTATAAAACTTTCTCCAGCATAAACCAATTACTGAAAACAAAATCCCAATCCTGTGCTAAGGAGAGTCTAACACGATTAAAATGAATCTGGGGATCACTGCTATGTTTATTGTTTTCTTATTTATAATGTTTGAACAGGAGATGCCCTCCCAGAGGCCCCATAGGCACAGTATTTTCTCCATTTGTCATTATCTTGCTTTATAAGTTTCTTTTCTTAGCCCTTAGGACAGAACATAACATGCCTTTTCTGTACTTACAAAAGAAATTGTTCTTTTTCCCCCCTAGGTTATCAGTAACTTTTGTTGCTTAAAAAAGCACAGCAGAAGCCTTTAAAAAATACGATTCTTTACTATTTGGGTGGCTGGGAGTATTGTATTCAGCACAATGTCAGTTCTGATCTCAGGTGATCCCTTTTTGCTTTCTTGCTGATATATTCTGGGCCCACGCAGTCATGTCCATGTGGGCCAATTTGCAAAAGGAATTAGAGTGTCAAAAACAGTAGCAGATTAACTTTCACTGAAGTTAAAAACCAGTATTAAAATCCAGACTCTTCCTTTTAAGCTTGCAAAACCCTACCAGTGTTTTGCCTAAATGCTGGATACTAAGCTATTCACTGACTCTTTAAATAGAGATACTCCCAGTGCATGATTATCTGAAACGGTGGTGGAAAGCAGATACAGTACCACTCAATTCCAAAAACATTACTATGCCTGTGCTGGCTCTCTCCTTGGCCCCACCTAGCTGGAATCTGCAACACGGGGTGGGGGGAGGCGGGGCTGACTCCAGGGTTCTAGTCCGCTTGCAGCCGACTGGTTTAGCGGAGTGACTGGGTGACGGGGAGTCACCACCACTACTTCAGAGCAGGTTATCGTCTCAGATGGAAACATGGGAGGAATACAGGTCGGAGTGGTGCATTCGTTTATGGAGGGGGGGCGGGTTGGAGATTCACATTTATTTATATACCGTTGTAAGATTCACAAGAAACCCGGCAACTCTCCTAGAGAACAGCCAGCTCTAAGAGAAACCCACCGTCTCTCCTCTGTGCTCTTTCCCTCGGCGTGTCATTAGGGGGCGCTCTCATAGTGAGGGACGATCCCTCCCACCCGTTTTTATTTAGGTAGCTGTGTTTACAGGACGGAGGAGCCTGGTAGGCTGCAGTCCATGGGTTGCTGAGTCGGATACGACTGAGCGACTGAGCATCTTCACTTTCACTTTTCACTTCATGCATTGGAGAAGGAAATGGCAACCCACTCCAGTGTTCTTGCTTGGAGAATCCCAGGGACGGGGTTGGGGGCGGGGGGAGGCTCATAGGCTGCCATCTATGGGGTCGCACAGAGTCGGACACAACTGAAGCGACTTAGCAGCAGCTGTATTTACAGGCAAACGCTTGCTGTCTTTCATTTTCTAGAAAGGATGGCAGAAACGAAAGAATCGGTCTTCATTCAGGTGGCAGAGCCAAGAATAATTTCAAGCTCTTATAAACAAATGAGAATCTTTTTGGAAATTAATTCAGATTAAAGCTGACTTATCTACCATTTTATCACCCGAAGTTTTATTAGGATACACGCTGACCTTATGTCCTTGAGATACTGTACATATCCCACAAGGCCTTTGGAATCGTATGTGCTAAGTCCTTTCAGTTGTGTCCAACTCTTTGTGACCCTCTGGACTGTCGCCCACCAGGCTCCTCTGTCCATGGGATTCTCCAGGCAAGAATACTGGAGTGGGTTGCCTTGCCTTCCTCCAGGAGATCTTCCCTACCCTGGAATTGAACCCACATCTCATGTCTTCTGCGTTGGCAGGTGGATTCTTTACCACTAGTAAGCGAAGGACTAAATGGGGCCCTTGCTTATGCCTGTAGAATCTTTACACTTTCAGTTCTCTAAAATCTGGTTATCTGTCTATGGTATGTATGAAATAAACAGCCTGTTAAACTCATTATCCGGGAAAACCACAGTAAACAGCCCCCTAGATAGGCCCTCGTTCCAGGGTACATTTCCCAAGAATCAAGGACAGGTTCGTCACCTTGACTGTGTTCCGGTCGTTGATGAGAATCTGCTCTTCGTTAATGTAGAAATAGACGGGCGAAATGATGGTGAGATTGGGGGCCGACCACTTGTCGAAGTTGATGATGAGCTGGAAGGAGATGTCGGGGAGTTTCTGGCAGATAGTGGAGAGCACGAAGGCGCAGTTGGCTGGGAAGCGGAGGAAGGCGCCATCGAAGGTGCGGAAGACGCCGCCGCCGGCCGCGAGGCAGTAGGAGGTCTTGGTGCTGAAGCAGCCACGCCCCCCGTTGCGCAGCGCGCACTCCTCGTCCGATTTGCACTGGCGCGGGTCGCACTGGATTAGGTTGCGCCGGAAACAGCGGCACCGCCGCGTGCAGTCGCTGTTCCAGAACAGCTGCTTGGGCTGGAAACAGAGGCGCCCTTTGCATGAAACTCTGGTGGTGGTCAAGGTTGGGGACCCCAAAGCCCAGTCCACCTGGACCCTTTTCGGGCTGGGCTGGCCTATCAGTAACGGGGGTGGAATTTGCAACAAGAGAGGCTGGTTCAAGTTAAACAGTACCCGCCTTCCGGGTAACTCAGATGCCAAACTATATGCTACCTAGTCTCTGCTGGTTTCAGTAAAGAATTTGGGGATCTTCACAGTGGGTTGTAGAGCTAATCACAGCCAACCAACCAGAATGGGAAGCAGGTCAAGGAACTAGGTGAAGAGGAAAATACTTGGTAGGGAATTCATCTAACAAGTATCAGCTCTACTTGAAGGAACAAATTTAAAGTCACTCAATAATGATAAACCCCACCCTTCAATCTTAACTAGGTTAAAGAAAGGGAGAACCAATTCTTATGCTGAACCATTTTTGTCACCTTAAAAAATGCACAGTGTGAGAGTTGCAAATTAAGTTTTATTTGGGACAAAATAAGGGCTATAGCCCAGGAGACAGCATTTCAGATAGCTCTGAGAAACTGCTCCAAAGAGGCAAGGGGGAGGGTCAATATGTATGTGGTTTTGGTGAAGGGAGAATACATGCAATCAAGTACCTATTTTTTGCAGAAGGTTTCTGCTAGTCATGAGGAGCAGTTGTGACCATGAAGGATTTTAGTGCTTTTTCAGTTATTAGGAGCTACAAGAATTGGGCACATAAAATCGGCTCCTAAAAATGCCTATTTGAAGACCTATCCTGCCAGTTTTTCCAGAGCACAGAATGCCTGGTTCTGCTCTTCACCCTGAACTCTTTTCAGGGAATGTTGAAAAATCAGCAGCTGAAGCAGCACATGTTTTAATCCCTGTAGAGGTAGATGGCAAGTGCCAGTGGCAAATGCCAATTTGTAGCTGACAGTTTCAACATTTCACAATACTCACTGTTCCAAACTTCTTTCCTTGTAAATAAACTACTGCTAATTGACTTCTGTTGCAGATACCTCTATTTCTATATCCTGAAGTGAGAAACCTAAATAACAGTTAGGGTCCATGAAGGGAAAACTTTGGGATCAGACCACCTAGGTTTCGATCCCAGCTCTGCCACCCTACTCATGACACCCTGAGAGGCTCTGCCAGCTTCCCAGAGTGTTGATTTTCTTTCTCTGAATTGAAGTTAATAATAATGTCTTGCAAGGTAGTTGTGAAGATTAAATTCAATAAGACGTGTGATGCACATTTCCCGGCTGAGAGTAGGTACTCAATAAATAATAGCTGCTGTTATTACCAGAGAAGAACCACTCATCCTCTTTCAGATAGTGGGGAATTATAAAAATTTATATTAAATACCTGCAACGAAGTGTATCATCAATTGGTGACAGCTATTATTTTTCACTCTTTCTACAATCTGTAGACACAGCTGTACTTGTAGAGTCTGTGCTCTTGATCTTGTACCTGTTCTAGACTAAGAATTTCAGGGAACTGTTTGAAATTGGTCATGACTGTTCAAGCGGAGTGCGGTCCCAATGAGCGGTTTACTTCATAGAGATGAGGGCACTCAAGGCATTAATTCAATTTTCTAAAACAGTGCTTTCCAGGGAAGATGTTTTAATGGCACAAGAAGGGCCTATTCTACTGTCTGGTCACAATTTTCTGCATTAACGATAGACTTATTAAAACCCTGGATATCAAATAGAGATCTGACTTAGATTCAAGGGTAAGTAGGAAGAGGGTAAGATCTTCCAGAAAGAGTTTTCTCAAGAAAACCATTCCTGATTCTTTCACCCTTAAAATGGAGTATAAGTAGTTCCTGGAACCTCTTTCCAGACCCGTGAAATATTCTGGGTGCCAGCAGCTTCACAAATTGGCTTCCTTTCTCTTATCAGATTTGCAGAATAATTGAGTGGATAGTCTGGCCTCTCTCAGATAAGAAGTCAGACATTGCATGGGTGGAGAGAGAAAAATAACCTGATGTGTGTGGATATGATCAAGGGTCCATAACTCACCCTACAGGAGAACTTGATCATGAAAAGTAGCATCCCAGTAAAGAGACGGGCCCAGTGCGGCTTGTTCAACCTTAATTAGACCTGATAAGGACAGCTGGGTACTTACCCTACATGCTGATGGCTAGACGTGTTCTCTGTTTATTTCCAAAGAAATCTGTTGTATAAACAAGCCTCCAAGCTTGCTTGAACTCTGGCAAGTAGGTGTGGGTTATTTCTTCTGTGAATTTGCTACTTCCCAGATATAAGCTGTTGTCAAAACCCACTGACTTTCTGATGAAAAGTGGATACTAATGTTGATGGTGCTAATAGCTGCCGAGAGCTGTATTGTGCTTTTCCTGAGAGCTCCAAGGGCTTTTATATGCATTATTTCATTAACATGCCTGGATTTCTTTAATTTATAAAATGCCTCTTAAGAGAATTACAAAACAATAAGCAGCTACCAATCATTGAACTGCTAGGTGCCAGGTACTAAGGCACCTGCATAGATTATACAACGACCATACTGAGTTGGTATTATTAGTCATGTTCTGGAGATAAAGGGCACAGAAGCTCAGAGAAATGACACAGTTTGTTCAGTGACACATCACCAGTGTTGGCTCCGCTAGGATCAAGCCCAAATCTCAATCCATTATGTCACAGACACTCAGGATCTCTGTTGAGGGAAGCATGACACACTTGATAAATGGATACATTTCAGTAAATCTCTGGACAGGGGAGCAGAGATTGAAATAGTATTTTTCAATTTTAAGCCTGGTTATCTCTTCTCCCAGACTGTGGGAAAATGGAATCTGTTATTATTTTCTCCCACATGTTTTGCCTCTTCCTTTCAAATAATCAATATCTCTAAGAGCTAACTTCAAAACTCACCTCTGCCAAGAAGCCTTCTGTGATCAGTTCTGCTATTTTACTCTACTTTCCCCCATCTTTCTAATACAACATTTAAACAAATTTCCTGCTTAAAATGAGATTGAAGGTAATGTCCATATTCATCTCTTTCTATTTCTTCTCAAAGTAAAGCCAACTTAGTAGCTGTTCTTGAACAAGAACAATATTTCTTTACCGAAAGAAAGCAGTGTTTCTTTTTTGCCTAGTTTATTTTCAATTTAGACACTCCAATTAGGTTTTTTTTTTTAATGCTTCGATTCTTTTTCATTTTAAAATTGATTAGTGCTGTAGGGTATTATTTTTCACTTGTTGATATGTTATTTTGTAATTGTCCTCTTGTTTTTAAAGTGCATTTTTTTTTTCTCCTCTTCCGAATAGATTTTTTAGTTCCTTAAGGCAGGGAACATGCTTTATCATCCCCAACAATACCACTAGCACAGAGATCTGCAAATAGCAGCTATTGCACAGATGCTGTTGTTAACTGTCTACTCACCAATGTCAGGTATTGATATCGTTTAAACAGAGAATGGGCGAGAGGCAGAACCCAGGGCTAAATAACCTCTCCAGGCAAGATCTTTTTAAGCTTAGTATTCCAGCACATAAAGAAAGATTACAGGGTGGAAGCATAAATGATTTTGCAAGCTCATATGTTTTACTCAGTGACATCTAAGAAGGGCATCTTCATCAGCTCTATGTGAAGCCCCCAAAGAGAGAGAAGCAGAGGGTAGGATGTGGAAAACAGGACATTAGGCAGCCCAGACAGAACTCTCTGGGGACGGTCCTAGAGGGACAAATGACACACGAAGAGGTGGCAGCCTTCACTCCCCTTCTCATGGAGCTGCAATAGACAGAAGAGAGAAAGCCACTCCTCCCATCCTAGAGCTCCATATTTTCCAGTTAAGACAGCCCTTAGCTAAGACAGGTATAAATGTCAGATTCACTGCCTTCTTGTTTCCAAACAGCCGCCACGTCAGAAGCTTTCAGACTAAGGTTTACAGGAGAGGAAATCAGAAGGGCTTAGAGAAAGGCACGGAGGGGAGAGAGGGTCACACACACTGCTAGCGAGGAGGCGGGTGGAGTGAGACCCAAGCGCATGTCCAAGTCCGGAGCCTCATCTGACCTGTCCTTGACCTCTCGCCCCCCACGTCCCCCTTCTCCGCCTCCCTGCGAATCCACAGCACCATCTTCTCTTCATCAGAGAAGAGAAGATGGGCTCACCGTGACCCATCTTCCTCCTAGCGGGGAGAGAGCTCCGCTGCCTCTCAAGGCAGACGGGCGGGCCGGCGCCCCTACCTCGTAGTACTTGCCGTCGGAGTAGCAGCCGCAGCTGTGGGGCAGAATGCAGCTCTTGCCGTTGAGGACGTAGCCGGGGTCGCACTGGCAGCCCTCCACGCAGTAGTGGTTGCAGTCGCTCTTGAGGCGGATGGCGGCGCAGCGGGGCTGGCACACGCTCACGCAGCTCTCGTAGTGGCTGTTGGGAGGGCAGGCGACGGCTGCAACGGGAGACACGGGTCAGGATGTCCCGTGACAGCCCCAGGGCTGTCAACGCCTTCCTCCCGGCCTTCCCTCACCCGCCTGGGGAGATGGAGGCCTGGTGGGGAGGAAGCTTTGCCCCGCCACCTCCCGCTTTCCTCCCCTCTCTGCTTACGGAACGCCTTTATGGGACTTAGCACTGCAGAAACAATGGAGAGCAGAGCAGACGGAGGTTCCTCGGCTTCTCACACCTCTTGCTCCTCTCCTCAGCCTTGCTTTCCCTGAGGTTCTCTCCAACCTGTTGCCTTAAACCCACTACCCAACACGCATCTTGACTCCAGTGATTCACGGGATGGCCTCCCAGGGGCGCCCCACACTCATTCCTGTCTTTAGGTCCCCATTTGGTGTTCATCTCCCTTCTCCACCCACTTCTTCATCCTCCCAGTGTCTCCAAATTTATCTCCCATTTATCTTTTTTTTTTTTGCAGTATAATGGCTTTACCATTTTGTGTTAGTTTCTGCTGGACAATGAAGTGAATCAGCTATACCTATATGTATATCCCTTCCCTCTTCGACCTCCCTCCCACCGCCTTCCCCACCATCCCACCCATCTAGGTCATCACAGAGAACTGAGCTGAGCTTCCTGTACTTTATAGCAAGTTCCCACTACCTGTCTATCTTCCACATGGTGTATGTATGTGTTAATTACTCAGCAGACTCTTTTTGACCCCATGGACTCTAGCCTGCCAGGCTCCTCTGTCCATGGAATTCTCCAGGCCAAGAATACTGGAGTGGGTAGCTACTCCCTTTTTCAGGGGATCTTCCAGAACCAGGGATCGAATCGGGGTCTCTTGCATTGCAGGCAGATTCTTTACCGTCTGAGCCAGCAGGGAAGCCCTTTACACATGGCAGTGTGGTGTATATACGTCAATCCTATTTTCCCAATTCATCCCACCCACCCCTTTGCCACAGTGTCCACATGTCCATTTTCTACATATTCATCTCTATTCTTCCCCTGGAAATAGGTTCATCTGTACAACTTTTCTAGATTCCACATAATGTGTTAATATTTTATTTTATTTGTTTTAATCTTTTGGTCATGGACCATGGTATGTGAGAGCTTAGTTCCCTGACCCAGTATTGGATTGTGTCCCCTGGATTGGCAATATGGAGTCTTAACCACTGGACCACCAAGGGGAGTCCCCGGATCCCTCATTCTTCAAGCCCCAGGTAGAGTCCCAACTTATCTTCAAAACTCCCTATTCTTTCACTAACTCAGAACCCTTTTCTAAGCCAATAGGTTTTAACAGTAGGCCCTTGAACCCCTTGATTTCTGAGAAGGCAGACTTATGTGGTGTGTGTGCCTGTGTATAGAGACCAATCCATGTCAACTATGTTCTGTGGTTTTTAAATGTATGTAGATGCTTTCCTGGAAGGCAATTGGGGTCCTGGTGAAGGGTGTGGGCTCTGGAATCAGCTCTAAGAGACTGGAGCCATTACCTAATCTCTCTGGGTTTCAGCTCCTTATCTGTACTATGCAGTTACCCAGGGCAGCACTTCATGGGTTTTGGGGAGGGAATGAGTGAGTCTATGTACTTAGAACAGTGCCAAGCATCTAAGTGCTTGGCGTGCTGCAGTCTGTGGGGTTGCAAAGAGTCAGACATGACTTAGCGACTGAACAGCAGCAACAACAAGCACCTATGTGTTCAGCAAGTGGTAGGCAATCATTAGAGACAGATTTGCTTACAAATTTTACAGAAACTAGTATTTTTAGTCAATGCATACAAAAAAACCGGTAAAGAACCTGCCTGCCAATGCAGGAGATGTGGGTTTAAACCCTTCATGGGAAGATCCCAAGAAGAAGGAAATGGCAACCCGCTCCAGTGTTCTTGCCTGGGAAATGTCATAGACAGAGGAGCCTCATGGGCTACAGTCCATCAGGTCGGAAAAGAATTGACATGACTCATCAACTAAACAACAAAAATAACAATACAAAAAGTACAACTACTCTTATGTGGGAATTTCTACTCCACATCACTTAGCCTTGAATCATTGTTTTTGCACTGCTGTGTGTATTTTATGTGTTTATAATGATGCTATATCCTTATACATTTATCCATGCCCTCATGAATTAATGAATCTCTACAGTAAATTCCTGGAAGTGGAATAACTGGGTCAGAGGGTATGTGCATTTAAGCTTTTGATGGATGCAACTGAATTGCCCTCTAAAGAGGCTGTGTCAATTTATCCTCCTACCAGGGCTATATGAGATTTATTTTTCCCTCATCCTCATTGATTGTTTATCCCCAAACTTTCTGGTCCTTGGAAAAAACTACATGCTATACCTATAAGGGATCACCATCCAGAATATGAAGGAACTTCTAAAATTCAGCAACTAAAAAAACAAACAATCTGATACAAAAATGAGAGAGGGATTTGAATAGACCTTTCTGCAAAGAAGATGTATGAATGGTCAATAAGCATGTGAAAATCAACATCACTAATCATCAGGAAAATCAAAACTATAATGTGATATCACCTCATACCCATTAAGATGGCTACTATAAAAAAAAAAAAACACCCAGAAAATAACAAATATTGGTAAAGATGTGAGAAAATTGGAACCGTTTGCCCTGTTGGCAAAAATGTAAAATGGTACAGCTGCTGTGGGAAAGAGTAGGGTGGTTTCTCAAAGAATTGAAAATAGAATTACCCTGTGGGTCCAGCAATTCCATTCCTGGGTGTATACTTAAAAATGTGAAAGAAATATCTCTAAGAGATATTTAGACACTGTTGTCATAGAAGCATTATTCATTATAGCTAAATCATGGAAGCAATACAAGTGTCCACCAATGGATGAATGGATAAGCAAAATGTAGTCTATACATACAATGGAATATCACTTAGCTTGAAAAAGGAAGGAGATTCTGCAACTTGGATGAACCTTGAGACGTTATGCTAAGTGAAATAAACCTCCACAAAAAGATGAATACTGTATGATTCCACTTATGTGAGGTATCTAAAGTAGTTAAGACAGGAAGTAGAACAGTGCTTTCAGGGGACTCTGGAAGGGGAGAGGAATGGACAGTTAGTGTTCAGTGGGTACAGAGTTTCAGTTGAGCAAAGTGAAAAGCCTTCTAGAGGTGGAGGATGGTGGCTGCACAACAATATGAATGTACTTAGTGACACTGAACTATACCCTTAAAAATAGTTACAAAAGTAATTTTGTTATGTATATTTTACCACAATAAGAACTTAATGCTATATCCTTATCTCATTTGTATTATTTGTGAGACTGATTATCTTTTTCCTTTGTTTATAATCTATTTGTATATCTTTTTCTTTGAATTGCCTTTTCATGTCCTTTACACATTTTGTTTGTTGAATTTTTTGTTACATTGTAAAAGCTCTTTGTAAATTAAAAATTTATTTTTGTTTATCAGGTGTTAAAATATTTACGATTGCTTTTTGACTTTGCTGCTTCTTCCTTTTTTTTTTTTTTTTTTGGTACATTGGTTTGTGATCTTGATGATGTTTTTGCCACATGGAAATATAAAAATTTAAAGTAGTCAGATTTATCGTGTTTTCCCTTGTGGCTTTAGGTGTTTTGCTTAGAAAGGCCCTCTTTACTCCTAGGTTACCAAAAATATGCCTTTGTTCTCTGTTAGCAGTTTCTTCTGCTTTAAGTTCATTTATTTTGGCTGTGCTGGGTCTTGGCTGCTGCAGAGGCTTCTCACTAGCTGCAGTGCACGAGCTTCTCATCGCAGCGGCTTCTCAGTGCACGGCGCAGGCTCTAGGGTGCACGGGCTTCCGTAGCTGCGTCACATGGGCTCTGTCGCTTTGGCGCACAGGCTCTAGAGCACAGGCTCAATCGCTGTGCACAGGCTTAGCTGCTCCGTGCCATGTGGGACGCTCCCAGATCAGGGATCGAACCCATGTCTCCTGCACTGGCAAGTAGATTCTTTACCACTGAACCACCAGGGAAATGCTTCTGGTAGTTTTATGATTTAAATTTTCATGTTTAGTCTTGGCTCTGTTTGGGTTTTATTTTTGTGTGAGGAAATGAAGGAAGGGTTTAATTATTTTTCACCCTGATAGTTTGTCCTTTATTGAGTAATACATCTTCCCCAGTGATTGGAAACGCCAGCTTTACTGTATACTAATTTCTCTTTGGTGTTTATTTCTGGACTTTCTCATCGGTCCACTGGTTGGTTTTTCTGTGCATGTGCCAGTATCGACTTGCTGTCTGGCAAATCCCATGGACAAGGTACACAGTCCATAGGGTAGAAAAGAGTCGGACACAACTGAAGCGACTTGGCACGCACGCGTTGAAACTCTACAATATATTTTAATATCTGGGAAGACATAACTACCAATTTAGAAATGTCTACTGTTGTTTCAAGTATACTGGTCCTATTTGCCCAACAAGGCAATAAACTCCCTATTTCATACTTCTGATTTTTTTGTGGTCCCCCAAACAGTGGTGAGAATGTGACAAGTGATTAATAAATATTTGATTCTTGAAAACAATCTTCCAAATTCCTAATTCTGATTTTCTCCACCTAAATGAAGTACGGAGAGCTGAAAGTGATGATGGTTCTACACCTGGATTTCTGTTGTGGTCACAAATGTGTCTCTTGCTGTGGCCAGTGGACTGATACAGCCTTTGTGCCCTCGGCGGGCAGGATGCATGGGAAGAGCAATGCAGCAATGAAATAGAACTGGTACAGGTTCTGGAGTCAGGCTGACCTGGCTTGAGTTTTGGCCTCTGTGACTAACTGGCAGTGTCACTTCAGGCAGGTTACTTACTCTCTCTAAACCTTGGCTCCTCTGCTTCCTCATCTGTAAAACGGAGATAATAATATCTCCCTCATCACACAGTAATCATTGTTAAGATAAAATGAAGTGCAATTTTGTACAGTGCCTGGTTCTTCAATGAAAGTTTCTGTTACTAATAGTAGGAACAGTTGTAGTAGTAACAATAGGAATTTTTAAAGTTATTCAACTACAATTTTGTTTTTTTTTTATCACGCTGGGTCTTTGTTATGGCTCCAGGCTCTTCCATGCGGCTTCTCTAGTTATGCTGCAAGGGTTCCAGAGAGTGCGCGCTCAGTAGCTGTAGCACATGGGCCCAGTTGGCCCTTGGCATGTGGGATCTTAGTTTCCCTGACAAGGATCAAACCTGTGTCCCATGCCATTGCAAGGTGGATTCTTAACCACTGGACCACTAGGGGAGTCCCTCAATTAAAATTTATTGAGTTTGCAGAGAAAGATATAGGAAAACACCTAATTATCACACTTTTGACCAAGAACTTTGAAGCAGCAAAATCTGCCTCTGAAAAAAGAGAAAATGATACTCAACGTTGGCTGATCAGGCACCAGACAGCCTTGTGTATGAGCCATCATCACATTTAATTCTCGCGAGGGCCCACTGAGGTTGGAAGATGCCTCCCCAGACCTGGTTCTACAGAGCTCTGCATCCTGTGTGGCACCCCGACGCTCCCCACCCCCCAGGGCTTCCTGGGCTGACCAGATAAGAGGAGCAGCACCCTACAGCCAGAGAGCACTGTCTCTGGAACCACCTTCCAATTTACCCAAGCCAATTTCTTGGGAAAGTCACTGAGTTACTCTGAGCTTTGGTTTCCTCCTCTAGAAAGTGCGACTATTAATATGGCAGAAACCAACACAATATTATAAAGTGATTATCCTCCAATTAAAAATAAATAAAATTTTAAAAATAGGGCGTACTTTACAGGGTTGCTGTAAAGTTATAGGAGTCAATGACTGAGGACTCAGCACTGAGAAGAGTGCCTGGCACATGGTCAGAGCTAAGTACCTGCAATGAATTTATTATTTTCTTCTCTTACTATATTCTCACCATCAAGTGCTCTAATTTAAGTTCTCCATTAAAGGACTGAAAGAATGACAGATGTAGCGGAAAGAATTTTAAGAAGGGGTCCACAACAAAGACAACTGGCCTCCCCTCCCCACCTAAGCCTATTTGTTCAACTTGGGTGAAGGAGTTTTCCATGCATTTTCAAAAAGGGTAATTCAGTAATAAATTATCCCATTGATAGAAACAGCCAATATTATTGATAACCAAGAGCATCCTTCTTTGTTACCAATCAAGCATATATTTAACGGGCAATTCTGGTTTAACCCCTTTTCTCCTGAAAAGCCCTTTTTCTCTCCCAGCATTCTCATTTCTCAACATGTGAGTGTTGAAGTGGATGAATTCTTAGTAGAAGAGAGGAGTGGGACATGCATGTGTGCTAAATTGCTCAGTCGTGTCCAACTCTTTGCAACACTATAGACTACAGCCCATCAGGCTCTTATGTCCGTGGGGATTCTCCAGGCAAGAATACTGGAGTGGGTTGCCCTGTCCTCCTCCAGGGGATCTTCCCGACCCAGGGATCAAACCCATGTCTCATGTCTCCTGCATTGGCAGGCACGTTCTTTACCGCTGGTGCCACCTGAGAAGCCCCAGGGAGGGAAACAGGGGGATGCTATTCCTGCCCTCAGTCTCAGAGGTTAACACCATGTCAGATTTGGTTGTTGCTTAGTTGCTAAGTTGTGTCCAACTCTTGGGACAGCATGGACTGTAGCCCACCATGCTCCTCTGTCCATAGGATTTCCCAGGTTGGAATACTAGCTGCCTCTTGAGACCTGCTACAGAGCAGTCCCTCTTTTCCTATAGCCATGCCGTTCCTGAGTTGCCATTTCCTTCTCCAGGGGATCTTCCAACCCGGGGATCAAACCCACATCTCCTGCATTGGCAGAAGAGTTCTTTACCACTGAGCCACCAGGCAAGCTCCAAACTTGGTTACAAACAATCATATTCAAGCCAGCCCGCGTTCACCGATCTTTCAGATTGAATGGCTGAGTTAAGACTCAGGCTCCAGCGGCTTTTCTCTGCTTCTGAAATTCAAAATGGAAAACTAAGTTGCCTCCAACTGTGTCCGCACACCCCCCATCTCCGCCCACACACCGTCTCTAAAGTGTAATTTTTTTTTTCTCTTATTTTAGCTTTTCTTTTTTGCCAGTCACCACCACCACCTCTTCAGGAGCTTTCTTTTAGATCTTGGCCCCTGTCCTGAAATGCCAAGGTGAGGGAAGGACTACCCCCACTGTGGAGAGGACAGCTGGCCTAGGCCTTGCTGGCAGGCAGTGGTCCAGGCAGGGGTGGGGCTCATGGTTAAGGGTGGGCAGGACAGACTCTGCTCTGACTTGTAAGGAGCTCCCTGTGACTATGTATAGAGGACGCCACCAATGTCTGGACAGATCTCTGAGCGGGGGAGAGGAAAGAATGCTGGTTGAGGGGACAGGAGGACAAGAAAAATAGTCTTCATAGCCTTTAGGAACGGTCTCCCTTTTCCAAACTGTTTCCCCATCCTGCACCAGTTTCAGCCCTATGGGTCCAAGCTCCCTAGAAGTAGGGGAACTTTCTCCTCAAAGGTAAGGCAATGAGCACGTGCTAACTTGCTTCTTTTCTTTCCAATGAGTGACAACATTTGATACCCATAATTTCAGGTGAGAGCTCCTGGTATTAGCCTCCTTTAAAACCAATTCTTCACTGCTCATTGCAGCTAGATGTAATGGATGTGGGCAGACACTACTCTCTGCCCCACATCCCGGCAACACCAGACAAAATGACGGCCACCACAGCATGGCTACAGGAAAAGAGGGACTGCTCTGTAGCAGGTCTCAAGAGGCAGCAGGCAGGGTCTCCTTCCTAAAACTCTCTCCCCATCCTGCACCATGTTTAGGCCCCTGGCTTCAGAGGCTGGTCTTCTGATTTAGGGGAAGGTAAGCTCTCTTGTGGGTTTCCCAGGTGGCACAGTGGTAAAGAATCTGCCTGCCAATGCAAGAGACACAAGTGACTTGGGTTCAATCCCTGGTCAGGAAGATACTCCAGAGGAGGAAATGGCAGCTACTCTAGTATTCTTGCCTGGGAACTTCCATGAACAGAGGAGCCTGGCGGGCTATGGTCTGTGGGGCTCACTAGGAGTCCGATACGACCGAGCAACTGAACGTGCTGACAAGGAAGCACTCTCGCCCCAGTGAGCTCACCTCAGTGAATCCAGAGTCGTTCTGGAGGTATATCCACAGCCTGACTTTTTTATAGGCGTACTTATTTTACTAAAGTCACCAGAGGCCCCTACTGGCATTGCTCCCTGTAACCCCTCACTTAGGGACTGAGCCTGGCTGACATGGCATCTTCTCTCTCCCCCTCCCCCCTTCCTCCAACCCTCCCCTCCTAATCTACATGAATCTAATTATCTGGAATGTAAATGAACTGTGTGAGCATTAAACGACAATACTGTTTTCGGTTTTTCATCCAAATCTCCCTTTACCAGGAAGAAAAGGGATTTTATTTTCCAGGACCCCTGCTGTATCACTTATTTGGAGCTCTTTGCATTCAGCATCCATTTGTAGCCTTTCTCATACAGTTAGGCCTAAAAGAAATTTGCTGTAGCTAATGAGATTGAGATGGGAAAACAGACCCAGGCAGTTTGGCCAAAGACCAATAGCAGTTTCTCTTCCCCATTTTTTCCTATTGTGATGTGCTAAATGCAGACAAATTATTCCACTATGTAGTGTATGGGCTGAGAGCAGGAGCTTTGAGGCTGGAAGGTCAAACCCTGACTTTGCCACTGAGATTGTAGGACCTTAGGCAGGTTACTTAACTCCTCTGAGTCTCAGTTTCTCCCTGACTAATTGGGTGATTGAGCAGATAATGTTGATAAAGTGTTTAACACTGGACTTGGCTCAAAGCAAGCCAGGAATGTAACAACAATACCACTTAACATGCATGGAGTGTGCTAGGCTTTCAATTATCTAATTTGATCCTCCTGACGTTTCTGTAGCATAAAGAGTGCAGGCAGCAGCATTATCAGAGAGTGGGCGGGGGGGCGGGGGGGGATGGTTACAAATGACCAGGGGAGGAAAAGTGAAATGCTTCAAGGTCACAACCATCCTTACAGACAGAGCAAGGCAAGAATCCAGGCGCTCTATTTCTTTTGCTTTTTTCTCTTTTTTCATTGACATATAATCAATGTGAAATATTAATGTTAATCTCAGGTGTATCTAATTCTTTTTCCAATGTTTTTAACATTCTGCTATATTTCATCAGTGCAAAAACTGACACACGACATGCATGCGTGCTAAATCGCTTCAGTCGCGTCTGACTCTTTGTGACCTATGACACGTAGCCTGCCAGGCGCCTCTGTCCATGGGACTCTCCAGGCAAGAATACTGGAGTGGGTTTTGCTCTCCTCCAGGGGATCTTCCTGATCCAGGGATTGAACCTGTGTCCCTTACATGTCCTGCATTGGTAGAGCAGGTTCTTTACCACTAGTGCCCCTGATAAATGACATATATGAGTCAAATAGAAAAACATGCTAAGCGAAAGCATATAAATTATCAGTACAGTGATGAGTCAGTGAGGTTCTGGAACAATGAACTAAGCAACCTACTATCTCATTCTCCCCCCATTTGTCTTTTGTTAGAATCCTACTGTGTCCTTGCTGAGCCCAAATGCCATGTGGGCTGCTCTCTGCTTTATGTACATGTTGATTCATCTTCAGAGGAATATAAAGGAAGTAAGTGGTATTAACCCCATTTTATAGATAAGAAGACAGAGGTTCTTGGAGGTTTGAGCTCTTGCTTCAGATAGCAAACTCAATTCCAAAGGGTATATCTCCTTACCTCCCAAAAGTGCATATCCTGAGACATCCCTGGTGGTCCAGTGGTTAAGACTCCATGCTTCCACTGCTAGGGGCCTAGGTTCAATTGCTGGGTCAGGGAACTAAGATCCTGAATGCCATGCGGCACGGCCAAGAAAACCCCACCAAAACCAGAGTGCATGTCCTGAAATGGCCCCACTGGATTTGCTCTGACTCCTACTGGGTGACTGGCCCGCCCACACCAATCAAAATGAAAGGAGAGCCCACAGGAAGGACTCACAGCAGGACGTGTAGTTCCTCCAGCCAGTCACCGCAATCCCCTGGGTCTGGCAGGTGCTGGCATAGTTCTGCAGCCAGCTGCAGGCGGTCTGCACAGCACCCCCATCAATGCAAGAGTCGAAGAGGCAGTTCTTGTAGAAGAAAGTGGGGTTGACCTTGCTGTGGCACTTGGTGAAGCCTGCATTCTGGTTGGGGATCAGGCTGCAGAGCTGCTGCACTTTGGAGAAAGCTTCCACCTTGGCACAGGATGGGCAGCGGTCACCACAGCCAATCTGGCAGAAGGTGTCCCTCTTCACCCAGCTCTGTCCAAACTCATTGACGCTGGAGGCCAGCAGACCCATGGGCATCTCCAGGTCATCATCGGGGTTGCCGTTGTAGCGGCCACAGAGGCCATAGGTGCTGTTCTGCATGCTCCGAGGGACTGTGACGGACAGGAAGGTCTTCCAGTCATAGACCACCTTTAGCCCAAAGTCAGTTTCCACCACCACGTGGAAACCAAAAGAAAAGATGTTTATCTTCCCTTGTCCCAATTTCAGGGGCAGATAGAGCCGTTCATTGTTGACCTGCAAGAGGAAGTGGGTTGGCATAGACAAATCCAGGTGACCCAGACATTCCCCCTACCCCCACCCACCACTGCTGTTTTAATGATTAGTCTCTGAGAGGCAGCCCCAGAGGGGGGTGGAAGCAGGTTGAATCCAATCTTTGCATTTAGTGTCGTTTCTGTCACTCAACTGTTATTATTAGGATTTGAACAGACTTAAATGACTATCCTTTGTACATTAATACACCTATTTATTTCAGTGCCTTCTGTTTATAGTGTTATTTCCCCCAGGAGTTCAAATTGTTTTCTCCAAGGTAATGAGAGGGTAATAAGAATTCAATTAAAGTTTAGACTAAAATATCCAAACCTAGAACTCTTATGTTGCTATTTCCAGCTCTTCCGTGGATTTATCTTAGACAAGCCTCCATTTATTAAACCCTTCAGGATCTTCTTTTTCCTGAAGAATGACTTGCCTTTGCTGGTCCCTCTGCCAAGGATGCTATTCTTTACCCGTCAACATCCTTCTCATCCCCCAGACCCTGCTCAAATGCCAGCTCTTCTATAAGGCAAGATTTTTGGAGCCGGTGGTCAGAATGAATCACTCCCTCATCTGGGCAACCAGAACAAGTTATTTATACTTCTCTCCTGTTCTTCTGCACCTTTGGCCAAGATCAGGCACGCATACCTGCTACTGAAGCGCATATGACATCAGCCTCATATTACAGCTGGTTGTCTACACCTCTGTCTCATCTACAGGATTAGGAGGGACTACTCTTTATCGATCTATGCATCCAACTCCCCCTCGTTCCCTGCTGGGCGCCCACCACAATGCCTCACGTGGAGAGGGTACTTGAGACATGTTTCCTCCTGCATATTTTAAGTTGAGAAAACAAGGAAATCCCTGAGCTTCAAACTCCAGAACGGTACGGCCCTTGCACCATTTTGATTCAGATCAGTCAAATCCTGCAGCTTGTGGCTGGGTGAGTGCATGCTGGAAAACAGAGACTGTTGTGAGGGCTAAGAGAGAGCTGATCTTCCTGGTGGAGGAGAAGGTGGCTGCCCTTTGGAGTGGTCTGAGGTTGCTCTCTGACCGGAACTACCTCCCTTTCTGATGTCCTTACTCTCTTTCTCATCTGACACTCCCACCCCCAGCCCAACCACCTTAATTCAGACTCTGATCACCTTCCACCTTGACTCTTAAACACACCCATTACTCCTCTCCCTGCCCTGGTCCTCCGTTCTCCTTCATTCACTCTTCACTGCCTCTCCAATATTTTTTTAACGCAATTAATACTTAAAACCCTCTCTGCAGTGTGAATGAAATGGGGGATATGGTTAACACATCAGACAGGGCTCTCCAGGAGCTGGCCCCTGCCTCTCAGGCCCAACCCACTCATTTCCTGCACCCCAGCCATACCCAGCACTTCACTGCCCCCCAAACGGACTGAGTTGCACCACTCCACATGCCACCCCCCTTGCTGTGAGCGTGATGGTGCTTTCTGGGCCCCTTCGGGGGACCCATCCTCAGCAGTTGTGAATGTGGGCTAGTGATAACTCACAGTTGGTCTTGGCCACAGGGGAGCCACCTGGCCCAGGAGGTTAAACCTCCTATTCCAGCCCCCACCTCACCCTAAGGGCAGCCGTTGGCCAATGCCTGGCCAACACAGGGGACCGATTCTGTATGCGGGTCACACACCAGAGTTTCCGGTGACTGAAACTGGTGTCCAGCTTAGACCACATCCTCTCTGAGCTCCCTGCTCCTGGTGTACCCCTCATTTTCAGGCACCACTTTCTCAGACTCTGCCTCTAGGCGATCAAACCTGAGACAGCACTGATGCTCCTCCCCCATCCCCCCATTCTCTGGGGGCAATAGTCACCCTTCAAATTTCAACTCAGCTATCTGCTTGTCTGTGAACATTTGTCCAGGCAGGATTCACTCACTCATCCAGTAGCCATCAGTCTGGCACTACTGTGCACCAGCCACCGTGCTGAATGCTAGGATAAAGCACAAGGCTCTCTCCCTAGGAGCTCACAGGCATGTGGCCAAGACAAGTACATAAGCAGGTCTGATTGCCTGATAAAAGTTAACAGTAGAGATAAACAGACGCACAGGAACCAGACTCAGCATGGGAACAGAATCAAGGATACCTGCAGAAGGTGGTGCCCACACCCAGCTCTGAATGGGGAGTAGTGCTGGCCAGTCAAGATAAGTTAAGAGTTTGGGATTAAAATATACACATACTAGATAACTAGTTAGGATCTACTGTTTAGCACAGGGAACTCAGCTCAATACTCTGTAATGGCCTATATGGGAAACGAATCTACAAAAGAGTGGATATACATACATGTATAACTGAGACACTTTGCTGTACACCTGAAGCTAACACAACATTGTAAATCAACTATACCCCAATAAAAATTTTTAAAAATACACACTACTATATATAAAATAGATAACCAACAAGGATCTACTTGTATCAGAGAATTATACTAAATATTCTATAATATACAGAATAACCATACTCATTCTATCATGGAAGAGAATGTAAGAAATATATATGTGTGTGTGTATATCTATATACATATGTATGTATAACTGAATCACTTCACTATATACCTAGAACTAACACAACATTATAAGTCAACTATACTTCAATAAAAATTAAAACCAGAACAAAACAACAAGAAAGAAGGAATGAGAGCGAAGAAAAGGGAATCCCAAGGAGAGAGCATAGCCCAAGTCAAGGCCCAGAGGAGAGAAGCAACCTCATAAACATGAGGAATTACAGCAATTTAATGGTGCTGGAGCACACAATGTGACCTCGGGGATGATGGGAGATGAAGATGGAGCGATGGGAGGTTCCTGGACCACGGAGGGCCACGTATGTAATGTCCCATGAGATCAAGCTTGAAAGAGACTCATTCATTTCGCAACAAAAAGTCACTAGTGATCTTAGTAAAAGAACTTCAGTAGCATGATGAAACCAGAGGTTAGACTGGAGAAGTTAAACAGCAGACAGGGGATATGGAAGCAAAGATGACTCCAGGAGTTTGGTAAGAAAAGGGAGAAGAGGGATTAGATAGGAGAGGGATTGGGTTGAACTGGGGTCAAGGTTTGTCTTAGAATAAATATGTCTATGGGTCGAAGAGAAGGACCTAAGACACAGGAGGGGGAGGAGATGACAGATGGGCAAGGGCCTGGGAAGGCAAGATAGAGATGGTGCAGGTGGGTAGTGGCCGTGGAGGGGGAAGAGATGCCTCATTCTCTGGAACAAGGAGAGGAGGTGAAGATGACGTGGTGATGGGTCATTTCAGTGACAGGGTGGAGGAGGGAAGTGGAGGAGGGAGATCACATCTGGTAGGCACAATTCTCTCAATAAGAAGGCCTGGAGCTCAGGTGACATAGGTTCCATGTAGATCCATAACACAGGTGCTCAAGGTCACCAGGAGACACGGAGGCCGAAGGGCCTCCCACCAGCCTTGACAACACACACGAATAAACGAAAGGCTGTGTGCCAAATGGCTCACGTGCGCTGGCTGGCATTTCTCCACGTTCTCTGTTCCTGGCTATGGGCGTCAAGCAGGAGGCGACACCGTGCGGAGGTCTTGTACCTGGATTACAGCTGAGAGGCTTCGAGAACCCGGGCAAGCAAGGCCTCAACATAAACAGGCCGGCTTGGCTTCTCCCATCTCTGAAGCCCTGTGAATGCCACCTCCATCCCTCCATCCCTGCCCTGTCTGTCCTTGCGAGTGAGAATGGAGGGAAGGTGGGAGGCCGAGGAAGGAAGGGGTCAGTAAGGAAGTGGTGCCTGATGGATGGAGGAGGCGGGCAAGGAGGAGGAAGAGGAGGGCACGGGGGTCAGTGTGGGGCTATTTGTTTCTCATCTGAGTATCGGAAATAAGGCCACAAACTTGCTTTTCAGTGGAGAGCTTTCCTTTAAACAGCTGGCTTGGACCTGCTGCTGCCTCTTCAGCTTCTCTGAGGTCCCCTCACACCCCCCACCTTGCCGCCCCTCTGGTTCTCCACGGACGATTCCTGGTCCTCCTTCTGGGCCTGGCCAATGGACACCTTCAGGGCTCAGCTCTGGGTCATCTCTTCCAGAAAGCCTTCCTTCTCCACCCCCAGGTAGCTCAGGCAACCTGTTCTCTCATGACACCCACCTTCCCACCCACACATCATATTTTTCTGGGATTTCACATCCTGTTAAAGTTACCTGCAAACACGTCTGTCTCTCCTACCAGACCCTGAGTTCCCTTAGTACAGGAGCCCTGTTTGACTCATGTTTCTACCCTCAGGGTTTGGCACAAGACAGACATCAATACAAGCCCGTCAAACACAGCTGAGCCAGAGTGATGTTCAAAGGTCCTCTCTTCTCTGCTGCCCACAGGATGAGCAGTCAGTGATAAAGACACTGGCTGTGAGGGTCCTGAAAGCCTTCCCCTCGGCCTGGACCACTCAGGACCTGGCCGTGTTGAGCCTGGGCGAGACGGAGGACAGGGGCCGTCTCTGGAGCTCAGGCTGTGGACGGCTGACGCTCGGGCTGTGAGATGCCCAGGAGAGGCTCCCCTCTCCTGCTCACCCCACACCCTGCCTGGTACACACAGCATGTTTATTTCTAGTTTTCCTCAGCTTAGTGGATTTCCCCATATCCTCAGTACTGCAGGGAAAGAGAGTCACAGAGGGACCTGGCGTGCCGAGGAGTCCCTTCCAGGTCACCTCTGGTTTTGTGTGCACCAGCAGTGACCCGGCTCTGTTGCTGTGTTTTGCCCGGCGCTTGACTGTGTGCTGTCATTATGATGGCTGTTATTCTTCTCAGGGAGAGAGGGTGACTAATAATAACATCATGGGAAAAACAAATGCAAATCATTGAACAAGCAGATCCTGTAGTGCATGTTAATAATTCAAAGTAAATGCTAAATCTATTCCCCAGGCCCCCGAAGGAAAGAACCTTCAAGCATCCTGAACCTGGTCTTCCTGTCAGAGATTGGAAAGCTATATACTCTATTCCCAGCTTGGGCATCTTAGGACATCTGGGGACAAAGAAAGGCAGGCCGTGGAAAGTGTCCCCTCATGCCGTTAATCAATTCCTCCTTGCTGCCCATGACTCTCTAATTATTCCCTGTTGTAGACCGAGTTGTGTCCCCCCAAAAGATACACTGAAGTCTTAACCCCAGGACATGTGAACATGGTCTTGCTCGGAAATAGGGTCTTTGCAGATCTTAATCAAGTTAAGATCAGATCACGCTGTGAAAGGGTGGGTGGACCCTAAATCCAATGACGAATGGTCTTAAAAGGAGAGAGATCTGGCGCAGGGGGAGGAAGGTCATGAAAAGATGGAGGCAGAGACTGGAGGTATGAGGCCCCAAGGCAAGGGTCACCTACAACCACCAGAAGCCGGGAGAAAGCCTGGAATAGATGCTTCCCTAGGACCCCCGAGGGACCATGGCCCTGCCAACACCTTGATTTCAGACTTCTGGCCTCCAGAGCTGTAAGAGGGCAAGTTTCTGCTGTTTTAGGCCATCTGGTCTATGATGCTTTGTGATAGGAGCCCTAAGAACTAACATACTCTCCCCTCTCCATCTCTTTCTGAGAAGAAGAGACCAGCAGTGTGGTTCTCATGGCACTTGACTTTTTAGCCACGAGTGCATCTCAAGAGACATGTGCCTGGAAGGTAGGCTGACCCAAAGAGAGGGAAACACCCAGTGAGAGTGGGGAATCAGCCTCTGGGGAGGAGGGAGGGAGAGCAGGAAAAAGAACAAGTGTTCATGAGGATATGGTGTCCATATGCGAAGGTAACTGGGTCAGAAAACATAGGTAACCTCAGATGTCTACTTAACTAAACCTCGAGAGTGTGTAATGCAAGGCAGAAAATACAATTTCATAGTACACTGGATGAGACAGGGCTTACGAACAGATTGCATTTTAAAAGAAGAGAGCAATCTGAAAAGTAGAAAGGCGGAAGAGCGTTAAATGTCACAGAGAGAAGGAGTGACATCAAAGTTTATAAATCTCAGGGTAGAAAAATATCAGAGGAGGAGCAAAGCACAAATAGGGTGCCGCCACACGGACAAAATGATTGATGTCTTTGTTTTAACACAATTGATGAAAGTGAAGGAGAGAAGTTATTGTAATGAGTGACTTTGACTATCCAGACATCTGTTGGAAAACTTATGTGGCTAAAAGCAAGGCACCTGATATATTCCTAACTTGTCCGGGTGGTAATGCAATCTTCCCAATTGCTGACGAAGTGACCAGCGGCAAAATGAAAGTCGTAGGAACCTTGGAAGAAAGGGCTTGCTATGTCATCTGTTTCCTTTATTTGACAAACGTTTTGAGTGTCATGGCACGAGGTATATTCATTTAACATAAAGATGGATTAGGTGTGGTTCCCACCCTCAAGAGGCCCACAATGAGTATTGAGTGCGCCAGACACAAACATCATGGAAAAATGCACTATGATTAATGCCTTCAATGACTGAGGGACCAACTGTTAGAAGGAAACACATAGGGAAACAGTAGGGGGTTTGGGTGAAATATCCAAGAAAGAGAAGAGGAATGCCCGTAGTGAGACTTTCATCTTAGGTGCTAAAAAGGCACGTTTTCCAGTAAACGTGAAAGAGAAGACAGTTTAAGAAGCAGATGGCTGGTGAGAGCCTATTGTAAAGCACAGGGGGAAAAAAAAGGTACAATCTGTTTTTAGGACACATATTAAGTTAACCTTAAGAATGCATTCCGATATACAGAGGGTACACACAAATATGGGCTTCCCTGGTGGCTCAGTGGTAAAGCATCTGCCTGCCAATGCAGGAGACTTGAGTTTGATCCCTGGGTCGGGAAGACCCCCTGGAGAAGAGAATGGCAACCCTCTCCAGTATTTTGAGCTTCCTAGGTGGCTCAATGGTAAAGAATCCACCTACAGGAGCTGCAGGAGACACAGGTTCAATCCCTGGGTCAGGAAGATCCCCTGGAGGCAGAAATGGCGACCCATTCCAGTATTCTTGCCTGGGAAATCCCATGGACAGAGGAGCCTGGCAAGCAACAGTCCATGGGATCGCAGAGAGTCAGACACGACTGAGCGGCTAAGCTCAAAGACAAATACTATTTGATTCCACTTACATGAGGAACCTAAAACAGTCAAATTCATAGAGTCAGAAAGCACACTGGTAGATGCCAGAGGCTGGGGTGGGGAGGGGATGGCAAGTTAGTGTTTCAAGGGGACAGAGTTTAGGAAGGTGAAAAATTCGGGAGTGGAAAACGACGAGTCGCACGATGTGAATGCGCTTAGCGCCACTGAATTGCAGTTTGTAGCGTTAGTCGCCCAGTCATGCCCGACCCTTTGCAACCCCATGGACTGTAGCCCACCAGGCTCCTCTGTCCATGGGATTCTCCAGGCAAGAATCCTGGAGTGGGTTGCCATTTCCTCCTCCAGAGGAGCTTCCCCACCCAGCGATCGAACTTGAGTCTCCTCCATTGCAGGCAGATTCTTTACCGTATGAACTACAGGGAAGTCTCAAATTGTACAGTTAAGTATGTTTAAAATAGTATGTTTTATATTATGTGACTTTTATGGCAATAAAAAAAAAAGCTCATAAACCTCTGTTTGTCATAGAAGGGGGTTAAAGGAAATCCTAAGAAAGGAAAGATATCAGAAGAGCTGGCAAGGAAGTCTTTAAGTCAGGATTTGAAAGGGAACATATACAGGAGCAAGAAGCACTTCCTTAGAGCTATATTACACCACAGACCTGGGAAGACAGTGTTAGAAGGCTGACATCCTAAGTCAGCTCCTCCACAATGCTAAAGTAATGGCTTGTTAGTATCCCAAGTTCTACTTAGGGTGGGCCCTTGAAGAAGGGGTGGCCAGGCTCTTGCTGGGGCCAATGTCCACAGGCTGGACTTTGGAGGGCACAAAACTCCTCAACCCCTACCTGCTCCTGTCTTCAAGGTCAATGGACAGAAAATGTGGGAAAAAGTAAGATTATAAGGGAGCCCCTAAGTGCTCCAAATGTGGGCAAGACTCTTGAACTCCCGGGTTCCCTGGGAACCAAAGGGAGACTGGAAGAGGCGGAAGGAGGCCAAAGCAGACAAATGTTTTTATCTCAAAGAAGAGAAAGAGGGGCTTCTATGATGGTCCGGTGGTTATGAATTCACCTGCCCATGCAGGAGACACGGGTTTGATCCCTGGTCTGGAAAGATCCCACCTGCCGTGGGGCAACTAAGCTTGTGAACCACAAGTACTGAGCCCGTGCACCCTAGAGCCTGTGCTCTGGAAGAAGAGAAGCCAGCTCAATGAGCAACCTGTGCAACGCAACTGGGGAGTAGCCCCCACTCGCCACAACTAGAGAAAGCCTGCGCACAGCAATGAAGACCCAGCGTAGCCAAAAACAAATAAACTACAAGGCAAAGAGATGGGTCCTTGCAGATGCCTAGCCTGTACTAGGTGTGCCTTCTCCTACATAGACAGCAACTGCCCGAGGCCACATGACAGTAGACGAGCCGGGACTCCATCAGGCTGTGCCGTCCCCAGCACGCTCTGATGTGGCATGAAAGGCTGAGTTCCTAGAGCTGGCTCTGTCCCTAATTCAGTGCCGGTGACCTGGGTATTTTCCTGTCTGACGGCTCCATTCCTTATCTGTAAGATAAAGTGACAGGGAATCTACAGGGCCCCTCTTTGCCCTGACATCCTCTGCTGTTCCTTGGATCCTGGGCCTGCCTGGTTCAGCTGCAGCCTGGCTTGCTGGCTCGGGAGCCCCGTCCTCGCATCCCCACGGCTCCCCTGCTGGGGCCCTGCACGCACTCACCAGCACTGTGTGCTTGTAGGCCCTGTGGATCACGATGCTGTAGCCCCACACGGTCACGTCCACCTGCTTGACCCACAGCGCCAGCGACGGATCTCGGTCCTCGTTCTTGGCGATGACAACGAACTTGGGGAATGTGTCTGAGTTCGGCCTGCTTCCTGTGGTGCACAGGATGAGCGGGCAGCTGGTCTGGAAGTCAAAGGGGTAGCCGTCAAAGGTCAGGTAGTGGCCGTAGCCTGAGACGACACAGGAGGCGTCGGTGCGGGCCTGGCAGTAGTAGAGGCCGCCCTCCTCCATGCAGTACTCGTCGTCCTTGCAGGGGATGCTCTCACAGTGGACGCTGTTGTCCGTGCCGTTGCAGTAGCAGAAGATCTGGCAGTCCAGGTCTACCCAGAAGGTCTCATTGGTGGCAAGCTGGTGCCCTTCGAAGTTGCAGCCACACTCGCTCCGGGTGACGCACTGGCTGCCTTGCAGGGCATAGCCCTCGTCACACTGACACCCCTCGGTGCAGGTGTCCACACAAATGGGGCCCAGGGCCAGGGTCTCACAGGTCTCCGTACACGTCATGCACTCCTCGAAATGGCTGTTCTCAGGGCACTCCAGAGCTGAGGGTGGGCAAGGAGAAGAGGGGCTTGAGAAAGGGACAGAGAGTAGAGACAGAGTTTGTGTACACTCATCAGCATGCACAAGTGCGTGTGCATTCACAGGTGTATGCACATGTATGTGCGTGTGTGTGCATGCATGGGTGTGCGCAATGCACGTGTGTGCCTGTGTGTGCATGTGTATATGCGGCCTGTGACTCATATTTGTCCAGTGCAGTGGGCTCAGCGAATGCCACGTGAGCAGCACGCCACCAGCTTCAAGGGGGTGATCCATCCGAGACTCCGTGAGCCTTTGTCATGTGCCCCTAGCGCACTTGATTTCTCACATAGAAGATTCTGGGAGGACAGGCCTGTTCTGAGCACCTGCAACATGCCAGGCACTGTTCTAGGCATTTTACTGTGATTTTCCCAACAACCTGGATGGTAAGGAAAGTCGAATCACCCTTGTCTTACAGGTAAGGAAACTGAAGTTCAGTGACTTCACCCCACTGGTAAGTACTGGAGAGAGATTTGAACCTGTGTCTCCTGAATCTAAGTCTCCAAACTCAAAGACTTTGGCAAGAGAGTCCTGGAAGGAACAAATGCTTTGAGGCCACAGAGACCTGGGGGTCCATTTCTGAGCTTCAGTTTCTTCTTTTATTAAATAAGGACAATGCTTAACTAGGACCGCTGTTCTGAGGATTAATAACCTAATATGCCAAGTCCACAGTAGTGTCAGTAAACTCTATGCTCTTCCCCTGCTTATTCTTCCCTCCATTACAGACAGGTTTCAGGGTGGTACCACCACTCTACACACTGGACTCACCCTGGGTCTTTCGTCTCTCTGCTCCTGTGCCCTCTGACCCCTTCCGCTGCCTCACTGACTTCAGAAATGGTCACCCCCACCTCCTCTGTTCACGCCCTTGGCCCCACTGGCATAGCCCTCACCAAATAAAATGCTACCCATCTTCCAACTTCACTTCAAGTTGTGCTTCTGTCTAGAAGCCTTCCTTGATGGATTAAGTCTCTGAGTCACTAAGCACAGCACGTAATAGAAAATCATACACAGCTCACTGTGGGGTTCTGTGTAACCTTCCCATTCCTCTTTATTATTTTTGTTTGTCAGAATTTGATATGAGCCGGGGTGAGTCCAGGAGCAGAGAAGAAATCTACCTACAGGTCTGTGTTGTCTGAAGATCTGTGAAGGTCCTTACCCATCATCTCCTGGGAGTTTAAGATCTTGCCTTTAAGGCTCTCTTTAGGTATTATGTACACTATCACTCCTTAAGAGGGTTTTATAATCCAAGGACACAAAGGACACAATAGAGAAAAAGCGCCTGACAGTAATAGACCTGCTGATGAGTACCAACTCAACAGTTCCACACTGCGTACTGAAAGCCAATCTTTTTTTTCCCTCTGGGCTAAGGGGTTGTCTCCATTTCCGTTGACTAGTTGAAGGCTAGTTCAGCACTAATAAAATATGTCTGTGGAGAGGGATTTTCACATTTGTCTCTAAATTATGAATGTTCTAACACTGACTGGAGGTTTATGGTGATAGCAAATAACATGACTTATTTAAATGGCTCCCGTTTTATGAATTATTGTGTTGTCTGAATGTGTCTGAAAGTCTGGCATATACAGAAGCGAAGTAATAAAACTTCTCCTGGCCCCCAAAATGCCTCTGAAATTACTTAATTGGGCAGTCTGACTCTGCCAGTGAGCGCCGGTTAAAAAAATATCCGAACAGAGAAGCAGCGGTTGTTTCTCTCCAGGCCCAAAGGAGACTGTGTTCCTGATTTGCAGTTGTCATGCAATCCAGTCCCCACTCTGCAAGACCCCGGCCAGACTAACCTCTTAATACTCAGAAACTTGATTATAAAGTGTGTGTGCTCTGGACTGCCTCGCCAGACCCATCCACACATTCTAGAGCTTTCTCAAGTGTGTGCCGTGACCCTCCACCCAAGGAAGCCAGGCTCCATGTAGCTGCTGCTGTCCATGTGTCTCCCTCTAAAAGAGGTACTTAAAAGCACTTGCTCCAGCTCTGCAGGCCCTGATGAAGGAGTCAGTTCAGTTCAGTTGCTCAGTCATGTCCAAATCTTTGTGACCCCATGGACTGCAGCAAGCCAAGCTTCCCTGTTCATACCAACTCCCAGAGCATGATCAAACTCATGTCCATAGAGTCAGTAATGCCATCCAACCATCTCATCTTTTATCATCCCCTTGTATTCCCCTTAAATCTTTCCCAGCATCAGGGTCTTTTCCAGTGAGTCAAATCTTTGCATCAGGTGGCCAAAGTATTGGAGCTTCAGCATCAGTCCTTTCAACGAATATTCAGGACTGATTTCTTTTAGGATTGGCTGGTTTGATCTCCTTGCAGTCCAAGGGACTCTCAAGAGTCTTCTCTAACACCAAGTTCAAAAGCATCAATTCTTCGGTGCCCAGCTTTCTTTATAGTCCAGCTCTCACAACCATACATGGCTACTGGAAAAACCATAGCTTGACTAGATGGATCTTTGTTGGCAATGTAATGTCTCTGCTTTTTAATATGCTGTCTAGGTTGGTCACAGCTTTTCTTCCAAGGAGCAAGCGACTTTTAATTTCATGGCTGCTGTCACCATCTGCAGTGATTTTGGAGCCCCCAGAAATAAGGTCTTTCACTGTTTCCACTGTTTCCCCATCAATTTGCCAAGAGGTGATGTGACCGGATGCCATGATCTTAGTTTTTGGAATGCTGAGTTTTAAACCAGCTTTTTCCCTCTCATCTTTAACTTGCATCAGGAGACTCTTCAGTTCCCCTTTGCTTTCTGCCATAAGGGTGGTGTCATCTGTATATCTGAGGTTATTGATATTTCTCCTGGCAATCTTGATTCCAGCTTGTGCTTCACCCAGTCTGGCATTTCACATAATGTACTCTGCATATAAGTTAAATAAACTGGATGATAATATACAGCCTTGATGTATTCCTTTCCCAATCTGGAACCAGTCAGTTGTTCCATGTCCAGTTCTAACTGTTGCTTCCTGACCTGCATACAGATTTCTCAGGAGGCAGGTAAGTTGGTCTGGTATTCCCATCTCTTTAAGAATTTTCCAGAGTTTGTTGTGATCCACACAGTCAAAGTCTTTGGCATAGTCAATATAGCAGAAGTAGATGCTTTTCTGGAACTCTTTTGTTTTTTCAATGATCCAACAGATGTTGGAAATTTGATCTCTGGTTCCTCTGCCTTTTCTAAATCCAGTTTGGACATCTGGAAGTTCTCAGTTCATGTACTATAGAAGCCTGGCTTGGGGAATTTTGAGCATAACTTTGCTAGTGTGTTGGATGAGTGCAACTGTGTCATAGTCCGAGCATTCTTTGGCATTGCCTTTCTTTGGGACTGGAATGAAAACTGACCTTTTCCAGTCCTGTGGCCACTGCTGAGTTTTCCAAATTTGCTGACATATTGAGTGCAGCACTTTCACAGCATCATCTTTTAGGATTTGAAATAGCTCAACTGGAACTCCATCATCTCCGCTAGCTTTGTTCACAGTGATGCTTCCTAAGGCCCACTTCACTTCGCATTCCAGGATGTCTGGCTCTAGGTGAGTAATCACACCGTTGTGGTTATCTGGGTCATTAAGATCATAGTTCTTCTGTGTATTCTTGCCACCTCTTAATATCTTCTGCTTCTGTTAGGTCCATACCATTTCTGTCCTTTATTGTGCCCATCATTGCATGAAGTGTTCCCTTGATATCTGTAATTTTCTTGAAGAGATCTTCAGTCTTTCCCATTCTATTTCTATTCTATTCTATATAGTCTTTCCCCCTCTATTTCTTTGCATTGATCACTGAGGAAGGCTTTCTTATTTATCTCTCCTTGCTATTCTTTGAAACTCTCCATTCAATTGGTATATCTCCTTTTGTCCTTGGCCGTTAGCTTCTCTTCTTTTCTCAGCTATTTGTAAGGCCTCCTCAGACAACCATTTTGCCTTTTTGCATTTCTTGCTCTTGGAGATGGTCTTGATCACCACCTCCTGTACAATGTCACAAACCTCTGTGCATAGTTAGTTCTTCAGGCACTCTGTCTGTCAGATCTAATCCCTTGAATCTATTTCTCACTTCCACTGTATAATCATCAGGGATTTGATTTAGGTCATACCTGAATGGTCTAGTGGTTTTCCCTACTTTCTTCAATTTAAGTTTGAATTTGGCAATAAGGAGTTCATGATCTGAGCCACAATCAGCTCCCAGTCTTGTTTTCGCTGACTGTATAGAGCTTCTCCATCTTCAGCTGCAAAGAATATAATCAGTCTGATTTTGGTGTTGACCATCTGGTGATGTCCATGTGTAGAGTCTTCTCTTGTGTTGTTGGAAGAGGGTGTTTTCTATGACCAGTGTGTTCTCTTGGCAAAACTCTGTTAGCTTTTGCCCTGCTTCATTTTGTACTCCAAGGCCAAACTTGCCTGTTATTCCGGGTATCTTTTGATTTCCTACTTTTGCATTCCTGTCCCACAGGAGGAAAAGGGCATTTTGTGTGTGTGTGTGTTAGTTCTAGGTCTTATAGGTCCTCATAGAACTGTTGGTGAAGGATAGGGAGAAGCAATTCTTAGCAGGTACTGCAACCAGGAAAAGAAAGCATCATTTCCATGGTCCCACACTTACTTCGCATGTACAGTGCCACCAAACTGTGCTTGGTGCAGTACAAAAACAATCCAGTGACATTTCCCGCTGGGTAGGATCTCATAGTCTAAGAGATTGACACAGATACAGTCTGGCAACAACATGGATTGGGTATGGGCAGACTCTGTAATCCTGTAACATGAATGAACTATAACTACAAAGCTGAGTGCAGGGGGAGGGACGGAGATCACTGCAGACAAGCTAGAGGTAAGGCAGAAGAGGATGTGGGAGGTGGGTTAATAAGAAGGCCTAGGGAAGGCATTCTGAGGTCCCAGTAGGTGTGGTGGTCAATAGAAACCTTGGAGCCTCCCTCCCTTTAGGTGAATTTCTGAAAAGAGCATTCCCAGAATTCCAGCTCAAGGACTGACAGCCTCTGCCATTAAACCCTCCCCAGTGTGGTCAGGGTCACCTGGGACAAAACCGCCTATCTCCGGGATGACACTCGTTTGGATTTTTGATGCTCAGAAACAAGAGCATTATTATAAAATAAAGGTGAGTGTGTGTGTGTGTGTGTGTGTGTGTGTGTGTGTGTGTCTTAGTTCTATCTAAGAATTTTCTACTGAAAAGGCTTAGAGGCAAAGTAAGGATACTCCAGTAATGACAGGTAAGCCTCACCCAGACCTTGGTTTCTTCTTTTTTAAAAAATCTTTTGGCCCTGTTGCAATGCCTCTTAGTTTTCTGAGCAGGGATCGATCCATGTCCCCTGCATTGGAAGCATGGAGTCTTAACCACTGGACCATCAGGGAAGTACCCAGACCTTAACTTCTAGTAGCATTCTCCACCAAAAGGAACCTGGGCTTCTTGGAGTAATGGTTGATTCTAGGCTGGGGAAGGGAAGGCTAAAAGACGATGTGGAGCATCTTGTTAATCTATAAAGTAAGAAAATGGGTGGGAGGGAGGTTCAAGAAGGAGGGGACATGTGTATACTTATGGCTGACCTATGTTAATGTAAGGCAGAAACCAACACAGCATTGTAAAGCAATTATCCTCCAATGAAAAATAAATTAATTTTTTAAACAGAAAGAAAATAACAGAAGCCTATGAAAAGGAGGTAGGAGGCAACTTGAAGGGGCTCCCACGGGCCAAATTTGAAATAATTTTAATGCCCAAATAATTAACAAATGTAATATATCCCCAGTGGTTCAGTGGTAAAGAATCTGCCTGCCCAGCAGGAGCTGTGCGTTTGATCCCTGGGTCAGGAAGAGCCCTTGGAGGAGGAAATGGCAACCCACGGCAAGAATTCTTGCCTGGGAAATCCCATGGACAGAGGAGTCTGGTGGGCTACAGTCCATAAGGTCAAAAAGAGTCGGACGTGACTTAGTGACTGCGCATGAGCATGAGCGATAGGAAACACAAATAACTGGAAAAATACAGGAATCCACGTGTCCATATTGATAAGATAGATGGGACTTCCCCGGAGGTCCCGTGGTCAGGACTCCACGTTTCTAAAGCAGGGGGCTGAGGTTTGGCCCTTGGTCAGGGGACTAGATCCCACAAGCTGCAAGGTGTGCTCCTTCAAAAGACAGACGGATGATTGAGATAAATAAATAGGTGGATGGATGGATAAATGAGGACAGGCAGACAGGAGAGAAGCGAGGGCTCAGAAAAATAACAGCTGCTGACGGGCACTAGTGGAGAGAGTACAGGAGCTGGAAACGGCCAGCCTGCAATCACCATGCTGAAGATCAATGCGAGCATAAGTCCTCGGTGGGCACTAAATCGAGGAGGGGGACTCTGAGGACAAGCAGGACATGCATGGTCTTAAAGTATTTCCCCACACAGTGGTCATTCGTTACACGGGAGAAACCCCATAATGACACAGAGTGAGGACATTTGACACCTCCTGACCCAGGGATCAACATGCCCATCCCTAATGAGAGGAGGCTCTACAGAGTGCGCCACCCATGTGAACTGATACCAGCAGGAAAACAGGCATCTCCTAAGCAGGAAGCTTGGTGCTGTGTACAGTGTTACCCCCTCATGGGGATACACCCAACCCAAATGGGGGGCCATTCTATTTCAAAAGGGGGGAGACTCTATTCTTCAAAAATGACAAGATCATTAGAGACAAAGAAAGCTAAAGAATTGTTCCAGGTTTAAGGAGACCAAAGAGACATGACAACTAAATGCCACGTGGGATCCTAAGACTAGATCTGTGTTGAGAGAGGGCTAAAGCCATAAAGGACATTACTGGGTCAACTGGCAAAATTGAAATACAAATGCTAAGTTATCGCATCAATGTTAGGTTTCCTAAGGTCAGTAACTGTATTATGCTATGAATCAGTGTCCTGATTCTAAGGAAGTACAGACTTCTGTATTTAGGGGCAAAGGGATATGATCTCTGCAACTTCTCAGAGACAGTGAGAGGGAATGACAAGGCCAGTGCGGCAAAATGCTAGCAGTAGATTCATCTGGATGAAAGCTATATAGATAGGCTTGTACCTTCCCTGTAACTTTCAAGTTACTTCAAAGTAAAACGTTGAATAGGAAGAAATACAATGGGAGAGAGATAATCAGTCGTGAGGGATGGAATTCTCAATGGTGGAGCTGGTCTTGGTGAGGTCTGACCTTCTTGGTAGGGAAGAGATATGGAGATGTAGTCCAGGTGGGTCAGTCCTGATTCCAGGCCTGGGTCCCACTTCCTCAGCCACCCCTCCTTCTACCTTCCCACTCACTCCTCCCTCTGGGCTCCCCCATAGCCGAGGAGGTTCTCTATCTCCTCTTCCCAGCAATTATTCTAATTACTACCAGTAGTGCCAAGAGGGGTGAAATATTCTGGGGACAAAATGAAAAACCAGATACATGGGGCTCTTTATAACCATTGTCAAGTTGTCGTTGGGAATAGGGCTAATCTCTACTTGGGAGAAGGTACCCCAACTGATCACATCCTTTTGAAATGAATGGGGTCCTGCTGCCAAGAGAGAAGGCACCCACTGAGCTGTCACAAAGATTTCTGGTGCTGTGACATGATGTGTCTCCTCCACTAGATAAAACCAAGGGTCAAGAGCTAACTGTTCTACAGCTAAGAGGGACTGTGTGATGCGAAACAAAAATAAAGGTGAGAAACGGTCTGGTCTGGGGGGACAGGCCTTCCAGAGGACACCCAGGGAAAGTCTACAAGATAATTAGATTGTCCTTGAGTGTGGGATTCCACCAGGAAGAGAAGAAGATCCAGTGGGATGTCTCAGCTCTTGCCCCGCCCATCATCCCAGCCGGCCTCCCCCATAACGCAGCCCCAACTCACGGCAGAAGTTGTGGGTTCTCCAGGGGCCCACCTCCACATCGGCGTTCTTGCAGGCACTTGCGTACCGGGCCACGGAGTCACACAGCTCCGACTCATTGCCCCCGCTCTGACACAGGCGGAAGAGGCAGGTGCGGTAGTAGGCGGTGACGTTGACCACACTGTGACACTCCAGGAAGGAGCTGTTGGAGGGGTCATTGATGATGCCGCACCTAGAACGGCTGCGGTAGAACTTTAGCAGCTCCGAGTCGTTGTTGCAGGCCTTCAGCAGGTCCCCGCACTCCCCATTGCAGATCTCCTCGAAAGTGGTCCAGCTCTCCAGGAACACTGCCAGGTTGTCCGTGCACTTGCCAGTGGGGAGACAGAACTCGTCACTGGCATTGGCGTTGAAGAAGCCGCACAAGCCCCCGGTGCAGTTAAAGTAGGCCGTGGAGAGTCGAATGTAGAGCAGACCCACGTCTGAGTACTGCACGGTCAGCACACCCTTGGACTCCACCGTCGTGCTGTTTTTGTTTCGATAGATTTCCAGCTTCCCCGAAGGATGGAAAAAAGGCAGTTCCACTTCCTGACCATTCACCTGAAAAATTAAATCACTGTCATTCATCCCAGATATGCACAGAGTGCCCACAGTTTCCTAGGCTGTGAATAAAGATGTGGTTCTGCCCCATGGCTAGCCCTTGGAGAAATGTCGAGAAGCTGACAGTCTGTGGAAACCACACAGACGTCAACTGTTTTTTCATGGGCATCTTTGCTGCTTTTTTCCCAGGCTCCTCTGATCCAGCACATTTGCTGTTTGTGTGTGTGTGTGTGTGTGAGGCCTTGAGCTAGTTCCAAACACTGAAGTGTGAGCAAAAGTCATTGTAGACATGTGACTTACCTGTCCCCGAACTCCTACCTCCTTCCTCTCCTTGCTCGTCAAATCTTACTCTTCCTGTGTCTCAGCCCCTTGGAAGCACATGGTATATATATCTAATTATCCAGCTGTCCATCTGCCTATCTACCTAACACTAGTTCAATAAATTAATTTCTGCCAGCATGTCAGTGGGAATAAAACACAGCCCTTTCAGTTTGTGGATGGATGTTTTATTATTACTGCACTGACTTCTGCTTTCTAGATTAGATGTCATGTGATATTATGAAATGCATGTCCTACTGGAAGGAGGGTGAACCGCCCCTCCCCCACCCTCCCTCATCTCAGTTCTGCCCCTGCCCAGGTGTCAGGCCCAGGGCCCTCACTTAGCCTTTCTGGGATTCTCCTATGAAAATGAGGAGTTGCACTAGATGATTTCCAAAAATTCCTTCTAGAACTAATTATCTATGAGCCTGTATGTGTAGTATTGGGTATTTTAGACCAGAACAGAGGGACGGGAGGCACCATGGCGGGCACCTTAGTGTCACATCGATTTCCGTCTATAACTAGAAGACCCAGCATAGTACAGGGTGAAGAGCACAGATTCTGGAGCCAGCTGACCCAGCCTTGAATCTCATTTTAGGGCTGTGTGTCTTTGGGGAAGTCACTTAACCTCTCTGTGCGTCAGTTTTCTCATCTGTAAAATGAGAATAGTTATCTATGGCCTAGGATGAAATGTCATACTGCTTAGGATAGTGCTTGGCACATAGTAGGCGTCCTGTAAGTATTTGCTATTCTGGGGAGCTGGTCCTCCTCTCATTTGAGGAATCCCAGCTTCACTCCATGTCTCCGACTGATGCATACTTGGTGTTGACAGTCAGAAAGCTCTCACATTTCAGAGTCACTGGGGTCCTAGAATCCGCTCACGGTCAGAGACATCGAGGCAAGCCTGAGGAACACGGGTCCACCGCGGGACTCATCAGAAAACTCTCCAAGGCCACAGGAATCTTACCTTGACCTCCGAAGCCCCGATGCCTCCTATCTTGACCTCTTGGTCGGCCACCAGGATCCGGACACCCCGCAGCCAGGCGGGCCCCGCCTCTGGCTTCTTCTTGTTGATGTCGATTTCCAAGTACTCCGGCCGCTCGGGGCAGGTCTTGAGGAGCGTGTAGGAGAACTCGGAGGGGAAGGCGTAGGCGGCGCCGTCGAAGGTGTGCAGTACCTGGCTCTGGCTGAGCAGACACACGGTCTCCCGCTTGGGGAAGCAGCCCTGATAGCCGTCCTCCACCGCACACACCTCCCCGCCACGGCATGTCTTGTTGAAGCAGTACACGTCGCCGCCCTCCTCGCACAGGCACTGTACCGTGCAGTTAGCTGTGGCCCAGAAGAACTCGCCCATGGCGTAGTAGTGGCCGTCGAAGTCACAGCCGCACTTGTGCAGCGGGACGCACTGGCTGGTGCTGAGGACAAAGCCTTCGTTGCACTCGCAGCCCTCCGTGCAGGGCGTGACGCAGTTCTGCGAGGCAGTCAGATCCGAGCACGTGTCTGGGCAGCTGCTGGTGCACACGGAGTAGTGGCTGAAGCTCGGGCACTGCACGGTGGACACTGACGTAGGGGAGAGGAGAGAGTGTGACAAGGTGAATGACCCGGGGGCTAACCGGCCAGATCCACCACGCACGGGGCGGAGGGAGGGGGCGAGGAGGGTTGCCTGGAGGAAGAACGCCCCATCTGGACCAGTTGGTTCCTGGAGGAGGGTCTAGCCGGCACTCGCTGGGGGAAGGGAGACTGAGTCCTTTGGTAATAACTACTGAGCAGAGAGATGGGTTAGAACCTCATTTGATCATCTTGGAAGGAAGATGGAAGAAAGACTGGAAGAAAACTTCAGGTTACTATCCTAACTAGATTGCACCGATTATTAAATACAGGTTTAGTATTGAGTAGTCTACAACCAGGGAGATGGTTTAAGATATTCACCTGATGGGCGTATAAGCTGGTCTGATTTTAAAGAGCACGCCCCATTCTTAGAAGGAAATAAATCCAACTTGCAGGCGAAATGAAAAAGGTTAACTCTTAGAGGAGGAATTTGAAAAAGTGAATTTTCAAACAGGGACCAAAGGAGATGGAAAATAAATTCTCTGGGGTTTGAAAAATAAGAAAGAACCTTGGCTATCTGAAAAGAACCTGTGTGCCTGGTCCCCTAGGAGACTAGATTAGAACTAGATGCCTTCCAAAGGCCCTTCTTGCCTTGGAAGCATTCAGTTCTTATTTTAAAAACATCTGACTCTGGTTTGGGTCTGGTTGAATCCTACAGGCGGGTGCTCAAGAGCCTGGTAGACTAGTTCTCTGAATTAAATCTAATTCATCTCACCAAAGTGAAAGACAGAGAGAGAGAGTAATGTGGAGGGTAGGAAAGCAGTACCACTAGAAAAAATTAGCCGTGATAGGCAAAAATTTAGGCAATTGGATGCTCTTAGATTATACAAGGATTAAAGAGAAGTCATAATCAGTCTTAGCTTGAATCAGCATTTGGATATTTCGGGCGTGATAGAGGCTGGCCAGTCCCCACAGCAAAAAAATAAAAAACAAAACTTAAATATATTGTCTTTTAATAGCTTGATTAATTCTGAAAGAATTGATTCTGATGCATATTAATTTCTATGAAGCCAACTTAAACTGATAGAAAGAAAATTGCCCTCTGGCCTTGGAACTGAAAGAAACTTAAAAAATCTCACCTCCATAGCACTCTCAAATCCATGGGGTATAATTTTCTGTTTACTCTTGTGGAGAAAACCAAAGACCAGGAAAGAAACAAAATTCTAACAGGTGATTTGGCTTTTTTGTTTGCTGGTTTTTAACATTTACATTACGAGGAAGAGTAGTTATGGAGAGAAAGTTGCATAGGAGGAAACCATAAAACAGCTAAATGGTTCCAAACACTCAATCCAAAAGTGTAATTCCAAGGGGACAGGTGGGTTTCCCACACTGTCGGGGCTTTTCCTCACCACCCAGCGTTTTAGAAAGCCTCTACCTGCCCTGTCTACTGCCCCTTCTCTGGCCAGCTGAAATGCTCCGAAGCAGGAGGGACTGCAAGTGAAGAAGAAAGAGCCAAGGACAAAAATGCCATGGGCTCTATATAAATATCTGGACGGTGAATACTTTTCCCAAAATCTGGTCTTGATTCCCCAGGCCCACATCTGCATTTCCGCAATGGCCTCAGAGATAGACACCTCCAGCTTGGACCGCCCCCTCAACCTTGGCTTGGCCACTACTGCTAATGGCCCTACTCTGGCCACATATTCCGTGTCTCCAGACACGGATGCTTATTAGTAGTTTCTTGTTTTCTGATCACCATTTTGGCTGGGGAGAAAGGTCAAGATCCTTTTACAGTTCAGTCTTTATCATTTGTGATACTTCAACCTCACCCTGACCCTCAGGTAATGCGTCTTAACAGGGAGCTCTCTGAGGAGCCTGGAAACCCTCTCCCAGCCCCCCCTGCACACGAGCGGCTTTCTGTGTGGACGGGATGCCAGCTTACCACACCCAGTCTGGATGCGCCAGTCTCCAATCGGAATGCCCAAGCCTTGGCACACAAGGGCATAGGCCTGGATGGCCTGACACAGGAGGGTCCCGTTGTCCCTCACACTGCACAAGTCATACACGCAGCTGTGCACGAAGGCCGTGGGGTCCATAACAGTGCCACACTCCCACAGGGGGCCGTCCGTCCTGTTGAGGAAGCCGCAGTAGTCGGAACCAAAGTAGAGGGCCTCGGTGGCTGCGTCACACCGAGTGCAGTTGTCCACGCAGCCCGAGTCGCACTTCCACTCTGCGTGGTAGACCCGCCAGCTCTCTCCCAGGTCCAGGACTGACATGGCCGGCCTGCCGTCAGGGCGCAGGAAGTCATCCAGAGGGTTTTTGTTGTAGTTCCCACAGAGTCCGCACGTGGAGTTGATGTAGGAGCCTGGGATGGAGATGGAGGCGTAGTGCTGGCCGTCAAATATCACTAAGAGCCCAAAATCCGTCTCCACGGCAGTAGACATGCCACTCTGGTAGATTTTCACCGCCCCCAATTCTAAGGTGACGGGCAAAGAAGCCACTAGGTCATTAACCTGCCAACAACAGCAATAGTGAAAAGGCAGGTGAGCAGAGGCCAGGGTAGCAGGTCCAGCCAAGGTCAGGAAAAGGAGGAGGAGCAACTCAGCGCCCCAGAGTTCGTGGCCCCCAAGATGCTCAGGCACCGGAGGGCGGGGCTTGCCTTCCAGGAAGGCGGAGGCCCCCGGGACCCTTGAGAGCAGGCTGGCATTTGACTTGTGACAGATATGCATTGCTTAGTGCCACTCTAGACCCCTCTGGGGACCAGGTGGTGCTCAACACTTCCTGCCTGGCTCTCAAGGCATGTGTGAATGCTCAGTCATGTCCAACTCTTTGCAACCCTGTGGACTATAGCCCACCAGGCTCCTCTGTCCATGGGATTTTCCAGGCAAGAATACTGGAGTGGGTTGCCATTTCCTCCTCCAGGGGATCTTCCAGACCCAGGGATCAAACCCGTATCTCCTGTATCTCCTGCATGGGTGGGCAGATTCTTTACCACTGCACCCCCTGGGAAGCCTGGCTCTCACGCCAGCTTCAAGTCTTTTCTTTAAAGACTAGTTACCTGGCTTTTCCTCTTTTCTCCTCTAAATCCATTCTTTAAGTCTCAGCTCAAGTCACTTTCCATGATCCCTGCACTGCCCTTGGCACTCTCGGACACTCCTCCCAGCAGGCAGGGTCACTATAAACCATCCCACACCATCAAGCTTTGAGGCTGCCCTGGTGTTATTCTCTGAGTATTTCACCCTGTCACTTCCTGATACCAGGACTTTGTCACGTCATCATTCAACACAACAAATTTGAACACCTACTAGGTACCAAGCACTACGTTAGGTGTTGAGAAAAAAGAATTAAAAAAAAGTAATTGTTCCTGCCCCTGATAAATTCTTGGTCTGGGGAAGAGAGACACAAATATCAATTACTTTAATGTACCAGTTAAAATCTGCATTCATAGGTGACGCAGTGATGCAGTGGGAGAAGGGTACCTGAGCGCTGATCCAGCCTGGGGAGGGGGCATTCATATCAGCTTTTCAGGGGCAATCAAGTCTGACCTGAGTCTTCAGAGATAAACAGAAGTGGCTGAAGGAAGAGTAGGGGTCAGAGAATCCCAGGAAAAGAGAATGAAGTTGCACGGTTAGATAGGGCTACATGAATATGAGGATAGTCATCAGGTGTTGCTGGACTGCAGAGGGAAGGGGTGGCTGGAGAGGAAGGTAGAGACACAAGCAGGGTCCGTTCACTCAACAGATGTCAACAACGTAGACCTTTCTGTGTGTCCAGCTCTGTTCTAAGAGTTGGGGATAAAAATGTGCTTCTTGGAACATCTGTTTCCCTTCAGGAGACCAACAACAAACAAAACCAATAAGGAAAACAGGTAACACCACCAGGAAACTGTTCTGCAGAAAAATAAAGCTGGGAATATGGGCCCAAAGTGCTAGAGAGTTTTCGATTTTAAATAGGGCCAGGAAAGGCCCCACGGGGAAGGAGACCTTTGAGATGAGGAGGAATCCATGCCATTACCTGCGGTGAGAGTGCCTTGGGCAGAGAGTACAGCCAGGCCCTGGAGTGGAGCATGCTGGGCACACTGGGGACACATGGGACATGTGGCCGGAGTAGAGAGCCAGGAGAGGGCAGTGGTCAGTGAGGTCAGAAAGATAAGGGCAGCTAGAACAGGCAGGGCCTTGTTGGCCATTGTAAAGACTTTGGCTGTGACTCTGAGGGAAGCCGAGAGGGTGCACAGAGCACAAGATGGACAAGATCTAACTTCCGTTTTGGGAGAATTGCTTTGGCTTCTGGGTTGGGAACAGATCTCAGAAGAAGGTCTGTTTTTAAGACAAAATGAAACCCCACTAAAACAAAAAAATAACTTGGATTTCTCTTCTATAGCAAGAGCTCTGAAAAGTTTTCAGCAAGGGAATGACATAGTCAGACTTGTGTTTGAGGAAGTCCTTTCTGGCCAGTGGGAAGGATGTATTGAAGTAGGTAGAGATGGCATGCTTGCTCAGTCGCTCAGTTGAGTCCTACTCTTTGCGACCCTGTGGACTGTAGCCCACCAGGCTCCTCTGTCCATGGGATTTTCCAGGCAAGAATACTGGAGTGGGTTGCCATTTCCTTCTCCAGGGGATCTTCCTGACCCAGGGATTGAACCCATGTCTCTTGCAGGTGGATTCGTTACCACTGAGCCACCTGGGAAGCCCACATGGAGATTAAAAACAGAGAAATCAGGCAGGTAACTGGTGTTGGAGGCCAGGGGCAATGGAGGGCAAGGCCTGACCTGCCCACAGACGTGGAGAAGGGCCAGCTGGTAGAGGATACTCCACAGGGCCTGGGGCTTTTTGCAGGGTGTGTGTGGGGGGCCGGGGTGGGGAGGGTGAGAAATGGGCAAAGAATCAAGAGTGAATCCCATGAGTAAGTGGCTTGATAAGCCTTCAATAGTTTTTCTTCTTTCTCACACTTGCCCTGCCTGGCACCTCTGCACATCACTCTTTGAGGGCTGGGATAGATGGTTAGTCCTAGAGCAGTCCTGAGTGGGCTGACTCTAACTTCTTGTCCAGGCTGCCCTGACCTGTCCTGATTCCTGGCACATGGAAACATCAGGGTCTTTAGTGCCACCATTGCCGCCACTCTCTGGATTGTCTAGGATTTGAGACAACAAATCCTAGACAATCCAGAGCGTTTGGATTGACTGAGCGTTGCTCTGAAGGTTTACCATGCCAATGCCAATTGCAATTCACTGTCCTTAGAGATTAGTAAGATTTAATGGGGGGATGGGACCAAAACAAACAAAAAACAGGCTTGAGATGAAAGCTATCCGATGAGAGTTAGAAATAGGAAAAAAATCCCCTAGAGTTGACTGATTCATCCTTATCTCCCAGGTAGCAAGTTAGCCTGCAAAGATGAGAAGAGCCACGCTCTAAGGGAGGTCACCCAGCAAGAGCGCTGGGTGATTATTGCATATTGTTCTGTGCTGAGATGTAGGGAGGAACATCTTCTCCAAGGTGGTATAATTGTAAATGCCAAATACCTCCCTTGTTGAATGTCCTCCTCTCCTCTCACTCAGTTCCTGCTAAAAAAAAGGACAGCTGTTGCATCTCAGAGCAGAAGCCACAGAACGGGGACTGTGCCTGGATGTTGCTACTGCCCCCCTTGTTTCTCTGCAGCTGATCTTATCCCACTCAGAATGCCTGTGTCCCTATGCTGACCATCATTGTTGCCCAAGGTATTTTTCCTGACATAGTGGTCATTGTGCCCCCTTCCTCTCTCATACTTGTCTCAGTTTCAACGACATGTTAGAGTCCTATGCTTGTACCCCACAGAGCTTGGGGTAGGAGCTCCGGGGACTCTTACCATCACATGGCTTCTTATTTCATTCCTGGTGTCCCAGTCCTCAGCTTCCGGTGAGCCGATGTTGATGAGCCTCCCTGTTTGTGTCTCTTCCTCTCCCTGTGTTCCAGGCAACCCTCCCCCGCAACCATATTTCTCCCAGAAGAGGAGGAGTGAGAAGTAGCATCATAGAAGGACAGGTCTTAGAATGAGAAAAGACTTTGGTGGGTGGCAGTGTGGGGACAAGTGTGTATTGAGTGCCTACTGTGTGCCAGGCTCTGTACCAGCTGTCACACATGTGGCTGTCCTATTTCATCCTCAGAAAAATCTAATAAGGTCTTTATAATCTCCCCGCTTTGCAGATGGAGAAACTGAGGTCCGAGGCTTGCATAATTTGCAGGTGACAGGACGCTCCCACTTTCCACTGTTCCCTGCTGCCTCTGTCTGGGGCTAAATAGAGGGAGTCAAGTCCAAACTATAGCCAAGAGCCCTGCCTTCCAGATACAACAAAATGACCCCATTTTATAGATGGACATAGTGAGGTTCAAGGAGGCCTCTCAGCTGGCGTGGTGGCACAGGGCTTGAGTAGATCTGATCTCAGAGTCTGATCTTTTTGTCACCATGAGCTATTTGGCATTGGCCCTCTTTCCCCTGGTGCACCCTAAACTACTCAGTTTTATCTGAGGGAAAAAGATGAAAACTGATAAGTATTAGCTAGAAGGAGACATTTTCTATATATGGGTGCTAGCTAGGTTTTGTGTGTGTGTGTGTGGTGTTTTTTTTTTTTTTTGCCCTTATTAACATATACAATCCTAAATTGTTTATTTTGTCACTTAAGAACATTTCAAAGGGGGAAAATGCACATTCAGAACCCAGTTCCTAACCCCAGCATATGGAGAAAGGCGATCCGTTCCTAAGATCTGTTTGCCGGCCTGGCATGTCTGGAAGTCGGCTGCCTCACAGGCAAATCAGGCTCCTTCTTGCCTCACACCCTCTCCTCGCCTGTCCCCACATCACCCTGGGTGGGGGCTCTGCCATCCACGGAGCCGCCCTCCCCCGGCAGAGCAGGTGTATTCAGAGACACTTGGAAGCCATTTGGCAAAAGGAAAAGGGAGCCATTGTTCGCTTGCAGTTGGAATCACATAACCTTTTCTTTCTGAAACATTTACATTCACATCCACACCTCCCTGTCGCTACAGAAAATTGAGGAATCTGTGCCCTCCGCTCGGACGATGGAAGAGAGCCACGCAAAATTAGCAGAGCTGCTGGGCCTGAAAACACTGCTGGTGCCCCTTTCCTTCTAAAAAAAAAAAAAAGAGTCTGACTGTGAGGGGAAAAGAATTTTTAATCAAAATGGAAAATAGGAATAAAGCATGAAGCTTTCTTTTTCAACTACAGATATTGTACACATGATCCCCACAAGACAAGGGGGTAGGGGAGAGCTAGTGAGCATTTTTCTAGCTGGAAATGTTAGCATCTATCCGCAAGGACAAATGTCCTGCTCGACAGCACAAGAGAAATTTAAAAGGGAAAAACTCCAAACTTCCGCAGCTGAATTCTTACCTTTGATTTGATTTACAGAGCTGTCTCTAGGGAGACTAACCAAATAACAAGCTAATTGGCATTTCAACCACAGTAATAGCCCACTTTTCTAATTATGACACTGATACGCTGCACAGACCTAGGAAGGGCAGAGCCAGAAAAAGTGGAATTAGTTCCTCGGTCCTGCCTTTTGTTGGCCACACTGCACCAATTAAAACTACAAAATGTATTTTAAAATAAAAAGAAAGACCTCCCTGTGTTGGCATCTGTTCTGGTTTGTAATCTCTGTGATGACCTCCGTGTTTGGGGATTAAGGACTCCATGGGGTTGCAGCAATCAGCCCCTTGTGGTCCTGGTTATTACTGCTTGAATAAATGCACGGCTGCCACAGGGTCTTCATTAACATCATGAAAACTGGGGCCTCCACAAATTGAGTAATTGCTAGTGGCTTTTTGTTCTCTCTCTTTTGTCAGTGCCCTGTCCTGATATCCAGGTGGATGGGGACGAGAATCATTTGCATAGGTTAAATGAACCTAACCGAACCAAACCATAGAGATCCGTGTTCTCTCGCGTTCCAAGCAGGAATGGTGGGGGGAGGGTTGTGTTAAAGGAGCATTTGGGCAATTACTGTAACTTTCCATCCAGGTTTCACTAAAGAAGTCACCCAGCCCACTCTGGCTGCCTGGACAGACAGTGCTTATGGACACACCAATCAATTTAGGGGTTTCTCTGAGAATGAAGCCACAGCTCTTTGGCAAACAGAATGAGTGGGTGGGGTGAGGATTATTAATCAAAGACTATAGTGAATTATGGGTTTGTATGTTGTGTTTACATTGACTCCAGCGCATGGCCATGTCACCACTGCTGTTTCAAGCTAGGTCTATAAGAAACTAAATTTACCTCTGTTCCCAGTTACTTCTGAGCTTGGATGTACGTGTGTGTGTGTGTGTGTGTGTGTGTGTATGAGGGAACTAAGAACCCATATGTACATTAAGATACCCAGCAGATAGATGTGTCAAAGAGAAAGCTTAGCTCTTGCACAAACAGACTTTAGCCTCGTGAACAATTTCACAAGGCATTTGCAAGGCGGGAAGAGCCACGCAAGTCTTTGGTACCAACAGCAACAGCAGAACCAGTAGACCTGGGAAGGTCTTCCCCAGGATGGAGCATCTCCAGCTTCCCCACCTCCCCATGGAGGATGGAGAGGGTCTCACCTTGACTTTTCCATAGCTTCCTTTGGGGATGAGAATCTTGTAGCCATTCACCTCCACCGAGAGCTCCTTCACCCAGGAGACGGCGGAGCCCCCCCGGTGCTCGTTCTTGGCCTCTACGCTGAAGAAGGGGAGGCTGGAAGTCTGCAAACACTGTCGGGCCAATAGGTAGGCACAAGAGCCTTGGAAGTGGAAGAGGAAGCCATCGAACGTGTGGTAGTGGGGCTCCCCGAACACCACACACGTGCTGGTCTCCACCGGGCTGCAGTAGAAGAACCTGCCTTTGGGTTCGCACACCTCGTAGGGGCTGCAGGAGGCTTCCTGGCAGTAGATCTCATTGTTGAAATCCAGACAGCGGCACTTGATGGTGCAGTTCAGGTCATCCCAGAACACCTCCCCTCGCCGAAGGAACTGTCCTGGGGAGTAAGGACAGCAGAGCTAACATTTATTGAACATTGACCTTCTGTGCCGGGCATTGGGCTAAAAGCTTTACTTGCCTTATACCATTTAACCCACAACAGAAACCCCTGTTAGATACCAAGTGCTGCCTTCTGTTGTCAAGTGAAGAAACTGAGGCTGAAGACTAGTTATCCGATTCATCGCAATCACTTAGCAACTCAGTGGCGAAGCTGGGATTCCAAGCCAAATGTGTGTGAGTCCAGCCTAAGCTCTCGGCAACACTGTCTCCTCCACTGGTGAGCACACTCCCATTCAAGGAAAGACACGTTGTTTCACTCCACTGACATTAAGAGGAAGGGTATTCAGAAAGAAGGCCCCTCAGGTAACTGGGCAACACTCTTGGTTCATTTGCCGATGTGTTCTTTCATTCACTCATCCACTCATTCAACAAGCAGTTGCTGGGGCTCAGTATGAAATGGAGCAGAACCCTGTGGTCCTTGCCCCCAGTCCACCACATCTCCTGCCTGCCTTTTGCCTGTGGAAAACTGCAGTCAAAGAATGAGTTTAATCAGAGAAGTGAGAAATTGGAAACAAAGGAAAATGGTCAAAGGATACTAAGTAATAATAATGTAGTCATTAAGCATAAGCAGAGACCTTTAGTTCTTTCTCCAGGGCTATAGGTAATATTCTGAGTCCTATCCTGTGAGTTGTCTTATAGATACTAAAACAGCAAGTGGAAAAGTTAACTCCAGGATGACCAGATTGTACCAGGACATGAGTTGCGACAATTCCAAGAGCTGACCACAAAGACATGGGAACAAATGGACCCTGGAACTGAAGATTTACCGTACCTAAAACAATCAAGATGATGCTGGTCAGACCACTGATGACCAATCTGAAGATGACTGTTAGGATGACTGCTGTTTCTACGTGTAACCGCTCCTCCCCTCCCCACCCACGACCGACTCTGTCATTAAGAGCTCTCACCCCCTGCTTGTTGGCAGCAGGGAGGTGGGGTATCAGCCTTTGGACAGATGTCCACCATCCTCCCCGCTCCCCCCAGTTGCTGGCATCTGAAATAAACCAAACTTTCCTTTCTACCAACCTGGCCTGTCTATTGGCTTTCGAGCAGTGAGCAGCCAGACACATATATACATACCTTTTGGTAACAAGTAGGTGCCAGAAAAGAATCAGGAGTCAGACCCACAAAATTAAATCCCAGACTCCCTGGGAAGATGTTGGAAACGGCTGACCTCTGACTTGGCACCATTGTGGGCTCACAAATCCTGCAGACACTACTTAAGCAGAACTCACACCTACATGAGTTACCGTCTCCCCTCCGCTTTTTGCTCCATACTAGGTCGTGTACCTCTCTTTGCAACCCATGGACTGTAGCCCACCAGGCTCCTCTGTCCATGGGATTTCCAAGACTGGAGTGGGTTGCCACTTCCTTCTCTAGAAGATCTTCCTGACCCACCCTATGCCCTGTCTAAGTCTAGCCCTACTCACTGTTTATCCACTGGACAGAATTTCTTGACAAAATCTGGGTCAGGAGGAGAATGAGGTGGGAGGGGAATGGTTCTAAACAATGTGCCAATTTTTTTTTCTAGTTTTTTAAAAAAATTAATAAACTTTATTTTTAGAGCAGTTTTAAGTTCACAGAAAAATTGGGTGCAAAGTACTGAGAGTTTCCATATACTTCCTGTCCTGACACAACTGGGAAGTGCTCATTTTTAAAACGCTTACTTCTCTTTATTTGGAAGGTGATCAGTCTTTAAAACTATTTCCCTAAATGAATGATTTCTCCCCACCCAAACCCTTGAAATCTGCGAGTTCTTCATAGCAACCCTCAGTGGGCATGAGGGCTGGGCTGAGGGTTGTGATCCAGTCCTTGGTCAGGGGTCGGATTCCAGAGAACCAAGCAGCAGTCACAAGTCTGCCACCCACTGCCACGACCGCCACCCTAACTTCCTCCTGTCTCAGTGCTCCACCCTGGAGAAAGTGGACAAGACTATGTTCTCATCTCTGCCTCCTGGGGAACAGAGACGCTAGAAAAAACTGGCCCAGGTTGATAAGGTAGAAGCATCTGTACACTGAGAATGTCTGAAAAGGAAAACATCAAAGATGCAATGTTAAGTGTAAACAATATCATAGGCCAGGAATAACCATAGCTTGAAACTGTAGTTGGAAAAGATTTTTCAAATTTTTATAAAACTGAATACCTAGGGACTTCACTGGTGGGTCAATGGTTAAGAATCCATCTTCAAATGCAGGGGACATGGGTTCAAGCCCTGGTTGGTGAATGAAGATCCCACATGCTGCAGAGCAACTGAGCCCGTGCAGCTCAACTAGAGAGAAGGTTGTAAAGTGCAATGAAAGATTCCACAATCTGCAACTGAGACCTGACGCTGTCCAAAACAAATAGATAAATTAATTAATTAAAAAAAAAAAACCCAAATACCTAATGAAGAGCACAAGGCTGCCAGGTGAGCCGAGGCAGAGGGCAGGGCTGCCCTGGTGACAGTCCTTTCAGTATCTGCCCAACAGGAACAATTAGGTCTCAGCGGGCAGTTCTGTTTCATACCTGTTGAGAATAGGGCCCCCGAATGACATAATAGAGGCATTCACACTCCCAGTAGGTCATATGCATCAGCCTTGAAAACAGGCCCTTCCAACCTCACTGTTCTTTGGCACTAACCCAGGCTGCATATATTGTAACAGCCTCCACTCGGCATAATTTCCAGTTTCTGCTTTCTCAGCCTTCCAATAAATGAGGGGGAAATGCCTTTGAACAGAGGAGGTTTGGCCCAAAAGGTAGACTCTCTGAGATAATTTTGTTTGCAAAATGATGATATAATAAACCCGCTCTATGCAACACTTCCTCTGTTATCACCCAGGCCAAATCCCCATCTCATTAGACTGATATATGTCCAGTGGCACATTAAAATGCACAGCAGTCTGTATAAGGAGATTGAATTTGTCCTGTAGATGAAACCCACAGCCATCACTCAGTGGGAGAAAGAATGAAGTCAAAGTGAAGACTTTGTGCATGGCTGGCATCTGGCCAACCCCACAGCTCTGTGAGTCTGTAGTTTTCCATTATCACAACACTTCACTCCTGGGACCCAAGGAGAGGCTGTCACCCGGCCCTTAGGTAGCAGGGCCACAGCCAGTCAGCTCGGTGACACTTGGACAAAGGGGAGAGGCTTTGGGGAGAGGCACTGGGGAGAGCCCAGGCCACAAAGAGGAGAGAAAGAATGGGGCAGTGGTTTGGTGTCTTTCACAGGCCTCAGATGAAGCCGTGTTTACACTGTGTAAGGGAGGAAATCGCAGTCTTTGAAACCCTGGTGAGCTTTGGAGCTAGGTTCTTTTCTGTCCAGTTTAATACTGGCTTAGCTCTAAGCATTTATTTGCTATTCCGAACATGGAGGACTTGACAGCATCCACAGAGGCAAGGATGTCCAGGCAGGCCACCTTCGCCAACCACCTTCCCTCAGAGCAAAGGCAGAGGTCTGATAAGTGTGACTGCAGCACAAGGGAGGGGGGCAGAGGGTGTGGGCATTCCAGGCCAGATGAAGATGAGAGTGCGAGTGCAAGTCACTCAGTCGTGTCTGACTCTTAGTGACCCCACGGACTATATAGTTCCTGGATTCTCCAGGCCAGAATCCTGGAGTGGGTAGCTGTTCCCTTCTCCAGGGGAACCTACCAACCCAGGGATCGAACCGAGGTCTCCCGCATTGCAGGAGAATTCTTTATCATCAGAGCTACAGGGAAGCCCAAGAACACTGGAGTGGGTAGCCTATCCCTTTTCCAGTGGGTCTTCCCGACCCAGGAACTGAACTGGGGTCTCTTGGGAAATAGATGGGGAAACAGTGGAAAACAGTGTCAGACTTTATTTTTGGGGGGCTCCAAAATCACTGCAGACGGTGATTGCAGCCATGAAATTAAAAGACGCTTACTCCTTGGAAGAAAAGTTATGACCAACCTAGATAGCATATTCAAAAGCAGAGACATTACTTTGCCGACTAAGGTCCATCTAGTCAAGGCTATGGTTTTTCCAGTAGTCATGTATGGATGTGAGAGTTGGACTGTGAAGAAGGCTGAGTGCCGAAGAATTGATGCTTTTGAACTGTGGTGTTGGAGAAGACTCTTGAGAGTTCCTTTGACTGTAAGGAGATCCAACCAATCCATTCTGAAGGAGATCAACCCTGGGATTTCTTTAGAAGGAATGATGCTAAAGCTGAAGCTTCAGTACTTTGGCCACCTCATGCGAAGAGTTGACTCATTGGAAAAGACTCTGATGCTGGGAAGGATTGGGGGCAGGAGGAGAAGGGGACGACAGAGGATGAGATGGCTGGATGGCATCACTGACTCGATGGACGTGAGTCTGAGTGAACTCTGGGAGTTGGTGATGGACAAGGAGGCCTGGCGTGCTGTGATTCATGGGGTCGCAAAGAATCGGACACGACTGAGCGAAAGAACTGAACTGAACTGAACTGAGTGGTTGGATGGCTGAATGGATGGATGGGTAGTTGGGTGGATAGGTGAGTGGGTGAGTGGACGGGTAGAGAGATGGATGGCTGATTTACTAATTCTGGTTGCTATAGCCTCCACTTCTAGAAGCAGAAATATGAACAGAAATCCTGTTTTCTGAATACTTTTAGACATATAAGAAGCAGGAATCTATAAACCAGGATGTTCCTGTGAGAGTCCTGGGCTGTTTTGCACATCCAAAGAGGTTTTGATACTTCAGAGAAGGCTCCAAACTTCGGATGCCAATGCAAAGGAAACCCACCGAGGTTCACTTATAGCTTGTTCACACAGATGTAAAGCCAGCTTTGATTCTCCCTAAAATCCTGCGTGTTTTGCCACTGCTTCGAGGATTTTAGGAGAAGCTACCCTAAAGACTATGACATTTTCCCCCCTTTGTTTCTAATCATGCTAGGAAGCACTGATTTACTTTCGTAGAGACTTGGCGATGCTTCAAGTTCTCCCACCCCCGTGGATCTACAAAGTGCAGATGGCAGAGCAGGAGTCAAAACGAGACAGAAAATTTAAAGGGGGAAATGGCAACAACGACAACAACAAAAATAATGTTAAACAGGAGGGCTCCCTTCTGTCCCTCTGGCTGAGAAATCATTCAAGAGCCTCATGCACTTTGCAGTAGTTCCCAATGGGGAGCTGTGTTCACACCCCAGGCAAAGACTTCAGAAATCGCAGTATGGCCAATGCAGGCTTCAGCTCCTGGAGTGATGAATGTGCATGCTAAAATTACCTTGATCTCCATTATCCAGCCGAGCGGTGTCAAAAGAGTAAGGCATCAGCAATGAGTCCGCCCCCGTGGCTTAAAAGCCTGCCTGTCAGTCTAAACTAAACAAACCCTGCTCTGCCTCAGAGAAGAGGAGATGCCTTTACCTCTAGAGGTGCAGCCATTGGCTGGGTCAATTTCCTTCCCGTCAACTTTAAATGCCCAGCGACCTGGCACATTGACGTTTGTTGTCTCTTGGATGTTCACAATATCAGGAGTTCTTGACCCCGGCAGGCTGAAGAAATTGGTAAGGTTTCCACCATTAAATCCCGCCTAAAGCACAAAAGAAAGAGCAGACTTTTGAGCATACACACCATTCCCATTTGGTTTACTTGTCCAATGCCTTATTCTCAGAGCCCAGCACAACCTGAAATCAAGAGACAAACTTTTAATTTTTCCTGGAGCCCCTGGGGCCACCATTCCAGGTGACAAAGGCCCACTAGCTCATGGCACACCTGGATCAAGGTAGCAAAGATAGGCGAGACTAGTCCCTCAGTCCACTCGCTGGAGCAGATGTGCTTCTCCAATTCAAAGCAAGATCCCCCCTGGGGATGCTGAGAGTGTAGGCAGAGAGTGCAGTGCTTCAGAAACACGTAGGAGAATGACCCGGAGTACCACCTACCTGCGCCATCACGCCCCCAAGGCCCGTCAGGGGATCGCCACCACTCGCGGTCCCAGTGGTCCAGTTGATCTCGTAATAATTGAAGAGCGTGAAGGTGTAGGAGCCATCAGATACCAGGACGGCCTGGAAGGTATTCACCTACAGGATGAGAATGGGTGGGTGCGGGGATCTCATGACTTGCATTCCCCATCATCTCCCCAGTAGTAGCTTCCTTTACCCTGCCCTCCCCCCACCACCAAGCTGCCAGAGCTGCTCCCAGGCCACCTCTTGCTCTGCCTTCTCTCTGAATATGTTCTTGCCTCCAGTGGGAAAAGCAAGTCATGTGGGGTTGTGCATCCAGAAGAGAAATTGCCTGAGAATTACCTACAGGCTGACTCAGCGTCCCTCATAACATCTCTGAATGGTACCAGAAGGGAAAGTCAGAGGCTGGCTCAGCGTGTGATAATCCTGAGTGCCTATAGATGGCAGCATGAGAATAAACTATAGGAAGCCGCCAGGTCGGGGAGAGGGCTGTGAGCACCTGTTCCCAAAAGTGTGGAGGGGGTGGGGGAGGGGGTGGGGGGGCAGGGGGAACAGGGCACGCAAATGCCTGTTGCTGTGACTCCAGTGGTGGCGAGGGCCCTGCTCTCTGGCTTCCTAGAAAACACGGCTAACCTTGGTGAGATGTCTTCCCCTCTCTTAGGTGAAGCTTGGAACGTGCTTTTAAAAAAGCCCATTGTGAGGAGAAATTGCTCCTCTAACGGAGCATTCATGCATCACTTTATATCTGCAAAATTCTCTCCGTGCTCCCCTCCCATCTGTACCTCAATCAACGTTAAGATGGGCAATTTTTTTTTGGCCCATTCACATCTCAGAAGCTAAGAAAACTGAGGACTGGGACTTCCCTTGTGGTCCAGTGGCCAAGAATCCACCTTCCAAGGCAGGGGACCCGGGCGGGATCTAAGATCCCACATGTCGCAGGGCAACTAAGCCCTGGAGCTACAATTACTGAGCCTGTGCATGCTGTAATGAAGACCCAGTGCAGCCAAAATAATTTTTTTAAAAGAAGGAAAACTGAGGGCTGAAGGAAACAGATTGCTGGACATGCCACAATGATCCAACAAAAAATAGGACTGGAGCCAGAGCTCCCAGTCTGATCCCTGAGTGTACTGTCATTACACACTATCTTAATTTTCAATTTTTAAGGACAGAGATGTTATACAAATTCACACCAGCCCTGCAAACAGTTTCCAGAAAGAAGCTATAGCAGACTCTGTCCTTTACTCTTTTCCTTTGCTAATCCCTACCCCTTGATGTGTGTTTTCAGGAAATTCAAGTGAAACTAGAGTTAAAAGGAGAGACTGCTTTGACCTTTCCTGTTCAAACCCAGCATTTTCCCAGCTGCCTGATACCATCCTGGTTAACATTCTGTCAGATGCAGAGGAACACCCACATCCTTATCCTGTGTAATCAAACTGGGCTAGAGGATCTTGGAAGCCCCAAATCTCCCATCCTAGACAGTCCCAGGGAGGGAGAGGAGGTGCAAGTAAAGAAAAGACCTTTTTGTAATCAAGAACTTTCTCCTCAAGCTCTGCACTTGCCACGGCCGATGGCGTTTACGATAGAGCCGCCCAGGTATATGCCTCCTTCTCTGGCTTCGCACAACAAAAGAGCAAAGTGGGACACAGAGGGGACCAAGCAGTCAGCCTCGTGGCCACTGTGGGGTCAGGTTCAAGAGACAGGCATAAAATCAAGGTCATGCAAGGACCAAGGCTAAACCCTCCTTCAGACCAGGATGCTCCTTCAGGATGTGAGTTCCTTTTGAAATGAATTTGGAAATATCTTTGATCCAAGCAGGTTTTGAAAGCAACACATGTCTGACCCCAGAAGTCAGCTCATAACCAACTAATCATCCTTAAGAACGTTCCAGAAGCTGGCTCACCCTCAGGCAACTTCTCACTTACTCTCACACATACCCCTCCCCCCAACACACACACACAGGTAATTCTACAACCTGAGTTTAAGAGTACTCTGGATTTGTTTTTGTAAAACCATGTTTTCAATTCTTGAAAAGCCCTTTAGTGCTTTTTCGTGCCCGTGCTAAGTCGCTCAGTCGTGTCCGACTCTTTGTGACCCCCCATGGACTGTAGCCCACCAGGCTCCTCTGTCCATGGGATTTTCCCGGCAAGAATGCTAGAGTGGGTTGACATTTCCTCCTCCAGGGGATCTTCCTGACCCAGGGACTGAACCTGCATCTCCTGCATTGGCAGGCAGACGCTTTACCACTGAGTCACCAGGGAAGCCCTGTGATACTTCAGAGGACTTTTAATGCTACTTAGCGGGGGCAACAGAGGAAAGAGGTTAGGGTTCAGAGACAGCAGACTTGGGTTTCCATCCTGCTCTGCCTCGTGTAAGGTTCAAGTCCCTTTTCTTGGCCCTCGGGGAAGTTACTTAACCTCTCTGGGCCTGTTCCCTCACCTTTAAAGTGGAAGGCGAGCTTCCACGGGTCAATGATTTGCAGAGACAGGGCTAAATTATTTGCAGACATAGTCTAATACAGCTCAGGGTTCATGGTCAGCCTCAATAAGTATTAGTTTTCCTTCCTTAAAGTAAACAGGTTCCCATCCCCTTGACTTTCTATTGGACTTCTAAAAGATCTCTCATGCCCTATGTTTCATTGGCCTGTTGATATGTGTTATTCTAAAGAAGCAGAGGCCTGGGATAAGGGTAAACAGGAGAGGGGGCAGATTTCAAAGACAAGGATGGATAGACACACCTGCAGCTCTGGAGGATTTTTATCATCTTTCTATCCCAGGAGCTCAAAGCACTTAGATGTTCCCTCATTCATCCTCATGGAAAGAGTCCTCACCTAGTCTAGAAATTTACTCCAAAGTACAAACCAGAAAGTATCTAAATTATCTTGCCATTTTTACTGCCAATGGAAGTTTTTTTTTTTTTTAAAAAGGTGGTCAGCATTTGATGGGCATTTTTTTTTTCTCTTTTTCTTCTCCCACTGACACTAAAATTTATTGATCGCTGGCATCCTGCATTCTAACACTGTAAGGTGTGAGACTTGAGGACATAAAACATCACCCAAGGAGTTGTTAGCAATCCATAACATGACAGAGGGAAATTATGCTTCTTTAGAGGTTATTTCTAGCCAATGCATCCCTTGTTTAAACTTGTTTCTTTCTGTGGTCCAGGACATCTTAGTGATACAGTGCGTCTCGATGCTCCGGTCAGGAGGTGCAAAGAGACAGGGTGCTCACTGCCTGGCAGCTACAAACTGCAGACGCAGCCCTTTTTCACCTCTCTCTCTCTCTCTCTCTGTCTCCACCTCCCCCACCCCCCAACTCAGTAGTTTCTTTTCCACCCTTAAACAACTGACTCATCGCCAAGGAAATGGGAAAACAGATGGAACTGGAAACAATCCTAAGAAAGCGAAGGGCAGATTTTTGAGTGTCTTTGCTTACTGGAAATTATACATCGAAGACCCATCTGCTACTTCAAAGATCTCCATTGCCAAAGTCACCCAAACAAATGGCAAGCTTTCCTGAAAACTCTGTTCTGTCCTTTTATATAGAAAGTTGATTATCTCTATAATAATGCCAGTGATCATCTTTCTTATTTGACTTTTATTTGATTGCTCATTTGGGATTTCTGAGCAGATGTTGAAACTTTATTCATGAAAACACTTTAACTGCCCACTCCAATTAGCATCAGAGATGAATAATTCTAGCCCCGGTCACAATTTTTTTTTTTAAAAAAAGGTCATAACATAATAAAATGAGCCAGATCATTTGGCCCAATACTGGCACCCCATTTTCCTTTTCCTATCAGGTTTTGCGAAAAAAGGGTAAAAAAAGGAAATTAGCTGATGGAGAGAGGCTTTTGTGCCTCTGGTAAGAGAAAGGGACCTTTGGTTTCCTAATTGTTCCCTAATCATCAGGGGTCTCAGTGGCTCAATCACTCTCCTGCAAAACAGAAATGCTACACACTGCAAGAAAAGTGAGGAGGGCTTCTTTTTAGACATTTGTGATGATTCGCGATAGAGATGACACAGCTTCTGAAATACTATTACAGCTGACCAGACTGGTTAGGTGTGATAGCTCCCTCTGTTTCCTAAAAAGTGAGTTGGCAAGACTCCTCAGTTAACCCAAGGAAACCGACATTCTTCAGCTGTAACAATTAGGCTCCTTCAGAGTAGTGAAGATGGGTAAGAATTGGATCTCAGGATATGAGGTGGAAAATGGGAAATATGGATGATTACAGGCGTGGTGCTGCTCCCTCCGTAAAATGTGACTTCCTCCCAGGTCACAATGAAAACCCAAGTGGCAGAGAAGGTTGCCATGTCTTTGAAGTACTTCCTGATGTCCTTGGTGGCTCTTTTCAAGATGACAGGGTCCATGGTCTCTCTGTAATAGATCTCGCCTCGAATCCCGTTGTGCACATCTGCCCAAAATGGAGCAATGAAGGCCCTCCCATCCGTCAGGGGAAAAGATTCAGGCGTGAACTGGCTCACGAGCACGTTGAAGGAAACAACTCCGTTGTTATTGACCTACAAAGATAGGAGAGGTTTTGCACAGTGGATCTGAGACTGTGACAATTTCAGAGTCATAAACCAAAACAGACGTTCACCTAATCATATGAATGGAAACAACTTTTAAACCACTGAATTAGAACCTCCAGACAGCAGCTTCTATTGCTCAACTAGGAGGTTCGTTTGCTTCCAGACAAACTCATCAGTTTCCTTTCACTTTGAATTTGTCGTCAGCTTCATTTCTTAAATAATCAGCCTCATTTCCATGTTCTCTATCCTGTCTTTGTTTGCACTTATCAAACGCTACTGGATTGTGTGTGTGTGTGTGTGTGTGTGTGTGTGTGTGTGTGTGTGTGTTGAGTTAGGCAGTGGCTTCTGTGGACAATAAAGAAGGCCTAGAGTTACAGATGCAAAATAGACAGAAAAAAACCAACGTGGAAGCAAAAAGTTAAATTAAAAAATTAAGGAACTCTGTATTAGACCTTGATTCCTATCATATGATGAGAGAGGAGTGTCAGTAAAAGATAGATCAAATACTCCATCATCAAACTCAGATCTCAGATGAACCACATCCCACTCTGAGACATTTAAAGGATTTCTACGGATGTCACAACCACTCTGTACCCAGAAAAGGGACAAGGTAATAATCTACAGATGAGCCCAATTCCATTATAGCTCTTATAGTCTGGGGACTTCTTTGTGTAATCTCTGCACAAAATGGAGACATAAAAGCTTTACACTGAATATGTAAATGACTTATCTTACAATGATTTCTTCATGATTTGTAAATGGCTTAGTAAGCTTACTAAATTACTCAACCTTATGCAAATAACAAGCCAATATGCATACTCATAAGCAGGATCTGTAAAATATTTGCCTCTGTCTGTGTCTGCAGCTCAATAAGTTGGCCCATGAAGCGCATTTAACTCTAGGGCTTGTACAGTTTCAACAGCAGGAATGTCAGTGATGGGAATCCTTCCAATTCCTCAATACAGAAATATTCTATTGTTAGTTTCATATTAATTAGAAATATTATGGACATTAATGGTGATCCAGATCCCAGAGGTTAGTTATCAGTATCTGAGCCATGGGTACATCACCCTATTTTGGAAGCAAGGGTGTGTGGTTTGAAAAGGAAGCTGGAGACCTAACTACAAAGACACTGAGAGTCTACTGTCTGCAAGTCAGCGAACAACCTAGAATCTTGAGCAAGACTATATGACTCTGGAAACTCAGGGAACAATTTGCCCTCAAATAAGTCTGCCCCAAATTAAGGACCCTCCTTCTGCAAAAGCAAGAATTTTTCAGAATCCATGTCACCCAATGCAGTGAAGGAGAAAGAGGAGCTTAACTAAATGCACGTGTTTTGGCTAGTGGTCTAGGAGACCAAGGCTTCCAGAATGGAAGCCCTGAGAATACTCTCATCTCCCAAATGAGGTCAATATATTCAGAAACTTACCATCACCTGTTACAGACCAAGGAGGCTATACTGTAAGTAGAGCATAAAGGGCATTTCAAGATGCCAGAGGAATGTGTTTTCTAGGAAATAATGGTGTAATTAAAACACACAAACTAGGAGAGGAAGTTTATGATGACTCAGATGTGTTCTGATTATCTTCTATAGTTAAAGGCAGTGGTTCTCAAACTTTTGCTGGCATCAGAATCCCCTGGAGGGTTGGTTAAAACACAGATTGCTGCCCGCCTCCCAGATTCCATAGGTCTGGGGTGGGGCCTGATAAGTGACATTTCTAGCAAGTGCCCAGGCGGTGCTAGAGCTGCAAGTTCAAGCACCATGGGTGATGTAATGGAAGAGGAAACTGTTTTCTGGTGGGACTCAGCCCTGAGCTATCAATAAAAAGCAGAGAAGACAGAGGTCCCAGACACAGAGGTGACCAGAGATAGAGCTGTTCAGAGTTTGATTTCTTCCTCTGGGGCTGCTGCTGCTGCTGCTAAGTCACGTCAGTCGTGTCCGACTCTGTGCGACCCCATAGATGGCAGCCCACCAGGCTCCCCCGTCCCTGGGATTCTCCAGGCAAGAACACTGCAGTGGGTTGCCATTTCCTTCTCCAATGCATGAAAGGGAAAAGGGAACGTGAAGTCGCTCAGTCGTGTCCGACTCTTCGCGACCCCATGGACTGCAGCCCACCAGGCTCCTCCGACCATGGGATTCTCCAGACAAGAGTACTGGAGTGGACAGAACATAGGAAAAATTGGAATGTAATATAATCTTCATTTTCTTCATTCAGTTCTTTAAGGCCAAAGATAAAGACAGGTTTGGTTGCTCTGAACCTTTTCGTCAATGCGCAGTAGTCTCACTAGCAGCAATTCCAATGGTAAAAAATTAAAAAAAATAACCTGAGAACACAGGTCCAGAAGAGCTCTGACAGCAAATGATATCATTTCTTTATGCAGTTTTGACAATGAGACCCTATGGCGGATCTCAGACCCTTCGAGGGTGGCTGATTCTGCAAACAACGTGTAAAGAATAGTTGACTACCCCTCTTCTCTGCTCTGACTCTGCTCCAAATTGGTAGGAAGTCTAAGAAGAGCAGATGCCTAAACTCTTCACACCCCCAGAGGGAAAGAAAAATGAGATTATTCCTATTGGTGGTTCACTGTATCTTTTTATCTTGTCTAGTGGCAGAAATAATGTTCCTGGCATTGGGGCCTCTGCTTCTCTTCGGTGTTTAATCACCCACAAAAGCAATTTATTGCCCTGTATACTCCTCTACTATGAACATTAGCCATTAAGTATACCTTTGACTTCCTTAATCATAAAAGCTATCAGCTCATGAAATCTCAGAACTCGTCATCTGGGCTGCCAATAAATCCTCCATTCCCAGAGCCCTGGAAAAAGGTATTTAAAATACTTTTCCTTAATGACAAACAAGGCGGGGAGAGCCGTAGAGGAACAGCTGAGTTGTTTCTCACTTACATAGACAGTACGGTAAGGAACACCGAAGAAGAAGACGGGAATGGCTAGCTTAATCTCAGATGAGCTTCCATCGTCCACTTTAGGGGTCTTGGTGTCATTCTGCCAAAATGGATACATGAGTTCCCTGGGCTGAACTGTCAAGAGAGAGGGTGGTTAGGTAGACAGCAGATCCCCCCTCCATTAGGCAAGCTGCTTCCTTCCCATTCACTAGAGCCAGCTTCTTCCAGTAAGTTACAAATGGCACAGACATCAGGTGGGCTTTTTATTTATCCTAAACCTCAGCTGGACACAGTGCGTGATCTTCTGCCTCCGGAAAGAGGAGCATGGAAGTGATGATGTTTCTCCTTAAGAGAAATCACTTCCTGCTTCATTCTATATTTTCATACATTTAGGAGACAGCAATGGTTATCATTGGCTGGAAGGTTGTGAAACTGACCCTGCCTGGAGCTCTCAGAGCACTGAGAGGGGCCCCTGGGTCTGGCGGGGCTTAGCCGGCTTGATCCTTGATCAGAAGGCAGCGTACAGAGAATGTGGCCGGTGGCTCTGAAATTCTCTCCTAGCTCAAGAATTCTACTATCAAGGCTTTTCCTGAAAGGAGTCCCCTTCTTCCCACTGCACAATAGGAGAAGATAGCAGATCCCAGAGGAAACAGACAATAGTTGGATCTGGGACAAGGGTGGGAGGAGAGGGTTTGTAGTAAGTGGCCCGTGAATGACCTTGATTGAGCTCCAGCCCCGTGAGAAGGCTCCCTGCCCGGCTCCTGTTTACAAAGCCAGACACGGGATACTCTGGGGCACAGGAGGTTGGGCTTTTGTGAGTTCTTTGGAGAGGAGGCTGGGGGATCTGACTTATCACCCTGGTCAAAGGTGACAGTCATCACACAGACACATACACCTCACCTCCTGCAACCCTGTCACCACCTCTCCTGGCAACTTGGCTTATTTCTCAAATTTCTCATCCAAACTCTTGCAAAGGGTGGCCCAGTTCACAGAAATTAGACAGCTTCTCTAGGGTCTTCATTACCAACGATCAGGTCCAATGGCTTGTGTGAACTAATCTACATTGGGGATTACATTACATTAATTAATTACATTCCACTAATACTTTTTCTCTGCCTGGATGGAAATAGAGCAATAGGACACCATCTTTTCCTCCATGTTCTAAAACTGTGTGTTAGTTTCCAGGGAGAGCAGTGCATCCATTTGGGGCTTCTGCTGACAGTTCATGGGGTACCTGATTGCCACAATCCAGAGGCTGACACCCCATCCTCAGGTTGGGTGGAGGGGGGCCCTCCTTGGAAAAGTCTCTGCTCTGTGTTGATAGAGTCGATAGGCTAAAGAGCAATTGGCCAATGGTTGCCCTGCTCCTCTGGGAGTCTTTTCGTGGGCAGACAGCAGTTCACGGAAGAGAGAGACAGAGTGACCAGAAAGCCACTCAGCAAGGCCAGGTGCCAGCTTCTCTCCTCCTGAGGAAGGGAATTCCAGGACGTCTGCCTGGAGGAAGAGCGCCTCTGTTGCCAAGGATTAATATAAGAGGAAACCGGGGAAAAGGAGTCTGGTCGTTAGTGAGCGCCAGCCTGCAGAAGTCGCTGCAAAGCTAGCCAAAGGAAGGAGCTTTCAGAGGTGCTATAATTAATTTCATCACAGGAGCTCTCAGCTTTATTTAGTGTCACAATCAGTAGACAAGAAAGGACTCTTTTCTAACAGTCATAATTACATAGACATAACAAACTCCAAATTCTTAGAAGGGAGGAATTTTTAAAAAATTTCTTTGTGATCCTTATCATAGAATTCTATATAGGTACTTATTAAATTTGAAGGGTAATGAGCTTTCTCAAATTAATAATAATAATAAATCAAATCTTGCTATGGATTTATCCTTCATGGGGAACTTTTAAGGAGTGACACCCAAGTGTAAATAAAGGCCTGATTCACACTGAATTGTAATCATTTGAATGGAAAGAGTAATTTGTATTCAGGGCAGCACTGGCTGAGCTGCCAAGGAAATGGAAACTCCTCATCCCTCTTGGAGGAGATGGAAAACTATGGTCAGAGAGACTGTCTCTAACTTCTCTCTCTGCTCCAAAGGCAATGCAAATTTGCAAGAGTCCTTTCTTCATGAGTGATCCTAACTAGTTCATGATTTTAGACAGGAAAAGAACAGACAATTAAAATTTTTCAATATAAGAATACAAAGATTCAGGATATCTAATATTGCAATTACGTAGCAAATACTTGTTGAATGAAAAAAAGATGTTTAATAAAAGATAAAACGGAGTAGATTTAAACTACAGTAATTTCCACTTTAAAGTCATTACCATTATAAAAATATGACTTGTTAACAGCATGGCTTATTGACAGCATCAGAGTTAATAAAAGAAAACTCCTTATTCGCGCTGATCTTAAGCAGGGAATTTACAGTAAACATAACTATGTTTCCAGGAGTTTTTTTCCCCCAACAAATAAGACATACTTTCTTAGTGCAGCAGTAGGTGAGGGGCAGAGGGACTCATTATTGTGGGGTTTCACACCATGGCCTGCCCGATATAGCTGCTTAAGTTTATCCAACCCTAGAAAAATGGTAGGGCTCCACACGCCTCATACACCTGTTCCCTCAGACTTGTGGTCATGCGTCCATTCAACTAAACAAACAAAACCAAGACAGACGCTCTAGAATTCTAGTCAGGAACGTTTCAAATCAATATAAACTTTCCTACGTTTCTTGTTTAAAATTCAAAAACTGTAGAAAGAAACCCATGCAATCTTTTACCTACTCCAGGCAATGCTACATAGAGAAAAAAGAGAAATCACAGAGGGGAATAATTTTCTTATTTCACTTGCAGTTTTAGATTTTTGGCCATTGTAAATGGTCACCGAGACTCAAGTCACTGACATTAATGTCATTGAACTTTTCTGATTTTGGCTTAAATAAGTGTTTTGTTTTTTTTTTTTAAGTTTGTGCCACCAGCTCAATGCCTTCCTTGGAATCCGTCATCAGGGACAGGGTGCACATGCACCAACCCTATATACTTTTAATGAAAATAATTTGCGTTATCTTAAAGACCAACTCCATTTACATGGGGCAACCTGGTATAAGCAAATTGTGTTCCAAGTAAAATAAGAAAAAGTAGGGATGTAAGTGAACATCATTCAAAGTTAATATATTTTGCCCTTGACAAGAGAATTTAGTTTACATTTTTTTTGTTATAACAGTAGACACATGTACACCTGCCCTGACAATTATGGCTCCAACAAAAGCGTCTCTTTATAAATTCAAGAGAGTGCTAATCACGAGCTTTATGGAATTTTGTAGTACTCACCTTGGTGCCATACAAGTGCGAAGATGAAAGAGACCCAAATTCTAAGTAATGATGAATAATTCATCCTGGAATTTTAAAAAGAAAAAGAAAAAAAATCCCCAGCTTGCCAGAGTAAACAGAACACCAGGTGCATTTGGTGGCAAATCCCAAGACACATCACAACCGTCACAGAGCATTCACATAACAGCAGCAACAGTTCTGAGTAAGGCTGAAGTGCCCTGGATGCTGGTGGGGCCTCTGCAGTTCAATGCTTTGTGGACAAATTAGATTCCCCAATGAGAAGCAGTTTGGAAGTGTAATGAATCACTTAAATTGTCAGGAAATTATATAGAATCAATTAGCAAACAACCAGTAAGGAAAGGCATCTCCGCTCCAGCTACTAGAGCCCTGAAAACCTGCACCTCACTCTAAAGATGCCTGGTGGGTCTCTAGAACAGACATCCATCCTCTGTGAGACCAGGCTATCTCATTATCACAACAGCTTTCATTCAAGATCCAATAAAAGTCAGTTAAAGCACAGGTGGTCCTACAGGCAGGAGGATTTAGAGTTTGCTGTCCCCTCCTTGAAGGGTGGCTCAGTGGTAAAGGGTCCACCTGCCAATGCAAGAGACGCCGCAGACTCGGGTTCGACCCCTGGGTTGGGAAGATCCCCTGGAGGAGAAAATGGCAACCCATTCCAGTATTCTTGCCTGGAAAATTCCATGGACAGAGGCGCCTGGAGAGCTACAGTCCATGGGGTTGCAAAGAACTGGACACAGCTAAGCGTGCACACGCATCCCCTTCTCTAAAGTATGGAGCCAGTCCATCATTTTGAAGTGCTGACCAGAGTCACGGGCAGTATAAGACTCTTGTCCACTGACCATCCAAATGTGAAATAAATAATAGACACATAACAAAAAAAGAATCATGTCAGGATGGCTCTTTGAAATTACGATAAAAATAGAATCCAGTACAAAAGCAAGTCATTAGTCGTAGCAAATTAGTTAGAGAAAGAACATCACAGAAGTGAACTTGTTTTCATTTTAGTTACAATCCGTTGAACCGGTGGCTTTACCCTTGGACAGTCTGTGCCGCTCTGTATAGCTAAAATGCAAGCTCCCAGTTATACATACACCTGGAACCGAAGCGAGTGCAGAGGAAACCCTGAAGCTTGCTCCCGGCAGCATTCTTAAAAATAAAAACCCTTCCCTTATTATTGGAAGCTATCACAATTCATCAGCCAAACTTCCAAGGAAAAATCAGTGAACCTCCTCTGTGAGTTTTATTGTAAATCTTCAGCTGTCAAGCACACGCATTGAAATCTCAAGCACACCATAAATATTCGTCAGTTTTGCTGAAAACGTGACTAAGACTTCAGCAGAGATCACACACAGTTTTTAGCAGAAGGAGATGTCAGGCAGGTTTAAGACTGAAGTCCTTAGGGAAAGAGTTCAGAGAGCAGGAAGGAGGATTCATTTAAATATTTGTATTTATGAAAAATGTCACTAACCTGTTCGGCAGGGACTGGAGGAATTGAGTCGGAAATATAAAGCCAAATCTTGGTAAACCCGGAAAAAATTAGGTAAAACAAGAATTTATGTCAGTTCTCCCCCACTTGCTGCCAATTATTTCTGATTCCTGAAATGATGTCTGAATCCCCTTCTCTTAAAACCAAAAATTCAGTTAGTCCTCTGCTAGAGTCAGGTAAGTGTTGAGTTGCAATCAAGTTTTTTTTCCTATTGATTAAGGAAAAGTAAATCTAAAGATCAGTTTCAGGATTGCGTAGAGAGGTTCTTTTCCTGAAAAACTAGACCTTTTTCTGCCCCCCTCCCCACTCCCACCCCTTAAAAAAAAAAGTAGATTCAGATGGAAATGTCAGTTACTTGGAGCTGAAACCTTGGTCCTTTCTGATCAGAATCACTTTGCACTGAAAACACAAAAGAAACCCCCCCTTCTACCTTTGTACCCAAAAAAAGAGAACTGTATAATGTTACAGAATTAGCATCCACCAGCATGATTTTAAAACTACAAACAAAGCTGCTGCCTCCAACATTTAAATGAAGCTGGTTTGCTACTAAAGGCTTTTTTTGTCTCTCTGGTTTTGAACAATTGCCACTGATAGACTCTACTCTGTATTTTCACAGGTATGCATGAAGTATTTAAAGAAATGCTCTCAAAATTTTCTAGGTTTTATTCCTGCCACTTTCTCTGATTCACCCCAGGGCAGAGGATTAGGCCAGGGAATAGGTAAGTAGCGTGAGGCATGATCTTTCACAAGGGAAAAATCAAAGGCTCTGCAAACCTCCAGGAACCCCCAGTGAGGGTCCTCGGAGGGTGTGGGGGAGATAGAACCCCTCCTGATGAAATTTTGTTCTAGGTATTTAAACATCATGAACAAGGCTAAAACCGTTTCCAGTTCTGTCGATGCAGAATGAGAAACATTGGCTAAGGCAGAAACGAAGTTTATTATCCAAAATTATTAAAGTGAGACTTGTTTTAAAAAAAAGGAAATCATTTGAATGTAGCAGGGAAAAACTCTCTGTAAATTAATAGGAATTTAAAATTGCTCCAAATTTATCTCTGACCAGACATTTAAATGCCAACTGTGTCAAAAGACATAACTCCAGTTTTCAGTACGTTGTCCTAAAATGGACAAGAGGTTTGGGGAACTGATGTTTCAGTCTAAATTAGTCAATATATATTTTTTCCAATATCCTGTGGTAATTCAGTAGGGTTTTTACCCTACTCTCCATATATATTTACTTTCAGCTGTGTCAAATATCTATCTATCTTTCTCTAAAAGGCACATATTTATAGAACAGAAAGTCTGACTTTGGGGGTGTCTGTTCCCAGTAAAATTAACTCAAATCCAAGACTCACCTTGAAAAGCATTTTCCTTGCCCAGTCTTTATTAAGGTGTTAGTCCTGTAGTCAATCTAAATGTCATGAAGCAAAATAGTTGGTTCTACTTTAGCAACTCCTAGTGGCATCACTGTTTTGGTCTTCTCTCTTCGTGCACTCAGGGGCATTTGTGTTTAGCCTTTTGATCCATATTAAATGCTTCCATATTAAATGCTTCGTCCTTCTTGAGGCAGGACCACTCCTGGGTTTAACCAGATACAGAAGATGGCAGTATGCATGGCTCAGAGTGGCTGGCTCTGGGTGTGAGCAAGTCAGGTGCCTGAGAGCAGACGGGGCTGATATATCACTGGTTGGGCTGGAGAGCCAGTCAGTGAGTGTGTATTTCAAGTGTACACTCAGTGGTCACAGAAGGGGGAAAAAATGACAAAAATCTCTTTTTATGCCTGTCGGTAGGGGGACTTATTTTGTTGAAGGGGTGAAGTGAGCCAAGATTCAACAAGATTTAGACCTAAGGTGGTGTGGGCGTGGCTTGGAGCCAGTAACCCAAGACACTTTGTTTTTTACAAAGAAGGCATAGATGGATGCTGCTTTTTAGGCAGAAGGAAAGACAGTTCAAACAAAACACAAAACAAAACATCTAATTTCCTAAAAACAGAGTCAGCCCTATATGCTGACTGTTTTTGTTTCGTTTTCTTAAGTTTCTTACACCTTTTGTGAAAGAAAGAGATTTGAGCCAGTTTGAAATAATGCGGTGAGAAGTGTGGCAGGCTGCAAGCCTCGAGCTGGGAGCTCCTTCAGCCTCAGCCTCACTGCTGAAGCCACGGGACTCCCTGCCAGTGACTGGGCCACATGGTAGAGCGACGGCCTCGTCACTTTGCACCCAAAGCAGGACTCCTCTAATGGGCAATTTTGCTCGAGAGAACCTAGGTGAGATGACAGACAATATCAAGTCTTCAACTGAGGCAGCTCTATTATGCCGAAATCAGGGTCTAATTGGGAAAACCCTGTACCTGTGTACACAATTTTATGTATTAGGATTTTATATATAAATAACTGGGCTTCCCTGGTGGCTCAGATGGTAAAGAATCTGCCTGCAGTACGGGAGACCCAGGTTCAATCCTTGGGTCAGGAACATCCTCTGTAGAAGGGAATGGCTTCCCACTCCAGTATTTTTGCCTGGAAAATTCCATGGACAGAGGAGCCTGGTGGTCTAGTGTCCATGGGATCCCAAAGAGTCGGACATGACTGAGAAACAAGAATTCATATACATCTATCCATCCATATATATATTACACACATATACATATATGTACATATATGTACACACATGTACACATATGTATATACATATACATACATATATATGTACACACACACACACAGAGGTTGAAATGCCCAAATTACTGGGACAGATGGCAGAAGAAGGAATTAAAAGTCTCAGAAGAATGAACGCGTTGGACATCCACAGGGATAGAATTCCAGATAAAATAGCATCTGACTAGAGAACCTACTTTATGAGAAAAGGGATGTGACAGTGTGCGCCCAAAATTATGGCAGAAGCCACAGGTTGGAGCAGCGCCCCAAGAGGAGGACCCACGGGTCCAGGTACCAAGGTGCCGAAACAGGAGTAGCTCCACTTGTGACCACTCCCAAGGATTCTTGGCTCCCAACGCCTCATCTCTAGGTTGCACGGAGCTTGACATCCTGGTTCCCAAGAGGGCATACTCTCACCAGAAGACAGGACAAGAGTCCTGCTGAACTGCAAGCTGTGGCTGCGATGCCGTCTGGGTACTCCGGGTTCCCTGTGACAGACACTAGCAGGAGAGATGAGCCATCATCCCATCAGGAATCCCTGACTCTGATGAGCAGGAGGAGGTGGGGCTGCTGTTGAATGACAGGTCCAAGGGGTAAGGTGTGTGGAATTCAGGTGATACCTTATGGCAGCTCTGGATACTCCCTTAGCTGCTTGTGACTGTGATGGACAAGCACAGCAACCTAAGCCTGAGCAGCATATGGGTACCAGGGATTCAGACTCCTCAGGAATTAGAGGTTGGGAGAAACCACAAGGGAAACCACTGAGACCTGCAGAGGGGATAGAATGGATGGTGGAAGAGCGAGATGATGGGTTCCGGTCCTGGGCCTGAAACCCACTGCAGGGGCCAGAGTTCACTCCTCTGATCTCCCCTCTCTGAGGTTCCCCTCAGGAAGAGAAGTCCACCAGAGCCCTGAAAGAGCTGGCCCTGACCATGGAAGGAGAACTGCACCTACACACAGCATGGGGTGGACCATGGTCTGTACAGATGTGCACCACTCAGATCCACCTTACAGAAAAGGATGCTCTGAAGCCACAGAGTATGGTCAGCTGACAGCTTCCAATGGCTGGCTCCTCTGGTGTCTGCATCCGTGCTCAAGCTCAGGTTATGTTCTGGTGTTCCTCCATCCATGACTGAGAAAAGCTTTGGTATAAAGGACCTGAGTGAGACTCATAGGCACTCTTTGCTCCAGAGCATCGTATTGGGCTTGGAGACCGTGTCAGGTCCACGGCACAGTGTGATGCCCTCTGCTGCCGCATGCTTCTTTCCCACTTTTCCTTCATGGGTGTAATTCCCCAAGAGGCCTTCTGCACTCCTCCCTGCACCTTAGCATCTGCTTCCCAGACAGCTGAATCTGTGACACTGATGCCTTGGACAAATCTACCAGCCCTCTGCAACTGATCATTCTGCAGCCTCCATATGCCATGGAGATGCCACATATTTCTGCAGTGCATTTGTTTCTACCACTTATCCATCGATGGATTAACTTTCAGCCTCCTAGATCTAGCTTGACACAGTGATTACGTCTAAGGTTATTCGTTTATTCGGCTGGGTCGGGTCTTAGTTGTGGCACGTGGGCTTAGTTGCTCCTTGGCATGTGGGAATCCTAGTTCCCTTACCAGGGATTGAACCTGCATCCCCCACATTACAAGGCAGAGTCTTAACCACTGGACCAGCAGGGAAGTCTCTTCATCTAATGTTCTGCTTAACGTTCTCCCTGAAAATGGTGGTCAGTCACAGCAGAGTCCTTGAAACGGAGGAGCTGATTCATGAGCAATTATGCTTGTGACGACCTCCTAGATAGTAGAGATGTTCACAATGGAAAGTTCTCAAGGACGCTGCACCTCGAAGTTTGTTTCTCTTACTGTCTTGGAATCATTGTTCTTATACACCTGGGTTAACTTTCCTAAAATTAACTTTCCATGCAGTCTGTTAGTTTTTCCATCTTAAGAGCAAAACGTTTAAAAACCTGTCATATTTCTAAAATTTTTCGTATTTAGTAGTATCATGATAACCATTTTGTAACAGTAAGCTGGAAGCATTAGGAGTTTAAATTGTAGCACAGATGCTCTAGAACCTGTCTTTTTAAAGAATTAATATTATTTACCTCCAAGTAATTTTCTTTTTTTTGGTGGGAAGTTTTCCCTGGTGGCTCAGCAGTAAATAATCCATCTGCCAAGCAGGAGACTTGTATTCGATCCCTGGGTCAGGAAGATCCCCGGGAGAAGTAAGTGCAACTCACTCCAGTATTCTCGCCTGGGCAATCCCATGGACAGAGGAGCCTGGCAGGCTACAGTCTCTGGGGTTGCAAAACAGTCGGACACCATTTAGTGACTAAACAATAACATTTTTCTTTTTGTGCTGATCTTAGTCTAGGCACTGAACTCTTAATTATGAGAAAAAAGGCACTGACTCTTGGAAGATCACATGGAATGACATTAATGTTTATTAGCTAACTAGCAAGACTTTCTAGATCTAAGATCTCAATAATAAAAAGATGTTCAGCTCTGAAACTTAAACAAGGACTCAGATATTTTCTGAAAATAACTCTAGAATTTATCTCTAGGCAAGCGGTTTGTAATAGATAATTCTAAGTAGACCAACATAACCAAACCCCCCCCCCCCCCCCGCAACCAGTCTTATTCTAACATCCTTGCTAGCACATTAGCAATAAAGTTGAAAAGGGATTGGGGGAAGACACTGTATTCCCTATTCACCAAGTAGTTCTTTTTAGAATTTCACTGGTTGGAAAGAAGCAGTTCTGATTAAAGCTTACTGCAGACAATAAACAGAGGGTTTTAGGGCTATTTGTCTATCACTTTTCAAGGGCACTCGGCTGAAACAAATGCTGGCACATTGTTAAGGATGAATAGTACATATACCATCTCCAGTAGAAGTGAAATCTCACTCATCAGTGATTTAACAATTGCAGATTCCAAGGAAAGATAGCTCCTAAGACAGACAATTTCTATGGCTCATGCAAATCCTTTGTGTGTTGAATTCAAGTGGCTAGATCTGCATGCCTAATTGGGAAGAATCCCATCTTGATTGCCCTAACCAGGAATTACTATCAAGCCCAAGACCAGTAAAATCTTTGACTTTGCAGGATGTGACAAGTAATAAAATCAGAAGAAAAAAAATGTTCTTTTATGTAACTCCAGTGGAGAACAATTTGGCGACATCCACCGAAAGTACTGTGGGGGTTTCCCTCATAGCTCAGTCGTTAAAGAGTCTGACTGCAATGCAAGAGACCTGGGTTTGATCCCTGGGTCGGGAAGATCTCCTGGAGAAGGAAATGGCAACCCACTCCAGTATCCTGGCCTGGAGAATTCCATGGACTCTACAGTCCACGGGGTCGCAAAGAGTCGGATAGACTGAGCGACTTTCACTTTTTCACTTTCTGACCTTTGATTTAGCAATCCCACTTCTGGGAATGTATTCTACAGTTTTATTTCAAACATGTAAAAGAATGTATGCTTTTTACTGCAGCAAACTGAAAAAAGTAGAAAAGAGAGAGAGGGAGGGAGGGAGATTGGGAGAGTAAAGAAAGACTGAAATGTCTATCAATAAGGTATTGATCAGGAACTTCCTTAGTGGTCCAGTAGTCAGTTAAGACTTAGTGCTTCCAAAGCAAGGGGTGAGGGTTCGATCTCTGGTTGGGGAACTGAGGTCCCGCATGCTACATGGCACACTCAAAAATTGTAAAAATAAGGTGTGGTCAAATAAATTATAAATCACATCTAAAATAGGATACTATATGCGTTCTATGCTCAGTCACTCTGTCCTTTCCAACTCTTTGCGACTCCATGGACTGTAGCCCACCAGGCTCCTCTGTTCATGGGATTTTTCAGGGAAGAAGACTGGAGTGGGTTGATGATATACTATAAACAAAGCACAAGATCATTTTGTATATGGTGTTAGAGAGAGATTTCTAAGGTAGATTTTAAGTGAAAAAAACAAGGTGCATGATGGTATATGCTAACTTTGCTGGATAAAAAGGGATCAATAGAATATACATTCTCATTTGACATTATTTGTGTTAACTCTGCAAAGACACATAAGAAACTAATAAAAGATGGAGAACGGGGTTAGAGTGGCATTTTCCAATGTATGCTTTCTTTGTATTGTTTGACTTTTGAATCGTGAATGTTTTCTATTTAAAAGTGAAATATAAATGACTTTTAACAGATATATTTTCGTAAACATTGAAATATACACCAAACAAAATTTTAACACAAGCAAAGCTATTCATGATGTCCTAGTTGTATTCTCTAATAGTGGAATAAAGCTTATATCTGCTCTCAAATGTATCAGGTAGTTCAGAAAAATTTTTTTACTCTTTAGCCTATATTCTTTAATGTCTGCCTCCTCTGATTCTCATTCTATTTAACACCTTAGTTGTGTTACTTATAGTGACTTAAGAAGCATTCAAGGATGAAGAGTCTGTGATAGACTCGGTAAACTGAAACTGTGTTGCAATTTTGGGGCATATTTAGATCTCACAGATCATAATAAACTGCCTCCTCTACTTTGTAATAAATATTTATATTCCTCACAAGGCTTTGTCTTTAATTTTAGAGAGGAACAATAGCAGGGACAGCCTCTTCCTTTACCGTAACAAAACATTTGATACAAACTCCATCAGATTACTGTTTCTTCCCCTCCCCTCACAGCCGTAAACATCAAGTTTAAGTTCCTTTGAACACAGATGTCTCCTTAATAAAAGTCAAAGTCAAAACTGAGTGACTTGTTTCACCTTGGGCTGTTCACTGAAGCAGTTTTAAGGCTCTAGAATGTCCTCAGCTTGAAAAGCAAATTATCAGTGTCCAGCATCATATTGTGGGTTCATTTATCCTTGTCAATAGCACCCATGACGAGCATTCACTGTGGCTCCTCCCAGAAGAGCAAAAGAGGCCAACAGGAACATACCAATCACAGTGTCACAATTCTGCAAGGGGCGTGAGGACAAGTTCCAATTTGGATTTAGAGCCACCAGCCACATCAGTGATTTTTTATATACAGCAACTCAATTTAGTAAATGAATATTGAGGGCTATCTCATTTTAGTGTTTTAGTGAAACATAAAGATTAACAATAACGGTGTGTGTGTGTGTAGGGTTACGAAGGAGAACTTCAGTGAGTGGCAAGTACTGTAGTACAGCTGTCAACTGCAGCCAAATCTCTGGGGTTTGAATCCTGGCTCTAGTGTCATTTATCTACGGTGTAACTTTTGGCAAGTTACTCAGCCTCTCTGTGCCTCATGATTAAGAAGATGGAGATAAATAATAGTGCTGAACCACAGGGATGTCATGAACACCAAAAGGCTTTAATACAGGTAGAGCACCTAGGTTGGGCCCTGGTTGATAAGAAGTGCTCATTGTTAGTGTTTAGAAGAAATATGAGGATGAAGATTATAAGCCTGGAACCCTGGCACTGATTAACATAACCAAGAACTCTCTCTACTTTTGTCTCATCTTCCTCTTGGATTTGGAGAAGGCAATGGCATCCCACTCCAGTACTCTTGCCTGGAAAATCCCATGGATGGAGGAGCCTGGTAGGCTGCAGTCCATGGGGTTGCAAAGAGTTGGACATGACTGAAGCGACTTAGCAGCAGCAGCAGCCTCTTGGATTATGAGTTTGTTACTCCTCTCTTGATATATGTGCCTTAAGATAGAATGCAAATTGCTCAGGGGCCTAAACTACATTGAAGAAAAGCGTAAGATGTTCACGTATATTATACTCATAGGTCTAGGCAAATACATGTATTTGAATACTTCAATAGATCAATTAAAAAAAAAAAACCCTAAACATTTTTACGGTTATTCTCAAATTTTTGAAGGATACAGAAATTCATTATATTTTAAGGAGATATAATATGGTATGTTATCCCCTTCATGTATTAACTCAATTCCTAAATCTCAAGTTACATTAAAAACTTAACATTAGATGAAATTATGTTAATATTTATCATGACCTATGTTTTTAAAGGTTATCTGGCTAAATTTGAATCCTGAAATTCTAAGTTGGAGAACACAGATAACTTCTTTTCCAGAGATGAGTTGGAAAGACAAACAGGACTTCAAAGGTTAACCTTCTTGTTTTACATGTATTCTAACAACTGTTAGAAGTTACAGTGCTGTTCAGTCCAGTGGGGTAATGGACGTCTTGACATATATCTCCCATGTAAGAACTCGGAGAAGCTCATAATAAATACTAGTTAAACAGAACTTAGCTCAGAGGTTAAAACTACAATTTTTTGAAATTTGAGGTAGAAATAATCTTAAACAGATCATGATACTTCTGCATTTCTGAACAACTGAGAAAAAATTTAACAGATACTGTCTTCTAAATATAGTAACAAAGTATACATAGTACTTGGACTTCAATTCTTGGTACAAGGTTCATTCATAACAGATCACTGAGAAATTATTGATAAGCAGATATAGTTCAGTGCCCAAACTCTAATTCTTATACAAAATTATTTTCAAAGGAAAGAAGTGTCCTTTGGAACACTGTCACAAAAGCTTAATTCATCTAAATGAGATTCTTACTCAAAAAGGGGGATGCCAAATATCTCAAAGATGGGTTTTTATTTTTAAAAGAGCATGTTAGAAGTATAAAACTTTGCTAACAAAAAAGTAATATTTCCTATGAATTCTTTGTTTTGCAGCTTTAATCTCTAACTTTGGCAACAGACTAAATTTCTTAAGCTGATCAGATTCTTACCAACTTAGGCCCAGTTCCCCAGAGGACTCAACCAGAGCACTATCATCGACTTTTTGATATATAAAAATAAACGTACTTTGACGACACAACTCCAGGAAAAAAAAATCAGAACACAAAGAGAAAGTGGACTTGGATTTTTAATTTTTTTAAAGATTATCTCTCTATATATATATTAATAAAAAGTGCAAAGAATAGACCTTCATGTTTAAATTATATTCTAAAATAAAATATATATATTTCCATTAACTGCAGGAGACAACTGGCAAGTAAAGAGCCTGAGAGAGTCCAGTCCCTCTCCATCACTACAGTGGATACATATTCGAAGGAAGCACCTATGAAAAATAGAGTGTTCACAACACACCTGGTAACACAGAGAGCTTCTGGGTGTTCTTGGAAGCAGTTGGTTTGCATTTGCAATCCGACATGAAATGAGGGGAAAAGTCAAATTCATCAATGGAAAGGACATTGCTTAGAACAATCTGTTATTCTGTATTCTGTTTTATTTGCCCTGGAGCCTAGCACCTCGCATGGAGCAAGCCACCCTCAACACATGGGCTCCTAAAACCTGTCACCTGCGTGCCTCAAACGGTGACGAGTTACTGGTGTAACAAGTCGTCCCTGTTCATAACACTGCTGATTTAGCAACATAGCTGAAACATTTGGTTAGAACTGAACTTTCCTTTCTTTTTAAGGAAACAAACTTTTAAAACATAGCATCATAACATTTGGCTCTGTTACATACAGCTGGTGTTTCAGGCTTATTTTCACCAAAAGGTCTTAAAGGAACAAGGGTTACATAATATCTGCTTTCTTAGGTATTTACAGTCACTGTGGCAATAGGTTACAGAAACAATAGAAACTTTCAATAAGAAAAAAAAGATACATGACTCTGAACTTTTTTTTTTTTAACCCAATGTGGGATATTTCAACAATTCAAATTCAAAAATTTATTTCCACTGTGGTTTCAGCAGCTCCATGCCCACATGAAAAGGATGCCTCAGTTTTGACTTGGTTTTCTTTTATTTCTCCTTTCCTTTTTCATAACTGAAAAGAATTTCTATTTTTGAAAAGGTATGTTCTATACACTGTGTCTGTAGCAACATTATCTGTAATACTGGCTATGACAGAACTTTGCTTCATAAATGTCAATGATATGCTCTCGCTGAATCTGGATGAAGTTAACATTAAAACACAGATAAGCTACAATCAATTATGCATAACTTGTTGACTCAAAAATCCATGGTCTCTCTTATCCTTCTTTTTGGCCTGTTATAAAAATAATTTTGGTTACAAGTGTCTACACAGCACCAATTTTATTTCAAGAGCAGCATCTTTACTTGGCTACCCAAATAAGTCTACATGTATACATGCTCAAACAGCTTTTCTCATTTACTTCTGTTCTGTAACTCTAAAAGAGTGATAATTGCATTAGATCTTGTCTCAATCAAAAATCATTTAGCAATTATTAGAACCATCAATTACTATGTCCCCCAAATACCCACGGCCATTGAGTTAAATGAGAAGTTCCCTTGACATGCAACTGTGTAATTGGAGAATTACGCCTGCAGCTGATGGGCACTGTGTTCTGTAACAGCAGAAGGAACAAGTCTCTAATAGTAAAAAAGCATTTTCATAAAACTTTGTCATATATAAAATAATCTTATTAATTGTTACTATTTCACTGATGATTAAAGCGTAACACAGGTGTTCGCTCTGCTTTTTGCTGTGAGACAGTCGTGGGTCATACAACCTTAAAAAATAAGAGCTCATCTGTTTCCCAGGCTGACAAAAGCGATGGGCTCAATTACACTGTTTCTCTCTCATACTCATTTGCACTCACACGCACGTACACAAAGCACCCACAGTTTTAATCGTCATGACACTGTTGCCACACTTTTTCCCACCTCCAAAAATCTGTCAGGAAAATGTGATTGCAAAATAATTATTCTTGTCTATACCCCACCTGGATCTCCATTGTTCATTTTTATGATTTTGAAAGATAAAGTTTGCAGCAGCAGGAGAGCTGGCCTCATTCATCTTCCTAAACCCTTTGGTTTCCACCTTCAACATTACGGTGAATGTAGATTTGACCCAGCAAGCCTGGGTCAAAGGCTTTACAGATACTGAACCTGAAGTGCATTAAAGAGAATAAACACCTGCTATTGTGGCCTAGGATGACTGAAAAAGTAGCAATAATAAACACAACTTTGTCTCTGAGAAGGGTTTTACAAGAGTCATCTAAACATTTCGTGAGAATCTAAGAGTTTGTAGAAGCGATGGAATCATGTAACAAAGGTCAAAAGGTCAAATGCAATCAGATAACAATTACATTCTTTGAAAAATACTTCATGTGCACACTTTCTGCCCCAGTGGCACTAAGTCCTTCTCAAGTCTCCCATCGGTAAATGCAGTGGATCCAGAAAAACATATATCAAAGAAAGAGACCACACTGATTAACAAGGGAACAGAAGAACAAGCCAAAAGAGGTCAGAGCAGGTAAGGACTACCTTTTAAAGAGAAGTGCTTTAAATATGATTGTGCAAAAAACATAACTTGGAGGCAAATCTGAAGTTTTGACAATTATACTTTACTCAGAGATTAGTCAGAGCTGTTCTCCTGTAGGGGCAACTAAGTTGAAACATAAAAAGAATTGTTTAATTATGACATCACAAAATCCCAGGGAAGAACTGGGAATCAAAGATCCCGTTGATGAAAATTTCCCACTTCTTCTAATGCAAGGTGTGAGAACAAGGACTTCAAATGATGCCAGGCAGGAAAGTCCTGATACACTTTCTCCCATATCCCCTCTACGTTGACTCCCTCACACATACTACCAAGAGTTTATTAGGTAACTCTTAGCTCTCCTGGCATGTATATCCATTGCACTATTGAATTCTTCATAAAGTCAGGCCTCCATTCCCAATAAAGTAATGAAAAAGATAGATATGAAAAAAATACATTCAAAAAGCAAAAAGCAAAGCACTCTGGGATTTGACCTATTTCATGCCAGTAACAGGTGATCTACTGGGGGAGGAACATTAAGACCGAGACAGTCACACACACAGAGCTGACTGCTCGTGCCTGCGCTTCCAGCAGCCGGTGTCCCCTCACGGACTCTTCTTCCAGACCCTAACAGAACTAAAGGTTCCAACTGAGTACCTGAGATCAGAATCAGGTTGAGAAACGCTTGAAACATGTGAAATTATTTCAAAATGGAGAAATCAAGGAAAAAACTTACCCAGGTTGAGAAATGAGAAGTTAGGTATGGACAGAATAAAACTATTGGGCAAACGTGCAGACACAGGTCAAAAGGAAAAACTGAACTCAAGAAGGAAAGGAGAGAAGGAGGGGAAAGTGGAGGAACTGAGAGAGACATGCCGGCCCTTCCTGGGAAGACTCCTTATCTCCTGATTTAAGCGCAAGATGCCCTCCTGGGGGGACGCACTGCTCACACCAGCATCACAAGTGTACCTAAGTGGTCATGACGACCAAGCGGCAGACAGATCCCCGTGAGCACAGCTAGACGTCAGCACTGCCCAGGCATCTCTCATGAGGGTGGGCACAGGGACTGGGGATGTGGCCAATTCTGGTGGCAGAGCCAAAGGAATCAGTGGTAGAAAGTACCAAAAGCAGCCCCGTAACCCATTTTAGAGGGAAATATACAAAACCCCCCAAAACCTAAACAAAACAAAACTAAACAAAACAACCTTCTCCCTCCTGAAGAAAACCTCATGGAACAAATGCCCTGCAAGTCCTAATGTGTGTGTTCTCACAAGGCTGGCGGAGGTTATTTTGTCTTGGATTCCACAAAAATTTTGTCTCCATCCCTAATGCCAAAAGAATGCAAGGCTCGAGAGCTGTACTTCATTTCCTCTGGGCCAAAGGGTGCTTCATGGTCAAAATAGTAGAGAAGCATGCTGCTCGTGGGTAACTGAACTAGAGTTTTCAATTGTTTCTTTAGTTCTGCAACTGTTTGGTCCAGACGAATGCTCATCTCTTCCACCTGGTCGTTAAAGTGGACTTCTACTTTCGCACTGCTCTGGGGTCTCAGGTCCACTTCTGCCAAAGGCTCCAACTTCCCATATTTTGTGATGAGTTCATGATACCTAGAAGGGAAAAAAAAAAGCAAAACAGTGATAGCCTAAGCCACCAGCGCAAGAACTCCTGACTTCTTCAGAACTGCAGGTAAACTACTGTTATTCTCAACACCTTTCTAATATCCTAGTCTAATATTATATCTGCTTACCTGCCTACCTATCGACTGTGACTATGTGCAATCTGTGATCTGATATGGTTGTCTCCTTGAAATTTCAGTAAAACCCCATCCTTGCAGAGAGGGGGTTTCTTCTAAAGATGGCTATCATCCTGCTGCTAATAATTACGGAAGAATACGCTTAGAGAGGAGAGGAGAGGAGAACCTAATAATTATGGAAGAATACGCTTAGAGAGGAGAGGAGAACCTAAAAAGGCAGACAATACAAAGGTTACAGACAGAAATCAGTCACTGTGTAGAACCCACTTGCTTGGGCATCATCATCAAGGTGTGTAGATATCTAAGCCCGTGTTTTTTGGTAATAGCTAGAAAGATGGACATAGACCAGCAGCTTCTGACCCTAGAGAAGCCATAACTTACAAACAAAAACACTGTTGTAAAAAATAGTTGTATATTAGCTATTAACACTGATTTTTCAGTGATCCTTTGTTTGAATGGTCCTGCCTAGCCTAGTTGACTGTAATATAAGGAGTTTGTGGAAGAATCAAGAATATATTCCTGTAAAAAAGTGGTAAATAAGGTCCGTCTAGTCAAGGCTATGGTTTTTCCTGTGGTCATGTATGGATGTGAGAGTTGGACTGTGAAGAAGGCTGAGCGCCGAAGAATTGATGCTTTTGAACTGTGGTGTTGGAGAAGACTCTTGAGAGTTCCTTGAACTGCAAGGAGATCCAACCAGTCCATTTTGAAGGAGATCAACCCTGGGATTTCTTTGGAAGGAATGATGCTAAAGCTGAAACTCCAGTACTTTGGCCACCTCATGCGAAGAGTTGACTCATTGGAAAAGACTGATGCTGGGAGGGATTGGGGGCAGGAGGAAAAGGGGACGACTGAGGATGAGATGGCTGGATGGCATCACGGACTCAATGGACGTTGAGTCTGAGTGAACTCCGGGAGATGGTGAAGGACAGGGAGGCCTGGCGTGCTGCGATTCATGGGGTCGCAAAGAGTCGGACACAACAGAGCGACTGAACTGAACTGAACTGAACTGAACTGAGGGATACAAGTTCCCTGATCAAGGCAAAGATACTAGGAGAAAAGTGAATTATGCAGGTGGGACCAGGGCCTAAGAGGACAAGTTTCCCATGTGGAAAATCTTGTCTCGTCTGCCAGCTTTGGAGAATGTAGGTTTGATCTCCCTGCGGAAGCTGAGCAGTTTTCTACAAACCAGAGAGGGGGAAAGTCCTGAAAAAGATCTGATATTAGCTTTATTATAACCAAGATTTACTGAGGTTAATTCTGGATCAGAACACAGTGGTCATAAGCTTGCTACTCCCCCACGTTCTCCACCCTACTTTGGCTTTAACTCAGTTAAATCAGTGTTGTAACTAGGTTGGTAGAAAACTGAAGCTGCAGTAAGACCTCTGTGGTCAGGGATGGAGGCAGTCATTGCCATGAAGCGAGGGACCAGGTAAAATAGCACCGGTCTTGGAGTCAGAAGAGCTGATGTCAGAGTCTTGACTTATAATTTGTTGTGTGACTTACCAACTCATTCAATCCTTTCGTATCTCAGATTCCTCACTAGTAAAACTGGGATAATAAGTCTGTTCTTCCTACCTTATATGACAGTTGTGAGGCTCATACAAAATAACAGATGAGTAAGAACTTGGCCACCTCATGTGAAGAGCTGACTCAGTGGAAAAGACCCTGATGCTGGGAGGGACTGGGAGCAGGAGGAGAAGGGGATGACAGAGGATGAGAGGGCTGGATGGCATCACCGACTCTATGGACATGAGTGTGAGTGAACTCCGGGAGTTGGTGATGGACAGGGAGGCCTGGCATGCTGTGATTCATGGGGTCACAAAGAGTTAGATACGACTGAGCGACTGAACTGAACTGAAGAACTTGTAAATTCTAAGTCCATATACAAAGAAGTAGTAAGACTCCATTCCTGCTGTCTAGGACTTGTATTATTAAAACACACATACCCTTTAAAAAATATATGACTGAAATCTATTTAGGAAGGACTTCTCTGAAAAGATGGTGGTATGGTGAAACACCTTACAGGAATTTCTCCCAGGTCTTGGACCCCAAATAATATTTTTTAAGGGTAAAATATTACCACCAGCAACTCATACAGAAAAAGAGGGAACAGTCTCATTGAAATAGCCTTTTAAAAGGAACCAAAAGCTTTGTGCGATATGGTTTTGTTAATAAGCAGGGATCCTAATTCAACCCCTAGAAGACATTATGGAGAAAGAAGGTAAGGAAACAAAATCCTTACCAAGGTCAGTACCTTCAGTGCACTGACCAACACTTTTAAATCTAGAGCAAATGGGGCTGAAGGAGAATGGAGTCAGCTAGGAGGAAGACTAAGGACATCCCTCAGGGGTCAGACGGCACTACTCCCCACTGCCAGTATGTCAGGATCTCAGCAAGGAGAAACAAAACCAAACAAAACCGTCCACAGAAACAAAACACAAAACCACCAGGACTTGAAGTTTTCCAAGGCTCCAAGTTAAAAAGGCAAAATGACTCAAAGTCCAAGGGTATCTTTCTGTTACTCAGTCTCCTAGCGTATTACAACTTCAAGTAAATAAAACTAGGTTATGATAATTTAACAAAATCTTGGGAAAGATAGCAGAACCCAGGCGTCAAATAAAAGCTGAACCCAGTTCTACAGATGTTTTCCCTTCAGACTACAGGAAAGTAGATAGAATTGTAACACCCCAGACTCTCAGACTCTGTCCAGGAGGGAAAAAAGAAACAGTGGTGAGGGGTCAGGAGTCTACTTAGACCATGTTTCAGTAAAGACATGGTCCAGAGAGAGGGACTCACTTTTAAGCATAAGCAAGAAGATAAGACAAAGAGGCAACTAAGCACATACCACACAGCAAAAGGAATAAAAGAGAGAAACACATAAATAAAAGGCAGAGGAGAACTCGATCTCAAAGAAAACATCTCAATGAAATGAAAATGCCCCACAGATACTCTAAGGTGCAGAAATTAATAAGTGCATTAATATCATAAAATGGGAGCTCAAAGATAAAGGATAAGCAGCAGAATGGGATGAAAAGCGAGATTTCAGCACCAGTGAAAGAGACTGAGCAAAATAACACATTTCCTACCAAATAAATAAATTAGAAAGCATGACCCAGGAATATTATACCTCACCAAGTTGTTTTTTTTTTTTTTCTCCCCAGAAATAAGCTCAACAAGCAAACTTAGGGAATACAGCACCCTCGAGTCTTTCTGAAAAAGAAAAACACTAGTCAACAATGAGATTAAAGAACTAGTGGTAAGCCCTGAATCTATTTAAATATAAAACTAAAACTTAATATTATAGCTATATAATTCTATACTTATTTATACTTGACATTATAGTCAACTGAATTTATCTCAAGCATAAACATATTTGTATACAAAATTATGGCCCATGTGCAGAAATTAGCCTATGTGTTACAACTGGTCAAGTCTACCTACAAATTAAATGACCTATAAATTAGGACACTCTAAGGTCTTATAGTTTTCTCAAACTCGACAGGTCCAAAGATAATTCATTGTTGCTCCCCAACCTTCTTCTCTTCTAGTCTTTCTTATCTCAGTAAATGGCACCAGAAACTATCTAATCATCCCAGCCAGAAACTGAACAGTTGTCCGGATTCCTTCCTATCTCTCTTCTCCACTTCTCCCACTCATCAATTGCTGTGTCATACTAATTCTATTCCTAAATATTTCATGAGTCTATCTGCATCTCTTTGCCCACTTGTCTTGTAAATTCAAGACACTATCATTAATAACACAGATTGCCACAGCTTTCTTTGGATGCATAAGCTGGATGAGTCTCCTCAGTATTTGTTCCAACCTCATCCTAGAATGCATTTCTATACTGCAAAGATGAAAACTACATTTACCACCCTTCTTTTCAGGTGAGATTTAACTTTCATCAATCTCATTCAACAGCCCGGAGAGAGAGAGAGTGGCTCTAGCAGACGTGGGTGGGAACAGCTTGGTTAGAGGCTTCCTAATGATCAGATGGTGGTTCACATAGTGTGTTCCTGCAGTCAACTCCCTGGCAGCAGCTTACTGGTCTCCAGGTCACAGCTAAGGGGGTGTGATCCACCCCAGGGACAGCAGCTTCCTGAGTCTCCCCTTATCTGGTGCCAGTGGAGGAAGCAGTGCCCTTGGTGGCCTAGTTCTGCAGTACCCCTCTAGAGATAATCCTAGGGAGGCAGCCCTTCTTCAGGTTCTATAACATCTTATTCCTTGTATCAAATCCCGTTCTTCTTACAATAGCTCATGTGGCTCCTCTTACCTGAATCTCAAATGATATTCCTTTCAATGGTTTCCCAGGACCTTAGAGTGGCTCCCCAATTACTCTTGTCTATATTATAGCCAAAGTCATTGTTATAAAACACAAAGTTGACCACAACATTCTTCTCTTAGAATCACATACGACACAGAGAATAAAGTCTTAAGTCTTCAATATGATTAAGATGGGCAGACTTTTGTCTATCCCCAGTCACCTCCATTCCCTGGTGTTATTCTCAAGATTATATCATGCTATGTGGCATAGCTGATCCTAAAATAGGGAGATTAACTGGATGCTTATGTGCATGCTTGGTCGCTTCAGTTGTGTCTGACTCTTCACAACCTTATGGACCGTAGTCCACCACGCTCCTCTGTCCAAGGGATTCCCCAGGCAAGAATACTGGAGTGAGTTGCCATGCCTTCCTCCAGGGGAATCTTCCCAACCCAGGGACTGAACCCACGTCTCTTACGTCTCATGCATTGGCAGGTGGATTCTTTACTACTAGTGCCACCTGGGAAGCCCAATAACTGGGTGGGGCCTAATCTAATCATATGAGCCCCTAAAAGCAGAGAGACTTCTCCAGCTAACAATAGAAGAGGAAGTGAGGGAGATTCCAAGCATGAGAAGGACCTGATATGAGACTGCTGGCTTGAAGATGAAGAGAGGCACATGGAAAGCTTGAGAAGAGACAGAATTAAGCGGCCATCCTGAACAAGCCTGAAAGGAGACGCTTCTCCAGAACCTCCAATAAGGGACACAGCCCTTTTGACTGACTCCTTGATTTTGGCCTTGTGAGACCCTAAGCAGAGAACCCAGTTAAGCCATCCCGTGCTCACACTTTTGACCCATAAAAACTGTTAACATAATAAGCAGACATTGTTTTAAGCCACTAACTTTATAGCAATTAGTTATAGTAGCAATAGAAAACTAATACTTTGATTGTAAAAGTGCCTTCATGATTTCATTCCCATGTAACTTTTCAAACTTATTTTGTGTCATCAATATAACCACATCCTACACCTATTTCCCACTTATTTAATCTTAAAATCAAGGTTTATTTATTGATTTTGAGGTAACGTCAGCAGAGTTTTGTAAATGGATGAAAGCCTGGATATGGACTATAACAAATACTGACTCTTTATGCTATAAAAATAAAGAAAAAATATTAAAGTTGTGATTCATGATAACTCACTACATACACAGAATATGTACCCCTAAAAGTTACATAAGTGAAAATCATGATTTCAAGATAATATGTTTATCCCCAAATATCTTTATTTTGGATTATTGTTAAGCAAGGCAAATCAGTAGATAGAAAAAATCATGATTTTACAAAATGCCCAGTAAATTTTAGAAACCAATTTCTTAGTCCACCAGCTTAGTATTTTATTCATTATTCAAAAGTTCATCTAAACAATGTCTAAACTATACCTGCATATTCTGTATTATCTGAGCTTTTCTTAGCATCATCAGCCCCAAAGCTATAGCCATAAGAGGTAAACGGCTTTTCTCTTTTCAAAGCTGTATGATTTCTGATGATTAAGTAGTCTTCAAAATGAATGATCTCAATTTATAGTCTACCAATCAGTACTGCTATCTGGCTATTAAAAAGTATTTAATATTTGTAAGTCTTATTTCTGAAGTGGGCAAAATGCTATCAGCCTACCTTGGAAGATACTACTGACAAGGATATACTGTAATAAGCAAATGCTAAAATGTAATATATACTGTGTTTGTGTTCAGTAGTTCTGAATACCATTCCCCCATGACCTTCCAACAGAAAATGACCAATCACAAGAGAAACAAAATCTACTACACACAGCATAAAGGCCAGCATGACCACATGGGTAACTGAAAATGATAAATGGAAACCAAATGCTAGCCACAACCTTGTGAAGAACACTACCCACAGACAAACTGGCAGTGTGCTTTTTTCCTCCTCCTTATTAAATAAAAACACCCACAGAGAGAAAAGCTTCTTTCAACTTTAAGAGTCTTTGAATGGTGAGGAGTTAGAAATTAGTTACTTGTAAAGTGGGTTGTGGATGGCACTAACAAAGGGGGGACTGGAGAATGAAGCCACGCTTCATGGAGCTGGGGTGGGCACTGCACTCCCAGCGTACATAAACCAGCCTTCATACACGAGGCTGCTGGTCCATGGCACACCAGCCTAATGGGACAGACACATGAGCGTATTTTAGTAGCATGATGGTCAGGCAGGGAGAGGTGTGTGTCCCTTTCTCCTTACTGCCTATTTTCACTCTTACTAAGATAGCTAGGAGCATTTCCTCAATTACAATTCAGTCACTGGTCTATGAAGCTAGAATAAAGACCTGACACACTGCTTGAAAAGGACTGTAGGTTTCTACCATAAATCTTAGTGAGGGTGAATTTATGAAAAAACCTAATCCCCAAAGATGAACAGAGACAAAGGTTACCTTGCAGTCTTATAAACCATCCTAAGCAATATGAACATAATATTTTATATAATTTTTAGGAACACGGAAGACTAAAGGAGGCCTAGAAGCAAAGGTTTTAAGCTGGCAGAATGCTCCCACATTTGGACCTCATGTCTCCAAATCCATAAAAGCAGCAGCTCACAATCTCAAGGAGCATCCTAGAGAAAAACGATGAGTCTTACATAAAATGCAAGTGCATTACCACAATGGCATTATGGGTATCCCAGAAGTGTTCCATCTCTCCCTTAAAACTATCTGGAGGTGTGCTCACAGGGGCCTATACAGTAGTGTTAAGCTAACAACTCTCCTACTCTACTGAGTCTCAAAAGCAAACTCATATTGAATCAACTAGAGTATTTATTCTAAATAAAGCTATTTTACTTCAAAATAAGGTCTTCCTTGTGGCTCAGCTGGTAAAAAATCCACCTGCAATGCAGGTGATCTGGGTTTGATCCCTGGGTTGGGAAGATCTCCTGGAGAAGGGAAAGCCTACGCACTCCAGTATTCTAGCCTAGAGAATTCCATAGACTGTATAGTCCTTGGGGTTGCAAACAGTTGGACACGACTGAGTGACTTTCACTTTCACTTCAAAATAAATCCCTTGGACTGTAAGGAGATCAAACCAGTCCATCCTAAAGGAAATCAGTCCTGAATATTCACTGGACAGACTGATGCTGAAACTCCAATATTTTGGCCACCTGATGCGAAGAACTGACTCCTTAGAAGAGACCCTGATGCTGGGAAAGATTGAAGGCAGGAGGAGAAGGGGACAACAAAGGATGAGATGGTCGGATGGTATCACCGACTCAATGGACAGGAGTTTGAGCAAGCTCCAGGAGTTAGTGATGGACAGGGAAGCCTGGCGTGCTGCAATCCATTGGGTCACAAAGAGTCGGACTTGACTGAATGACTGAACTGAACTGAAATCCCTAACACAGACATCTCTCTCTTTAAGGAATGCAACAAATAAAACATGAAAAATCCCTTATGCTTCTCTTGAACAAAATCATTAAATGTAACTAGAAGAAAACTATTCACACAGTTTACTTTGTTTCCCAAGGTATTACAAAGGATTCAAAATACACTTCAAACATCTGATTGCTGTCATTTAATCTCTCTTGTATGGTATGATTTCTCTTTTTTTTGACACGGTATCATACCATGGCATGGAAGAAGAAATGGCAACCCACTCTGGTATTCTTGCTAGAAAAATGCCATGGACAGAGGAGCCTGGCAGGCTATAGTCTGTGGGGTCACAAAGAGTCAGACACGACTGAGCACACACACACACATGCATATCATGGCATATCAAGGAAGCTGCCATAGCAGTCTACAGCTGGGATTTTGCACTCTACTTAAACAGTTTCCTCAAAGTCACCAACATCTTTTAAAACACGTAAAACATCATATTTCAGAAGCAGAAAAGATCACAGAGATCATCTACTACATACTTTACAGATAAGTAATTGAATTGAGGGCCAGTTTGCTAGGCAAGAATGAAAGGTAGAAAGTAGAATTTGGGTCTTGTTCTCAGACCATCATTCTTTCTCAGTTATCACCATCTTGATGATTTGCTGCAATAATGAATACCGTTCTAGAAATTCTCTTCTCCTTTTACATTACATTACAGTCTCTTTTTACAGGTTTTCTTTTTATCATCTACACTTGAGTAGTACTCAAAATTCACTCTCAGATTCTCATCCCTTTTCAGTCTATGATGTTCCATCATGGAGCTCATTCTTTCACTTAAATGAAGCCACAGATGCTTCCCACTTGTCCTCCTCAAGCTTCTGTATTTCACCTACATCCAGAATTACTTATTCTCATCATTCACACAGAGCAAAGTGTCTGGAACTGAACTTAGTATTTTTCATATAGTTTTCCATAAAGACTTAGAATTTTGTTTCAATTCACTATTTCTTAAATTCAAGTACTGTCAACATTGCCTAGTAAATGGACAGACATCTAGTCATATAATAAAATACTATATAGCAGATAAGTAATTATTTCATATACACTTATCAATATGATTAAAACCCTGAACAAAATGGCTCCATAAATTCACATTTTAACATATTTCTGCTCCAAAAGCAGAATAAAATGGATAAAATGCTAAAGGGTTGAATTGCAAGAACACATGGCCCAGTCTCAAAAATAAGAGACATCTCCACGGACCAGAAACTGAACAGAAATACAAAGCACACAACTGAAACTATAGGACCACTGGACTCCAAGTTCAGAGCAGGTAGTAGCAGTCAGGAGTTAAGTTCCTGTTAAGCACAGGTGGTGAAAAGTACCCCACAGGAGGTACAGGAACTCAAGCCAGGATCACTGCCTGAAGTATCAGTAGAGTTAGGGTAATGTGAGGTTGCACATGAAATAAGAAGGCAAAAAACTGCTGCAGGTCCACTTCCTCAGGCTACCTCTTTTGACCAATGGGCCTAGGTAAAGGAAGTAAGAAGATAACTCTTCCAAAAGGAACTGAATCAAATCACCTACTGCTTGGGGTTTCCCAGGTGGCACAGTGGTAAAGAATCTGCCTTCCAATGTAAGAGACATAAGAGATGTGGGTTTGATCCCTGAGTCAGGAAGGCCCCTCGAGTAGGAAATGGCAACCCACTCCAGTATTCTCGCCTGGAAAATTCCAGACAGAGGAGCCTGGCGGGCTATAGTCCATGGAGTTAAAAAGAGATGGACACGACTGAGCGACTAAGAACATACACAAACACCTCCTGCTTTAGGTGACTAGATTTACACTAACTCAGTAATTAGTGGGATAGGGTCTCCAAAATCCATTGTGAGAGCTGATTCTAGATCACGAGTCTAGAGAGTTGGTTAGAGACAACTGCAAAACCATTAGAAAGGGAGGAATATATATAGCTCAAAAGATATATATAAATAATAATATATATATATAAGTAGCAATGCTCAACATGTATATATCTAACAAGAGAGCTTCAAGATAAGCAAAAACTGGTAGAACTGGAAGCTGAAATTGACAAATCCATAGTTACAGTTAGAGACTTTAGCACTCCTTTCTCAGTAATTAACAGAATAAGAATACAGAAAATTGTGAGCAATATAAAGACTTGGCCAGTACTACAAACTCGATCTGACATTTTTAATACACATTTTCTAGCAACATCAGAAAACACATTTTTTTCCTAGTGCATATGGAACTTTATCCAAAACAGACCATATTCTAGGCTCAAAATATACCTTTATTAGGTTTAAAATAGTTGAAATAATACGATATGTTATCTGACTATAATAAAATTATAAATCATTAACAGAAATATAACTGGAAAATGTCCAAGAATTTGGAAAATACACAACACACATATGTAAATAACTCATGGGTCAAAAAGAAAGTCACAAGAAAAATTAGAAAATTTTCTAAATTCAATAAAAATACAATATATCAAAAATTATAGAATGTAGCTAAAGCAGTTGTTTAAAGAGAAATTTATAGAATTAAATGTTTACAAAGAAAAGAGGTCTCGAATAAATAATCTAAGTTTCCACCTTAAGAAACTAGAAAAAGATGAGCAAACTAAACTCAAACCAAGAAGAAGGAAGAAACTAATAAAGATATGAGAGGAAAATCAGTTCAGTTCAGTCACTCAGTCATATCCAACTCTGCAACCCCATGAGTCGCAGCACGCCAGGCCTCCCTGTCCATCACCAACTCCCGGAGTTCACTCAGACTCACGTCCATCGAGTCAGTGATGCCATCCAGCCATCTCGTCCTTGGTCGTCCCCTTCTCCTCCTGCCCCCAATCCCTCCCAGCATCAGAGTCTTTTCCAATGAGTCAACTCTTCGCATGAGGTGGCCAAAGTACTGGAGCTTCAGCTTTAGCATCATTCCTTCCAAAGAAATCCCAGGGTTGATCTCCTTCAAAATGGACTGGCTGGATCTCCTTGCAGTCCAAGGGACTCTCAAGAGTCTTCTCCAACACCACAGTTCAAAAGCATCAATTCTTCGACACTCAGCCTTCTTCACAGTCCAACTCTCACATCCATACATGACCACTGGAAAAACCATAGCCTTGACTAGAAAGACCTTAGTCGGCAGAGTAATGTCTCTGCTTTTGAATATACTATCTAGGTTGGTCATAACTTTTCTTCCAAGGAATAAGCGTCTTTTAATTTCATGGCTACAGTCACCATCTGCAGTGATTTCGGAGTCCAGAAAAATAAAGTCTGACACTGTTTCCACTGTTTCCCCATCTATTTCCCATGAAGTAATGGGACCGGATGCCATGATCTTCGTTTTCTGAATGTTGAGCTTTAAGCCAACTTTTTCACTCTCCTCCTTCACTTTCATCAAGAGGCTTTTTAGTTCCTCTTCACTTTCTGCCATAAGGGTGGGGTCATCTGCATATCTGAGGTTATTGATATTTCTCCTGGCCATCTTGATTCCAGCTTGTGTTTCTTCCAGTCCAGCATTTCTCATGGTGTACTCTGTATATAAGTTAAATAAGCAGGGTAACAATATATAGCCTTGACATACTCCTTTTCCTATTTGGAACCAGTCTGTTGTTCCATGTCCAGTTCTAACTGTTGCTTCCTGACCTGCATACAGATTTCTCAAGAGGCAGGTCAGGTGGTCTGGTATTCCCATCTCTCTCAGATTTTTCCGCAATTTGTTGTGATCCACACAGTCAAAGGCTTTGGCATAGTCAATAAAGCAGAAATAGACGTTTTTCCGGAACTCTCTTGCTTTTTCCTTGATCCAGTGGATGTTGGCAATTTGATCTCTGGTTCCTCTGCCTTTTCTAAAACCAGCTTGAACATCAGGAAGTTCATGGTTCACATATTGTTGAAGACTGGCTTGGAGAATTTTGAGCATTACTTTACTAGCATGTGAGATGAGTGCAATTGTGCAGTAATTTGAGCATTCTTTGGCATTGCCTTTCTTAGGGATTGGAATGAAAACTGACCTTTTCCATTCCTGGGGCCACTGCTGAGTTTTCCAAATTTGCTGCCATATTGAGTGCAGCACTTTCACAGCATCATCTTTCAGGATTTGAAAGAGCTCAACTGGAATTCCATCACCTCCACTAGCTTTGTTCGTAGTGATGCTTTCTAAAGCCCACTTGACTTCACATTCCAGGATGTCTGGCTCTAGATGAGTTATCACACCATCATGATTATCTGGGTCATGGAGATCTTTTTTGTACAGTTCTTCTGTGTATTCTTGCCACCTCTTCTTAATATCTTCTGCTTCTGTTAGGTCCATGCCATTTCTGTCCTTTATCGAGCCCATCTTTGCATGAAATGTTCCCTTTGTATCTCTAATTTTCTTGAGGAGATCTCTAGTCTTTCCCATTCTGTTCTTTTCCTCTATTTCTTTGCATTGATCACTGAAGAAGGCTTTCTTATCTCTTCTTGCTATTCTTTGGAACTCTGCATTCAGATGCTTATATCTTTCCTTTTCTCCTTTGCTTTTCGCTTCTCTTCTTTTCACAGCTATTTGTAAGGCCTCCTCAGGCAGCCATTTGGCTTTTTTGCATTTCTTTTCCATGGGGACGGTCTTGATCCCTGTCTCCTGTATAATGTCACGAACCTCATTCCATAGTTCATCAGGCACTCTATCTATCAGATCTAAGCCCTTATATCTATTTCTCACTTCCACTGTATAATCATGAGGGATTTGATTTAGGTCATACCAGAATGGTCTAGTGGTTTTCCCTACTTTCTTCAATTTAAGTCTGAATTTGGTAATAAGGAGTTCATGATCTGAGCCACAGTCAGCTCCCGGTCTTGTTTTTGCTGACTGTATAGAGCTTCTCCATCTTTGGCTGCAAAGAATATAATCAACCTGATTTCGGTGTTGACCATCTGGTGATGTCCATGTGTAGAGTCTTCTCTTGTGTTGTTGGAAGAGGGTGTTTGCTACGACCAGTGCATTTTCTTGGCAAAACTCTATTAGTCTTTGCCCTGCTTCATTCCGCATTCCAAGGCCAAATTTGCCTGTTACTCCAGGTGTTTCCTGACTTCCTACTTTTGCATTCCAGTCCCCTATAATGAAAAGGACATCTTTTTTGGGTGTTAGTTCTAAAAGGTCTTGTAGGTCTTCATAGAACTGTTCAACTTCAGTTTCTTCAGCATTACTGGTTGGGGCATAGACTTGGATTACTGTGATATTGAATGGTTTGCCTGGGAAACGAACAGAGATCATTCTGTCGTTTTTGAGATTGCATCCAAGTACTGCATTTCAGACTCTTTTGCTGACCATGATGGCTACTCCATTTAGATGGACCTTATTTGGCAAAGTAATGTCTCTGCTTTTGAATATGCTATCTAGGTTGGTCATAACTTAAATAAGTGAAATAGAAAGCAGAAAACCAACAGAAAACCCATAAAACCCAAAGCTGTTCCTTAAGGTTAGTGAATTTGATAAGCTTCTAGCCAGACTGATCAAGAAAAGAAGATACTAATATCAGGATTAAATGAGGAGACATCACTACAGACTCTAAAACATCAAAGGTTTATAATAAATGAATATTATAAACAACTTTATGCTCATAAATTCAATACCTAAGATAAAATGAATTCCTTCAAAGACACAAACTATCAAAGCTCATTCAAGAAGGAACAACTTGAATCAAGCTATATCTATTAAATAAATTTAATCATAGTTAAAATCTACAGTAAATATCAGGCACAGATGGCCTCACTGACAAATTCTACAAAATACTTAAGAACGAAATAATACTCTACACAGAATATTTCCTTTCAGAAAAGGGAATAAGAAAGAACACTCACAAACTCATTTTATGAGGCCAGCACTATCCTAAAATTCTAGTATTAAACAAAGACAAAGACATTAAGAAAAAGAAAATTACAAATACATAAAAATAATCCTCATGAATGTAGACACAAACATTCTCAACAAAACATCAGCAAGATAAACCCTCCAATATATAAAAAGATTAACATTATATTATAGCCAAGTGAGATTTATTCTGGGAATTTATGGCTGGTTAAACATTAAAAAAAAACAGTTAATATAATTCACTGTAATGGCACACTAAATTAAAAAAACTACATGAGTTTCTCAAGAGATGCAGAAAAAGAGGGAAAAAAGAAAAATAAAAGAGAAGTATAAGTCATACAGATTGGAAAAGAAGATATACACTGTGCCTTGTCATATACAACATGACTACCTACAATGAATTTACCAAAGAATTACTAGAGGCAATAACTCTAGCAAGGTTGCAAGATGCAAGGTCAATATACAAAAACAAATTGTATTTCTATCCTAGCAATGAACTGTTGAAAACTGAAATTAAAAATAGTACTATTTATAATAGGGCTTAGATACATGAAATCCTTAAGTAAAAATGTAACAAAATATGGGCAGGATTTATGTGGCAAAATACGAAACACCAATTACTTAAAGAAATCATAGAAAACTTAAATAAATGGAGAGATACATTGGTTCATGGACAGAAAGGCTCAATATTATTAAGATGTCAATTCTACCCAATTTGTTCTACAGATTCAACAAAATCTCAAGCAAAATCCCAGCAGGAATTTTTTTTCTAAAATTCAATAACTTATCCTAATATTTATATGTAAAGGCAAAGGAATTAGAACAGCCAAAATAACTTTGAAAAGAAAATCAAACTTGAAATCCATACTGCCTGGATTTCAAGACTTATTTTAAAGCTATACTAATCAAGACAGCATACTACTAGCAAAAGGACAGACATATAGACCAGTGGAAAACAAGAGAGAATCCAGAAATAGAGTCTACCTATACAGTTAATTGTTTTTTCAACAAAAGTATAAACTTAATCAAATAGAAGAAAGACAGTCTTATCAATGAATACAACTAAACAATGACATTCATATTTTCAAATTAAAACAAAACATAAAATTAATCTATACCTAGATCATATACTAAAATTAACTCAAATGAATCAATGTGCTTAAATGTAAAACCTAAAACTATAAAATGTCTGGAAAACAAGAAATCTCTGTGATCTATGATTTGATATACCACCAAAAGCATAATCCATAAAAGAAAAAAAATCAGTAAGTTGAATGCCATCAAAATTTAAAATGCCTGCTATTTGAAAGTAACTGATAAAAAATAAAATAATAAGCCAGCCTGAGAGAAAATATTTACCAAACAATTGTCTGATAAGGGATATATATATATATATATATATATATATATATGGAGTATATAAATAACTTTCAGAATTCAATAATAAGAAAAGAACCCAGTACAAAAATGGGCAAAAGATTTTAACAGATATTTCACCAAAGAAGGCATCTGGGTAGCAAATAAGCACATGAGAAGATGCTCTATACTGTTAGTCACTAGGTACATACTAATTAAAACCACTATGTATCTATTAGAATGGCTAAAATTAAAGACAGAAACAAAACTGAAAATACCATGGTGGTGAGGATTTGGAACAACAGAACTCTCATATGTTGCTGATGGGAAAGCAAAATGGTACAGTCACTCTGGAAAACAGCTTGACAGGTTAAACATATACTTCCCATATGACTCAGCAATTCCACTTCTCTGTATTTACTGAAGAGAAATAAGAATTTAGGTTCACACACAAACCTGTGAGTGGTTATAATAGCTTTCTTAATAAATTGCCTAAGAGGGTAAACAACCAGAATGTACTTCAGCTGATAAATGTTTAAATAAACCATGTCCTTCTGAACAGTAAAAAGGATCTAACTAGTGATACACACAAGATGAATCTCAGATGCATTATGCTAAGTAAAAGAAACCAGATTCAAAGAGCTACCTACATCTCCTTTTAGAAAAGGATAGAGTTACTAGATAGAAAATCAGCAAGAACAGAGATCTGAACAAAACAATCAATCAACAGTGTCTAATTGACATACATAGAACACTCCACTTTATAAAAGCAGAATACACAATTTTTAAGCACCCATGGAATAATCACCAAAGTGGGCATAAAATACACTTTAGCAAATTTAAAAGAATTGATATTATACAAAGTATGTTTTCTGACCATAATGGAACAAAAGTAGAAATCAATATCAGAAAGATAAGAGGAAAATTCCTAAACACTTGGAAATTAAACTTCTAAATAAACCATGAATCAAAGAGGAAGACTCAAATAAAATAATAATTTTTAAAAACAAAACTGAATGGAAATTAAAATATAACACATTAAAACACATGGGATGCCAGCAGTGCAGACAGTGAAATTTATAGCACTTAAGTGTTTATTAGAAAGTCCTCAAATTAAGAATCTATATTCCAATGTCAAAAACTAGGAAAACGGCAAATCAAGCAAAAGGGAAAGAAATAATCAGAAATCAATGTTTTTTTTTTTAAAAGGAAAACACCGAAAACTACAAAACATTGTTGAAAGAAATTAATGAGGACATAAATAAGCAGAAAGATGATCCATGTTCATGGATTGAAATACTTCATATTATTAAAATGTCCACATTTAATACAATCTACAGATTTAACACAATTCCTATCACTATCTCAATAGCATTTTTTTTTGCATATACAGGAAAAATAATCCTCAAATTTATATGGAATCTCAAAGGATCCTGATTAGCCAAACCAATTTTGGAAGGGAAGAATAAAATTAGAGGACTCACATTTTCCTTACTTCAAAACATAGCACGGGACTGGCATAAAAACAGACATATAGGCCAAAGGAATAGAACAGAGAGGGCAGGAATAAAACTCACATATATGGTCAAATGACCCATAAATGTTTGAAGACCACCCAACAGTGAAAAGTTTCTTCAACAAATGGTGCTGGGAAAGTTGGATATATACTTGCAAAAAGGAAAAGAAAGTGGACCCTTACCTTCATCATATACATAAATGAACTCAAAATGTATTAAAGACCTGAATGTAATATCTAAAACTGTAAAATTCATAGAAGAAAATATAGGGGGAAGCTTCATGACACTGGATTTGGCAATGATTTGTGGCTCAGACGGTAAAGCGTCTGTCTACAATGCGGGAGACCTGGGTTGGATTCCTGGGTCAGGAAGATCCCCTGGAGAAGGAAATGGCAATCCACTCCAGTACTATTGCCTGGAAAATCCCATGGACAGAGGAGGCTGGTAGGCTACAGTCCATGGGGTCGCAAAGAGTCGGCCACTGCCGGGAGCCAGCGTGAGGAATCCCAAGCGTGACAAGGTCATGGGGCAGAGATCTGATGGGCAAGGTCGAGTCAGATCTCAGGTTTTCCCCCTGGTATTTCCTGAGCATGTACCCAAAAAAACCAAAGTCTGCCGGCCTTTGTACTCTGCTTTTCCACTCTTCTGACACAGTCTGGAAAAAGTCACCTTAAGGCTTTAGTCTTCTGCATTTGAAAGGGTGTTTCAATCCAAAAATCCCTCTGATGGCTTTCTAGCCTGCCTGCAGGACTTGCACAGCTGCGCATGTGATTGTTTGAGGCCTCCCGCTGCAGGAGGCACAAGAAGCTTAAAACATTCTAGGAATGTAGCGGCTTCCGAGGAGTCAAAATCATTAGAATAGGACTGATTAAAGGTTTCATTTGTTGAGCCAGTACTTGCTGCCAAATTTTCATATCTTTTATTTTTAGATATAGTTGGTATATAGAAAAACAGGTAGTAGACCTGGTATTAGCAACATTTGATCTTTGAGTTAAGTACTTTCTTTGTTATAACCCACTGCACCTTTGTTCTACAGGAATGTAACTTTATTTAGTACTTTGAGGATGATGCAGAGTAAAGAAAAAACACTTCTAGGGAAAAGGAGTTTTCTGGACAATTATCCAGGAAGAGAGCCATAAAAATGTTAACAGGCCTCTTGGCCAGAAGATAATGTAAACCACCTGAGACCTTTTGTATACGGGAGGGTATGGAAAAAAAGAAAGCCTTGTTTGTCTCAATGAGGGTCACGACTGCTGCCCCTGCATAACTCTGAATATTTCACTATTTCTTTATGTACAACTTGGGGTATATAAGCTGATTTTGAAAAATAAAGTTTTGGGAGTCTTGCACCGATGCTGGGCTTCCCCATGTCGTTCTTTTCTCCCCTTTCTTGGCTGAATTCCCATCTGGAGCGGAGAGGCTCACCACGTCTACTTACTTGCCCTGGCTGCTAAGATCCACGCGATAGGGAGCCTAAGGTGGGGCACCCTTCGAGATTCAAGTGAACGCTGGTGGCCTAACGTAGATGGTGCAAACCTCTTGTCTCGAGGTTTTATTGGTTTTCTCCGTAAACCAACTTATTCAGCCTCGTTTTCTCCACCTAAATTTCCTACTATACTATTTCTTCCTAATCTAATCTTATATTTTCTAAATACATAAGTTTTCCTCGCCTATCCGTCTCCCCTTCGAATCACCCTGGATCCACCAGGGCTGGACCCCGGCAGGACACGACTGAGCAACTTCACTTTCTTAGATACTACACCAAAACCAGAGACAACAAAAGGAAAAATAGACTTATGAGACTATATCAGACCTAAAAAACTTCTGTACATCAAAGCATACAATTAACAGAGCTGAAAGGCAAATTACCAAATGGGAGAAAATACCTGCAAATCACTTATCTGATAAGGGGTTAATATCCAAAATGTATAAAGATATCCTCCAACTCAACAACAAAAAATATAAAAAAAGATTTAAAAATGGGTAAAGCACTCAGTGTCAGACTTAATTTTGGGGGCTCCAAAATCACTGCAGATGGTGATTGTAGCCATGAAATTAAAAGACGCTTACTCCTTGGAAGGAAAGTTATGACCAACCTAGATAGCATATTCAAAAGCAGAGACATTACTTTGCCAAAAGAGGTCCGTCTAGTCAAGGCTATGGTTTTTCCAGTCGTCATGTATGGATGTGAGAGTTGGACTGTAAAGAAAGCTGAGAGCCGAAGAATTGATGCTTTTGAACTGTGGTGTTGGAGAAGACTCTTAAGAGTCTCTTGGACTGCAAGGAGATCCAACCAGTCCATCTTAAAGGCAATCGATCACTCTCGGGTGTTCACTGGAAGGACTGATGCTAAAGCTGAAACTCCAATACTCTGGCCACCTCATGCGAAGAGTTGACTCATTGGAAAAGACCCTGATGCTGGGAGGGATTGGGGCAGGAGGAGAAGGGGACGACAGAGGATGAAAATGGCTGGATGGCATCACCGACTCGATGGACATGAGTTTGAGTGAATTCCAGGAGTTGGTGATGGACAGGGAGGCCTGGTGTGCTGCGATTCATGGGGTTGCAAAGAGTTGGACACAACTGAGCGACTGAACTAAACTGAACTGAAAGCACTCAAACAAACATTTCTCCAAAGATGACATACAAATGACAAAACGCATACAAAAATATGCTTAACATCACTAATCAAAGAAATACAAATCAAAATCACTATGAGATAACATCTCACACCCATTAGGATGGATATCATTTAAAAAACACAAGATAACAGGTGTTGGTTGGTGGAGAAAATGGTGCACTGCTATTGTAACTGTAAAATGACACAACCACTATGAAAAAAAGTATGGTGATTCTTCAAGACTTAAAAAGAGAATTACCACATGATTCAACAATCCACTTCTGGGATTCAAAAGAACAGAAAGCTGGGTCTTAGAGAGATATCTGCACATCCTTGTTCACAGCAGCACTATTCACAGTAACCAAGAAATGGGAGCAAACCAAATGTCTACTGATAGACGTGGTATATACATACAATGGAATATTATTCAGCCTTAAAAAGGAAGGAGATTCTGTCACATGCTACAGCATGGATGAAACCTGAAGATATTATGCTAAGTGAAATAAGTCAGTCACAAAAAGACTATACGATTCTTTTTATAAAAAGTATCTAGAGTAGTCAAATTTATAGAGACAGAAAGTAGAATGATGGCTGTCAGGTGGTTGTAAGGAGCTGGAGGGAGGGGCTGAGGAGTAGTTGATATTTTATAAATATAGTTTCAGTTTTGCAAGTGTAAAAAAATGTTCTAGAGTTTGGTTGCACAACAATGTAAATGTACTTAGCACAACTGAACTGTACACTTAAAAATGGTTAAGAAGATAAATGTTATGTTGCATATATTTTACCACAATTTAAAAAAAGTGGTTAAGGTGGTAAATTTTGTCATATGTATTTTAATAAAATTTAAAAGTTTTAAATTGCATTACATGATAAAAAAAAAGGAAAATTAAGACCTTTACACAATCTTATCTAGAAAACAAAAGGGGAGGAAAAACTTACCAACTCATTTTATGAAGCTAGTGTTACTCTGATATGAAAAGCACATAAATACAGCTTTTTGAAAAAGAATGCTACATACTGATAAATCTCATGATCCCAGACACAAAAATCCTCAATAAAATATTAGCAAACTAAATCCAACAATGTAGAGAAAGATATACATATACACTGTGACCAAGTGGAGTTTATTCTAAGTATGCAAAACCTTCCAATCAGTCCTTCCAATGACTTCCAATGGAAGGACTGATGTTGAAGCTGAAACTCCAAGACTTTGGCCACCTGATGTGAAGAACTGACTCATTTGAAAAGACCCTGATGCTGGGAAAGATTGAGGGCAGGAGGAGAAGGGGATGACAGAGGATGAGATGGTTGGATGACATCACCGACTCGATGGACATGAGTTTGAGTAAACTTGGGTAGTTGGTGATGGACAGGGAGGCCTGGCATGCTGCAGTCCATGGGGTCGCAAAGAGTCGGACCTGACTGAGCGACTAAACTGAACTGATGCAAAGCCTGGTTCAACACTTGAAAATCAATCAGTATAGCTCCCATATCAACTTGAGAAGGAAGAAAAATCATTTAACATTTATTGATACAGAAAAAGCATTTGAAAAAAATCTATTTTTGATAAAGACTCTCAGCTGTTAGAAACAGAGGGGAACTACCTGATACAGACTATTTACAAAAAGCCTATAGCTAACATTATATTTAGTGGTAAAAGACTGAATGATTTTCCTAAGATTGGGAACAAAGCACTCTTATGCAACATAGGTACTAGATGCTATAGCCACTGCAATAAAGTAAGAAAAAGAAACAGTCTTGTACACTGAAAGTCAGAAATAAAATTTTTCATATTTACAAATGACATGAAATACTTAGGTATAAATCTAACAAAAGATTGAAAAGGTATGTTAAAAATTATAAAATGTTTATGGAAGAAATCAAAGAATGTCTAAATAAATGGAGAGAAACACTGTGTTCATGAACTGGAAGATCCAGTATAGTAAGTATGTGAAACTTCCCCACCTGATGTAAGTTTAATAAAATTTCTTTCAAAATCCCAGAAAGACTATTTGTAAAAAGAAACAAGGTTAGTCTAAGATTTATTTATTAGAAAAGCAAAGGCCCGAGAATAGCTAAAATAGTCTTGAACAAAGAGAAGAATCATTCTCTGTGATATTAAAACTTATTATATGGCTTTAGTACTTGGTATTGGTAGGACAATAAGACACATAGATCAGTGAAACAAATCAGAAAACCCCAAAATATACTCAAACAAAATAGCTCTTTCAATTCTTTAAAAGTTACAAAAGCAATGCAATAAAGGAAGACAATCTTCTCAACAAATGGTACTGGAGCAATTGGACAACTATAGGCCAAAAAAAAGAAAAGAACCTCAACCTAAACCTCTCACATTGTACCAAATTTAACCCAAAATAGATTATGGATTTAAATGTACAATTTAAAACTATAAAACCTTTGGGGAAAAAAAAAAAAAACATACCAAAACACTTCACACTGAAACTTTGGAAGTACTCTCTTTAAAGTGAGGAACAAAATAAAGGAAAATGCGGGGCTGATGCATGGGGATGACCCACAGAGATGTTATGGGGAGGGAGGTGGGAGAGGGGTTCATGTTTGGGAACACATGTAAGAATTAAAGATTTTAAAATTAAAAAAAAAAAGTAACTACTAAAAAAATAAAAATTAAAAAAAAGACTAAAAAAAAAAGCAGAATGTATATTAAAGTGCTTAATAGAAAAACAAAAAACTTATTTTTACTCTTACCTTAGAGTCTAAATGAAATGTGGCAAGAAAACAAATGATTAAAAAATAATAAAAATAAAATAAAATAAAATATACTGGAGGAGGTCCTATCTAAGAAACAGAAAAAAGAGATAAAAATATTTGCAGATATGACTGCCTACCTAGAAATTCAAAAGAAAGCAAATATTAGCTATTCTATACATTAGTAAAACTGATGGACACATGATCAACATATAAAATTAAATAGTATTCCTAAACACAAACTACAAATTAGAAAGCAGTGACAGAGGAAAAAAAAAGATTTCATTTTAATAGCAATAAAATGTATAAGATGTCCAGAAATAAATTTAACAAAGCTGTGCAAGTACATTGTGAGAGGATTAGAAACATTGGTGAAGTACATAAAAGATTCTCTGAATGAAATGGAAAGACGTCTTATGTTCAGAGATAAGATGTAACAGCATCAAGACGTCAATTCTCTCAAATTAGTCAATGAATTCAATGTAACTGGAATCCAAATTATAGCAGGATTTATGTGAAACTTGATAAGCCAATCCTAAAATTATAGGGAAAAGGATCTAAAACATCTAATCTGAATTAGATTCAGTTAACCTGAATCTAGAAAAAGAACAATTAGGTGAGGAAACATATTCTTACTGGAAATTCAGACTTACTATAATTTAACAATGTAATAGAGCAATTTTGTAATGGTACAGGAATGGACTATACATCAATGGAATAGAACAGGACTCTGACAAAGAATCATGAATGTACATAAAAAAGTAGATATATAACTGAACTGGTCTTACAGATGGTGAATACCAACTATGATTGTGGAGGAAAAAAACAGTCTTAGATAGCCATTAGAGACTAAACACAAAAATAGATTCCAGACAGATCAAAGCCATAAATGTGAAAGCACTTTTAGGAAAAGCCCACAAGATTATATTCAGTGATCTTTGGAAAGGCAATGATTTCCTGACCAAGATGGAATAAGAATAAAGCACAGAGGGACTTCCCTAGCAGTCCAGTGGTTTAAGACTCCATGCTTCCACTGCACGGGCTGTGGGTTTTCATCCCTGGTCGGGGAACTAAGATCCCACACACTGTACAGTGTGGCCAAAAATTAAAAAAAACAATACACTGTAGAACAAAGGACTGATACACGTTATAGTAAATTTTTAAAACTTCTTTTCAACAAAATACAAAGTGAAAATATCAGATTGAAAAGCTACACAAGAATAAAACTGCAATGTATATTGACAAAGTATAAGAAGATCCTACTTTATACTTTAATAGATACATAAAATATAATAAGTAGACATCAGCTATATACAGGACTTCCCTGGTAGCTCAGATGGTAAAGCATCTGTCTACAACGTGGGAGACCTGGGTTCCATCCCTGGGTTGGGAATATTCCCTGGAGAAGGAAATGGCAACCTACTCCAGTACTCTTGCCTAGAAAATCGGGTTGGTTACTTTTTGGAGGGAGAAATAGGACTAAGAACAGAGACAAAAAGGTACTCCAGTTTTATCTGTAATATTATCTATTTCAGTGAAAAATTAAACGAGTAAAATACTAAAAATCATCAGTTCTGAACCATGTGAACATGAGTATTTATATATTATTCTCAGTATTTTAATTCTAAAAAAGCAAACAAAAACAATAAAAGATAAAACTGGCCCCTTGCCCTGGCTAAAACAAAAAGTTTAGACAACAAAGAAAATCTCCCCCAAGACTATGATTTGGGAGGGTTGGTTCTCATTCTTTCTTTCCTTTGCAGCTATTTTCAAATTCTCATATATTAACTCTAATCAAGATTAGGAAGGCAGCCTCTCTTCTGCTAGGCTGGGAAAGTGGAAAGAAGTCACAGTCAAGTCCAAGGTAATTGGAATGACAAAAGCGGTAAGCAACAGGGAGAGCTAACATTTCAGAGGCTCTCCATGGTGCGCCAAGCAGAAAGCCCCTTTTGTTTCTCATCAGACTTGCAGCTGAATGTGAGGAGTGCTGTGTCACGGCCCTTGTCAGAGGATGATGGAGTCTGGCAGTATGGAGAAGCCCAGGAGACTCTGTCCAACGGAGGAATGTTCCCTCACAACAGCAGGTCCTCTGTCTGGAAGGGATATGAGGGAACAACACTGCACACTAGGATTTCTCCAGCACCCAAGGCAAAATAAGCCTTCATTGAGGTGGGGTCCAAATACAGCCTGCTGCCCTGCTCTCACAGTAACATGAAGATACAATCAGCTCCATTTAGAAAAGCCATTAGTCTTAAGCAGGAAAAAACATGCTCTCCATATTTTAAAAAGCTGGCTACCACTAATGACAATCCAATAAACATTTGAGGAATGCCTACTACAATACCTGACATCATAAATAAGGATTTCCCAGGGCACAGTTTAGGGACTCCTTGGGACAAACATAAAGTGAGATACTAAAGGAGGATAAAAGCAAAAAGAAAAGCCTTTAAGAAAACTTTATTTCTCGCACTGCCACTCTGTCTCTGACAGCAGCATTTCTTCCCATCAAATAACTGCTCACTGGAGCTATGCCTCTCACAGCTCCCTTTTACGAAAAACAAAATTCTAAAGTCTAAAAAAAGACACCCCAAATCAATGCATTTACCTTCCCTGTCTTTAAAAATAAATAGAAACCATTGGACCCCCCCGAAAAGATACATGATATGTTGATTTCTAAAAGAAAAGTTAACATGGTTTTTCTTTTTCTGTTTCTCTTTAAAACTAAACACAGGGGAGCTGTGTATTAGTTAAGTAGGAAATAAGTAACTTAAATTCAGTCTCTCGGGAAATTAAGAGATAAAGAAAACATAAAAAAAGGAAAAACTGATAAATACAGGCAATGTAGAAAGATGTCTGATAAATGGAAAGGCAAAAAATAATAAATAGGTACATTATAACATGTGGCAGATTCATAAATGTGGAGTTTTTTCTCTCTATATGGTACTTTTATACCCCGAGAGAAATCAGACCTATAAATACCAGAAAACACATAGAATTTCACAAGGTATTTTCTAAAAATGGCTTCAAATTCTACAGTGAAATTCAGTCCTAACGTGTACCTTTATAAAAGAAATAAAGGACCACTGATGCACATATCCTCCTTTACTCAGGTCTCAGTTATTAACTAGGTCTCTGGGTCTCTCTCAGCTTCTCCTTCTAAACACAAACCTAAATCTGCCCATACAACTTTCCCATGTGAAGCCTTTCAATGATTTCCCACAGCCCACAAGAAAAAGTCCTAGTCTACTGGCATGGCCGAAGAATTGATGCTTCTGAACTGTGGTGTTGGAAAAGACTCTTGAGAGTCCCTTGGACTGCAAGGAGATCCAACCAGTCCATTCTAAAGGAGACCAGTCCTGGGTGTTCATTGGAAGGACTGATGCTGAGGCTAAAACTCCAATACTCTGGCCACCTCATGCGAAGAGTTGACTCATTGGAAAAGACCCTGATGCTGGGAGGGATTGTGGGCAGGAGGAGAAGGGGACGACAGAGGATGAGATGGCTGGATGGCGTCACTGACTCGATGCACATGAGTTTGGGTGAACTCCAGGAGTTGGTGATGGACAGGGAGGCCTGGCGTGCTGCAGTTCATGGGGTCACAAAGAGTAGGACACAACTGAGCAACTGAACTGAACTGAACTGAACTGGCATGGCACACCAAGGTCTTAAATGGCCTGCCCTGGTTTATACCTTCCTCCCCAGTGTTATCTGCCACGACTTCCCATTTAATTCTTATCATTAAGTCATACTGGAACTAAAGACTTATTTCATACCTCTGTGCCTTAACCTCGCACAAACTCCTTTCTGTCTGGAATATTCTCCCCTCATCTTTACCAGATTAACTCAGTCATGAGAAATGTAAGTTCGGTGTTGATAAATACAAACAATGGTAGGTTAAGAGAATGGCAGGAGACAGAGGTGTGCTGTTTCAGCTAGCTTGGTCAGGAAGGGAGTCTCTGATGAGGTATCAGAGAGAGAGCCCAGCAACTGATGTGGGACATTCTGAACAGGGGAAACAATGCAAAGGCCTGAGGCGGAGTGTGCTTGGTGTGTTTGATGAACGGCAAGGATTTTTTCCCCCATGTATGTAAGTTCTTATAAACTGGCTGCCATGTGGAGAATTGGGCTTCCCTGGTGGTTCAGATGGTAAAGAATCTGCCTGCAATGTGGGAGACCTGGGCTCGAACCCTGAGTTGGGAAGATCCCCTAGAGGAGGGCATGGCAACCCACTCCAGTATTCTTGCCTGGAGAATCCCCATGGACAAGGGAGCCTGGCGGGCTACAGTTTATGGGGTCGCAAAGGGTTGGACATAAATCTCCAAGAATGGAGAGATGGAGAGACTAAGCACAGCATGTGGAGAATATGGGGCAAGGGTGGATATAGGGAGGCCAATTGTAATAGGAAAGAACAAATCTGACTCCATATTAGATCTGTTATATTTTACTTAACCTCTGTCTTCTATTGCTTTGCTTCAAGTTAAGAATGTTGCCTATAGCCTGAAATATAATACAGGTTAGCCCATTCTCATGACTCTGACCTTTAAAAGTGCAACACTTTTCATTGGATAAGATATGAGATTAAAAAAAGCTGCAGGATAGAGAATAGCACTTCTCTCCTTGGAGGTTTACAGGGACATCAGTGACCCGACCTACTCAGACAGCAAGAAGGATTACCACAGCAAGAAGTTTGCAAAAACAAACCAAATTCCCTCCCCTTTTTATATAAAAGAAGCCTGAATTCTAACTCAAGTAAGATGATTCTTTGGGATGTTAATCCACCACCTTCTCAGTCTTCTGGCCTTCAAAATAAAGTCGCTCTTCCTTGTCCTAACAACTTGTCTCTTGATTTATTGGCCTGCTGTGCAGTAATTAGTGCAAGCTTAGAGTTGGTAACACAATTGGAAGGCAACTATAATAATAAAGGCAAGAGATGAGGAAGGCTTGAACTAAAACAATGCTAAGAAGTATTAAGATTCTACATATTTTTGAAAGCAGAACTGAAAAAAGCAAAATGGACTAGTTGTGGGGTATAGGAGAAAGAAATCAGGGATGATGCCCAACTCTTAATCTTGAGCAACTGGAAGAATGAAGAGATGGAGGAAAATGCACACAGCAGCAGATAAAGCAGGGAAGGCGAGGGGCCAAGGAAAGGTAAAGAAGGGACCAAAAGTTAGATTTTGGACACATTAGGGTTAAACATCAGATAGAGATGTCAGGTAGATATCTGGAAATATTAGTCTGGAATTTAGGGGCAGATAGATCAGAGCTGAATAAATTTGGCAATTATTTGAAACTAAAAGGTGTGGAAAGCCACAGGACTAGATAAAAGTACCTATGGGATGAGTACAGAAGAGAAGAGACGCAAAGATGAAATCCTGAGATAACTGGATTTTTAGAAGTTGGGAACATGAGGAGCCTCCAGCAGAGGAAATATATCTCTAGCTTAGTCCAGATGGCAACCTTCTTAAGAATAGATACTACTATTTTGTCTTATCTGCAGCTTCTGGCTCAGTGCCTCTTAGTTCATAGTAGATATTCAGTAAATAAATTAAACTGCCCTTTGAAACCCATCTAGAATCTAGAGTTATTTCCTAGAAGGTCTCCTGGTAAAATGTGAGTCCAACGGCTGAAATATGACCCACCCAGTGAGGACATCTTTTCAGCCACTGGCGGCACCCACTGAACAGACTCTGAAATAGTGTGCCACCACCGTACAAGCCGTGAAGAGACCAGCAGAAATGAAGACTCTAAAGAGAAATCCAGTGACTGGAGGCTCAAACACTGTGATGCTTAAAGACCAAGAATCATGCAACAGAAATGTTTCATCTTCTACTGTTTACAAAATAGATAAATACGGAACACACGGGCAACTCCTCTGCTTGGTGTGTGTGTGTCAGCCCATAGTTACCATAAACAGACACAGGAGAGAGGCTAAGCCTCCAGCTCCACCTACCAGTAGAAAGGGAGCACCTGTAAGGAGCTGTAACACTCTTAGTAAGTATGTCTCCCTTCAGTCCTCTAAACATTTTATTCTGTTCATCATAAAAACTGAAGTGGTACAGGTAACTGGAGCTTGTATTTTATTCTGAGATAGAAAAAAAGAATATGTAAATTTCTGGATCACCTTTAAAGTGTTGCCAAAATGACTAATCATATGGAAACAGATGTGTGTGAATAATCCGACTGACTCACAAAATAACTTTGCTACCATAAAGGACCCTGAACGGATCATAATGGCCTTTTATTCAAGCTCTCAAGAGACATTTTGGCTAACTTTTCTTACTTACGTCTAAGTTGAGCAGAGGTATTTGGTGATTAATGACACAAGACAGGAAAATAAGAGGAGAAGACTGGGGAGCCTAAACCTGGGGAAGGATGCTGGGAAAGTCAGAATTTATAGGGAAATCAAGATTTTAAAAATCCTCGGTCAAGTGAAAAGGAATGTTTTCTTCAAAATAAACAAATACCTCAATCCTACCAGGAAACTAAAGCTCAAATGTGATTCTGTATGAAACATTAAATTATCCAGGAAGTCAAACTTTCACCTTTTACTAACTATGAACTGTGCTATTCACTACTCATTGGCGTTCTGGGGAGAAATTACGCATGTAACTTGGAGGACAATTAAAGAGATGGTAAGTATAGTACTAAATGCCCTGTTTATACATCACTCTTAATTCATAATGAATGCATTTAATATAAATTCCTCTCTGTTATTCACCATTTCATCTTGCATCAGCATGAATGCTATCATATTATTTTAAAAATGGCTAACACAGCTCCTGGCATATTATAGTGGCTCAAATATCAGTCCACCAGGAGACTTATAAGAAAACTACTAGGGAATGTGTACTACAGTGGATATATGTCAACTTTGGCATCAGAATGCCCTTCTGATTTGAGGGAAACTCAAGATAGATGAGAGGCAGAAACCACATCCCACTACAGAAGCTAAAGAGTAGATATTCTATTTTTCCCCTGGAAGCTAGAACCTGGGAAGGTGACATAAATCTGTCTAACTATAGCTGGAATTTTAAATCCTAAGATGTAATACAAGGACATGAGGACTGACAGAGATTACTCACAGCAGATAAGGAGGAGTCAAACATTCAAAAGCATGGCTGCAAAATGCCTGCAGTGAAGTCTAGCAACTTACTGATGACTGTCCAGTGACCAGTGAAAGAAGGATACTGTTTGTACAGTGAGATCTACAGAAATCTTGGCTGTGCCTACCTTCTCCTCAACTCTGCCAAGCCTAATTCTCTAATCTTATCAATTCTGAGCCCTACATAGTATTCATTATTCTTTTACTAAATTCCTGTTCTACTTAAGTGGGCCAGAGTTGATTTCTGTTCTGTGCCCTATGGCCCTGCTACCAGGCAGTTGATTCCCTAACAACAGTACCTCAGGTAGTTAAAGGTGATTTGGGATTGGTTTCTGGCCTAGTAGAGGCCAGTGGATATCACAATATTCATGGGAGTGATTTTGCAAGTCCTTGCCATGGAGTGGTGAAATAACTAATTATCACTTGAGTTCACATGAAATGCTCTAGGAGACTGACAGAGTGCTGCCAAGAATAAAACACATGACGGGAATGAACAATCCAAGACTATGAGCACCTGCTATTCTAAGGGTACAAAATAGAGAATATTACATAAAGAGAATGTTAATGTCAAGTTCCTATAAAGGATCTTTGCTCTCTTACAACAGAGCTGAAGTAGCCATAAAAACAAATATACAAGATTTTATGCTCTAGGTTGCTGAATCATAGGTCATTTTGCATCCATATTGGAACTATCCTATGAAAGTTGAAGCACTAATGGGAGAGACACAGGGCATATATTAGAATGGAAGTATATATAAGGAAGGACTCTGAGGACTTGGAAATATCCTGAATCCCTAAATCCTCACTGGGTCCAATAAGACTGTTCCTCTGTGGCTTGAAAAGGCAGTAAAATCCCCTTGCCTGAGGGAATTACCTTGCAAGTGTAAACTAATTCCCCATTTGCCTCCTCCCTCCACATACATACTCTACTGCACCACCATCAGTCAAATCACAGCACTGTCTGTGGGATCAATTACAAAAACATCAAAACATGTACAAGTCTTTGGTCATTTAAATGGACAAACATATGGGAAATGAATATAGGGAATATAAGAAATAAGCTGTGTTAACCAAGGGGAAAAAAAACAATTCTAGATCTGGCTGATTTTGTGTAGGTATATTACCAAAGGTTTTGAATTTTAAAAAACCTAGTGGCTAGCTTCAATGGTTTCGAATCATTTAGAGTGGTTCTAAGCTGGCTGACTGGAAATTGGACTCAATGGTGGCGGTCTATGCTAAAACAAGTTGAAATGTCACAAATTCTTTGAGCTAACGTGGAAGGAGGAATTCAGAAACTGCAAGACACAGGGATAAAGGAAATTACTGTCACCCTGCTATCACTTCACCCATTCTCCAGCCACGGACCCTACAAAGACCCAGAGACACTTCCTTCCCCAAGGCCTTGCAAAATACATTAATGAGCAGAGCACACACATCCTTGGAAAACATTTTATAGGCCAGGGATGCTGGTGGGAGACACTGAAATCTGGTTGCCCATTTCAGTACTTCAGTATCAGGAAGGAAGGAAGAGACCAGGCGGCAGCATCAAGCTACTACTACTAACTGTAACTACTTACTACTAGTGAGTGAGAAAAGAGGCATAATTACAAAAAGAGGCATCAAGGCCAGAGTGGTAACTAAAATAGCTTGACTGCATAAATCTTTGGTAGTAGGTAATTAATTGATCACAGTCTATGTAGGATTGGAATAGGTTACCTCATTACAAGGAGAAAGAAAAGTGTTTTCATTTGTATAAGAAATTTATTAGGATAGGTAAGAAATGTTTAATACATAACTTTGGAGAAAAGGTATATATCTAGATGTTAATCAAAGTAATCTCTGCGTCAGACTATAGTAAATGTTCTTTTCGCTGAATTGCTCCTACATGGGAAGAAGTCCCAAGATTAGGGGAAGCAAGATTATGACTTCTCACTGCAGAAGCCAAAATGGAACAGATAAGCCCACTTCTTATCTCTGGGGAGACAGTGTGGGCACATGCCTTAAACCAGCCAATCAATCGGTCAGATGTATAGGTTTCAACTTAGGGAATGAAGCAAAGTTCAGTAGCAAATTATTTTCAATGCTAATGGAGAAATCAAAAGTCCATGACACTGCTGCAAGTGTTCAGGGGTAAAGTCCAGCGCACTGTGCCAACAGAAAGCTATAAAGAAGACTGTAAGAGGAAAGCTTGGGTCTCCTTGCTTTCCCTTCCTGTCTAAACCGGGTTCTCTAGACCACCTAGCAATTCTTTTAGTTTCTCAATATCCTTCCAATAAAGTCCTCCCCTGGATAAAGATGATTTCTATGACATGCACTCAAGATAGTGATTACCACAGAGGCACAAAGGCACTTTAGGAAAATTACACCATCAGGGACAGAAACAATTTACTGCCATATATACACTACTTCCTGCAGCAGACTGGAAATTAAGTGACCTGTCATGACAAACTTATGCTTAAAGCCAGAATATTTACTTCTTCTAAAACATTAGATTGAATCACATGAAACTATAGATATCAGACTATAGTTTTCTTAACCTAAACATTTTTTTTACATGGTTTAACTTAATATTTCTGGGTTGTGCTAAAGGCATAGCTGTATTTCTTCCTAAGTAGCTGTTCTTAGCTAATTTTAAAAGTTTACCTTCAAAATCCTTACTTAATTGTCTAACATTATAAACATTTAAGCATTAAAATTCTACTGCTAATAGCACAACTCTCTTACACAGCCCTGGTTGAGTATGGAAACTCTCTTAAAGTCTGTAAATAACAGAGAACTCTGGGGAAAAAAAATGTTCAGTAGGAATGAATTAGGACTTTCTTGTAGCTCAAATGGTAAAGAATCTGCCTGCAATGCAGGAGACCCGGGTTCGATCTCTGCATCAGGATGATTCTCTGGAGAAGGGAATGGCAACCTATTCCAGATTTCTTGCCTGGAGAATCCCATGGACAGAGGAGCCTGGCGGGCTACAGTCCAGGCGGTCGCAGAGAGTCGGACATGACTTGAGTGTTATGTGCCAGATGCCAGGAATGAATTAGAATCACTGAAATTTGTAAACAGAATGTGGTTTGACTCACGTTCAGTCTTAACTTGCATCTTGTTGTCTGAAACTCCTCCTGTTGAATGCTGTTCTTACACTCTTTAAGAAAAGAATTACTTTTGGGGTAACTGATTCTAGTTTCCAATACCCATAAACCTGTTTAGGGAGTCTTTTTCCCTTTATGTTTACATATATAATATCTGCTACATTCTCTTTACATTTATAGAATATTAGTTTCTCACCAAACAATATGTGTTAACCCTTCACATTCAGGCCTCAGCATTTCTCTTCCGACCCAACATCCTCGTTTCGTTCATATTTCCTATTTAAGGAGTCTGTTCTCTAGTCCCTTTCTCATAAGCACTAACCCTCACGTACATTTGCCAAGCTTTCCAAACTGCAGAACATAATGGAGCTTAAAAGCAGATGCAATGTGAAAAAAAAAAGACCAGTTTTGGGGGTGGGTGAAAATGTGCTCCTGGAGGAAAGGAACAAAAAGGAATCGATGATATGGAAGATGGAGTGGGAACTACTGGAAGCAGCCAAATACTTACCCAAACATTCCTAATACAAGTGCAAGGCTAGAAGAAATACACTATGGAGAATACCATAAAACAGGTTTGCTTTTTGTGTTTCTTCCTTTATTTTTAAAACCTATCACCAAAGTCTTCTAAGAGGGTCCAATAACAAGTTAGTAGATTTTGCTCTAAAGATATAGTTCTTAAGTTGCCTTAATACTTGCTAAAGTGTTGCTAAGCTGATGAGGGGTTTTTACCTGAATGGCACTTCTTCCTGTGGGACATCCACATAGTAACGGATAAAAAATCTCTCGGAGTCTTCTCGCTCACCATCAGTAACAACGCTGCCATTAAGTTTGGAGACCGATGGCAATCTATAAATAAAAAGCAAAAGATACAATAAAATGATTGTCTTGAGGCCCAGTCTTATTCTCTTAAAAGGATGCATTTGATGCAGCTCTGCTTGTGTACAACCACTTACACGAACTAACGTGACAGAAAATAAATAGACCAAAAATATCTCTAAGTTGCATTTTTGGAAGTAACACTGACCTTTTATAACCATACCTCACCTTTCAAAATAAGATTCTATACAGTACTGTCCAAACTTAAATATGATGCAACCCACACATGTAATTTAAATTCTCTAGTATCCACATTTTAAAAAGTAAACAAACAAGATTAATTTTAATACTACATTATATTTAATCTAATATATCTAGGATATATTTCAACCTATAATTGACAATAAGTAACTAAGATACTTCACGTTCTTTTTGTTCATATAAACTGTTTGAAATCTAGTATGAGTTTTTTCATTTACAGTACATTCCAATTCAGACTAGCCATAATGTCAAGTGTTCCAAAGTCACACATGGCTTGATGGGGCCACACTGAACAGCACAGGCCTACAGAGCCATCAGGACAATCTGGTCACATGGTTCAGGGATTCACTGATTATATTTACAAAAGAATTGTGTAAAGAAAACAAAGCACAAGGTATGCAAGACTTACTCTTCTTAGAAGAAAAATATGCTGAAATTTATTTCCTCAGTAGGATATTAACATGTACGTTAACAGCTGGAAAGCAGTAAAGACCTGCTAGGTATTAGCTGGTCAGAAAGATCAAAGCAGTTTACAGAATCACTCTTCTTTAGGGAATCTTCAAGATTACTGTTCCTCTGTTAAACTACTATGTATATACACGAGAGAACAGAGCAAAGCTCCACGGCCCTTTACATCTTAGCCAAACCTTAATGCTGTTAAAGATACATACATACAAAAATAAACCCTCACGGGACATTTCAGTAGTCTGAGGGAGGCAGAGGCTGAGACATGAAAGGCAGGATAGCTGGAGGAAGAAGGTTAACAAGGTGGTGGTCAAGTTTAGGTCAATCTAAATGGAAGAAAAAACCACAGATACTGCTCTCTTGAGTTTTACACTAATGAAACAGCCCAATTTCCAGGAATTTACACTGTAAATGATTTCTATGTTAACAGAGAAAACAAGGAATTGATTCCCAATTATACTTACTTTTTCCTCATGACCCAAACAAGATTTCAAATATTGCAAATATCAAAAAGTATAAAAATGGAATAGACTTAGTGGTCTTGGCAGATGAATTGTATTTCACATTTTTCATCTCATATTACGTTTCTTTTCATCTAGAATTTGGAGCTGCAGAAGCTCTAAGCACAGTCTGTTCTCGAGATGGATGAACACACAGTGTACTTCCTCCCACCTTCCAATAGTGCATAAGCCCTTAATGAAGCAACAAAGCGCCGAGGAAAGAGAGCAGACTGATCAGGACAACAGACCTGGCTATGACCAACTTCCTTCGCTCCTCAGTGGTGTACGGCTGCAGAAGAGGGATTCCTAACAATCTCACTTCTTCAAGTTTAGGGAATGAGTTTAGTTTGTCAATGTCTTCCCAGGACTGCAAACCTAATTTGAGAAAGATATGGTTTAAGTAAATCCAGAAAAGCATACAAATGAGAAGATAAACGTCACTAAACAAATTATTTCCATTAATAAGTTCTGAAATGCTAAAATGATCACAAAAGCTAGTTCTAGATCCTGAAATTTTTCTTTATCCAAGGAAAGAGTGGAATAAAACACCATAAAACTTCCCTATTGCCGCTCCTTTCTCCATGACCCCAGTGTTCAAGGGATCCCCTTTACTCCCCAACACTCACTTATCTACTGATTCTCTACCCAGAAGGCTGGTAAAGGGGACCATTGGTGGTTTAATACGCAGGATGGATGCCATGATTACAACATTTTAAAAGTGATGTGATCAATTCTTTCATCAAATACAGACTCAGAGAATCTAAGAGTGACACTGCTAGACTAAATTTTTACTTAACAGGTACTAAAATGGGCAGGGTCCACAGAACCAGAAACTAAACATTATCTTTCAACTATCTCCATCTTGGGGCTAGGGAAAACACATTCAAAATTTAAAACAAACAAATTGAGACATGAAAAACTTGAACCCCTTGGGCAGGAAAATAGGCAACAAATTAAGACTGGTCAGTCTTAAAAGAAAACTCTTCTTATGGCTGTGAACAAATGTAGCATCCAAGTCTGTACTTGGCACTAGCAGGAAAAATACTCCTGGTCAGTTTTACAACACAGTAATTAAATCCACTGCAGAAAACAACGTAGTCCCTTTCTTCCCTTCCTATTTCTATCAGCCTTCAGCAAGGGTAAAGGCAGAGGAGCAATAAACTGGTGCCTAACCAACCCAGGTCACTGCTGTCCTCTTTAGATCAGCATTCTATCTAGGAGGAAGAATGGAGTTAGCTCAAGTGGTGTCAGTTGTGAAATAAACAGTTTCCTTATGCAAATCACTTGTTTTTTAAAAAATTTCAATTGGAGGATAATTGCTTTATAATCACTTGTTTTTAAGACTTAATTCCCACCCTTAAAATCTCCATGGTGAAATAAACTGTGTGGTTTTTCAGTTACAGGTCGGAATTATTTTTCTTTATATAGTTGGTTTCTTAAAAAAAAAAAGAAAAGGCAGAAAGACAATGCCAAGAGAATGAGAAGAAAATCCACAGACTAGGAGAATATATTTGCTAAAGGCACACGGATTGTTATGCAAAATATACAAAGAACTCCTAAAACTCAACAATAGGAAAAGTAACAATCTGATTAAAAAATGGGCAGAAAACCTGAACAGACATCTCAGCAAAGAAATACAGACAGCAAGTAAGCATACTAGAAGATGTTCCACACCATATGCCATCAGGAAAATGCAAATTAAAACAATGCGAGACCACTATACACCTGTTAGAATGGCCAGAAGCCAAAACACTCACAGAACCAAACGCTGACAAAGGATGTGGAGCAACAGGAACTCTCATTCATTATTGGTGCAATGCAAATGGTACAGCCACTTTAGAAGAGAGTTTCGTAACTTCTCACAAAACTACACATACTCTTACTATATGATCTAGCAACTGTGCTTTATTATTCACCCAAATGAACTGAAAACATGTCCACACAAAAACCTACACACGGAGGTTTGCAGCTTTATTAATTAAGCCATAATGCGGAAGAAACCAAGATATTCTTCAGCTTGCGAGTAGATAAATAAACTGTGGTACATCCAGATAACGGAATGTTATTTACCACTAAAAATGAAATGAGCTATCAAGTCATGAAAAGACATGAGGGAATTTAAACTAAGAGAAAGAAGTGAATTACTCAGTTAAATTATAATAGCCAGGACATGGAAACAACCTAGATGGTCCATCAGCAGATGAATGGATAAGAAAGCTGTGGTACATATACACAATGGAGTATTACTCAGCCGTTAAAAAGAATTCATTTGAATCAGTTCTGATGAGATGGATGAAACTGGAGCCGATTATACAGAGTGAAGTAAGCCAGAAAGAAAAACACCAATACAGTATACTAACACATATATATGGAATTTAGAAAGATGGCAATGACGACCCTATATGCAAGACAGGAAAAAAGACACAGCTGTATATAACGGACTTTTGGACTCAGAGGGAGAGGGAGAGGGTGGGATGATTTGGGAGAATGGCATTCTATCATGTATACTATCATGTAAGAATTGAATCGCCAGTCTATGTCTGATGCAGGATACAGCATGCTTGGGGCTGGTGCATGGGGATGACCCACAGAGATGTTATGGGGAGGGAGGTGGGAGGGGGGTTCATGTTTGGGAACACATGTAAGAATTAAAGATTTTAAAATTAAAAAAAAAAAAAAGAAATATTAAAAAAAAAAAAAGAAGCCAATCTGAAAAGGCTACACACTGTATGATTCCAACTATGCGACATTCTGGAAGAGGCAAAACTATGCAGACAGCAAAAACATCAGTGGTTGCCAGAGATTAGGGAGGCAGAAGGGATGAACAGGCAGAGAACAGAGGATAGTTAGGGCAGTAAACTAAGATGTACAATACGACAATGGTAGATGTGTGTCACTATACATTTGTCCAAACCCACACAATGAACACCACCAAGAGTGTAAACTCTGCACTTTGGATGATGTCAATGTAGGTAAACAATGAATGTATCACTTTGGTGCTTGGATGTTGACAGAAGAGGAGGTTTTGCATGAGTAGGGGCAGGGAGTATATGGGAACTCTATGTACTCTTTGCTCAATTTTGCTGTGAATATTAAGATTTCAAATAATAAAGTTTACTCATTTTTAAAATTAGGCTAAAATATTCATTCCTGTTATACGCAGAATCAAATGGCAACAAACTGATAATCAATTATATGTAAATACTAGAAAAGATAAGTGAGCATTTGAAAGGACTGGGATTCCTTAACCTAAATCCAGACAAAACCATCTTGTTTGTAACTTTTTGTACTCTTTTACTCTTCCTTTTACTACCCAATTCATCAATTTCACTTCTTTCATAGCATGGCCCCTTTAATATATAAAATATTAATAACTAACATAACACTATGCCAAGTGAATATTTGATAAATATTGATATTTACCAGAACATTTATAAAAATGAATGCCTTAGATTTAGCTAATCACTAGGCATCTACATGTCACTCTGTAAAATCATCCTGTAAGAAGGCAGAGCTATGATGGAAAGAAATACACTTTCACTGTATTTCATGCATAAGTGCAGAGCAATTTGCATGTAGAATGAGAACAAGCATGTCCCTCACCTGACTTGTGGAGGCTGATGGATCGCAGATTAGGAAACAACCTGGCCAATGAATCATCAGGCTCCTCGATAGCATTCAAATGGTTGTTGGCCAGGACAAGGGTATCCAGTGAGGGAAACATAACTCCTAACTTGCGTATTTCAGTCCAGTCTTGGAGGTTATTATCTGTTATATGTAGTAGCTTAAGAGAATGACAGCAAATAGAAGGACAAGACACTGTTTCATAGTCATTAAGGCACAGGAAGAGTTCTTCCAAACTGCAGAGAAAAAAGGGAATATTTCATTGTTTAAAGCAGCCAAGTTTCTACTTTGCACCTGTTTTTAGTCACTCAGTAAATAAGTATCTACTACATATGAGACTCTGCTAGGTACAGTAGAACAAATATAAAGATGTCTTTCTGAAGTTCAAAATAGTTGGGAAGACAAACCTAAAATACATAAAAGAGCAGAGAATGATATAACCCAGTACTAAAGTAACTGTATGCTTAAATAAATAAATGCTAAATAAAGCAGCACTGTAAGTGCAATGCCACTTCATATAGGAATGGAATTGAAATTGTAGTTGGAACAGCCAGGAAAGGATGCATGGCCTTGAAAAAGGGCAGAGTTGGGTAAATTGAGAGGAGATAAAAGAAAATTCTAGAAACAACATGAACAGTGTTTAGAAACAGAAATAATAGCTATCATTTATTGAATTCCTAACCTGTGTCAGGCCCTGTGCAGGTGCTTTATATACCATACTTCCACTTCTGAAATTATAATTATGCCCACTTTATAGACAAGAGATTAATAAGCTTATCAAAGGTCATATGATTAGGAAGTGGAACTGTGATTTAAAGCTCATTCCATGCTATGCTAAATGTTGCATACAGTGAGAAAACCAATTCATTAGAGGGCGAGGGAGAAATTAAGATGGAATAAGTGAGTTGAGATCAAACTCTGAAAGGCTTTAATAATTTCCATATTTAGACAATCAAGGAGACTACAGCTTCATATATTTCTTTAAACTATTTCCTTTGAATATTTACGTGCATATACAAAGATAGATATAAACAAAACATAACAAAACACTTCTAAACTGACAAACAGAAGTATAATTTCCTGATTAAATTATTGAAAAGAATATGAGGTCCATTTTTCCATCATGCCAGCTAGGCCCTTACTTAATCATCTGAGTGTTAATATATTTTAGAGATACTATGATTCTTTCCTCCCAAAGAAAAGGGCTAAGGCAAAATTCTGGAATCAGGTAATCAGAAGATTAAAATGGAGAAAGCTGGGTTGATTTTGAAATGATAAGTGCTTCTCAGGGATATTTTCTAGCCAAAGGATGACATATCCTATGTCTTGGTGCTACTCAACACTGTACAAGCATTCCAATGAAAATACTACTAGATTACCCTCACACCCTCATTTAATTACTTCATTTTTCTAACCTCATTCTCCATTCAATCTGCAGTTCTAGTATTTCTGAGGTGGGAGGCCAGCAGTAATTCTAGGTACTAACACAGACGGCAACATAGCCCTCTCCATCATGCCCTTTGGGCTTACTCTGGTAACTCCTGCAGTATCGTGTGGACTGTCTCCCAAGAAGCTTTGCTGTTGTTGAGGACAAGTTTTCGAACCCCAGAGAAGGACCCAGCACATGTTCTTTCTAAAACTGACAAATTCAGAGGGTTGGAACTCAGGTTTAGAAACTCCAACTGGGGAACATTTGACACAATTTTACTGACCTACAGAGAAAAAAAAAAGAAAAGCACATTAGGCAGTACTCAGAGCTTTTAAACAGCAATCATAGTCAAGAAAACCTAAGTGAGTGGGTCTCCAGGCAAAATGCCACTTATACTGTGAAGTCCTATTTAGAGATGGTATGCACAGAGAAGCATAAATAATTTCAACAAATCATGGCAAATGATTTAATTCCTTTCTCTAGCATCACTGAAAATTAATGGTATAAAAGAAAAATTTTCTATGTTGCCTTTGGCAAAGTTTTTGATTCTGCTCTGTATAATCTTCTCTTTGATATCGCTATATATTTTGGAGAAAACATCATTTAGATGACCTTTTCCAAGGAGCTGAGATTGGGTCATGTACAAGTAATTCTCTTTGAATATCCCTTCCTTCCATCCTCAGTACAATATTAAGGCTAATTAAAGGTTTATTGAAGACCACATGGTTAACAATTCAGGTATTCAAAATTAACTACATAATCATTTAGAAAACACTTTCAGCTTGGTCCAAAGATGCACCAAACTTTAAAATATATTTACTTAAAAATAAAAAGCATCTGTGACTATATTACAAAAGAGAAAACATGATCATCAACAAAAGAGAAAACATGATCAAAAGATGATCATGATCATCAAACATGATTTAGCGAGTAACTTGGTACACAAGAAAGGAAAAAAAAAGGAAATGAGCTTCATTGATTACTGACCTTAACTATTCACTATGCACTGTACTAGGTTTTTTCCTGAGCAGCTCAGGTGGTAGAGAATCCACTGCAATGCAGGAGACCCTGGGTTCGATCCCTGGGTTGGGAAGTTCCCCTGGAGAAGGGCTGTCTACCCACTCCAGTATTCTTGCCTGGAGAATCCCCGTGGACAGAGGAGCCTGGCAGGCTGCAGTCCATGGGGTTGCAAAGAGTCGGACACAACTGAGTGACTAAGCACAGCACACTAGGCTTCAGTTTAAAATGCAAGAGATTCATACCAGTTGGCATATATTCTCCTGTTTGATCTCTTTTGTGATCAAATGGTACCAAGCATTTGGGTGATACATGCCTAAGATCTGGAGTTTGTGAGTGGCCACAACACAGCTGAAAAGTCCACACGTGGACCAATCCTTTACTGCAGTCTACCACCTGGATACCAATGATACAAAGGCCTTTCACACAGAAGATGATGACTAGCTATGCTTTAAGGACCAAAAAAAAAAAAAGATGAAAAGGAACTGGCTCCGACTATAGCATGAAGGATAAGTTCTAATTTTAGTACAATCCCAGTTAAATAAACAAAGCATATACCCTTTGCTAACCACCACCCTTCATATTTTATTTTTATAATAAAGAAGAAAACTTCCCCCAAATGGATACTCTCAGGGTTTTTGAAGCAATTTCTGAAATAATTTCCAAGGCTAGCAGATACCTGATGTGATCCTCTTCATAGTTGGCATCTGCACTACTATCTAATGAGAATAAAGATTTAAAATAATGACTCATCATACATCACCCACTGGCTATCTATTTTACACATGGTAATGTATACATTTCAGTGCTATTCTCTCAAATCATCCCACTCTTTCCTTCTCCCACTGTGTCCAAAAGTCTGTTCTTTATGTCTGTGTCTCCTTTGCTCTGTGAAAACCAGGAGGGATGGGGTGGACGTGGGAGGAGGGTTCAGAAGGGAGGGGACACATGTATGCCTATGGCCAATTCATGTTGTTATATGGCAAAGGCCATTACAGTACTGTAAAGTAATTATCCTCCAAATAATTAATTAAATTAAAGAAATAGTGACTCAGCCCTAGAATATGCTAAAAAACGTAACATTGGACTACAACTGAATAATCCAAATATTATTTGGAAAATAATACATGTTAGAAATAAATATCTTTTTTTTAAAGATTAAAATTTAAAAGGATTTTGGGTCACCTTAGATTAACAATATTCTGGAAAATATTATAGTCATTACGCAGGTAGGTTTATTCATGGCAGAAAAATGTCTTAATAGTAAAGGCTGATATTGAGTGAGTATCTCAGGCTTCTCTTTTTTAAATTCTAAAACTAGAAAACAGGACCCATCAATCTGAAATGAGTTCAGGATACTCATATGCAGAACATGGAGATGAACTCAGACTACCTCTTTGGTCTCCACTTAACAGGGGACCCTCTACTTTTGAAAAGGAAGAAACTAAGGTTTTAAGAAAAATGGGAAAGGGTTATAAGATAACAATCTGTAATTTATACCTAAGCTATTCTCTACTTCACCCAAGTAGGGGCTTCCTCCCTCCTCTAAGCTGCTTAGTTCAATTTCCTTTATAAAATGGTTTTGATAAGGAGAGGAGGATAAAAGAGATACTTTGGGAAAGGTCAGACAAAAATCTACTTGGCCAAATATTCAAATCAAAAGCTAAAAAAATGCATCTCTTTTTTAATACATACAGATGCCCAGTTTTAGAAGGGCTGGAGACAAATCTTTGCCTCTCCCCCAAGTATTACACTTCTCACTCCTATTTATATTAGCCTCTGAATAGATAGCAGCCAGTTGTTTAAAGTATAAAAGAAGCTACTTATAACATTAATGACCATTCAAAAACATTGAAAGGACAAACTAGATTATTCTGTTCCATACTGCTATATCAAATACTGGCTGAAAAAAACTTAAGTTAATGGGCCAGGGACAAATGATCTTTTTGGTAATCAAATGCATGTGTTGCAATGGGTTGGAATGTAATCTTAAAACTGTGACCTATGAGGCCTTCTGTAGGTTGGCAGAGAGTTTAATCAATTCTAAAAAAATCAATATTCTTCCACTGTCAGTATTTCTCCCATATCTCTGTGTTCTGATATATATATTCTAAAAGACTGGGATGAACTACAGTTAAGGGGAAGGACAAAATATAAAGGAAAGATGAAAACAAAAATAAATTGGAAAAGGGCAACTTGGAGCGTAGGAGCAAACATTGATTGGAAAACTGCCTGAAATCAGACTACAGGGCACTTATAGGGATACACAAACTGAGCACCAATACAGTGCAAATAAACATGTGGCTGCAAGTGTCATCGCAGCTGTGAGCTCAGTGCTGTCCAACGCTTTGAGGCTCCATGGACTGTAGCCCACCAGGCTCCTCTCTCCATGGAGTTTTCCGGCAAGAATACTGGAGTGGGGTGCGCTTTGCTACTCCAGGGATCTTCCCAACTCAGGGATCGAACCCATGTCTCCTGCATCTCCTGCATTGGCAGGTGGATTCTTTATCACTAGCACTGCCTGGAAAGCCCAAACATGTGACCCTCTGGCTCTATCTGTCAATGCGGGTTAGAAAAATGTTCAGTGTAGATCTTTGTCTAAGCAGAGAAAAGGCTGAATTACCTAGTATATAAATTTTGTGTTCTGATCCACGTTGACACAAATCATCCTTCTGAGGTAGCAGTTATATCTCTATTAAACTGTTTCCATCAGTTAGCAAAAGCTTATGTATGTGGTCAAAGCACAAAGTACAACACCTCTGTGAAATTTTTACTGCCAAAGAAATAAATTTAGGGGAATCAGCTTGTGAACACAGGAGCTTAAATGATTCAGGGTAAGAGTTGGTCTGACTTGTCATCCACGCAGGTCAAAAGTCTCACCAGAGATTCAGCAGGAGGACTGCTGTGGGAATCCTGGAGGAGGAGGATTAACAAGGTAGTTCTTTTTGCATCTGTACAATGTGGACAGAGCATGCATGTCAATTAAGCATCTCAAAGGACCCAGAAGGCACACATTGTAACTTGTTGAACAGTGAACTGTAAGAGTTGTTTGTATAAGTGAACCAATCAATAAATACATGGATAAGTAGAGATTGTTTCTTGGAAACAGCCAGGTAAATCTGTATATATTAACACATGATTTAGAAATCAAGTGGTGTACATCTCAAAGAATTTTGGCAAACATCTTAATAAAAGTAGGAAATATAATGGGGAGTATAGATAACAGATTAAATAAGACTATGAAATGGATGAATGTAAGAAAAGCTAAAGAAAATTATAGATAGATTTTTCTTTAACCAGAAAGCAGTCTTAGAATTTGTATCACATTTAATATCTACCAGGTGTCTTGATAATTAATTTTATCAGTAGCCTTGTCTTACAGATGATAAAGGAATAAGTGAATTTCTTAAGATTACAGGAAAAGTCAGAGCAACTGGGCCTGATCAGACTTCAGGATACAATCATTTATTCTTTAATGAACTCCGCAAACATATGAATGCCTAGAATGCTGCTGTTTGCTGTTTAGTCACTAAGTCATGTTCTATACTTTGTGACCCCATGAACTGTAGCCTGCCAGGCTCGTCTGTCCATGGGATTTACCAGGCAAGAATACTGGAGTGTGTTGCTATTTTCTTTTTCAGCCTAGAATGCTACTGCTGATGATAAAATAGAAAGCCCTGAAAAAGCTCATGGTCCAGCAGAAAACTGCCAAGTAAGCGAGTGACTGCACCACACTGTGATGGATTCTGTCACAGCAGCGTGATATAGGGGTTAGGGTGATCTAATTCTGCTTGAGTGAGAGTCAGGGAAAGTTTCAGGGAAGAACAACAACTTGGGCCAAATCTGGAAAGATGCACAGAAAGCAGCTGGGTAGACAGAGGAGAAATAGAACAGTAGATTCAGAATGAATAAAAGCAGGGAAATTTTCCTTGTCAAGATTTATCATGAACTGCAGAAAAGCACATGGGTAAAGGTGGAGAAAAGACTCTGAAAATACCAAAGGGTCACATGATGGAGGGTCACACTGAGAGAGTTCAAACCACTGTTTGTAGGCAGTGAAAATCAGCGAAGGGACTTGAAGCAAGAGTTTCACAATCACGTTTCATTATTTAAAGGCGTCTGGTAGCACTGCAGAAGGTAGCTTAGAGGAAGCAGAGTAAAACCTGAGGCAGAAAACCCATTAAGACATTTTTCCAGTAGTCCAAACAAGAAATAAGAACCTAAATTAAGGTAAAAAATCAAGCAGGAAGAACTCTTTTTCTCTAAAGATACCTTCTATCAGGTCATGTTATAATCAGGTAGTAATGTTATATATAATAACAAGAGAGAATGTCATAATACTTTTATTTGTGCAACTCAGAGTTACGTTGAGGTCAAAGGCATCAGTTATGTCAAATCACCAATAAGACTTAATAAAATAAGGAAAAGTTCTAAAATATTTGGAATAAATTTCAGTATCAAGAAAAAATATTTTTATAACCTTATTTTGAGCTCCAGCAATTTTTATGTCAGAGTATAGTAATAAATATTGAAATAATAGCAGAGAATGAACACGGGATACGTAAACTAGTGAAACAGTAGAGAATTTAATGCACTGTTAGTAGTCTAAACCTCTGTTGTCTTATTAACCTCTTGATGCCTAGAAGAAAGTTTCTCAGAGTTTTTCACATTAATGAAAATCAAATAAGCAATAACAAAGTTAACTGAAAAATCACTCTAGAAACAGTTGAAGCAATCAGTTATTTCTCTTGAGACATACAGACAGGAATCCCAAGTGAGAACAAGAATTCAACAGCATACATAGCAACACAGATAATAATACAGTGAGTCACTGCTGCCCTTCACCAAAACTCAGCAACATAAAAGCTTTACCTCATGCCAGTCTTCAAGTTTGTTGTCAGAAAGATCTAGTTCTGACACGTGAGCACAGAAGGCAGCAATTTCTTTTTCATCTCCTGCACAGGTTATTCCACAGCTGTTCAACACCAGTACACTTGGGAGGTTGAGGCGATCTGAATCACAGGGAAATGAAACATGTTCTACATCAGCCTAATTCTTGTCTACATACACTGAACTGCCAGGAATCAAAATCAAATTATGTGAAATTACACAAGGCCCTGAAAATACAGGATGTGACGGAATCCAAAGGTACTGAATTTCAAGGGGGAGATAGCCAAATATGACCCAGGAGGAGACTAGAAGTACTAGACTGTAAAGTCCTGGAGGTTTTACCTCCTGGCAGGATTGTTTAGCTCAACTACCAACAACAGAACCATCATCCATACTGTCACCTTATCATCTGACATTAGATCCCTGAGATTCACGTCAGGGCTACCACTGTCTTCTTATTGGCCTCAATTCTTTCTCTTTAAAATTTAGTTCAAAAGTATCATTCTGGTTAGCTCTTTTCTCAGACAGACTGATTTGTATTCTCACTTCTTGTTGCCTTTGAAAATTATCTCAGACCATTAGATAGTATATTGGCTAAATCAATTCTGTTCTTCAAGTTTATATCAACTCAAGGAATCTTCCTCACTTACATGAATCCATTTAAAAATCTACATCTTTCTCCCATACTTGTCCATCAGTCAACCCCCTTTCATATCCATGGAGGATTTGTCCCTTACAAAAATGAGACTTTCAAAAATATATAATTATGAGAGAACATGTTTCAGAGTCTTAAACCATTCAATGAATTCAGTCAAACTACTGCTTGTTCAAAAATATGCCAATAAAATCACTCTTCCTATCTCTAATAAAAAGGATCAATATGATAATTCAGCCACTCTTTTCCTTTTTGGTACAAACCAAAGACTCACAAAAGTATATTTTATGAATGGAGGCCTCAAATAATATGATTTTTCAACTTAGTGCTTTTCACAAAATCAGTTTTCTCAGGATGGAAGTGAATCCTAAAAAAATGATCACGTAAGAAGTCCACTTCTTTCTGCTGTTACAGTTTATATGGAGTGGTAAGATAGTGGTATTGAGAAATAACAAACATTTAGTAACCTTCGGACATAGGAACTTTAAAACACTGTTTAACCAATACAGTATACTAACACATATATGTGGAATTTAGAAAGATGGTAACAATAACCCTGTATGCAAGACAGCAAAAGAGACACAGATGTATAGAACAGTCTTTTGGACTCTGTGGGAGAGGGAGAGGGTGGAATGATTTGGGAGAATTGCATTGAAACATGTATATCATATAAGAAACGAATAGCCAGCCCAGGTTCGATGCAGGATACAGGATACTTGGGGCTGGTGCACTGGGATGACCCAGAGAGATGGTATGGGGAGGGAGGTGGGAAGGGGGTTCAGAATTGGGAACACGTGTACACCCGTGGTGGATTCATGTTGATGTATGGCAAAACCAATACAATATTATAAAGTAAAATAAAAAATAAAAAAATAAAACACTGTTTAATATTAACCTCCCATGATGACAAAGAACTATTTCCAAGAACAGTTAATTACATTAAGTTAAAATGCAAACCAAAAACACACACTGCATGTTTCCAGTTGTAGATGACTGCTCACATAAGCTCCCTCCTAGAAAGTCTTTATCCCCTCTCTAACCAAATTTTACTTTCTTGAAGGATTAGTTCAAACTTCACAATTTTGAACTCTTTCCTGCTCATATTAACTCACTCCCTAAATTTCTTTCCCAATCAGTGTGCCATTCATTTGATTCAATATAAACTACCTTGTGTTATTATATATTTTTATAAATGTGAGTATCTTGTAATCCAATAGGCTGTGAGGTCATTGAGGGCAGAGGCCAGGATTATACTATCTTCTACCTTCCAAGTTCTTTGAAATACTCTCATTCAAATATTGCTCTTGCCCTATGAGTGCAACTAAAATGCCTTTTGGCCAGTCTGGAGGAAGATAAATCCTTTCAGGTATTCCAAGAAACTAAAACCATAGAAAGGGAGAAAGGCTATTCAATTCACAATTCAAAATAAAGGGAATCATTTGCAAATACGGCAATAGTCTGGTTTAATGTCCTAAGTAAGTTCCAGTAAATAAATGTTTTATGTCCCATCTTTCTTACCTTTCATAGGAGAGCCCTGAGGTGTGGCTGGGACATGGACTCCCATCCCAGGACCACGGCGATAAGGAAAGTTTTCAGGACTGTATTTTTCACATAATACTTGCATAAAACTCCTCCCGCTAGGTTGATCCATCTTCCTTTCCTAAAATTCTATAAGAAAGCAGAAATCATCAAAATTTGTCTATTTATTTACACAGGAAATATTTATTGAGAATCAATTATTTACAAGGTACTAAGCGAGGCATTGCCAACACAGAAGAGACAGTCACTGACCCCAGGAACTTATACTGTAGTGCGATCTCATGATTTAGGGAAGCTACATAGGCAGACAAATGGCAGCAATATAGTTCAGCATATGGTAACTGCAATACAGATGAAAAGAGCTACAAGATTTAGAAGAGAAGACCATCAGCCAAGTGTAACAGGAAGACTCTGGCTGGTGCACAGGTCCATGTGGTAGGAGGAAAGGGGGCCAATACGAAGGCACAGATTAAACATCAGACTGAAGAATGGGATGAATACGTTGACACTGAATTGACATAAAGTCCTCTCTTCTTCTTCCACGGCTACTTCTACTGAGGAATGAGTATATAGGTTCTAGCTGATGGGATAAAAATAAAGAATTCTATGGAGGCTTCTGGGAATAATCCTTAAAAGATAGCCAGTGTGCCCTTTGTCCTCCTTCCCTGTCTCCCCAGTTCTACTGCCTAGAAACAGATCCTTGCTCTATGATACCAAGAGACACAACCTAAGGAAGGTGAAACAAATAGCTGAAAGGGACTTAAGTCCCTGAGGATGTCATGGAACTGAGCTGCCATAATGCTGCTGAGTGCGTATCTCTGGAAATTTCAGTCAAAGAGGAATAACCTTGTTTTATTTGAGCCACTGTCCTCAATTTTTCAGTTACTTAAAAATGAGCCTAATCCTAACTAAGTCAGAGTATCATTAGCACTAAGGTATTAGTATTAGTATTGTCAAGGTCAACTCTAACCTCAGCTAAGGGTACAAACATACTGTAACCCCAGTATACTCCCAGTACTCATGCATAGGTTAAAAAAGGTAACATCAAACAGTGTCGGCCTGCTTACCATTATCTTGAGGAACTGGCTTTTATCTGTATTAAACATAAATCAAAATATAGGCCACCAACTGTCCTCTAGGCCACCAACTGCCCTCTGTAGTTCTGCCTATTAGAAACTAAGTTTTTTACTAAAATAATCAGGAAAAAAAGGAAGAAGGATAAAGAGTACTCAAAGAAGAGTACTCTTCCTTGAATACTTAAACAGAGCAGAGAGAATGCACAATGGTATAAAAGAGTAACCAGAAGAGATCTAACAACAGAGAGCATCAGGATCATCTAAATAGGAATCTCAGACAGAGGAGATCCTGATTGGGAGAAGAGTTAGATGCTGCAAAGTTCAGGGGTGACACAATGAGAGCCCAGTGATACAGTGGTAGTACAAATAGATTTAACACCTACTTAGAAAGCAAGCTTTTCAGTTTTAGGGGCCGATAGGAAGATGGAGTCAAGGTTGACGCCCAGGTTTCTAGTCCAGGTGACTAGGTCACTAGTGGTAACACTAAGTAAAAAGAGAATGCAGAAAGGTCTAGTTTTAAGGAGAAAAATGATGAATTCTATTTTACACATGTTCGATCTGAGGCATCTGATTCAGGGAAACAGTCTGAAGTTGGGTGAGAAAGGTGAGCTTGAGGTGAGGATTTGGACCTCATCAGGAAATATCATGAATAAGGACAGTCAGGTGACAGAACTCTCCAGGACACTGATATTTAAGATCCAGGTAGAGGAAGCAACATCATGAAGGAAAACAAAAAGGGACAGAGAGTGGAGTATGTAGCCAACACTTTGAGAAGTTCTGATGAGAAGGTGGGAAGAAAATGAGTTGATGAGGAAGGCAGGAATAGGACAGAGTAGGGGTCAGGGGAGCAAGTGCCCAAGATTTTTCCTCTTAAAATAGGAGAGACCTGACACAGTTTAGATTATGGAGGTGCAGCAAGTAGAGCTGGAGAGTATGAAAATGACTACTGGAACCTGGTCCTAGGAAAAACCAGCAGGAATGAGCCTTCTAGAAGGCTGTTTGGTACTAGGCAGGTAACACTCCAAACTGTGTACCACTGGCAGTGACATAGTCACTTCCCTCTGCTGCACTGGGTTTGCTTTTGCTTTCACAGTCTAATTATACTGATGTTAGGTAGTTTCCTCATGTGACTGTCCTGGCTCCACCATGGCATTAGAAAGGGGAGCAATGCTATGCAATTCTGCTTCTTCAGTATTGTTTCACAGCATCTGGCACAGTACTCTACACACAGTCACGGCTCAATAAGTGTCGCTAAGTACTATTAATAAAATAACTAGCTTTCAGTATGCCAAGTAGAAAGAGCAGAGGGTTCAGGATCACGAGTAGATAAAAGTCCCACCCACTTCTACACTTAATACTTTTGTGCCATTGGGCAAGACATTGTATTTCTCTGGGGCTTAAATGTCCTTTCTGTAAAAGACAATATTAATATCTATACTACTTGGAGTTCAGGGTTACCATAGAGCTCTGAAATGTACAAATGTGTTATTTAGATTATAGGGCTCTTGTAAATCTCTAAAATTCAGAACCAATTATAAAAGGAATTTGTAATGTGGTAAAAAGCACATAAACATAGAAAACTTCAACTCTTGTCAATTGCTAGCTGGGTAAAACATAAACTAGTTATCTAACTTCTTTCCACTTCAAATTTTCCCACTATGGATGAGCTAAAAATTTCCTCTTGTATTTGCAGTAGGAATGTAAAAATGACATGAATATAAAAGTGGTCTTTAAACCTGGCCCATTTTCTAGATTACTACCAGGACCACATCTTCTGTACTTTACGAAATCAATTCACAAACACCTAGAGCACAGAGTAGGCACTCATTGATCACATGTCCAAAAGTTTTATCTGTACAATCTATCAAAGTTTAGCCAGTGGAAATGCATTTCATAACAAGTATACTACAAGTACACTTGAAAATACAGGGCTGCCCTCTGTCACGGTTGTCATTTGGGAGCTTAAGAACAGGGTCTGTTTTAGTACAAGAGAGCTTGTTCTTTCTATGCACACGGAGTGGTAAGTACATGCTGCTCTCCTCTGTCCCAGCACTGTGTCAAAACCAAACTCTGTTTTCATCGACGACTCCAGAAATCTCCCGATGGAAAGGCTCTTTCTCAGCGTAAATTCATCACCGACAGCAGACAGCACAGAGGAGGTGCTATGCCACTAGTGGCAGGCACCACGGTTCGGATCAAAGACTGTCTCAAGCAGAACGCCAAGAGAAGTTTCAGAAATGTTTAACAAGAAGTCAAAGAAGTTGCATTGCTATCTTCCATACAACTGGCAGTTCAAAAGAATAAAAACTGTGTGGGAGGGTGCTGAGCTGTCAGTGTCAAAATAATAGTCACCAAGATTAAACAGCATCTTTTAACTGGAAGCTTCACATTTACTTAATCCTAAACCTCTTCATTCATGGACAATAATCTTAATCACAATTTAAATATAGACATGCTGAGTGTGGAATTAAAGAAACTTTGGCTAAAACTGGAGTCTGGATAGGGCTATAGGCTGAGCTTTCATCCCTGCCATGTGACATTAATTACTTCACACAGGAAGAGATGCAGGCCTTCATCTATGACAGGAAGATGTTGCCTACTTTACTAGCCAGCAGGAAGAAAAAAATGCTCCGACCAGCAACAACCCAGCCAGAGCCTGAGAACAGCCCAGCCAGCCTCCATACTTTGGACCCTGGCTTCCTCAATGGACTCTTCGGTTATACAACGCCACCCTCTTCAGCTCCCCTCATTTTCCCTACAAAAGCAAGCTCACCTTCCTTGGATCTGCCTATGGTCTGCCACAGTTTGCATATCTCACATTGTAAATCCTCTGGCTATTCCCGAATAAACTGGCTTTTGGTGGTTAAGTAACTGGCTATTTATTATACTACTAAAACTGATATGAGGATGGTAAGGTTAGATATACAAGTTAAAGTAAATGCTGGTAAACAAGCAATTGTGGGAACTTAAAAGTTATTCCTCATGGCCCCATGCTTTAAGTTTTTCTAAGTAGTCTGCTTTTTTTTTCTCTAAAGACTAAAAAGCAATATCAGGCACCTTCATTGGTTATTTTCCAGGATACTCTACTGGAACAGCTTTCCATGAATGCAGACAGTGTACGCATTAAGACAGAGATTTTGAATTAGAACACTAAGATTGCAAAACGGATCAGTAACATAAATCTACTCAAAATCTGTTGGGGCACTTGGAGGAAGAACAGTAGACGGGAAAGGAAAACTGAAAACCAAATAGACTGAAAAATGAGGAAATATAGGATGGAAAAAGACCTCTAACTGGAGCCTTTTAAAAGGTTTTTTTGGAGGTCGAACAATAATCTATGACTATGGAAAGAACTAGTGTCAAATTATATCTGATTACCTTCTACAGTTGCACAGTTTTAATAAATTTATGAAAGTGTCCTGAATTGGTGCTTCAAGCCAGGGAACCAGGAATCTGGGGGTGATGTTGCTTGGTTCTCTTACCGAGTCATGGAGTGTGCCCGTGAATATCTTAACCCCTTTGTGCCTCAAATTCTGACTATGCTATATGATCTTTTTATAACCCCCTGGTGAAAGTGCAAGGATAAGGAGCTAAGGACACTTTTGCCAAATAGATAATACCAGAACAGGACACCCAGTTACCTAAGTAACCTCAATTGCTATCAGTTTGACTCAACATCAGGTCACAATTAGTATGAAACTCAACACAACTGGAAACAGAGAACAGGCCGTATCTGACCACTAAGAGAGGAAGATACACAAGATATAGCCTTATGCTGGTATGCAAGACCAATATTTACTTCACCAAAAACTTTTAGGGTAGAATACCACATTTTATATAAAGTATAAACACTATTAATACCAGCCTCATTCACAACTTCCAAAACTATCCCGGAGTCCCAAAACAGACATTTACAATCTTATTTAAAAATAGGTTTATCTGTCTATATAGGTACAGACTATCTCCAGAAGGATAAAACAAAAGTAGTAAAATTCATGCCTGTGGTTGACTCCAAAGAGAGGAAAGGAGGAACAAAGTGAGGAGGCTGGTTTGTCACTGTGCACCTGTCTGAACCACCTGAACTCACCAGATGCGTGCATCACCCTTTCTTTTCCCATATATTTTCAAAATACAAAACATTTTTAAGTGATAATATCCGGGACTGACCTGATCTATCAAAGTGTTTTTTAAGTCCTCATTATTGTCAACTGTCTGTGAAAAAAAATGCCAAACTCGACTATGTGGAATATTATCATTTTAAAAGAAATAATAATAAGTTTTAAAGGAACTGGGAATTGAGGAAGAAAAGAAATAAAATGGTGGCTAAATGGAAACATTTTTGTAAAGGGGCATTGATAAAGAAAAAGAAAGGGCTTCCCTGGTGGCTCAGAGGTAAAGAATCTGCCTACAACGCAGGAGCAGCAGGTCCAATCCCTGGGTCAAGTAGATCTCCTAAAGGAAATGGCAACCCATTCCAATATTCTTGCCTGTGAAAACACATAGGCAGAGGAGCCTGGAGGGCCACAGTACATGCAGTTGCAAGAGTTGGACTCAGACTGAGTGACTAAACAACAAAAAAGAAAGCAGAACAAAACACATCTGTGCCTCAGAACTAAACTACAATCAAAATGAGAGGCTGGGCTGAGATGAAGTGGGAAAATGACTATGATGTGTACAGAGTGGTGGGAAGAACACCCTCAGGTCTCCAGTGTCATTTCTTTTGCTAACCAAGTAAAATCTGTTAATAAGTTACCCAAATATTTCATCCAAATTACCCAAATGGTATCCAAACCACTGACTTAGAAACCACAAGAGATCCAGGAGGCAGAAGATACAAAGCCATGGCCTAAGGATGCTTTGGAGCTTCAGGCCTCCCAGTTGCCTCCTGGTCTGGAGACTAACTAAAGACTGGGGCTTCCTACAAGATGTAAATTAGTGGAATAATAAATAGTGGCGAACTGACTTACAGTTCTCAATAATGTCTCAATAATTCAAAATATGCATATGCATTAATGTAGGATGAAGCTAAACATTCAGGAAGAGTTTTCACAGCATAAAAATGATAAAGAAGAGGGAAGCACTCCCAAGTAGCTTAAATTTATTTTCAGCCATTTGACACAGAACTATGCAGATACAATTTACAACTAACCAATCACCGACTCGATGGACCTGAGTTTGAGTGAACTCCAGGGGTTGGTGATGGACAGGGAGGCCTGGCATGCTGCGATTCATGGGGTTGCAGAGTCGGATACGACTGAGCGACTGAACTGAACTGAACTGAACTGAATCTTATCTACCCATCAGAGAAGGGCAGGAGAAAAACATACTTTAGAGCTACCTGCTAATATTTTGCTACCAAATATGTGAAAATAAAATTTAGGTTAAACATTTTGGCCAAAGGCTCCACAATTTCACCTTTGGAATGGTTCTGTTGGTCAGATGACATTTCATTCCAGGCATTTTTCTCTTCTCGGGTACCTACTTCCTTTACAAGACAATCTGAGAATAAGAATTTCTTCACCACTTGTTTAATAAAAATAGAGACAACAAACAAATATATCCAGTTTTCACTACCTCTTTTTTGCATATTATCAAGTGGTCCCAATTAGGCTTATTTACTCATTCATTTATTTATGAAATGTGTGCCCTCACAAAGTTTATAGTCTCATGTAGTTCCATTCAACAAACATGAACCAGACACTGGATCTGTGCCAAGCAAAAAGAAAGCGAGAAAATAAAATACAAACTCTGCCCCTATGGCATTTACAACCTAGAGGGAAATTCAGGGAGATAATATATACCTCAAACAGGGTACCCAGAAATAGTGAATTCAAATACAGGAAGTGATGAACTTTTGTAAGTATAACCCAGGAAATAGGAGGTGAATCCTCAGCCATTTTGAAAGACGACAAAGATTAGGCTAACGGGATGAAGAGCATTCCAGGCACAGGAAACAACTGAAGATAAACCTCACAAGACACATTAAGTGGTTTTGCTACAACATAAAAACTGGGAAGCAGACCAAAAAGTGGATGGTAGTCAGCTCATGCCTGACCTTGCTCAGTTTGACTTTATCCTATTGAGTTAAAAGAGAAGTTTTGACAGATTGCTGTGAATATTGCAAGGATGGGGTTACCGATCTTTATTTACACTATCAAGAGGTCAAAAATGATAACTTTTAAAACCCTAAAAGGACTGGACAAGTAGGAGTTTGCTCACCTTAGAGGAAGCATCTTCAGTACAAAGAAGGAGATAAAAACCATAGTTTAGAGAGTTAATGAAATAAGTGAAGATGGTTAAGTATAGACCATGCCTTTGAGATGCTTAGATGAAAACAGAAGAGATGGGACGGTTGATGAAGGAAAGTGAAGTGTTCAGAGATAGAGAGCTGTTATATATTGAAAGAGGAATTTATAGGATGAGTTTTGGGGTGTGGGCGGTAATGGCATGGAGGAGATCAAAAAAACTAACAAAACAAAGCTAAGGAGGAAAATCTGAGTAGTATCAAAGAATCTCTTAGGACTACTAGCTTTCTTAATTTTTGGAAGTTTTTTTCAAAGCCCATTTAGCTTTTACTTTGGGATTCCTAACCTCATCCCCAGAAAGCTTCCTGTTTTTAAAGATCCCCATTATATCTGAACTCTGCCAGATTCTTGGACATTTCAGGTAGCTGAGACTTTAGCTTGTTGTTTTGTTTCCTAAGTCTTTCTGATCCTCAGCAAGAGAGTACCCCAATAAAACATAATTACTCTGGGAAAGTGTGTATTTTACATATTTTTACCTCCAGCAAAGATTAAAAGAAAGAACAGTAAGAGAATGGATAAAGAAGATGTGATACATATATACAATGGAATACTATTCAGCCATAACAAAGAACAGAATAATGCCATCAGCAGCAACATGGGTGCAATTAGAGATTATCATACTAAGTGAAGTTGGTCAGAAAGAGAAAGACAAATATCCTACGATATCACTTACATGCGAAATCTGAAATACAGCACAAATGAACCTATTTACGAAACAGAAACAGACTCATAGACATAGAGAACTGACTTGTGGTTGCCAAGGGGAGGTGGGATTGACTAGGAGTTTGGGGTTAGTAGATGCAGACCATTACATTTAGAATGGCTAGACAACAAGGTTCTACTGTATAGCAAAGGGAACTATCTCTAATCTCCCGGGATAAACCATAATGGAGAAGGATATTATAAAAGAATATACAGCAGAAATCAGCACAATGTTGTGAATCAACTATACTTCAATTAAAAATTATATTAAAAAATAAAGAGAAGAGGGTCTACTGATAAGCTTTTTTCTTTAAAAAAGTGCTTTAAGAATACTAGTGACATACATTCTGAATTTTTAAAAATTACCAATTGAAAATAAGCCAAAAAACTGTTAGGTCATGTAGATGGAGTTTCACTTTTCACTAGCTAAGCATGTAAATAACTGTTATCAAAAAGTTTTTCTTATCTGAAGCATATTTACAGCCACAGCCATAGCAGGAAGCTTTGGTTGACAGATTTAGAAAGTACATTAAAAGCCTGAGAATGCACCTTATGGTGTGTATTTTTTTCAGACCATTTTTTCCATGCTACGTAGACACATGTTTTTCACACAAAGATCAAATTACTTTTAGATATATAGCTCTGTAACCTGCCTTTTCACTGAACAGCTCATGAAAAACTTTCTATATCCATAAATAAATACCTATATAATCATTTTTAAGGTCTGTAGAACATTCCATTAACAAGCTTTTGCTGCTGACCTCATGAATGACAGTGATCTTTCCCATAGAAACACATTAAAGTATCATCCAAGTCAACATACTTAGGCCAGTCTCATTCTCTACGGCACTGCTGCTTTCCCCTATCATAAAGTACATATACAGGCAACTCTACCTCAGTTACCTCCTTGAACATTATGTAAGATACCTAAGCAGATGCCTTCTTGGGATGAAAAGTAAGGAAAATAAACTAATTCTAATAACCTTTCAGAGCTCTTCTCAAGAATTATGGCTTACCAATTCACCAACTGACTCTGAGCATGCCAAGTGTAAAACTTGAGTGCAGCTGATAAGTCCATTATCACAACACACCATGACCTCACACCCTACTATGAACCACTCTATTTCTCAAAGTCTCCTTCTCAGCTGTATACTAAGCTACACCTAAGTATAATAATGTGGCACATCAACTTTTCCTGGTAGAAGATTTTTTCAAAAAATCCAACACTGCCAAATGAAATGTGAATTCAGACTCCTGGTCAGTCTCTGAATTGGACTATTAGTAGGGCACTGCTATGCTTTTCACTTATCACAGCACAGTTCATTCTCCTTAAAAGCATCACAGGTATAAAAATATCTAACCCAAATTCTTTGTGTAATTATATTAGTGGCACCAGAGATATCTAAAACTGTGACTCTATGTTATCAGTGAGTATGGCCTCAGAGCTGTCCGTATTTTTTTACTAAAGAACTATACTGCACACACATTTGATACTGGACAAAAGACCAAGTTTTCTCATCTACAGCTGCATATTAGTAACCAGGATTGACTCTCATGCAGGTAGCCTGTTCTGTGCAGCACTCGACATTTCTGATCCAAATGAACTAGCCCAAGAACTTTATTATTTTAATGAGAAAGTACTTGAAAGGAAAAAGATTAAGAAAATACTGCTACTTAGATGTAAGCATCTCTTTGTATGAAACTCTTTCTAAGAACTTCTTTCTTGATTCCCATAGCTTCTGTGAGAAATGTTGGCTTACACCAATTATCTACATCCCTACTAAACTAGGCATTTTAGAATACAGAAAAGCACTTTCCATTAACTTTCAGCAATCACAAGAACAAGAAGTTTAACATTCACCTCACCCCTTATTTCAATCAATTCCAAGAATCCCACCCTTATCCCCCACTTTTCAACTCCTTTACAAACAGATCTCCAACAACCCCTACCTTTCCACATGGACCAGAAAGAAATCTTAAGGCTTTTATGTTGCACTTACTCAAAATTCACGAGTAGAAATGTTTACTCTTGAATCGATGCTCCCCAAAAGCTGAGTGTCTCCACACTGAGATTAACAATCATTTTAAAGCCTAGTAATTTTCCACAGGCACCTTCTCAAACAGACAGACTGACACTTATCTCTATTTACACAGGACACGAAAATGAGGTGACCTGCTCAGGTTTCTGTGGCCCAACCAGGATGCTAAGTCATACTTTCTGTATTCCTAATCTGTTGAGCCATGCTGTCTTCACTACAAAAAAAAAAAAAAAGAAAGAAAGAAAAAAATGCATGTCAATAGTATATGACATCATGCATAAATCATAGAAATCCAACTTATTAAAATATATGAAAATCATCACCCCCAAAATACCTCTTGTAACTACATCAAAATGAACCACAAAACTAAGCAGCTAAGACTATACTTTCAGGGATCATTTCTATAGTTCGTGACTAGAGAAGTTTCTCTGATCGTGTAGAGCACCCAAAACACTTAGGAATATATCTACCCAAAGAAACTAAAGACCTATATATAGAAAACTATAAAACACTGATGAAAGAAATCAAAGAGGACACTAATAGATGGAGAAATATACCATGTTCATGGATCGGAGAATCAATATAGTGAAAATGAGTATACTACCCAAAGCAATTTACAAATTCAATGCAATCCCTATCAAGCTACCAGCCATATTTTTCACAGAACTAGAACAAATAATTTCAAGATTTGTATGGAAATACAAAAAACCTCGAATTGCCAAAGCAATCTTGAGAAATAAGAATGGAACTGGAGGAATCAACTTGCCTGACTTCAGGCTCTACTACAAAGCCACAGTCATCAAAACAGTATGGTACTGGCACAAAGACAGACGTATAGATCAATGGAACAAAATAGAAAGCCCAGAGATAAATCTACACACATATGGACACCTTATCTTTGACAAAGGAGGCAAGAATATACAATGGAGTAAAGACAATCTCTTTAACAAGTGGTGCTGGGAAAACTGGTCAACCACTTGTAAAAGAATGAAACTAGATCACTTTCTAACACCACACACAAAAATAAACTCAAAATGGATTAAAGATCTAAATGTAAGACCAGAAACTATAAAACTCCTAGAGGAGAACATAGGCAAAACACTCTCAGACATAAATCACAGCAGGATCCTCTATGATCCACCTCCCAGAATTCTGGAAATAAAAGCAAAAATAAACAAATGGGATCTAATTAAAATTAAAAGCTTCTGCACAACAAAGGAAACTATAAGCAAGGTGAAAAGACAGCCTTCTGAATGGGAGAAAATAACAGCAAATGAAGCAACTGACAAACAACTAATCTCAAAAATATACAAGCAACTTATGCAGCTCAATTCCAGAAAAATAAACGACCCAATCAAAAAATGGGCCAAAGAACTAAATAGACATTTCTCCAAAGAAGACATACGGATGGCTAACAAACACATGAAAAGATGCTCAACATCACTCATTATTAGAGAAATGCAAATCAAAACCACAATGAGGTACCACTTCACACCAGTCAGAATGGCTGCGATCCAAAAATCTGCAAGCAATAAATGCTGGAGAGGGTGTGGAGAAAAGGGAACCCTCCTACACTGTTGGTGGGAATGCAAACTAGTACAGCCACTATGGAGAACAGTGTGGAGATTCCTTAAAAAATTGCAAATAGAACTACCTTATGACCCAGCAATCCCACTGCTGGGCATACACACCAAGGAAACCAGAATTGAAAGAGACACATGTACCCCAATGTTCATCGCAGCACTGTTTATAATAGCCAGGACATGGAAACAACCTAGATGTCCATCAGCAGATGAATGGATAAGAAAGCTGTGGTACATATACACAATGGAGTATTACTCAGCCGTTAAAAAGAATTCATTTGAATCAGTTCTGATGAGATGGATGAAACTGGAGCCGATTATACAGAGTGAAGTAAGCCAGAAAGAAAAACACCAATACAGTATACTAACACATATATATGGAATTTAGAAAGATGGCAATGACGACCCTATATGCAAGAAGGAAAAAAGACACAGCTGTGTATAACGGACTTTTGGACTCAGAGGGAGAGGGAGAGGGTGGGATGATTTGGGAGAATGGCATTCTATCATGTATACTATCATGTAAGAATTGAATCGCCAGTCTATGTCTGATGCAGGATACAGCATGCTTGGGGCTGGTGCATGGGGATGACCCACAGAGATGTTATGGGGAGGGAGGTGGGAGGGGAGTTCATGTTTGGGAACACATGTAAGAATTAAAGATTTTAAAATTAAAAAAAAACAACAACAACAAAACAAAACAAAAAAAAAACTAAGCAGCTGTACTGATTGGTCTAGTCACCAAAGGGGGGGAAATATTCTTAAACTTCCCCTTCCTCCCAAAAAGCACTAGTTTGCTGAATGTACTGGTTTTCATTAGAAGAAAATTATACATGCATACTATCTTTTAACTGTGAATACACAAGCTTAAGGTCACTATTCAGCTGTTTACAGAACAGATTACCCCATCATCTCTACTTGTGTGTACCTACCTATCAAGTTTAAAGCAAGGTCTCATTAGGAATGGACTACTAGCTCATCACCCTGCACCCTTCTAGAGTTTACAAAGCATTCTTGCAAATAGACACAAAGAGAAGTTGCAAAAGTTTACAGGTTATTAAAAAAAATTCGCTAGCCCTTGCCATACTTCATGCTATAGTAGTACTATTGCCCTACAGTGATATTGCTTGGTGGTAATAAGGGCAACCAAACTGCCTGGATGTAAATCATGACTGACTCTACCACTCTGTATGTGAGCAAGTTACTTTGGTTTCTAATAATAAGTCTTCTCATTCATAAAAGGGTAAAAGATAGCCCCTGCTTAGTTAACTTATATGCAGAGTACATCATGAGAAACGCTGGGCTGGAAGAAACACAAGCTGGAATCAAGATTGTCGGGAGAAATATCAATAACCTCAGATATGCAGATGACACCACCCTTATGGCAGAAAGTGAAGAGGAACTAAAAAGCTTCTTGATGAAAGTGAAAGAGGAGAGTAAAATAGCTGGCTTAAAGCTCAACATTCAGAAAACGAAGATCATAGCATCTGGTCCCATCACTTCATGGGAAATAGATGGGGAAACAATGGAAACAGTGTCAGACTTTATTTTTGGGGGCTCCAAAATCACTGCAGATGGTGACTGTAGCCATGAAATTAAAAGACGCTTATTCCTTGGAAGAAAAGTTATGACCAACCTAGATAGTATATTCAAAAGCAGAGACATTACTCTGCCGACTAAGGTCTGTCTAGTCAAGACTATGGTTTTTCCTGTGGTCATGTATGGATGTGAGAGTTGGACTGTGAAGAAGGCTGAGTGCCAAAGAATTGATGCTTTTGAACTGTGGTGTTGGAGAAGACTCTTGAGAGTCCCTTGGACTGTAAGATCCAACCAATCCATTCTGAAGGAGATCAGCCCTGGGATTTCTTCGGAGAGAATGCTGCTGAAGCTGAAACTCCAGTACTTTGGCCACTTCATGTGAAGAGCTGACTCACTGGAAAAGAGTCTGATGCTGGGAGGGATTGGGGGCAGGAGGAGAAGGGGACGACAGAGGATGAGATGGCTGGATGGCATCACTGACTCAATGGATGTGAGTCGGAGTGAATTCCGGGAGTTGGTGATGGACAGGGAGGCCTGGCGTGCTGCGATTCATGGGGTCGCAAAGAGTCAGACACGACTGAGCGACTGAACGGAACTCCTAGTTCACAGGGTTGCTGAATGAATGCAGGTAATATGGGTAAAACATGTTTAGCATATTCCCTTGCACAGGAAGAGCACTTAAATACTGGCTTACTGTTACTCCTCCTGCTACTCAGATTATTACTCTCATTACCATTCATGGAAACATTAATGTAGGGCTGGTGGACTTATTTACAATTATTGTTAGTTTTGATCTAATATTTTTTGGTCCCAGGTCAATGCTAATTAATGCCAATTAATGAATGTCTGACATTTATAATGCCATTTCTCCTTAACTAGGTCTTCCCTTCTCCACCTGTCTTAAGTTTTACTTATTCTTCAAAGTCCTACTCAGAATACTTGGAGATGAAGACTCTTCAGATACCTCCTGACATAATGATGCTTCTTTTGAGCTGAGCTCAGCCTATCCATTACCTAAAATATTCAGTGGGTAATTAATCATATATTGGCATGGACTCTTTCACTTTTCTCCCATTGTTAACTAATACATAGTGTTGTGATTTTCATGTGTTTATGTTTTAAATCCTTAGCCAGTATAGTTCTTGAGGCTAAGAACCATATCACTTATCTTCTTTCTATCATGGGCTGGAACTTTGTACATAATCCATACTCAATAAACATGGTAAAAGATGAGTTTTTTAACTACTTCTGATTTTTCATATCAAATGTATTTTTTAAAATATGAAAGGCAGGGATATAACAAACAGATTCGTTATGAAAATGCTTCTTAGCTACCACTGAAATACTAATTATGTCTACCTCTCCATGGGGATTCCAAAAATAAGACAACACATGATAGAGCAATGAATCAGTAGCAGAATAAAAAAATCCTTGCTTCCAAGCACAAGTTGAATTTTTCCACAAAAACTATAGCCACAGTAGATTTAATACTGAATATATGATTTTGGTATCCATTCTATACTGTACCTCTCATACATAAGATTTAATAATTTATGCCATTCTTTAGATCAACAGGCACAGGACAGTAACTAAAAATGAATATATGTGCACTGCTGGTAAGAATGTAAAATGGTGTACTTGCTACAGAAAACAGTATGGCAGTTTCTCAAAAAATTAAACATGGAATTACATATGATCCAGCAATCCCATTTCTGGGTAGATATCAAAAGAATTGAAAGCAGGGACTTGAACAGCTATTTGTACACCAATATTCATAGCAGCATTATTCACAATAGCCAAGGATGGAAATTACCTAAACATCCATGGGCAGATAAATGGATAAGGAAAACATCAAATGTATACACATGGAGAATTATTCAGCTTTGAAAAGGAAGGCAATTCTGACACATGCTTCAATATGAATGAACCTTGAAGACATAAACCTAAGTGAAATAAACGAAACACAGAACTACTACTATATAATTCCACTTATACAGTGTCTAGAGTAGCCACATTCACAGAGATAGGAAGTGTAATAGAATGACGGTTGCCAGGGGCTGGGGAGAGTAGGGGATGGGGAGTTTCAGCCTGGGGACATGCAAAAGCTCTGGAGAGGGATGGTGGGGGTGGTTGTACAACAATGTGAATGTACTTACTGCCACTGATACATACACTTAAAAATGGTTAAAATGGTACATGTTATATATATTTTACCACAATGAAATTTCAAAAATCAAGGAATAAATAAAATATACTTAAAAACAAAGATGAACGTAGGTCAAGACTAAAGTGTCTGGTTCTTACTCTCTCAGCATACTTACCAAATTGATGCCAACAATTCACTTAAGGATCTTCAATAGTGAGTGAGGGATAAATTAGCCAAGTCTCAACAAATGCATTTGTAACAGATATGATTTATAATGTACACAATCATATCTTTTTTTTTTTGGACTCCTTTACTGATGTTCACATGGGAAAATGTCACTAATGGATGAGAGATTAATACACATAACATTTAAATTACAATCTCCAAAGGGACTTGCCTTTATAAAATGTATGCCTTAAGTTATTAATAGTACCTATGAGAAAATATCATCCTCATGCAAGACATAATAATATGGTTTAATAATCTAGACTTGTTTCCAACATTTTAAAGGTCACAATTCTTTCCTAAAATTCTCTATTCATTTACCTATGAACTAAATAACAACATAATAATAAAAATATTTTCAAAAATGAACTATCCTCATTGAGATAATGCTGTGCTTAGTTGCTCAATCATGCCTGACTCTTTGTGACCCCATGGACTGTAGCCCGCCAGGTTCCTCTCTTCACGGAGATTCTCCAGGCAAGAATATCAGAGTGGGTTACCATCCCCTCCTCCAGGGGATCTTCCCAACCCAGGAATCGAACCCAGGTCTCCCATATTGCATTCTTTATCGTCTGAGCCACCAGGGAAGCCCACTGAGCTAATGGCATCCGTCAAATACAACTTAGTATATGAGAGAATCATTGCATTATATCATTCTTTTAAAATAAAATATTATATATATGTAAGCAGAAGAGGAAAGGGAAAGTGCTAAAGTTGCTGAAAAACTGTCTCCCCAGATTTCATAATACAGTAGAGCTTCATTATTAGCAAATTCTTTATTTGCAAATTTACCAACTCAAATTAATTTGTAACTCCAAAATCAATACTTGCAGCATTTTCATGGTCATTTGCAAATACTCTCAGAGCAAGAAAAAATGAATCACCTCACAGTATGTTTCCAGCTGAGACAGAAAAAAAGGCATCACTCTGCCTTCTTGCTTTTCTCATACTGTAAACAGGCGTCCTTCTCAGGATCTATTTAGTGCCAGGTTTTTTATATTTTTGTGCTTTTCTGTTGATCTTACTATAGAAAAAGGCCCCTCAGCACATTGCTGTGTGCCTAAACACAGGAAGATTTTGCTGTACCTCATGGAAAAAAACAGGTGTTAGATAAGATTTATTCAGGCATGAACTACAGAGCTAATCACTATGAATCCAAAGTTAATGAATCAACAATATATACTGAACACAGTGTCTTTAAACAGAAACACATATTAAACAAGGTTAGGTATTAATCACTTGATGAAAATGTGAGCAAAGACTGGCAGGACCCTAACCCTATACTTCCCCTGGGAACAATGGTTACATATTTACTAATTTGGTATTTATGGCAACTTTACATTACGTACCATGAATAACAAGAATCAACTGTACTTTGCAAAGAAAACTCGGGAGGGAAAAAAAATGGATCAATGGACTTCAATGGATAGTCCAGAAACAGGTCTATGTAAACCTGGCTTCAGGCAGCATAGAAATTAGCAGGAAAAAGTTAAACTACACAAGAACTGCCCCAGGACAAGAGAATACAGATCTGGGAAAAGTGAAAGGGGAATTCCTTATCTCACAATACTGAAAGGTTCGATCCAGCTAGAATGTTGAAAGCAAACTTTACCCCAATGAGAAAAAAATAAGTATTTTTTAAAAATAGGAAAACAGCTCTAAGATCTTGATTTAGGGAACTATTTCATAAGCAAAACACAAAAAGAACCCATAAAGGAAAAGTAAAATGAAAAACTTTTGATCATCAAAAGCTATTAAACACAGAAAAAGATAAACTAGAAACTGGAAAAAGATACTTGCAACCCGTGTACTTAATATAGAGAACCAAAACCAGTAAGAAAAAGGCAAGTGATGCAATAGAAAAGCGGACAAAAGACATGAACAAGTATTCAACGGAAGATAAAATTCAAAAGACTAATAAATAAAAGATGTTCAATAATATTCAAAGACAGAAATTAAAATCTCAATGAACTATCATTTTTACAAAAACTAGCAAAACTTAAAAACTCTGACAATACCAAGTGCTGGAGAAAATGTGGGAGAACAGGAACTCTTCCACTGCTAGTAGGAATACAAATACCTTGGAAAACCATTTATCATCATCTAGTGAAGCTGAATATGCACATTTCCTGTGACACAGCAATTCTCAGTGTAACTTTACAGGAACTTGTAATGTGTACCAGGAGAAAAGTACAAGTGTCCACAACAACAGGATTGTTTGAAATTACAAAAACCCTGGTGAAAAAAATTGCCCTTATATCCAAGAAGAGGCAGCTGGATAAATTCCATTACATTCATAAAATGTTTACACAGCAATGGAATTAATAATTGGTCATTCGTTATGACTGCTTCCTTATCAATACTTTTAAAAACACTGTTAAATGGATAAAATAGCCGATCACAAGAATATATACAATATAATTCCACTTAAAATCCAAAAACATAGAAAATTAATCATTGCATTGTACAGGGTGACGTGCATAGGTGCTAACTGTAAACAAAGGTTACAAGAACAATAAACAAAAAATTCAGAATTGTGGTATCCTTGAACAGTGGGGGTGAATAACCAAGGAGAGGCACATAGGAAACAAAATCAGAATTCTTAATTTCCTCAAATCTGCTCCTCCTCCACTAGTTCCCACCTACAGTGTTTTATTTTTCTCTTCCTCTCACACCCCCTGTAATTAATCAACCTCTGTGTGTTAGTCACTCAGTCATGTCCAACTCTTTGTGATCCCATGGACTGTAGCCCACCAGGTTCCTCTGTCCATGGGATCCTCCAGGCAAGAATAATGGAGTGGGTTGCCATTTCCTCCTCCACGGGGTCTTCCCTCCCCAGGGTCTTCTGCATTGTGGGCAGATTCTTTACCTTCTGAACCACTAACACCCCAATTCTGCCCAAATCTTTTCATTTCCTCTACTTTACTCTGGGTTAAGCCCTCATTAATCTCTTGCTAGGACTGTGGCAATAGCTTCCTCTTAAGTTTCTCATGACTGTATAATTCATTCTCTAAAATCTTCCAAGTGATCTTTTCAAAATGTAAAGTCATGTCCTTTAAACTCTCCAAAGGCTTCTCTTCACAATCAGAATAAAATTCAGTCTTTACCACAGCCTTCAAGGCTTCATTTTACCTGTTTCGTGCTTACCTCCTCCCACCCTTTTCCTAGCTGACTAGGTTTCAGCTGGCTTGGCTTTCTACTTCTCGAACCTGCCAAGTTGATTCCCCCTCTTAAGGCTTTTACAGGAATGCCCTTTTCCTGGCTCTTGGCTTAGCTGGCTTCATCTCAGCATTTAAATCTCAAATAAATTTAAGCACAAATGCTACCTTCTCAACCAAGTTGCCTCTGACCACCTCATTAAATATGGCAACACTGCCACCAGCAAGCACTTATCACTTCACTCTGTTTCATTCTTTACAGCACTTATCACTATCTGTTAATTTAGTGATAAATTCCACCAGAACCCAAGTCTCACAAAAGCAGGGATCTGTCAGTTCAGTTCAGTGTAGTACAAAGCAGTGTCAGGCAAGTGGCAACAAATATTTGTTGGATGAATAAACAGTGAACTTCACTTTCAATAAACATGAAGTAGCACTTTCTGACAGTGACAGAAAAATCAAGAACGCCAATGAGAAGTATTACAGATGGAAAGGAATTTTGAAAACTATGTGTCTGTGGAAGTGTTAGTCCCTCAGTCATGTCCGATTCTTTGCAATCCCATGCACTATGTAGCCAACCAAACTCCCCTGTCCATAGAATTCTCCAGGCAAGAATACTGGAGTGGGTTGCCATTCCCTTTTCCAGGGGATCTTCCTGACCCAGGGGTGTATTTGTGTGTGTGTGTACACACACACACACAGAAGTTTGCATTCTCCTTCAGGGACCTCGGGGTGGGTGGGTGGGTGGAGGGAGGCGCAGAATCTAACATGCTAATTTGGCATCAATCGTTCTAAAGAAGGAAAGAACACATTTTATGACTTTATATGCCATACAGATCCATCAACTGTCAGTCTACAATAGAAAATGAATCTTAAGCTTAAATTCTTAAAAACATGAATAGTTTGTGTATTCACAAGGACTGACATAAAGTCTATTCTCGTTTCATTACTTTGATGACCCCTGTTATGATCAACATGACAGCAGTACATAAAACCTACTGAGTTCACTACGTGCTTGGTACTATGTTGTTTTATACTTGTTATTATTCAGTTCTCACAACACCTTTTTCAGAGGGACTGTTACTAACCCTGTTTTACCCATCAGAAAACTAAAGCAAAGAGAGGCTAGTCAGATGGCTAATGACTGAAAGACTCAAATCTAGGCTGCCCAACTTCAAAGCCCTAAAATTAAACCCATCTGCTGAACTGATACTGCTCAAATCACTCACATTATCTGCTAAAACACTGTACGTGTATCTGCTGCAATTTTATGCATCATGCTAGGTCAGCAATTCTTAAACATTACTGTACATTACAATCACCTGGGCAGATTCCTAGATTCTGATTCAGTAAGTCTAGGGTGGAATTTCCAGAGATCTGCAACTTTAACTGTCTTGGTCCATGAACTATACTCAACTCTGTGCAGGGTGTTCTACAGGTGTGAGGATATATGAGCCTCCTGTCTCAATCAGTTTCAGACACACAATTGGTAAATATACAGTGATTCAGGAGTAGTATCAACAAAACATCCAGAAAGACTTCAAGGAAGAGGGATCAGCTGTAACGAAATGAAGATGAGCAGGATTTCATGAAGAAAGTCCTGCAGACTTTCAGGAATAATGCTACATGCAAAGGAAGGATCGAAAAGCAGACAGCTTGGCAGAACAGAGGCTCTGCATTGAGGGCTGGAAAAATGTCAGTAAAAATGCTCTCAATATCAACCTAAACACTATGGGTTTTATTCAGTGCTGGCTCTGGGAAATTGCTAATGGTTTTTGAGGAGGGAAATGATAAATCACAGCAATATTCTTTGGAAGAGTACTCTGATGAAGTTATGCAAGATAAAGTATATTGAAAACAACAATGGGAATAGTTAGGCTGGCAGCGTTTCAATCTCAAAAAAATAAAAGCTAGAACATAGTAGTGGAAAAGATGAAAAAGGGAAGAATGGTACCTCTTGACAGTGAACTGCATGTGGTACAGAGGCCAACAGTCACAGCTGTTAACAAATGATTTCTTCACCCCTTAAGTCCAAGTTATAGTCCGACCAGTTTCATGTTACTTTTTACAACTTTTTCTTACACAACCAACTAAGCTCCAAAGTATAGAGTTCACTTATTCAAAACACAGCCCATGACTAAGAAGTCAGCAAACAGGCCTGAAAAGTACATGTCACATAGTTCATACACTAAAACAAAGTGCATGTATATATTATACTTAATATATAATATATATACATGAAAGGACATTCTTAACAGCCATATAATCTCATTTTACTCAAAGTTCTAACAAAGGTAAGCATCTAATTTCCAAACCCACAGCAGTTCAGAAGCAAAAATTAGAAGGGTAAAAGAGCAAAAATTAAAAGGGTATAGACAGGTGGAAGAAGCTGAAGAACAGTAATGAAAACTATTAAAAAAAAAAAAGCACACAGAATCACTCAGGGTAAATTCTCCACAACTGTTTATTGACAGATACACATGATTCCCAGAAAAATGGAATTAATGAGAATCTTCCTTAATGTCCCAAACATCTACCACACAAAGAAAACTTTTAAACATTTTAAAACAAATTTTTACCTGAGTAAAACGTAATTTTTAAAGGATGGCTGATACATGCAGGCAGAGCAAACAAGAGATAGTCAAAAAATAAAGGTAAGAAAGATGTATTTTATAATACACTAAGTTTGAAGATAATAAGAATGCTTTCATAAAGCATCTACTCAAGAATGTGGCCCCAGTGGTAAACTTTACTTCAGGCAATATTTTCCTGATGGCTGTACTTTTGAATTCCAGGTTTCAAATAATATGAGGGCATCTTCAATAAAAATTAAAATGACTGAACTGGTCTTAAATATAACCTATAAATATGTACTTACTAAAATCAGGCAGCATCATGAGACACTCAATGTCCTGTTAATAACAGGCCATGTGACACTTTTAAAAGGACATTAAACATCACCACACATGAAGGCGTCTCACTTTGGTCACCAATACTCATTAACATTTATTATACGACTACTCACACAAGGACTTTATCTGTTTCAAAAACAGATGAAAATGTCATTTTAATGGGGAGAATTAAGATGCTAATTGACTGAAAGATCTCTTAAGTTTATGATTAAGTTACTAAAGCCAGGAACCTACACCTTAAATCATGCAGAAAAAGCAAACCATAAATTATTGGAGTAGGAAGAGTATGGGTTTCAGCTTGAGATTTTTTACACCGCAGAAAGGCAAATTAATGTATAACACTGTAACGTTATAATAAAATTACCTTAAAGATGTTGTAGGGATGAATCAACTGTATGGAACTAGGCCTCTCATATTTCTCAGATCCAGCAAAGAACAGAGAAAATTAAAAGCACATATTTATTTCAAAATTTCATCAACTGATCAGGCAAATTAAGACATCAAAGATTATGGTACAATTTGCTACACCTTCTAAATATGTAAACAAAAGTAGTCAATTGCACCAGGGGGGTTCCATTCTCCCTCCCTACCCATCTCCTTATTATCATCCTTGTTCTCTAGAAACATACAGTTAGACACTAATTGAAGCCAAAAAAATGTGCCCTGGAGACAGTTTGTCAAACTGCAAGTTATGACCCGTGTTATCAATTTAGTGCATTTAGTTAGCATTTCTTAAAGAAAAAGAATGAAATATAATAGCAATTATCAGTATGCATCATTAGTAATGAGTACTGCTTCGTGTCCGACTCTTCGTGACCCCATGGACTGCAGCCTACCAGGCTCCTCCATCCATGGGATTTTCCAGGCAAGAGTACTGGAGTGGGTTGCCATTTCCTTCTCCAGGAGATCTTCCCAACCCAGGGATGGAACCCAGGTCTCCCACATTGCAGGCAGAGGCTTTACCGTCTGAGCCACCAAGGAAGCTTTCACTTTCACTGCTTTGTGAAACTTCTTGTTCCTATGTGGGTATGTACTAGATGATAATGGAAAACGTTATTCTGACTGTAATTTTTTAAAAAAAGTTTGAAAGCACCTAACCTAGAGGTTTAGGTCAAATGTCTCTGGACCCAAAGACATTCATCAGCCCTCAGCACCTACACAACCTCTTAGCTCAAGATGGGCTCGTGGAAACCAATTTAAGAGCTCCGGGCAGCCAAAAAAGAATGAGGACACGCCTTAACTAAGCCCGAATTTGGACCTGAAAGAACTAACTTCCCCGAAACACCAGCCCTAGGCGTGCCTACAAGCTTCTGGTAACTTAGCAACCTTCAGAGAGCTCCTCCTCCCTCCACTGACTAGAAACAGTTCTACTCTTCCAAACAACTTTACGGAACTACAACTTCTAGAATCACTGTGCCCCCAAGACAGTATCACCTCTCCTTCTCGCTTCACCAATTCCCAGTATGTCTTCCTAGAAGAGGACCTTGAACTCAGCAGAGAATGCAGCTCCTCACAGGTCCTGACCCTTCTCACCCAGATCTCCGGACAGGGTACCCTCCTCCCAGGTCCCATCTTACTCCACCCGCCTCATTGTCAGTTACGTGTCCTGGGGGCAAAACGATTCTCTCAAAAGCCCTCTTTAAACTGCCGCTTCCTTGCTTCTACGGGCCCCGGAAAGAGCAGGCCTGGTGTCCCAGGAGCTCCTAACCCAACCGAACCTCCCTGGGCACACGTACTTTTTTTTTTTTGATTCAGTAGTTCAGAGGCAAGTTTCCTATTTCCCCAGCAGCCCCAGACATCTCCAGTATCCATCTCCTACCAGCCATGGGGCATCTCCTCGTCCCCCAGGCCCCAGGGCACAGCGGGAAGCCCTCATTCTCCCAGGAACTCGGACAGGCTTCCCCAGACGGCCTCCTCCAACTCATGCCCCTCTCCCAGCCCAGGCCCTCCCCGCGCCGCCGCAGCGCAGGCCCAACCCTATCCTCCCTCCGGCCCCGGCAGGTGTCCCATCCTCCCCTTCGCCCAGGCAGGCCTCGTCCCGCTCCGACTTCTTCCTACTATTTCCTCGCACGGCACCCCGTCTCCAGAGGGGAGCCCCTCGGGCCTCGACAACCCGGCGGAGCCGGCAGGCCCGGGCTCCACTCACCCCTCTGCCTGGGAGGCGGGGGAGCTGCTGCGGCGGCTCCTCGGCCTGCGCCTCTCCTCCCCCCTCCCGGCCGCCGCCGTGGCCGCCGCTCAGCCTCGGGCCTGCTCACGGCCGGCCCCGGACCGGCTCCGCTTCACCTCTTCCCCCACTCCGGCCTCTGGAGCCCTGTGTCCTGCATTGACCCGGAAGCAGCTTTCCCGGCCCAACAACAACACGTGACCCCGCCGCACGTGTCACGTCCGCTGCGTGAATGGGAGGGGGCGCCGGAGGAGCCGGTCCTCCGGGACCAAGCCGAGGTTGCCGTGGCGACGGGGATGTCGTGGCCGGCCGGGTAGTCACTAGAAACACACTTCATCATCTGCTTTTTCTCTTACTCGTCATGTGGGGACACCCAGGGTGCAAAGGAGGAGTACAGATTGTCGCATCAGAGTGGAATAGGGGCAAGTCAGAGCCGAGCCCGGGACTCTGAGAGGCTGCTGTCTTACAGAAACAAGCAGCAAGCCGAAAGTTTCCAGACTCAGCTAGAATTTTGTCCTGATTCTGTCACTAGTTTACCGGTGACCCTGATCAGTTCCCTTCCTTTGTATGTCTTCAGTGTCTTTACTCGCGAGCTCTAGGCTGTAATCGAATACTGTCCCCAGATGCTTTTGTGTAAGGATGTGGTAGCATCTGACCTTTATTGTTGTCCTTGTCACAAGGTCTGGGGCATCCTGAGATTTCCGCGCTCCAACACCAATGTAGAGATTGCATCTTTCACTTATTGAGCCCCTTCTAGATACCAGGCACTGTATATAAGCTGTTTACGATTTTTTATGACCTTCCGAAAGTAGGTATTCTACAGAATTGAAAACTGAAATTCACAAAGGTTAAGTGATCTACCCAAGACAATTAGTAAAAGTGACCAGACAGATCGGAATTCAGGTCAGTCTGGCACCAAAGTCAAGTGCCCACACTTCACATTATGCTATACTACTGCTCCAGCTCTATACACATTATATACGAGTGTTGGGCTGTGATGGTTTATGTACTTCTTTGACCATTTCTTTTGCAAGAATAGGGATGGTGCTGGCTGAAAGCACCATCCCTAAAAGACTGAAGAAAATTCAGTCTTTTAGGGATATTTTAGCTGAAGAGCTGGGAGTTGACAAGATCTTCATGCATAAAGTGTGTGTGTTTTCATGTAGTGTGTGCTAGGGAGCAGGTAAGGGGTTGTGATGTGCATACATGGGTATTTATTGGTTCATAGAGTGGGGAAGACAAAATTATTTGCAAGGGACTTGGCGGCAATCCTGGGGACTTACTTCTCTTGTTTTGTTTTGACTTATCCCATAGGTAAGCCTTAGGGGAATTAAGAGAGGGGCGGGAAAAGAGTTGATTAAAGAAAATGTTCTGAAGATCAAGGAGAGGGTGAGCCAAGAAACTGTGAAGGGGCAGTTTCCTCCTGCAGAACACAGAGGGTCTCTCGGGCACCATAGGGTGAATGGCTTTGGAAGTATTAGGATCATTGACATAACCAACATCTAGTAGTTTCAGTGACAAGGACCATGAGAAAAATTGAGTGAAATATGCACAGAGGAGAAAGCAAGGTGGACGCTACATGGATGCTTTACTGGTAGACATAGTTGTGAGGTACCCTTGGGAACACTCAGAGATACTTAAGTTAGATGTCCTATGAGCAACTAGGGGAAAAGGCAAGAAATGTGGGGTTATTATTGCTCACAAATACTGCATCAAGTGTATATAAATACATATATGAATACTGTATAAGATTGGGTGTGATTAGTTACAGTTAGCCCTTTGTAACCCAGGGATTCCATATCCACAGATTCAACCAATTGCAGATAGAAAATATTCAGGAAAAAAAGAAAATTCCAAAAGTTAAAACTTGAACTTGCTGTGTGTAGACAACTATTTGGGCTTTCCTGGTGGCTTGAACGGTAAAGAATCTGCATGAGATTAGACGGTCTTGGAGAAGACAACTATTTATATGACCTTTACATGTATATCATATTCAACCATTTACATAGCAGCTACATTGTACTAGGTATTACAAGTAATCTAGAAATGATTTAAAGTATATGGGAGGATATGTATAGGTTATATGCAGTTACTACACCATTTTCCATAAGAGACTTGAGTGTCTGTGGATTTTGATATCTAGGAAGAGTCTGAAACAATCCCCTGCGGATACCTAGAGATGACTATATACACTTTGCTTCTTTGAGATGTCCTTGACTCACTTTTCTTTCATTCCCTTCTCTCCCCTTGTAGAGCATACTCCTAAAGACAAGATCAACATCTCCACTCATCCCTTGTCTATCCCACAAGATAGACAAAATTATCTTTCTAAAACTCATGTGTAGGGACTTCCCTGATGGTCCAGTAGTTAAGAATCAGCTTTCCAATGTGAGCTCAGTCCCTGGTGGGAGAACTAAGATCCCACATGCCTCAGGGCAACTAAGCCCATACACCACAACTGGAGAGCCCACACAGGACATATGATATTAATTTTTAAAAAAACCTCATTTGTGATCATGTTCCCCGTCTGTTCTTATTCTGTCCATGCCCTGTTCAATCTGATAGGCACTAGCCACATGTGGTTATTTAAATTAATTAAAATCGCATTTCCTAAGTCGCATGACACTAGCTGCATTTCAAGAACTCAGTGGCTGTGTGTGGCTGGGGCTCTCCTATTGGACAGTGCCCACAGAGACCATTTTCGTGATCACAGAATGTCTGTTAGTGCTGCTCTACCCCTTTCTCAGTCCCTCGGGTTTATGTTCTATGAGAATTTGCTCTGCTAAGCCCTTTGCGTCAAACATTCTTCTTCTACCTCCTTGAGATTGAAAATGATATTTAACTGCTTATTTTCTTGTCTCCCTGTCAAGCACTTAAGCCTCCATGAAGGTAGGAGCTAGATCCATTGTGTTCATCCTGGATTCCCCATTATCTCTAAAGGACTGTTATGTGCAAAGAAACGGTGGACAGGGAAGTTAAATGAGGATGTAACAGAAAGATGGTCATTTTATTAGAAACTGTTGGTAATTTGATTGTTTTGACCTACAAACAGCAATTTCATGTGGTTCAAGCTAATAATAAGAAAGAACTTCAAACAATTGGATTGCTTTAATCCATTCCAATGAATTTCCTGTTACTTGGATAGGTTAGGCAAAGGAGAATCCTGTTAGAATTGTATATAAATAATTCCTGTATCAGGACTTCTCTGGCAGTCCAGTGGTTAAGACTCTGCACTTCCAATCCAAGGGACATGGGTTCAATCCCTGGTTGGGGAACTAAGATTCCATATGCCATGCAGTGCAGCCAATAAAAAGTAAAAATAGTAATAATAATAATAATTCCTGGATCAGTTGGACTGGTTAACCAGTCAAATTCTAAGGTTCTAAGTCTATGGTCCTCCAACCAGTTCTTTATTTCAAAACTGAGTATGCTATAACATTAATCATAGCCACTTCTTGAGTTTTTATTATGTGCCGAACATGCTCAAGCTATTTCACATAGATTATTTCCTTTAGTCCTTACGGTGATTTTTATGAAGTACACTTGGTGCCAGAAGATTTGCCAGTTAAGACTCTAGAGAAATTATATACCTAATAACATACAGCTAGTCAATGACAGAGGCTGAATACATTTTTAGGTCAGTCTGACACCAGAATCTGAGTTCACAGTAACACTGCATTGATGAGATGTAATTCAACAGGAAGTTTTAGTCAGATTTTTGCATGCTCTTCTAATTCAACAACTGGTTATTTTGTAATGGATATATACCTAGCTAGGTGGTGTGGGGAAAACAAAGATGGATAAGGTATTGTTCCTAAAATGTAGTTGGAAGATAATGCTTATACCAAATAACAGTGATAAAGGACAGCTAAATATCTATTATTTTAAAAGGAGGGTGGGTTAGGGAGTCATCTTCTTAGCTAAAGACATCTCCCAAGTAGGCAAAGCATAAGGACAGAATTATATGAGAATTCAATGTGAACAACATCAGCACACAGATGGGAACAAAGGGGAAGAGAAAAGCTACTGCTTCCCTTAAAAGAATAATAGCTGGTTTAGAAATTGAAAGTTTGCAATACTAGTCCTGGTTTTTGCACTAACCAGCCTTTTCACTTGATCTATTTCTGCCTTAGAGCTTTGTTTCGGAGAAGGCAATGACAACCCACTCCAGTACTCTTGCCTGGAAAATCCCATGGACGGAGGAACCTGGTAGGCTGCAGTCCATGGGGTCATGAAGAGTGGGACACGACTGAGCAACTTCACTTTCACTTTTCACTTTGATGTATTGGAGAAGGAAATGGCAACCCACTCCAGTGTTCTTGCCTGGAGAATCCCAGGGGCAGTGGAGCCTGGTGGGCTGCCGTCTATGGGGTTGAACAGAGTCGGACACAACTGAAGTGACTTAGCAGCAGCAGCAGCAGCAGCAGAGCTTTGTGTATCAGATAACCTGAATTGAATAAGCTGCCACGGTGAATATATAGAATATTTTACATGTATGTATTTTCAAGAGGAAGTGCCATAGTTTCCATAAGATTCCCAAGGATATCACAACTCAGAAAACTTACAGGCTACATTATAGCTTTAAATTCTGTAATTCTGAGATTCTGTGTTTTATTTTTGTCAACATTATTGATGTCTCTGTCAGGAAATGAACTGTCATGCCAAGCTCAGTGACCAAGCAAAGAGCAGGGATATTTTTATTTTAAACTGGAGACTCATGCCTAGAACTATTTAGAAAGTATCAGGATTTTCTTAACTGGGCAGAATATAGTCTTAAAAAAAATTCAGTTTGCTTTTCTGAGATGTACATGAATGGATCAGTTGTAAGAAGCTTAATTATCTAGGAGGCTTTACCTTTATCAAGACTGTTTTCTTCAAATTGCTGGAAACTTCAGTAAACCCTCTTAGTTTGTATATTTCTGTATGTATCCTTCACACAGAGAAAACTGCACATACACAGTGTACATATATGAACAGTTCAATGAATTATTACAAAGCAAAAGCCCATGTAACCAGCAGCCTGTCGAACCATAGTACAAGGCCAGTTTCCCAGTCTTCCCCCAGTCGCTACATCCACCATTCTCCCTAAAGTTACTGACTATCCTTCTAATATTGTAGCTTATTTTTTCCTGTTTTTACACTTTGTATGTGTGTGCTAAGTGGCTTTAGTCGTGTTCAGCTTTTTGTGACCTTGTGGACTCTAGCCCCCCAGGCTCCTCTGTCCAAGGGATTCTCTAGGCAAGAATACTGGAGTGGGTTTCCATGCCCTCCTCCAGGGCTTATTCCTGACCCAAGGATCAAATCCATGTCTCTTGCATCTCCTGTGTTGGCAGGCAGGTTCTTTACCATTAGCACCACCTGGGAAGCCCAAACTTTATATAAATGAAATCAAATGAGGTGACTTCCTTCACTTAACATTGTGAATCTTCTACATTTTTTCAAATAGCTGAATAAAATCTTTGTTGCTAAATAGTATTTCATATTATAATCCACTATAATTTATTTATCCATTCACTATTGAAGAATGTTTGGGTTGTTTCAAATTTTTTATTACTATGCATAATGCTGCTGTGAACATTCTTGCACTTGATTTTTAGTGCACATATATACCCATTTCTTTGGGAGTATACTCAGGAATAAAATTGATGGGTCACAGCTTTTGATCAGCACTGTCTAATAGAAATATAGTGAAAGTCAAGTCACATCTGTAATTAAAAATTTTCTTAGTAGCCACATTAAAAAGTTAAAAAAATGAATGTTAATCATGCACTTTTTTGTTTTAATGCATCTGAACTATCATCATTTTAACATGTCACCAATATCACAATTGTTAATTAGATATTTTACATTCTTTTCACATTTTGAATCTCCAAAATTCAGTGTGTATTTTACACATATTGCAGTTTGGACTAGCCACAGCTCAAGTGTTCAATAAACAAATGTGGTACTAACTACTACTACTGCTACAATATTGGACAGTGCAGCTTTAGAAAACACTTTTCCAAAGTGGTTGTGCCAATTTACAATTCTGACAGCAATGTATGAGAATTACATTTGTTCCACATCTCCATCGATACTTGGTACCGCACATCTTTCTAATTTTAGCCATTTTGATGATCATATAGTAGTATCTTATTTTGGCTTAATTTGCATTTCCTTAATGATAAAGAGGGCTTCCCTGATGGCTCAACGGTAAAGAATCCACCTGCAATGCAGGAGACATAGAAGATGCGAGTTTGATCCCTGGGTTGGGAAGATCCCTTGGAGGAGTGCATGGCAACTCACTCCAGTATTTTTGCTGGGAAAACCCATGGAGAGAGGAGCCTGGCAGGGTACAGTCCATAGAGTCTCAAAGAGGTGGACACAACTAAAGTGACTGATCATGCAGTAATAAGGAGGTTGAGTATCTTCTCCTGTTTATTGGCAAATTGATATTCTCCTTCATGAACAGTACGGGCCCTTTTTTTTTTTTCTGCTGAGTTTGTCTGTCTTTTTCTCATTGGTCTGATAATATTAGTTGAAAAGTACTCTTTCTTTTTCTATTCCCTGCAAAAAATTGTGTAATATTGGCATTATTTATTTCTTAGATGATTGTTTGAGTTCTCTGATGAAGTCATTTTGTCCTAGAGTATTTTATATAAAAAGTTTTAAATTACAGATTCAGTTATTTCATAGTTAGGCATTATTCAACTTTTGCTACTCTCCTTGCATCAGTTTTGGTAAGTTATAGAAGAAGATTTAATTATTATAGCTTTGAAATATAGTTTGAAATCAGGACTTGTGATGCCTCCAGCTTTGTTCTTTCTTTTTGAAATTGCTTTGGCCATTCAGTCTTTTGTGATTCCATACAAATATTAGGATTTTTTTCTGTTTCCATGAAAAATGACACTGGAATTTCAATAGTGATTAAGTTGAATCTATAGATGGTTTTGGGTAATATGGACGTTTAGCGATATTAACTCTTTCGATTCTTGAACCCAGGATATCTTTTTGTGTATTTTGTGCATTTTTTGTGTATCTTCTTCAGTTTCTTTTATCACATCTTATAGATTTCTTTGCCACAAAACAAGTCTTAGAAAATTTAAGACTGAACTCATGCCAACTATCTTTTCTAATTACTATTATATGAAACTAGAAATCAACAAGGGGAAAACTGAAAATTTTACAGACATGTGTAAACTAAAGAACACAGCCTAAACAACTAATGGGTCAAAGAAACAAATAAAAAATAAAATGTAAAATATTTTTAAATAAATGAAAATTAAAACACAGTACACTAACATCTGTGGCAATTCTTACACTGAAGTTTATAGTGTTAAATGCATATTTAAGAAAACAGAAAGAGCTCAAGTAAATAACCTAAGTTTACACCTCAAGGAATTATCAAAAGAATAACAAGCTAAGCCCAAATTTAGCAGAAGGAAAGAAATAACAAAGATCAGAGAAGAAATAAGTGAAATAGAGACCATAAAAATAATAGATGAAGAAAACTAAAATCTGATTTTTTTGAAAAGATAGACAAAATGGGCAAAGCTTCAGCTGGTTTGAGCAAGAAAAAAATGAATGAAGACTCAAATAACTAAAATCATAAACGCAAGAGGAGACGTTGCAACAGATATGACAAAAATACATAGGATCATAAAAGACTACTTTGAACAATTATGTGCCAACAAATTTGATAAATTTATCCCCCCCAAAATGGATAAATTCCTAGATATATATAACCTACCAAGACCGAATCATGAATAAACAGAGAATCTGAACAGACCAATAAGGAAGTTGAATTAGTAACCAAAAATTCCCAACACAAAAAGCACAGGACCACATATTTTCATTGTTGAATGCTATCGAATATTTAAAAAAGAATTAATGACAATCTTTCTCAAAAATTTGAAGAGGAAACACTCCCAGACTTATTTTACAAGGCCAGAATTGCCTTGGTACCTAAGTCAGTTAAGGAAAGAAAACTATAGGCTGATATCCATGCCAAATATAGATGCAAAAATTCTCAACAATATATTAACAAACTGAATTCAACAGCACATTAAAAGGATCACACACCAAGATGAAGTGGGATTTATCCCTGAGATGCAAGGATAGTTCAACATATACAAATCAATAAATGTGATAGATCATATTAATAGAATGAAAGATAAAAATCATATGATCACCTCAATAGATTCAAAAGAGAGCATTTGATAAAGTATGTCTTTCATTATAAAAACCCTCAACAAATTGGGCATGTAAGGAACATATTTCAATATAATAAATAAATATAATAAAATAAATAATAATATGGGACACCTACAGCTAATATTGTATCAACAATGAAAGGTTGGGTGCCCATTCTCTTATTTAACACAATATTAGAAGTCCTAGCTAAAACAATCATTCAAAATAAAGGCAATGAAATTGGAAAGGAAGAAGTAAAATTGTCATTATTTGCAGATAACATGATCTTATACAAAAAAAATTAAAAGCCATGAAATTAAAAGTTGTTTGCTTCTTGGTAGAAAAGCTATGACTAACCTAGACAGCATATTAAAAAGCAGAGACATTACTTTGCCAACAAAGGTTTGTCTAGTCAAAGCTATGGTTTTTCCAGTAGTCATGTGCGGATGTGAGAGCTGGACCATAAAGAAAGCTGAGCACCGAAGAACTGATGCTTTTGAACTGTGGTGTTGGAGAAGACTCATGAGAGTCCCTTGGACTGCAAGGAGATCCAACCAGTCCATCCTAAAGGAAATCAGTCCTGAATATTCATTGGAAGGACTGATGCTGAGGCTGAAACTCCAATACTTTGGCCACCTGATGCGAAGAATTGACTCATTTAAAAGACCCTGGTGCTGGGGAAGACTGATGGCAGAAGGAGAAGGGGATGAAAGGATAGGATGGTTGGATGGCATCACTGACTTGATGGACATGAGTTTGAGCAAGCTCCAGAAGCTAGTGATGGAAAGGGAGGCCTGGCTTGCTGCAGTCCATGGGGTCGCAAAGCGTCGGAGAGGACTGGTCGACTGAACTGAACTGATACATAGAAAATCCTAAGACTCAACCAAAAAAACTGTTAGAACTAATCAACAAATGTATTAATGTTGCAGGATATAAAATCACACAGAAATCAGTTGTGTTTCTATACACTAACAATGAAATATCTGAAAAAAAAATAAAAGTATCCCATTCACAATAGCACCAAAAATAATAAAACACTTAGAAGTAAATTTAACCAAGGATGTGGAAGATCCATACAATGGAAATTACATTAATTGATTTTTAAATGTTAGACCAGCCTTACATACCTGGAGTAGACCAGGGGTATAATATAATTCTTTTTGTATATTGTGAGATTTGATTTGCTAATATTTTGTTGAGTATTTGCACCTATGTTCATGAGAGATCTTGGAATTTTTACTAATCTCTGACTTCATGCAAGAAATACAGTGTGAATAGATACAGGAACTTGAGAGAATTTTAGTGAGCTTAATAATAGTAGCTAAACTTGCAATGAGGTCTTGTGAAGAGCCATATATTATTCTTAGCTTTTCATGCACTTACTCATTTAGCTTCTAAAGATAAATTTTATGCATGTTCAAGTCATTTTTCTCCAGTAAGGATTAATCATTTAAAAGGGGAATCTCTTTAAAATTGACATACTTCTTCTAGATCTATAGTGTGCTGATAACACTCAGTAACTAGCTCAAGAGTTGGCTGTGATAGTACGTCAACAAAATTGATGAAATAAATGAATTAATTAATAACATTATAACGTAATTCCACTACTAATTGTATTATTGAGTTATACTCCAAAGAACCACTTGGAGACTCAATTGAGAGTGCATAGAAACCCTTAATCAAGTTTTCTGAGGCATGTTTTAAATGTTCTGAGGCATGTTTATTTGGGGCTCACAATAAAGCAGCTTCTTGGCTGCCCTGTTGTTCTCTGTTCTCTGTAAATGTTTAGCTCAGCAAAGTTGTATCACAGTAAGCATTGCTTCCAAGCCAGGAACTTGTCATAGGTAAACTTGGCTTTCCATTAAATATCGTTCATAGGTATCCATCTGTTTTGGAAGGTTTAGTTGCTCACCTATCTCTGGAGGCTCCATTGAACTCTGTGAATATGTCATTTTAAAAAATGACACCGATTTTAAAATAACACTGAGTGCAATTAAATTGTACATAAGGTTAATTCCAAAAATTCAGCCAACTATTAAGACACTAGAAAGGTAATTCTCTTGAATACAAATATTTCTTGTTATTTATTTGTTCGAAGTTTAGAGCTAGTTATGTCTAAAACTCTTCAAGGAGTCTTCCCTGGTTGTCCAGTGATTAAGATTCCAAACTTCCACTGCATGGGTAAATAAATAAACCAGTATTACTCATTATTTAAAAAATAAAAATTAAAAAAATAAAAATCTTTGAGGTACTTTCATATGATTCATTTAAACTTGACTTTTCTCCTGTAAAATTGTGAACAAAGGAAGTAAGATAGACTACAGAAATGGAAAACTAAATGAGTAAAAGAAAGATTCAGGGAGAACTCTGAAAGAGCAGGTAGTGTAATTCCATACATTTTACACGTAAAAGTTGTATTGCAATAGACATCACCTTAGTGCTAATAGACTGGCTTTCCACAAAATTAAAGGTCTCTCTTTATTTAATGACCCGATTCACTGATTCTTTGATAGTTTTAAAACAGGCTACAGGGACTTCCCTGGTGGTCCAGTGGTTGGATGTCTGCCTTTCAGTGCAGGGGATGCTGATTTGATCCATGGCTGGGCAGCTAAGATCCCACATGCCATGGGGCAACTTAGCCCATGAGCCTGCCACAACTAGAGAGAAGCCAGCAAGCCAGAACAGAGAACCCAAGAGCCACAGTGAAGGATTCTCATGCCACCTTAAGACCTGACACAGCCAAATAGATAAATATTCAAAAAAAACACCTGAACTGTACCCTTATAAAATGGTTAAAGATGATGAGAAACAAAGAGGCTACAAATACTTTGACCTTCCTTCCACTGAGTGGTGGGATCTACACCCTCTCTCCTAGGACCTGGATGGGCCTTTGGGACTGCCTCAACCAGCAGAGTAAAATGCCATGGATACTCAATGCTCTCTTGGGACACGTGTGTTGACAGCCATGCTGTGAGCCAGTGGAGGGACATAGAGAGCTCACGGGAGGGTATCCCCACAGACCTGACCAACAGCCCTGGCTAAGGTCTCAGATAACTACGTCACCTACCAGACTTGTGAATGAGTGAGTCTTCACATGATTACAGTCCCCCGGCCTTTGAGTACTTCTGACCATAGCCCCAGGCGTCATGGAGCAGAGATGAGTCACCCACTGTGCTGTGTCTTCTCTGAATTCCGTACCAACAAGTCCATAAGCAAATTTGTTGTGCTCCCGTGGCATGGTTGCTCTATGCCACTAAGTTTGGGACAGTTTGTTGCAGAGAAATAGATAACTGGAACTCACTACTAGTTGAGGACTAGAATCTTGGCACAACCTGGTTTTCCTGGCTCACCTTCCATGGTTCTTCCTTCATCTGCCTCTGCTACGCTCCTTTTTCCTCCCCCAACCCCGCCCAGTTTGCACTCCTTCATGGGCCTCTCTTCCACATTCCCTGGGCCTTTGCTAGTGCTAATCCTTCTTCCTGGGCTTGAACATCATAGACACCCAGACCTGAATCCTGTCTGGGCCTCTCAATAACACAATAATCAACCTCCCTAATCCTCACCAGGAAAATAGGGATAAAGACAGAACCTATTAATAGATCAAATGGCTAAAATGTATAATGTGCTTAGTGTCTCAGACATAGTAAACACTCAATAAATGTTAGCTATTATAAGTTCTTTATATACTCTTAAGTGAGTTTCTCCCCTTCATGGATCACAGCCTTGTCAGGGCAAAGGGGCTTGCGTAACTCAGTGAAGCTATGAGCCATGCCATGGAGGGCCACCCAAGATGGATGGGTCACAGTAAAGAGTTCTGACAAAACACGATCCGCTGGAGGCCAGAATGGAAAACTGCTTCAGTATTCTTACGGTGAGAACCCCATGAACAGTATGAAAAGGCAAAAAGATATTACACCAGAAAATAAGCCCCCATCTCCAGGTCAAAAGGTGTCCAATACACTACTGGGGAAGAGTGGAGGGCAATTACTAATAGCTCCATAACTTATGCTGTCTTCCCTGGTGACTCAGAGGTTAAAGTGTCTGCCTGGAATGCAGGAGACCAGGGTTCGATCCCTGGGTTGGGAAGATCCCCTGGAGAAGGAAATGGCAACCCACTCCAGTACTCTTGCCTGGAGAATCCCATGGAGGGAGGAGCCTGGTAGGCTATAGTCCATGGGGGTCGCAAAGAGTTGGACACGACTGAGCGACTTCACTTCCATAACTTATACGCAGAGTACATCATGCAAAATCCCAGGCTGGATGAAGCACAAGCTGGAATCAAGACTGCTGGGAGAAATATCATCAACCTCAGACAAGCAGATGATACCATTCTAGTGGCAAGAAAGCGAGGGTGAAAGAGAAGAGTGAAAAAGCTGACTTAAAACTCAACATTCAAAAAATGAAGATCACTGCATCCAGTGCCATCACTTCATGGCAAATAGATGCAGAAAAAGTGGAAACAGTGACAGATTTTATTTTCTTGGGCTCCAAAATCACTGTGGATAGTGATGTAGCCACAAAATTAAAAGACACTTACTCCTAGGAAGAAAAGCTATGACAAACCTAGACAGCATATTAAAAAACAGAGACATCACTTTGCTGCCAAAGGTCTGTATAATCAAAGAAATGGTTTTTCCAGTAATCAAGTACAGATGTGAGAGTTGGACCATAAAGAAGGCTGAACACCAAAGAATTGATTCTTTTGAATTGTGGTGCTGAAAAAGACTCTCAAGATTCCCTTGGACAGCAAGGAGATCAAACCAGTCAATCCTAAAGGAAAACAAGCCTGAATAATCACTGGGAGGACTGATGCTGAAGCTGAAGCTCCAGTACTTTGGCCACCTGATGGGAAGAGCTGACTCACTGGAAAAGACCCTGACGCTGGGAAAGATTGAAGGCAAAAGGAGAAGAGGGCAGCAGAGGATGAGATGGTTGGATAACATCACCAACTCAATGGACATGAATCTGAGCAAACTCCAGGAGATAGATAGTGAAGGTCAGGGAAGCCTTGCATGATACAGTCCATAGCATTGCCAACTAGACAGCAACAACAACAAAAGTGAGTTTCCATTGAACAGTCAAAGCTTAAATGAAACCTTTTGACTTTTAAGTTTGAGCTCATGTGTCAGTTTCTCTGTGAAGACATCCCCACCCACCAAACAAAATCAAATTGCTCCTTCTGTTATGCTTCCAAGCATTAATAGTTTTCACATTGTTTTATTATAGCTCTTAACAAGCAACTTATGATATACGTGACTCTTATTAGACCTCAAATCCCTCAAGGAAACCATTTAAGCAAAGGCCTCACAGAAGGAAAAAATGTCCTGTATTTGTCTTTTGTGTGAGTGTATGTGTGTATATATATGTATATGCACGTGTGTGTGTCTCCTACATATAAACCTTCAAGTTACAAACTTTTAAACTTGTGAACATGCATTCTCATGTCGAGTCACACAAGTAGGTTCATGTGTCTGGTGTACATTGTTAGGTACATGGGTCATCTACAAGCGGCTGTGCTTTTGTGTATTTTACAGTACAGAACTGTATAGAGGACTGTAGTTCAGTATCTTTATTTCTAGGCCAGAAGGTCCAGAAGCAATCAGTAAAAGCAGTGATGATGTGACTGGCGCTAGTACTTTTCAAAGTGCTGTCCTGTAAGATTAAAAATGTTTTCTTATTTTTTGTGTTTGTTTTCATATATTATTTATGTGAAAAGTATTATAAACCTATTATAGTACAGTACTAGCCAATTGTGTTATCTGGGTTCCTAGACTTACTTTTTTTGGACTCAACGAATGTGCTGTTAGAATGGAACTTATTTGTATGTAGGGGACTTGATGTATATATATTTGGTATATAACTACATCAAATACCATAATGGGGAAAAGAACGTGAGCAATTGCTTAGATGGCTGTGACTGGATAAGACTCAAGAATTTACAGAACCTCAGTTTCTGTGGAGATATTGTCTCCATTCACAAACTTACACCTTGTAACTTTGTTAAGGAACCATAAATGAACTGTGGAAGTCCTGTCAGGAGAGATGTTTGCTTTCTCTTTGTTCATTACTGTCCCTTGGGCCCCAGCCATTGTGGTGGGTGCTGTACAGTTTGGACTCCGTGGTCCACCGTTACACGCACTCCCTTGCAATATCCCTAACTTCAGTGTCTCTCTTTTTCCTCTGTCCTTCTTGTCTGGCAAACTCAAGGATGAACCTTCTAGAGAAGGTGAGTACTGCTAGAGAAATTCACATACCTGAGCTGACTTTACTTCTGACTTTTAACAGGCACTCAATATTGCTCACTCATCTTGGTGAGTTTTTCTGATTGCCCACTCCTTAAGATTCCTTTCTCTCTGTTCAAACTCCCTATACCCCTTTGTCTTCCCTCCTGCTGAGCAGATGACTTCACTTCAAACTTCATTAAGACAAGTAATAAACACCGTTGGTGTGAACTCGCTTGTCTTCCTATGCTGCTGCTGCTGCTAAGTTGCTTCAGTCGTGTCCGGCTCTATGCAACCCCATAGACTGCAGCCCACCAGGCTCCCCCATCCCTGGGATTCTCCAGGCAAGAACACTGGAGTGGGGTGCCATTTCCTTCTCCAATGCATGAAAGTGAAAAGTCAAAGTGAAGTCACTCAGTCGTGTCTGACCCTCAGCGACCCCATGGACTGCAGCCCACCAGGCTCCTCCATCCATGGGATTTTCCAGGCAAGAGTACTGGAGTGGGGTGCCATTGCCTTCCTATACCTTTCCCTAAAAGTCAGCCTGCACCTGTCCCCATTTCTTCTGCTAAAATGGACACCCTGCCCCTCTGCCTACCAAAGGCCAACCCTCCCTCTGTGTTCTGGGTTTCTTCTGCCCTCATCCATTCAAGGTCTCCCACTCTTTGGTTTCCTCCTTTTTTATATGCTTCACAAATCTCTTGTCTCCTGGGTCCTCCCCATCACAACAGGAATGCACTCTAGTATTTCCCGTCTTCTTGACTTTACACTCTATGCCTCTCCTCCTACTGCTCTATTTCTCTGCCCATCTCAGCAAAACATCCTTAAACTAGTTGTTATACATGCTGTCTCTTGTCTCTCTTAATATTCACTCTTTGGTTTACTCCAGTCTCGGTTCTTTTTCCACCACTCTCCACTGAAACCATTCTTGTGAGGGTCACCAATGAGTACTTCTAGTACTTCTGTTTTCATTTTAAATTCATGGTAGCATTTGCTTCGCTTAACCGCTCCCTCTTTTTTGGCCTCTGGGGCATCATTTAGTTTTCCTCTTTCACACCTGCTGCTCCTTCTTAGTCTCCTTGACTAGTTTATCCTCCTCTACCTTACCTCCCAATGTTAGAACTTCTTAGGGTTTATCCAAGGCCTCGTCTTTCCTTTCTTTCTCTAGTCTTGCCCTATGTCATGTCATCTATTGCACTTGTTTAAATAACATCTTCACACTGATGAAGTCTTTATTTTAAAAAAATTGTTTTTGAAGACTTTTTTAATGTCTTCATTTTTGAAGTCTTGAATTTGTTACAATATTGGTTCTGTTTTATGTTTTGATTTTTTGGCCATGAGTTCATTTAGGATTTTAGCTCCCTGACCAGGGATCAAACCTGTACCCCCCACATTGGAAGGCAAAGTCCTAACCTCTGGCCCACCAGGGAAGTCCCCAAGCTGATGAATTCTACATTACCAGCCCAGATTTCTCTGAGCCCCTAGGCTTACAAATTCAACAGCCTTTTTAATTTAATTGCCTGTTTAACAAACAATGAATAGAGAAAAGGTGTCTATTTGTCCAGTTAGGAAATTCTGGAACAGGTTGCTGGGAGTCTTATAGAATGAGAAGTTCATGTTCTTATAAGAAGACACTGGAATTATAGCAACCTAGAAAGAAGTGGGGAAAAGATCTCCCCAGCTTCTGGCATAGGAAGGAAATTTGCCCTGGGGGTTAGATAAGAGTCAAGGTGCTGAGATCATTCTGAGTCAGTATATTGTGGTGTGGGGGAAGGATGCTCTCACAGGATAGATATCAAATCCCTAGAGTTCACACCTTGGGAACTTCCCCCAACTTTTTTCATAGAAGGCTTTGCAAACTCAGAGAGCTAGGCAATCAATGCCTTGGGGAGACTATTTAAAGGACTGAAGCATCTTAAAAAGCAGCACTGAGGTATGTAGCATGGAGGTTAGGGGTAGTACTGAAGCAGCAGAGACATTTTATAAGCCAGTGAGCACATATGAGATGGGGACCTTGCCAGTGAAAGACAGTCTTGTAAAGGTGAGTTTGCAAGCCCCCATGTGCCCAAGTTGCTGCAGGTGCTTTCACACACACACATACACACACACACACACACAGCTTTTTGTTAAAAAATATCTGGGAAAAACAGCATCTTCTATTACCCTCTTGGAGAACCACTATACCTCTTCATATTATAAATGGTCCAAAAAGTTCTGCAGTACATAAAAGAGTTTAGCCATTTCATGAAGCATGTTCCAAACATATTTGGCCTCAGAGCCCTTTGTCATGAAATAGCTTATAACGTGTCACTGAACCCAATTGTTCCCCGAAAGAGAGGACCACAGGGAGACCATGTTTCCTTGGGTACAGATTCAGACTCCATGGGTCCCAGGGAGTTATTTAAGAGGGGTCTGCAAATCCCTGTGTACCCCAAACCCTCACTGAATAAACAACAGTTCTCAAATATACACATACTACTTTTTAAAAATGTGTAAATATGTGAAATTTTAAAAATACTAATTCTGTATAAAATATAGAGCTAGCGGGACATTGTTGCATAGCACAGGAAGCTCAGCTTTGTGATGACCTCGAGAGGTGGAATGGATGGGGGCCAGGGAGTTCAAGAGGGAGGGGACGTATATATACTTACAGTTGATTCATGTTGTGTGGCAGAAACTAACACAACATTGTAAAGCAATTATCTTCCAATTAAAAAATTAAAAATACTAATTCTTAATTATCCCATGATCCTATTATGTGGGAGCATGAAGGATATTAAAAAAAAAGTTCCAAAAAGCAAAACTTTAATTTGTTGGGTACTGGCAACTATTTGCATATCCTAAAGTATTTCTTGCAGAGAAGGCGATGGCACCCCACTCCAGTACTCTTGCCTGGAAAATCCCATGGATGGAGGAGCCTGGTGGGCTGCAGTCCATGGGGTCGGGAAGAGTCGGACATGACTGAGGGACTTTGCTTTCACTTTCATGCATTGGAAAAGGAAATGGCAACCCACTCCAGTGTTCTTGCCTGGAGAATCTCAGAGACGGGGGAGCCTGGTGGGCTGCCATCTATGGGGTTGTACAGAGTCAGACACAACTGAAGCAACTTAGCAGCAGCAAAGTACTCTTGCCTGGCAAGTCCCATGGGTGGAGGAGCCTGGTGGGCTGCAGTCCATGGAGTCGCTAAGAGTTGGACACGACTGAGCGACTTCACTTTGACTTTTCACTTTCATGCATTGGAGAAGGAAATGGCAACCCACTCCAGTATTCTTGCCTGGAGAATCCCAGGGACGGGGGAGCCTGGTGGGCTGCCGTCTATGGGGTCGCACAGAGTCGGACACGACTGAAGCGACTTAGCAGCAGCAGCAGCAGCAAAGTATCATAAGGGATCTAAAAGGAATTTAAAGTATATGGGAGAATATGCACAGATTATATGCAAATATGCCATTTTATATAAGGAACCTGAGCATCTACAGGAGATGGTCCTGGAATCAATCCCCTCCCCCACCTTGGGTACGGAGAGACAAATGCTCTGTGAATTTCCGTAGGGAAATGACCACCATTGGTTTCATACTAACTGTTCTGAAGCCACAAGTTTCAGGAACTTTTTGATGAAGTCAATGAGTCCTTGGATGGTTCGGGTTCGCTCTACAGCCCACTTCTTTGTTTTCGTTATAGGAATGTCTCCCACAGCCTCTAGCAGGATGTTAATATTTTTCTTGGTGTCACCGAAAGGTTCCTCTGTTCCCAGAGAGACTGTAGCTGAAGAAGGGGGCTCTGGGGTGGCTGTTTCTGGGGAGACCTCCTTAGGGCCTTCAGCTTCAGGAGCAGTCAAGGGAGAGAGCTGCAGCCCAGACTCTTCAGCCATCTTGCTTGGAGAGCAAAGAGTATTTTCTTATTTTTAAAAAAAGGAATTTCATAAGTAAAAGTTTGTGAGTCAACCAACCTTAAAATGATTTTGATCGTATACATAACAGCTGATATCGTTTGGTGCTTAATATTCAGGTTCTGTGCTCAATGCTTCATAAAGATTGTCTCACTTAATCCTACAGCAATTCTATGAGGTAGGTACTCATTATTATTCTCATCATATAGTTGAGAAAAACGAGGCTTAGTGAAATTAAGTGGAGGCATTTGTTGAGCATCACACAATAAAAGTGCTCAAGTTGGGATTTCAATCCAGAGTCTGACCCCAAAGCCTACATCTTAACCATTGGGCTGTCACCCCTTATCAGGACACTGTGTCCTGGGGGAGATAAGGCACAAGCCATACGTTTCAGCTTTGTCAGGGAAGAATGGAGATTTCTGTGTGTTACGGCAGCTGATGCTGTTCCTACGAAACTTGTCCATGGACCTCTCCTTCACCAGATGACACTCTGTCCTTCTCTTCATTAATTCTTCAATTTACAAAGGAAAAAAAAATGCAATTCAACATTTTGAGGAAAATGAAGGCGTGAGAGAAGAGACCTTTCCTCAACTTTTTTTCTCTTTTTAAAAAACTGCTTATTTTTATGTGTTTATTTGTTTGGCTGCGCCGGGTCTTAGTTGCTGTGTGCAGGATCGCTGTGTTGCAGCACGTGGCCTCTAGACCCCTGACCAGGAATTGAATCCAGGCCCCCTACATTGGGAGTGCCAAGTCTTAGCCACTGGACCACCAGGGAAGTCCCTCCTCAGCTTTCTCTCAGGTAAAAAATTAATGCTTTTCCCTCATGAAGTTACACCCATCTCCACAGCACCTCACCGGGATTTGACCCAGAAAAAAAAATTGAAAAAAGCACATCTCGACAGAATTACCAAGAAGCAAAACAGTCCTGGAGGAGGGAAGCCTCAATGTGCTTTTCCTAAAAGAGGGGCTTCAGCATGGTTCATTCGAGTTCCATCACCTCACTTTTGGTAATAATGCTGAATTATCAGCACTCTTCTCAGTCAGAGACAAGACTTGTGATTTGAGTAAGTTAAGGTGTACCTTTGAACTTATGGCAAGGCTTAATATATATAATTTTTTAAAAGACAGACACATCAGAGAGCAAAAGAAAGGTGGAAAATGTGATGGTGATCCTTCATGCATAAAGATGACGGTGATTGCCAAGTGCAGGTCCCTGACTCTCTGCCTCATAAATTGTCTGCTGAGTGCCACTGCCCAGCATCGCAGATTGCCACTGCTTTTGTCTTTCTCTCAACATATGGAACAGATTTTTGCTTACACATAAACGCTACCATCCCATCCCAGATAGTATCCCAGCAGGAAAATGGAACATCAAATTGCTTTCCTGAACTGGTTTTCTTTTAGCAAGTTATTTTCCAGAGTTTTCCCAGCATGTCTCAAAAAGCACTTTAATACCTCAACTCCTGAGGGGCAACAATATATTATAAACGATGTATTGGGAAAAACATTCATTTAGGATCTAGATGGGAGTTAATAATTTAACTGCCTTTTAGAGAGCTGCATTTCAACCAGTGTAGATGATGTTTCTGTGCGAAAAACAAAACGTTAGAATAGTCTACTTAATACAATCAACCCTTGGACCACCCAGAGTAATGACATTTGGCATAATTTCCTTTATAGATTAGTATGGAGCACTGTATTGCATAGATGTAAGTATTTATATATATATATATGTATATGTAAGTATTTAAATAGATAGATAGATAGATGTATCTATGTATGAGGGCTTGCCTGGTAGCTCAGCTGATAAAGAATCTGCCTGCAATGCAGGAGACCCGGATTTGATCCTTGAACTGGGAAGATCCCCTGGAGGAGTACATAGCAACCCACTCCAGAATTCTTGCCTGGAGAGACCCGTGAACAGAGGAGCCTGGTGGGCTACAGTCCATGGGATCTCAAAGAGTCAGTCACGTACAGCACAGTACAGGTATGTATGAGTGTTCTTCCAGGTAAAAGCAAGAGCAAAGGACTTCCCTGGCAGTTCAGTGGCTAAGACTCTGTGTTCCCAACGCAAGGGACATGGGTTTGATCCCTGGTTGGATAACTAGATCCTACTAAGAGTTTGCATGCTACAACCAAAAAAATAAAATAAAAGCAGGGTGAAAAGAGAAGAAGAAAACAAGGGTAAAAAAAGGTGACTCCAAGGTGAGGTTTAAATAATGTACACAGTGATGATGCACAGCTACTGTTTGGTCTCAGACTGAGCCTCCCAGATATTCATTCAAAAAAGGAAATGAACTTTGTCTGTTCACAGCATCAGAAGGATAAAATCAAGTACCCAAAGGATTTTTTAAGCTGTTTTTGGCACCAAGATCAGACAGGGCTCTTTCCCTAGAGGTCTGGTAAAATGGATACTATGTGATACAGTGAACATCAGACTCACAAACATTCTTTACAATAGAGTTAGTGACATTCACTGGGCTGTTTCTCATAAAGACCCTCCATCACAGCTAATAGCATCTTGCTAAAGGGTGATTCTTTAAGAATAATTCTTTATGGGCCCAGTATAGACTGTATAATCAGTTCTCTGCTGATCAACAAAGGGCAACCAGAAATTGAAACCAAAAAAAGCTTTTATTATTAAAATAGACTGGCTAGTTATCGTCTATGTGCAAGAAGTTAGGTTTTGCCAGTAAAAGCTTTACAGAGTTGTTTTATTCAGCTTGAAGTCTCCTATACCTTTCCCACCAGCATATAATACCAGGAGGCTGTAGTTGATAGTGCACAGCGGCAGCTTGGGAAAGTGTCCTTGTCCTCATCAACATCGTCACCATCATCATCACAAGCTCTTCCATTTCTTGGGCCTTTATCACTTACTGAGTTTTCTCTCTATATATGGGCTTCCCTTGTGGCTCAGTAGGTGAAGAATCTGCCTGCAGTGTGGGAGACCTGGGTTTGATCCCTGGGTTGGGAAGATCTCCTGGAGGAGGGCATGGCAACCCACTCCCATATTCTTGCCTGGAGAACCCACATGGACAGAGGAGCCTGGTGGGCTATAGTCCACGGTGTCACAAAGAGTTGGACACAACTAAGCAACTAAGCACAACACACACATATACACTCACACATATATATACATACATCTATATACACACTTTGGGGCTTCCCAGGTTGGCACAGTGGGAAAGAATCCGCCTGCCAATATAGGAGATGCAGGAGATCATTGATCTCTAGGTCGGAAAGATCCTCTGGAGTAGGAAATAGCAACCCACTCCAGTAGGAAATGGCAACCCACTGTCCTGGGAAATCCCATGGACAGAGGAGTCTGGCAGGCTACAGTCCATAGGATCACAAAGAGTCAGACACAACTGAGCAACTGAGCACGCACACATATATATGTACTTCACTTGTTTTATCTCTGTAATCCTCCCAGCAATACTGCAAGACATTTTATTTTATCAAAAAGACATTGAAGTTAGGGAGTTTGGGATGAACAGGAACACGCTGCTACATTTAAAATGGATAACCAACACAGATCTACTGTGCAGCACGGGGAACTCTGCTCAAAGTTATGTGGCAGCCTGGGTGGGAGGGGTTTTAGGAGAGAATGGATATGTATATATATATGGCTGAGTCTCTTCACTGTTCACCTGAAATTATCACAACATAGTTAGTTGGCTATACCCCAACACAAAATTTAAAAGTTTTTAGAAAAGAGACTTTGGAGATTATAACCATTAAATGAATTGCCTGAAGCACCAGCAGCTCATAAGTGGTACAGACAGAATCTGACTCCAGTTCTGACTTTCCATCTCCTCATACAACCTCTATATTTCTATGATTAATTAGGTCACCACCCTCCCCACAACCAACACCACCGATATCTTGTAAACCCTTTCCATGTTGTGTGCCTTCGTTCCAATGGCACATAGGACTAAAAATTATTCGAAAACAGAAATCACTCTGTTGATCTTTTGAATAGGTTTAATACTCCAGAAGAGAGAGAAAGAAAGAGAAGCATTTCCGAATCCTTTTACTTTGTTGGTAACAATAGTGCAACCTGAGTTGTTCTTGGACAGTCTTGATTTCTACTAACACATTCTCATTAAAAACCACTTATCTGCATTTCTTTAACAAAGTTACCCTTCCTTTCATGCATTTGTAGTAGGGAGTTGTTTTCTGGTTTTGCTTTCGTGCTTGCATATGTTTTGTTTCATCAGTACACGCCAAGACTATGCCAGCACCGCTACAAGAAGCCCTCCATTTATGTTACAGATGCACTCAGACCATGAGATCTTAAGAAAAAGTATCCTTGTTGGCCTTAGATCAATAGTTCAGTCTCCCAAAATATCTAACAGAGGCTGCATCTATATAATTAAGAATATTACTTTAAAGAATGAATGCGTGGTTTTTGTGGTCAATGGTTAAACTTGAGAGATGGCATATGAGGGAAAACCCCCTGAGATACGGAGGTTTTCACTCAATATTATATGGTAAAGACTTATTCATATGTAGAGGCACCTTATTCACTTTTACAACCGTGAACTCTTCCATTGTGCCAATTAAATCATAACTTTAAAAGTCCATCCATTTATTGGTGGACATTTAAATTTTGTCCCAAGATTTTTTTTAAGTAATCTGTGTGTTTTGCTGTTATAAACTGCTGCAGTGAATATTCTTCTTCATGTCTGCTTGTGAACATCTGCAAGAATTTTTCTAGAGTATGTACCAAGATCTGCAATTGATTCATAGAATATTCCTCATCTTTACCTTTATTGGATGTTGTCAATTTTTCTTTCCAGTTTACACTCCGACCAGCAGCTGAGACTTCTCTTGAGCAAACATCCTCACCAGCTCTTAACATTATCAAATTTTTATTTGTTTATTTAGCTTCCTTGGTAGGTGCGAAATATTATTTTAGTGTTGTTTTGAAGATCTTCTGGTGTTTGCAAAGTAGCTGACTTGGTAGCTCTGTGAAAACATAGCCTTGCTCTAGATGTAGTGAATGATGCATGAGAAGAATTTATTCATTGTATTCTATAACTGTGGTTAAGGAGATTGCTGCTAATGCTTTGAGCAGTTGTATTTAAAATAAAAATGTCACTGGTGTTCATATTTTGACAAATTGTAAAAAGTTCTCCGTTTCCTATAATACTTACCTTTTTACCTTTTTCTGTTCACATTGGGTTAAGAATTTGCAGCTACCAATAAATAAGTCAAGGCGGGTGCTCATCTGCACAGGGCAAGTAGTTTCTTTGAAATTTGAAGCTTAGCTTTAGACTGTGGCCTAAACTTCCTTAAACGTGCTTTAAGATGTTCCAGGGACTTCCCTGCTGGTTCAGTGGCTAAGACTCAACACTCCCAATGCAGGGGGCCTGGGTCCCTGGTCAGGGAACTAGATCCCGCATGCCGCAACAAAGATCAAAGATCCTTCTTGCAGCCAAATAAATAAGTAATAAATAAAATAAATATTAAAAAATAAGTTTTTTAAAGAAAGACATTCTAGATGCTTGGAGTGGGAGAGGGTGGGGTGGAGGATTTGGCCTCTGCCACCTGAACTCAGGCTGGGAGCTGAGTAGGGCGGTGACTGCAAAGTCACCTATGAGAATGGACCATGCTCTGGAAAGCAGCCACAGCTCCTGAGTCTGATTAATTGCTGCCTCTAATCCATGTTTATTTTCCTTATCTCTGAGCCTTTGGCTGTCCTGTGTCATCATTTTAGCCTCGCTGCAGTGCTGCCACAGCAAATTAAGTGTCCTAAGTCCACTTGAGTCCTTTTGTGAAAGATCAGATTGGCCCCAGAGACAAAGGTGGCAGCAAGAATGATGTGTGATAAAACTCCCAAGGTGAAGGTGAATCTTGAGAGGGCAGAGATCAGGTCCAGTCAGTCTAGTCTCCCATTCTCAAGTAGAGATTTTCCCTCCATTTCAAGTTAAAAGACGCTTGCTGCTTGAAAGGAAAGCTATGGGAAACATAGATAGTGTCTTTGGAGAAGGACATGGGAACCCTCTCCAGTATTCTTGCCTGGAGAATCCCATGGACAAGAGGAGCCTGGAGGGCTACAGCCCATAGGGTCTCACAGAGTCGGACATGATTGAAGCAACTTAGCATGCACACATGCAGACAGTGTATTAAATATTAAAAAGCAGAGGTATCACTTTGACAACAAAGGTCAGTATAGTCAAAGCTATGGTTTTTCCAGTAGTCATGTACAGATGAGGGCTGGACGATAAAGAAGGCTGAGCACTGAAGAACTGAAGATTTCAAACTGTGGTGCTGGAGAAGACTCTTGAGAGTCCCCTGGACTGCAAAGAGATCAAACTAGTCAGTCCTAAAAGGAAATCAACCCTGAATATTCATTGGAAGGACTGATGCTAAAGCTAAAGCTCCAATACTTTTGCCACTTGATGCAAAGAGCTGACTCATTAGAAAAGATTCTGATGCTGGGAAAGATTGAAGGCAAAAGGAAAAGGGTCGACAAAGGATGAGATGGTTAGATAGCACCACCAACTCAACGGACATGAATTTGAGCAAACTCTGGGAGATAGTGGAGGAAAAAGGGGTCTGGCTTGCTGCAGCCCATGGGGTTGCAAAGAGTTGGACGCGACTTAGCGACTGAACAACAATGCATTTTTATTAAAGGAGATTGGGTGTTTTTCCCACTTAGAGTTTCCCACATAGGCTTCTGGGACGGGTGACTCCTGGCTGACCCAGTTGTACAATAAGGCTCCTAGTTCTTAACTTCCAGGGACTTGGCATGATGTCACACAGAAAACATGATCTTTGAGGCCGGCCAGCTCTTTTTTTTCACATCCGTACTGGGAAAGGTTGGTGAACTTGTGCAAATTACTTCAATTCCCTGAGCCTCCAACTCTTTAGCTCTAAAATGAGGGTGAAAAAGACTACCTGAGAGGGTTGCTGTGAGGATTAAATATAATTTATTTGAGAGTACCTAGTGTCATGCCTGGGACACAATTAAAACTAAAGAGACATTAGTTTCCTTGCTCTCCTGCCCCGCCCCACCCCCACGCCTCCGTCTCTGGGACCAGCTTTCCCATAGACCCAGCACCCCCAGAAACCCCAGAATCCTTGGAGGCAGGAACCTCTATAACCTTCATAAAAGTTGACCTTTCCCAGACCTTGCTTCTGCTATGGTGTCATTGACTTATAATGATTAACTCGATGTCATACCTGCTGAACCCACAGAAGCCATTCTATTGACTATGTCAGGTATGAGAACAGGTTTATGGGGGACACGCAGTCTGAGGGGACAGTTGGAATCTCCCAGTAATCAACACTAACATCCAGGTCATACCACTTACCTTCCAGAAAAGCCTTGGTGTTCAGCTTTGAAGTGAATGGATTTTGCTGTCAAAGTCCCCAGGGAACAGTCATTGCCCTTACTGGCCTTACAGTAACTGAATCTCCTTACTGCTGAAAGAGGTTTAGGATCAATAAGATGGGATTATGATTATCCGTGATGCTCTTTGGTATTAAATTAAAATGCTTTCAATGGTTGGTGGCCTGCTTAGGTGGCCGCCTATGGAACCTCTCATGTCTGTCATCCCCTTTCAAGGCTGCCCCTGCTATGGCATTCTCAAGGAAGAAGGAAGCCTCCAATAAGGAATTCTAGTGGGGTCTCAGCCCTGTGCTTACCCATGGGACACTCAGCTGGCTGGAAACATCTTCCTTCTGGCACAACAGCTCCTTACTGACAGTCTCAGTGGAGAAACTGAAGATCAAACAAGTTTAATCTCTGACCCTCACGCCGGCCACCGAGCAGGGTTCTGTCTTCAGGGCAAGGGGGATCTGAAATAATTCATGTTGCTCTCATCACAGCACTCTGCCTCCGCAGGAGACTGTCAGCTGCTTGGGGCCATCAATGTGACATACCTTTCTAGTTTTACACAGAGACTAAAATACCATTTAAATCTTATTCCAACATTTCTCAAATCAGGTGGGTATTACCAAGCATGAAGTCATCATCTAAAAACCTCAATTTTAAAGGGTTAGTTCTTTGGGAAAAAATAAGAAAGAACATTTCCTCCTGTTTACTCTGAGATTTGCTTTTTTTTTTTTTTTTCTAATAGGCTGGTTATTGTGCCTGTCTTAATCTTTTGAGATTAAGCTTCAATGTTTCACCTTGACTCCAATTTGCTCATAAATCTCTTCATTTTGCTTAATTTAAATGTTTTTGCCAACTTCATGGTTTAATAATGAGAAATAAAATTGGAACCTTAATGACTACTAAGGAGGGTATTTTCATTTCATCTGGAATTAACAGAACTGTGGAAGGGGCAGGCAGCCTGTCAGACCAGCTGCCACAACCTGAGCTGAAGCACACCAAATGCAGCTTGATATACATCTCTTTATACCCAGGGTAATTCTCCAAACTGATTACGTGAAAATCCTTCAAATCCAGCTCTACTTACATCCACCTGATTGCTATGCCCCTATTGATTTGCTGCAAACTGTTCATTGAATTCAGGCCATCTGAGAAGCCCCCACGTCCTCAAAGTGTCCCTCTCACATGCTGCCCATTGTAGCCGAGGCACTCAGCTCCAATACACTTCAGCACAAGTTGTATAATGGGAGCTCCGGGACCACAATCATCAGATAACTAGGCAGGAGAGAGTATGGTTTCAGCACTTCCCCCTGAGCAGTCTTTCACTTAAAGGAGAGAAAGAACTCTAAAAAAGAGTTTTAAAACTCCTTTCTCGTAAGTTTACCACTGGAGAAAGCTATCCATCAGGAGGCTGTGTAGCCTAGAATTCCCTCCTTATCCCAGAGCTGAGAGGAAACACTAGCTAGGTACTTTCCCTTGTGCAGGGAGAGGGGCTTTGGTTTCTTTTGCTTGTATAGAATATAGCAGGTCCTCTGAGACTGTCAGTGGAGAGGCCACTTGATACCGAGTAGAATAATGGGAACCGGCTAGAGACAGAACAACCCATGTCTATAGGGAGCCTATTGGATGGTCAAAAAAATTAAGTTCAGCTTCTTCCACCCTAGTTATAACCCCACACGTGTGTCCCAGGCCATCTATCCTCACCATGTATCACTGTTTTCTAAAAAGTATCCTGCAATGACTCATTTAGTATTTAGCCATATGTTGGTTTCGCAGGGGGCGCTAGTGGTAAAGAACCTGCCTGCAGTGCAGGAGACATAAGAGATGCAGGTTTAATCTCTGGGTCAGGAAGATCTCCTGGAGGAGGGCACAGCAACCCATTCTGTATTCAAGTATTCTTGCCTGGATAATCTCATGGACAGATGACCCTGGAGAGGTAAGGCCCATAGGGTCCCTAAGAGTCAGGCACAACTGACGTAACTTAGCAGGCATGCATGCAAGTCTTAGGGTAAAATGCTTTGTGCAATTAGAACTTTAATATGGACTGTCAATTCCTCAAAGGTGGAGAATTTTGTTTTATATCTTGTGTTCATTCATTGATTGATTGGTAATCAATCCATTCATGATTGTAGCACTTACTATGTTGACAGAACAGTGCAAACTTACTTGTATGTAGTCCAAGGACTCCAGGAAAGTGTGATACCTAATTTCTGCCTTCTACTAGTTCAGAATCTTGTTGGATAAGCTCAGTGTATATGGAGAGAAAGTTAGGTAATAATGTAATAGCATATATTAAAATCATAATGATTCAAAGACATAAAAATGACTAGAAGACAAAATTTTAAAAATGAAGACCTTTAGTTATTGACATTTGGGGTAGTTTTTTCTTATACTTTTTGGATTTTCCGATTTTTCTGTAATGCATGTGTACTACTTTATTAATCATAAAATACTCAACCTTAAAAGTATAAATTTGGTTGAAAAACAGTAACAGAAATGTCACAAAATCAAATTAAGATTCAGGGTCAAATGAGCAGCCCAGAAAATGAGTTCCTTCAGCTTTAAATGCCTTGTTCTTGAATCCTTCAGTATCTAGACAGAAATGTACACACAAGAGATGTCAAAAGAACTTTTTGGACTATATAATAATAAATTCTTGCTACATATAAGGCTTGTTGATGAAATAATTCCTTATTATGTCTTTTGTAATCACATTTTTCATCCTTAAATAAATCTCTTATTAATTGGTAACTCTGTGTCCTATTTCTTCAACAAGATCATAATATTTTGTGTTCTATATTATCCCCCCTTGCATTATAGCTGTGTACATTTGTCTCCTCTTTTAAGTGACACTTTGAAGGCAGACCCCATGCCTGACAATCATAGGATCTCAAGGTTGAAATGAAAAAGACTTTGCTAAAAATAGTAAGACTCTAGAGCAGGGCAGCTGTGTTCAAATCCTAGTTCCACAATTGACTTCTAAATTGCTGCTGGCCAAGTAAACTAGTTTCCTCATCTGTAGCAGGAGGAAAATAATAACTCCCTGTCATGAATATAAAAATAGCATCTACAAAACACAGAGCATACTATCTGGTGATTATTAAGTACTCAATAAAAGATAGAATATTACTATTATGATCATCTCCCTCTCTTATAAGGGATCATTATAGCACATCATCTAGTCTGACATCATAGAATACAACCATATTGTTAATCCATGAAGATGATTCTGATACCATCAACTCTGCATACTCACGATGACGGGGAACTCAGCATTTGTTTACAAGTTCTTTCACTGATCTGTATCCTGTATCTCAGCAACATATACAATTAGTTCTAGGGGTTACAAAGGATAAAAAGTCCACACGAGCTCATCCATCTTCACATCCCTCAACAGCACCCACAAACCTCGCTCCCTTCCATCAGGGCAAACATAACACTTAATAAAGTTTTGTTGGTTTGAATGGTCAGAGTCACTTCTTTGGTCACAGAGGCTTGGGTATCATTTTAATCGTAGGGTATGAACTAATATGGAATACCTGATTACTGAATGAGAGTCCTTCCAGAGTTACAAGTCTAGGGGGCAAACTTCTAGATCCACAGGGCTTTATGCATAATTTTCCTTATTTACATTGTTATCTCTGATCACTGAACAGGACTCTCTCTGTAATCAAAAACAGAGCAGCTGGATGTTTGCATCAACTAAATGACAATTCTGGTTCATTGATGCATGCCGTATTAAAGCCATCAAACTTCATTGTTGTTAATCATAAGAAATATCACCAGACAACCTAATAAAAACTCTCCTTCTACTGGGATTCCATCTCTAAAGTAATATATTGAGCATCTCTGATGATGTCTCAGTATTGAAGCGGGTTGTTTCAAAAACGAACGCAAAATACTAGTGGTGAACAAAGTTGTAGACTTAGAGTGATTTGTCTGCTTCAACAACAAAAAAGCAAGAATCCTAGCTAATAAAAAGCAAGCATATGCAGAACCCTGTCTGTAAGTTCTATTCTTCCTGGAGGAAAACCCTGCAGATGGGATCAGGTGATAGGATGTAATGGGAGAGACACTGGTAAAGCACATAGACAGGACTGGATTTGAGTATTTGCCTTTCACTAAAAGCTTTGTCTTTTACCAGCTGTGGAATTTTGGGTATGTTATTTAATTTCCAAATCCCGACATTTTTCTCTCCTGAAAATAGTAATATTTAATTCAGAAGGGCTGTCACGAGGATTAAATAAACAAATGCTTGTAGTGTATTCGGTATGTAGCAGATACTGGAGAAGAGCTGGTTCTTTCTCTCTGCTCCTTTTCTACCTCTTTGATCTAAACACGAACTTCTTTGATCTAGAACTATTTTAGGAAAATAATAGCATTTTTCTCAGCTCATCAAAACTGGACAGACTTCCCAGAATGGTAATCAGTCTACATACTAGAGCTCTACTTTGTTAACTTTTAAACAATTACGATGTTTTCACATTTAAAAAGCAAATCACCAAGAGGAATTTCTTTCAGCTTTGCTGGTGAGTAAGGAGGAAACTGAATTTGGTTTTGATTATTTTGATAAAGATGATTGTATTTTTTCCTGAGCAAGTACTACCTTGATGGGCTTATGTTGAAATGGAGAGCCCATGAGCCATGTTTTGATAATTTTATTTTGGAGCAGAAATCACTTTTTGAAAATAATGAGGAGAGAAGGGAGAAAGATGATTGATTTTTTCCAAAGCTGGTGTGGGAGTCAAGAGGCTGAATTCTTATCACCTGTTTAGAAGGCATGTAAACAACTGGAAGAAAACATCCTCTTGTACCTCCCAACTGGAACCAACTCTCCACCAGCCAATGAACATTATCAACCTGCTGTCCCCGTCAGGTTCACATCCAGTTAAATAAACAAAGTAATATTTTTGCCTGGTGTAAAATTTTAAGTTGCTTTGTGCACAGTTGCTTTAAATCAGGAATGTATTTCTGCTACTTGGTTTCAAACCTTCAGCATTTTTATGTACATTTGCTCTCAGCTGAATTTGCCTCATTCATTCATGCATTCATTCATGGGAACCAAATATGTGCAAAGAATCCTATGCACTGTGAATGAATTAAAGATGGAAAAGGCATTTTCTCTGTACGTTAAGGGCCTTACTTACTCTGGTAGGTGGGAGTAAGCATATATGATTCAGTGTAGGAAGTGATAGGGCTTCCCTGGTGGCTCAGACAATAAAGAATATGCCAGCAATGCAGGACACCTGGGTTCGATCCCTGGATTGGGAAGAACCCCTGGAGGAGGGCATGGCAACCCACTCCAGTAAAGAATCCCCATGGACAGATGAGCTTGGCGGGCTGCAGTCCATGGGGTCACAAAGAGTCAGACATGACTGAGCAACTAAGCATAGCACAGCTCAGGAAGTGATCAGGGTAAGAAAGATTGGGAATGTTCAGGAGAAGGAGAGATTATTACTGCCTTGGGGATGGGGATCATTGACGATGTCACAGGGAAATGATATTTGAGCTGGTTCTTAAATACAGGCAGGTTTCCATTTGCAGCAACTTGGATGAATCTAGGGATTATCCTACTAAGCAAAACAAGTCAGAAAGAGAAAGACACGTACAAAAAGTGATTTCTGCTCCAAAATAAAATGATCAAAATTTGACTCATGGGCTCTCCATTTCAATATAAGTCCATCAAGGCAGTGCTTGCTCAGGGGAAAGGCAAGGGGCTTCCCTGATAGCTCAGTTGGTAAAGAATCCGCCTGCAATGCAGGAGATCCTGGGTTGGGAAGACCCGCTGGAGAAGGGATAAGCTACCCATTCCAGCATTCTTGGGCTTCCCTTGTGACTCAGCTAGTAAAGATTCCGCCTGCAATGTGGGAGACCTGGGTTTGATCCCTGGGTTGGGAAGATCCCCTGGAGAAGGGAAAGGCTACCGGCTCCAGTATTCCGGCCTAGAGAAGTCCAAGGGGTCGTAAACAATCAGACACGACTGAGTGACTTTCACTTTCACTTTACCAAAATAATCAAAACCAGTTCAGTTTCCTCCTTACTCACCAGTAAAACTGAAAGAAATTCCCCTTGATGATTTGCTCTAAAAAGATGAAAAGATAAATACAAAGAAAGACAAATACGAATATGATATCATTATATGTGAAACCTAAGATACCATACAAATCGGCCTATCTATGAAACAAAAACAGACTCACAGACACAGAGTGCAGACTCGTGGTTGCCAAGAGGGAGGGGGCGAGGGGAGATGGATTGGGAATTAGGGGTCAGCAGATGCAAACTATTTTATATAGGATAGAACAACAACAAAGTCCTGCTTTATAACACAGGGAACTATATTCAATATCCTGTGACAAAACATACTGAAAAAGAATATATGCATATATGCGTATATGTATAACTCAGTCACTTTACTATGCAGAAGAAATTAACACAACATTGAAAATCCACTACTATTCTTTAGTAAATTAATATTTTAAATTTAAGAATAAGTTAAAATTTATAATATTGTGTTAATTTTTCTGTACAGCAGAGAGATTCAGTTATATATATATATATATATATATATATATATACATATACATATATCTTTTTTCATATTCTTTTCCATTCTCTAGAATACTGGAGTGGGTTGCTATTCCCTTCTCCAGGGGATCTTCCTGACTCAGGGATCAAACCCGGATCTCCTGCATTGCAGGCAGATTCTTTACCATCTGAGCTATTGGTGACTCACATATACAGGGAGACTTTGACAGTGGAGAGTTGAAAGAGAAGGCAAGAGCTGGGAACTGCCAAAGTAAAGTCAGAGGAGAAGAAAAGCATGGGGTGGAGAGGGTATACAGAGAGTAGAAAGCAGTGTGGTTTGACTGCAGGGTGGGATGGAGGGAAGGTGAGAAAAGTGTCAGGAGAAGGTTGAAAGATCAGCAGGGGCTGAATCAATGAGGAACTTCATCCTCTAGAAATCATGGCAGCCTCAGCAAATTTGTTGTTTTATTTGTGACAGAAAATAGACTAGCTAAATGAAAACGTTGCTTCATATTTCTATAGCTCACTAGTCAACTTAACCACTTACATTTTAACAGTTTCATCGTGTGACCTTTCTGAAAATTGTTTCCTGCCTACAATGGACAAAGTGATTGACAAGTGTCGAGCAGAGGAATGTCAACCTGTGCTGCTCTTGTTCTCACGAACTATGTTCCATTACACTATCACCAGAACGTTTTGCCTGGTCGGTTATTCATGCTGGAGGAGTTCTGTTTTGCATCTGATGGGGGTGGAGGGCGAAGAGGTTTTAAGAAGTTAGCTCAGGCATCTTACCCCTCAACTGGGAATAGGGAAAAAGCACCTTTCACTTCATGCATCTACATATATGTTGGTTTAGAAATAAATTACATCCAAGATTGCTCAGGGAGAACTAAGCCACTAAAAGCCAGAAGATTAAACCCAGGAATGTTGTCTAGAAACACCGACAAACCCTGAAGTGATCGTGGAAACTGTCTTCTCTCTTTCAAAATAGACATAAGAGCCCTGATGGGAATCTCCCAGTCTGTGCTAAACTCACACACACACACCAGCTTAGCTTGAATAAACAGGGGCAAGAGAAGCACAGAGAAATAAATTTAAGTCTCTCTGTGCAGAAGTATTTTCCATCAGATTCTCTTTAAGCTACCTTTAAGTACTGTTGCCACATTTGAGTGTGTGGGTATGAACATCTCCAGTAATGCTATCCTCTGTGTGTGTGTGTGTGTGTTATCCTGCTTGTGACTGTCACATGTCACCTGGTTTTGGTGATTTAGCATGTTTCTCTAGGCCCACTTGGAGCTATAGGATTACAGATGATGTAGAATTGGAAGCTACATTCTGTTATTTTTCATGGATAATCTACTAAGAATCTAATCAGAACAATCCAAGTAGAATAATTTTCCATGCAGCCTCCATGGGCTTCGGCTACCTGGATGGTTCAATGGACTGAAAAGAAAATCATTCTGAATGTTCCTGTACATCAGAGATTTGGGCTTGGTTCTGTATTAGTTTTTACATTGGTTCCACACTTTCAGTTCTGTATTTCACCCTCCTTCCGTCCAATTTAAAAAGTATTTAATCTTTTTTTAAAAAGAGCTCATAATCCACTTCAGATCATCTCATTGCTTGTTTCACAGTTAGACTTTCTGTATTCTGTAGGTCTAGGCTGCTTGTCTCCATAGCTAATCCCACTAATACAACATAAAGAAGCCCAGGAACGAGCTAGTGGTGAAAATTTCTAAACAGGACTGGCAGCAAATAGGAAGAAGCATAATAGGTGAGCCGGAATCCTGGGAAAAAGAACGCTGTGGACGAAACAAAACAACTGCCTCAACAAGCTATGTCTTATCAGAACGGCGCTGAATCCATCAACATGAATTAACCATATTTCATTCCCAGAAAAAGTGAACTCTTGTTTTTCTAGATGTCCAAAATAAATAAACTATGAACAACCCCAAGTCACAAACAGTCCTGCTTCCTCCACTACGCCGATCTCAATTACCTGGAATCCTCAGCCTCTCGGAATGTCTACATGATTTGATTCCAAATCACACGCTCCAGCACTTGAATATTTTGCGCTTTATCGTCACTGTTTCTTACAGGGAACTGTTGTCTTCTCAGACAGAAGACAGACACAGACTCTAATGTGGGGCTGTAGACCGAAGAAACACCCTCTCAAGGTCACTCACGAATCTAAGAAAAATTCCCAGCAGGATGAGAGGCCTCTTGGTCCCTGTTCCCCTCTGACTTTTCTGCCATAGTCAAGAGAGAACACTGGATTGGGTACAAGGGACTCTGAAGGGTGAGCAGGATTCTTTAGCTAATTTTCTGGCAGGAGGAGCATTGCGCTTATGGGTCTGACCTCCATCCTCTATAATACAGACTCTACATATTTGCAGTAAGACTCTATATATTTACCTTTGTAAATAAGTTCAATTCCCCAGATACAACTCAGTTACAATGCATTGGTTCTCTGACTCATTTCCTTCAATCCTGACCACTAAAATATTTACATGCATGGTCTCACTTAATATATAAGCAGATTATATGCTCAACTCCTTTTTTAAAAAAGTCATTATTGAATTTGCTGTAATATTTCTTCTCTTTTATGCTTTTTGGCTGCACATTACATGGGATCTTAGCTCCCTGACCAGCAATCAAACCCTCACCCCCTGCATTGGAAGGCAGTCTTAACCACTGAACTGCCAGGAAAGTCCCTACACTCAACCTCTTTATGTCTCTTCTTAGGTCATCCACTTTTCTGCCATTTCTGATCAGAGAGTTTGTTTTCCATTCTACTCCCTTCACAAACGTTTTTCTTTCTTGATCTTCGTGCTAGTTCTTACGGTAACATTAATATTTTTTCATTCAGATTTGGAAATTAGTATGAAATTAATAGAATTTGAAGGATAACATTCTGTTGATAGTGACAGAACTGCTCTTTCCAGGTTGCCCTTAAATTACAGTAGGGTTGTTGACCTCCTCAGTTTTAAAACTTAGACACATTTTCCTCTGCAATCAACACCTGTTGTGAGAGACAGATAGATAGAGTGGGTCTATATTTTTTCTAGCTTCCCTGGTGGCTCAGACGGTAAAGAATCCGCCTTTCAATGCAGGAGTCTTGGGCCAAGCCCTGGGTTGGGAAGATCCCCTGGGGAAGGAAATGGCTACCCACTCCAGTGTTCTTGCCTGGAGAATTTCATGGACAGAGGAGCCTGGTGGGCTACAGTCCATGGGGTTGCAAAAGAGTTGGACAAGACTCAGCGAGTAAACAGCAACAACAAATATGTTTTCTATGAGAGGAGTTCTCTAAAGGCACGTCATCACCAATCTTTGAGGCATGCGGTAGGATCCCCAGGTTGTCAGCCCCTGAGGACACTCTGTTTGGCTAATGTTGGAGGATTTGCCTGTGGGGTTGTGGGGAGAAGCCACCTTTCACAGAAAGACAAGCGAACAACTCAAAGCAACTAAAGGCTTAATTTTTCTCTTTGAGAGACCCCATAGGAAGCACTAGCTTTAAGTGAAATCTTTATGAAAGGATTCCTTCTCTGAATTTTCCCAACAGGCCTCTTTGTTATTACCTCCAGAGAGTCGCCTACCCATCAGGGAACCAAATCCCCCTTATCGTGTCCAGACTGCTGCGCACACCCCACTGGAGGGAGGGTTACAAACGGTTCTCTCAAGCTTCACTCAAACCACCAACCTGCCGAGTCTGAAATGCCCCGGCCCTTTCTGGCCTTCTGCACCATGGGAAATCCCCCTTGGATTCCCAAAGAAAATTAAACTCCTTGGAATTCCAAACTAATAAACTTTCACAGAGCAGCCCCAGGCGGATTGGTTATCTTGATATTTCGGTCTCACCTAACCAATAAGAGGGCCGGTTGGCAAGTTCCCAGGATGAATATTCTCATATGAGCATTGGATTAGAGGAAGCCAAAAGATTTTTGGCCATCTACGTACTCAACTTACACCCCACCTGGGTTCTGAGGTAGAGATCTTGTGACCGTTGGGGCCCTGCAAGGCAATTAAAAGAAATAAAGCAAAGTATTATATTTTAATTGATGTAATCTTCAAGCTCCCAGTGGAATCTGGGGTGATATCTGACTAGAGTTACCCTAGGTATCAATAGATGACTATTCTGTGAAAGTGCATTTAGGAAGACAAAACCCTATGAATCCTGAACTTCATTAACATGTGTATCCGTTTGAGGGTGGGAGGTGGGGATTGACTCTGTCTCCAGGACTACAAACTGAAAGAAGCCACCTAGATTTTTCTGGGGTCTGAACAAAGAGCCGAAGCGGGTGGGAACTGGAGAGACCGCAAGAGAGAAGGGCAGGTGGAGGGGAAGACAAAATGTGGGTTTATATTTTTATTTGCTTTCAGAGTACCTGGATTTTAGACACACCAAACCACTCTTTCGAAACCCAGACAGCTTTCATCCATCACTAACATTTCAGGGTTTCTTTCTGTTTTATTGTAAATATTCCAGTTGAAGAAAGATAAACAGACAAGAAAAAACAGCTTTATACAGTATACAGAGTCAGATAGAAAATACAGAATGGAAAAGAACGCCAACAACCAACAGATAAAAAGTGGAGACGAACCCAGGAAGAGAACTAGCTGGTTGCAAATTCACTCAGCAGCTTGAGCGAGGTGCAACAATGGTTTCTGCAGCTGATAGATACTTCCTAGCGCTGTCAGTCTTATCTTTATTCCATGAAAGAAACAGACTTTATAAATGATTCATGGGGACATTTACTTCACTAATCCATGAAAAAAAGTTTATTATTGATCAAGATGTCCTGCTCATAAAAATGAGTTTTATTTGTCTTTAAAAAAAAAAAAAAACCCTTCCCGCTCCACATGTGATCTGACAGTAGGGACCACATTGTCAGAAGCAAGGGCTGGAGTTGAGGGCAGCGTGGCACCATTTTGGTCTGCAGTCTGTCGGCCTCCAGGTGCCCTTCCCGCCAAATCCACGTTTCTTCAAGTGGTTTAAGCGAGCAAGGTTGTTTGAAAAAAGACTCGTGTCTGCAGAGCTTGCTGACATTTGATGAGTTAAAAGGAAAAAGTAAAAGGACTCAAATTCATGTGAGAGAAGAGGTCAGCCTAGTACAAAACCGGTATCCTTTATTTGACTCCTCAGGGTACCCCCAAGATGGCTGCTCTAACCAACTGTCCTGGCACAAAGAAGATGTCAACCTAACGTCGATGGCAAAAACATGGAATTAAGCTCGTCGTCTTCCAAAGGTGTCTTTATGTTAGTACATTCAGAACAGAAACAACGGGAGGACAATTTTGATTCAAGGTGTTGACGGTGAGGGAGGTGATCATCGTCGCTATTTAGCTCTCTCTCCCTCTGGATTTTTCTAAGCCGACAAACAGAAATTGCATAGAATTTGTTTTCCATCAGAAAATGAAAACTCTGTGTGTGAAACTCCCAATTGGAGAAGCCAAGCAAAGGTCAAGTGGCTGCTGGGAAGGCTGCCCCTCCCGTCAGAAGAAGCTGTGGACCCCAAAAGCATCTCACAAGCAGAGAAGCACTTTGCAGGCATCTGACAGCCTGCAAAGCATCAGTAACTCTGAGTGTGCGGACGGAAGAGAAGTGAGATGCTTCATGTGAAGTCACACAAGGGGGCTACTGCCCGTGCGTCGGTAAGAACTCAAGAGTTCCTAGTTCCCAGGCCTATGCCCTGGCCACAAGACCCTACCTCTCTCCCAGGAACCTGGCAAATTCTTGATTACTTATGGTCTTTTTATATAATAAGCGCGCACACACACACACACACACACACACACACACACACACACACACGTGCGCGCTTGTACCCAGGTCTCCCATCTAGCAGCAAGAAGTCACCCAATCCAGGATAGCTCTGGCTTCATAGGCAGCTACTGAATTTTGTTAAAAAGAGGTGCAGGTAACAAAGGATGCCCCAGACCAGCAGGGTGGCCCCATCCCCCACCCCATGAACAGCGAGCCAAGGCCACTGTCCAGGAAGCTTGCATTGACCCTCTCTGCTCCTTAAACCAGCCCTGGGATAGTCAGTGCCTTCTGCGCTCCTCTCTCTTCTCTCCTCTTCAGAGATCACTTTCACCAAAGACCACACCAAACCCAATCACAGTGAAAGTCAAAAAGAGAAACAGAAAGAAGGGACATATTAACCTCTCAGGCATTTCAAGTTCTCTCAGTCAACTTTGAGTTCATTGGTTTGGGACGTTTTAAAAATTACTTTAATGGACCCTTTATTGGAGACTCTCCACCTAATTCTTCCCAGGAGCCTTCTCCTCCACGCCCCTGTGTCCCCCGGTCACCACACAGAAGGGAGAATTCAGCACCTGGAGTCTGATGCACTGGCTGCTCCATATCCTAAAATTTAGGGAAATGGTAACAGAGATTATGGTGACTTCCAATCCCTAACGCAGCCTCCCCGCCTCCCCAGGAAAGCAAAACAAAGGAAGAGAATTGAGACAACAAAGGAGGGAAGAACAGCGAAAGAGACAACAAAAGAACATTAACAAAGATATACAAATCCAGAAAAGGAAAACTTCCCTGTTGAGTTTAATTTGTTTGTTTGTTTTCCCGTAAGAACTAGACCCAGGGTACAATGGCCCCTTCCTAGGGGGAAATTCCACTGATGATGCCACCAATTCATCTGACGGTCTGGACAGGGACCCCCACCCGGACTCTGTAGTTTTGGCGGGATGGGAAGGCCCACTGCGGGGAGTGGGGGCTTGTGGCTGGGAGGCAGAGAGTCCCTGGCCACTTGGGCGCATCGTCTCTGGGGTGGCCCCAGCTCCCCGGACCAGGGCGCCGTCTCCGGCTGGGGCGTCGGGCTCTTTGATCTGTTTGTAAAGTTACTGGATCCAAAATCCGGAGAGAAGGGTGGACGCTGTACAAGTCCGAGGGCCCGGCGGGCAGCAGGCGCCGGCCCGGCGCATCCCGCCCCCGCAGCGGGCCGCGGGGCCGAGCATCTTCGGCGGCGGCGGGGTTACTCGGGCTCGCTGCTGTTGGTGGCCTTCTCCCACGCCAGGCTCTCCTCGCTGCGCGCCGGGGACGGCCGCGCCCGCAGGCCCTGGAAGCGGCGGCACTCGGGGCACACGCGGATATGCGTGCAGCCGCGGGCCACCAGGGCGGCCTCCTGGGCCAGTCTCTGCGCCAACTGGTCGGGCTCCCCGGCCCCGCACAGCTTGCCGTTGCTGAGCGTCGCGGTGCCCCGGGGCCGGCGCTGCTCCTCCGGGATGGGGGGCCGGGGCGGCGGCAGCCCAGAGCGCCGCCGGCGCGGATGGACAGTGTCCTGGCATAGGATGATGTTACGCAGCTCGCTCACCATCTCCTGGCAGACGGACCCCTGCAGGACACGAGGAGGTCACAGCCCCATCTTTCAAGAGCAGCCCCATAGGGTCCCCTGCGTGCTAGTTCGGGCGAGCCATCAGGGCGCAGAGTTTTAGAATTGTATCATCTTAAATGATCGATGGCCTTTCAACTCATCCTCTCACTTCCACCCGCTATTTAATATTCAAACATCCTCCATACTATCGTGTGCAACAGCCCTACCAGCTGGTTGTTTCAACTTTGAACACCTTCAAAGACAATGATCTCACCACGGTGGGAAAGCGCCCCTACCAGTTTTGCATATTTCCCTTAAACGCTGCTTCCTTCTACTGACTGAATTCCTCTCCCTGAAATTGCCATCCATTGATCCCAGTTAAATTTGGACCTTGAAGCTGACTAAATAAGTAATCCCGCTACCAGATGTCAGTCTTTCAAGTATTTGAAAAAGCAGCCCTGTCTCCATGAACATTCTCTTCTCAGGCTAAAAAGTCTCATTTCTTTTAATCAGCTGGTTATGGCTGGAGAGGCTGCTGTTTTAACAAGAACTGTACAACAGCCATCTACTCCTGCAGCTCTCCTGATAAGAAACTCGTGGGTCCAGCTGTGTTTTTGAATATTTTGGATTTGGACAAGGTAATACAGTGAACATAAAATACATTATGTATCTCTTCCAGTGGGCTCTGGGGGAGACCCTACATTCAAACACATTAATATTTCTGTAGCAAAAGGTATATACGCTCACACCAAGTGAGAGAAAGACCATAAACATTAGCCTCATACAAGTCCAAGTCTAGGTTTGTCACCAAATACGCTGGCATCAAACAAAAAACTTGGAACTTTATGCACTGAGCTTTTTAGGTTTCAGAACTGCGATGAAGAATCTTGAACCTGTACCGTGACAACCATGCTTAGTCATTCAGTCGAGTCCGACTTTTTGCAATTGCGTGGATTGTTCCACTAATTGTTCCATCAGGGGAGTCTTACTTCTCTGTAGCTGCTTCAGGTAGAGGGTCTGTGTAAGCTGGGTTATTTTCCCAAGACCTTGCCCATGGTCTAGATGTACCTTGAAAAATTCAGTGAGGAGTTCAAGCTCTCCCAGGTTCCTCTGTCCATGGGATTCTCCAGGCAAAAAATACTGGAGTGGGGTTGCCACGCCCTCCTCCAGGGGAATCTTCCCAACCCAGGAACTGAACCCAGGTCTCCTCCATTGCAGGTGAATTCTTTACCATCTGAGCCACCAGGGAAGCCCATGACTCTCATGGTTATACCCATTTCACAGATGTGGAAATGGAGGCTCAAAGAATTTATACACTTTACTAGACTTATTCAACTAACAAATAGCTGACCTAGAAGTTGAATCTAAACCTACCTACTTCAGAGTGAGTACATGCTCTGCTTTGTTCTCTTCTCTGTGCTGGAAAGGACACTTCCCCCTCGCCCTGCCACCCCCCCCCCGCCCCCCCGGCCCAGATGGGAGAAGGAACTTTCTTTTCTTTCATGTTCTCTCTTCCACTCTTCCCATTCTATCAGCAGAAACAGGAAGTTGCTTTACCATAGTCAAATAGTTCATGTAGCCTTTACTCTTCTTTCTAGATGTTGGGAGAGCTTGAACTCCTCACTGAATTTTTCAAGGTACATTCAGACCATGTGCAAGTTCTTGGGAACATAACCTAGCTTACACAGATCCTCTACCTGAAGCAGCTACAGAGAAGTAGACTCCCCTAATGGAACATGGCCTGAGTCAGGACTAGACTCAAGACTGTCAATAAATAGCAGACACTCTATGCAAGTCTTGACTTCTCTGTGCTTCTAATAATAACAAAAGCATCTGCTGCTGCTGCTGCTGCTAAGTCGCTTCAGTCATGTCCGACTCTGTGCGACCCCATAGACGGCAGCCCACCAGGCTCCCCTGTCCCTGGGATTCTCCAGGCAAGAATACTGGAATGGGTTGCCATTTCCTTCTCCAATGCATGGAAGTGAAAAGAGAAAGTGAAGTCGCTCAGTCGTGTCTGACTCTTAGTGACCCCATGGACTGCAGCCTACCATCTCCTGCCTAATCTATGTGACAGAATATACCAACATATATGTATTGACTGTCAAGTGAAGTGAAGTCACTCAATTGTATCCAACTCTTTGTGACCCCATAGACTGTAGACTACCAGGCTGCTCTGTCCATGGGATTTTCCAGGCGATAGTACTGGAGTGGGTTGCCATTTCCTTCTCCAACTGTTGTTGACTGTCAACTAAGTACCAAATACTGTGCTTTGTAGTGGGAATACTGACACAAAAGACTGAGTCCTTATTTTGGGTAGCAAAATGCCTAGTAACCAGGCTGGTTTGAAAATAATTGGCACACAGTGTGTGAATGCTCTATGCTCTGGTTACAGGGGTGGTGGAAGGGAGGAGAAATGAGCAGCGTTCTGATTTGGGGGAGAAGGCAGGAGACGTGGGGAAGGTTTCACAAGGAAAGGAACACCTGAGTGAGGTCTTACGGAGAGGTACGAGCATCATTGTTGAAGGAGCAGATGGAGGAAGAGAGCCAGTAATGCTAAAGAGAGAAGGAGGTGGGGAACCAAGAGAGTCTGGAGCAGGCAGGGCAAGGGAGGAAAGAGTTCTAGAAGGAACTGCCCACTTCATCAAGGGCCACACTGAGGTCCAATAAGGCCCAGTGGGTTATCTTTCGGTTTTGTTCGTTGGGAGGGGTCAGGCCTCTTATCCATGACCTTTCAGGGCAGAGGTAGGGAGAAGCCAGCTGTCCTTGAGTGAGTCCAGAATGGGAGGTGAGAACACGGAGGTGGAGGCAGTGGATCACCTGGGCTTGCAAGAGGAGAGAGGCAGGCCCAGAGCAATAGTAACAGAGGCAGGGCAAGAGCAATAGTAACTTGGCTGTTATTTGAGACTATGGGATAAACATTCGTGTAGCTGTGGACTTGGGGAAGAGACCAGGGAGGAAAAATAAAGGAGAGGAAAAGGATACTCCTAGGGGAGCGGAGGAAAGTTGAGAACCAGGTGGAGGGGTGGCCAGAGCATGCGAGGCAGCCCCAAGCGTGGCTCCAGCTGTGGATGGATTTTTAAGGCGGTGATCTTCAGTGGGGGCTGGTCACTCCTGATCTCTTGGAGAGACAGGAGGGAACATTAGTCGTGAAGGAGCAAAGGGTTATGAGCAGTGGGTGGTGGCTGGGAAGTCCTATGGGGACATGAGAAAGAGGAAGAGATTGGTGAGCTGTGTTAAACTGAGGCCCTACATGAGGCTGGACCCCAGAGGTTTATAGGAGCCCCGGACTCTTAGCTATTGTTAGGAGCTGTTTCTCCAGTGTCAGTTAGGGAGAGAGATTTTAGGACGCTCAGGAGTTGGGAGATTGAGATAGATGCCAGTATACTTTAAAACCCAAATAACGGTAGTTGTATTTTTAGTTTTTTGAGGAACCTCCATACTGCTCTCTATACCATGGCTGACATAGATAGCTAACGGGAAGCTGCTGTATAGCACAGGGCACTCAGCTCGGTGCTCTGTGATGACCTAGAGGTAGGGTGGGGAGAGAGGAAGTGAGGGGCAGGGAACATGTGTGCACATACGGCTGACTGACTCCGTCGTATAGCAGAAACTAGCACAACACTGCAAAGCAATTACACCCCAATTAAAATAAACAAGTAATGCAGGTAGCATGCAAGGAGGTAGAATAGGGGTTCAATCGGATAGTCTTTTTCCTCCTTCTCAGACTCTTCCATCTGTGTGAAGCTTAATTAGCACAGTTTCTAAGTCACAGGTCTGAGAATTAAACTTCTTCCAAATCTCTGAGAAGGAAGGTGCCATTTTGAGCTCTCATGAATTAGGATCATAGCTCTAGACAGCTTTTACCTCCAAGGCAAAAAGATACTCAAGATGGAAGAGCCAAAGCCACTGTTTCCATCGTAACCTGGTTACTTTTGCTTGCTTCTCCTTTTAATACTATACCTTAAATCACAGTTGTGCTAAATCCGTGGGCCCCCTACCCTCCTGTGGGATTTCACAGGTTCTGACTGAAATGACCTTTGTCCCTGCATGAGCCTCTGAACTTTGCCCTGCCTGCCAACGTTATATAGGTCATACCCATTAGAAGGTTTACCTCAGTCGCTTCTGAGTGTCGGAGAGTCCATAAAAACTCCAACATAGCCATAAAAATGGCCACGATTAAGCCACAAATAAGAACCACAAAGATTCCACCAATATTCTCCATTCCTAGTCCTGTAAGAAAGTGAGAACAAGTAAAAAATAGCACAAAAGAGCTGGGAGACATAATTATTCTACGAAAAATGCTGAATGTTATTTGAATTACCAGCACTTGAGACTTGTAGATGCTTTACACACATGTTCCCTGAGATATAATTATTCTTTTGAAACAAAAGCAGAGCACAGCTGGAGGAGAAGAGGGGAAGGGCATGTAGATGCAAATGGAGGAGATTGGTGAGAAGCTTCTTGGGGTGGGAGTGGCGGTCATTTTCTGAAAATGGGCTTAGGCAAAATTGGATTTCGCCTAGAGATACCAAAGGGTTTCCCAGGTGGCTCAGTGGTAAAAAAGCCGCCTGCAATGCAGGAGATGCAAGTTCGATCCCTGGGTCAGGAAGCTCCCCTGGAGAAGGAAATGGCTACCCACTCCAGTATTCTTGCCTGGGAAATCCCACGAACAGAGAAGCCTGGCGGGCTACAGTCCATGGGGTTGCAAAAGAGTCAGACACAAGTTAGGGACTATACAGCAACAATAACAATGATATCAAAATACCAGCAAATTCTAGCTGTTTCACAAAAATGTAGTCAATCTTCCTAACACTGTGTTTGCTTGATATAAAGCCATTTATATCTATGGATATAAAAAACTTGTAACTAAACTGTGGATAGAAAAAAGTTTCTTTTACTTATCTGTGTCAACATGTTACTAAAATATTTCCTTGGAAAGTAAAACTTTTTATTCCACCAGACCAGTGGTTCCCAAACCTGAAGGCCATCAGAACCATCTGGGAAGCTCATTAAAAACATAGATCCCTAGTCCTTACCCTAGACCTACGGAATCCCTACCTCTGGAAATGATGCCTAGGAATCTGTATTTTTAAATGCATTTCACAGGTGATTCTTTTCCAGCCAGGCCTAAAATTTGTTTGCAAATTGGTATTTGGGAAAGCATCGTACTTAGCTAAGTTTCTTCAAGTCAGGCACCATATATGGTTAAACCTCACTTTCTTGTATGATAACTGTCCAAATAACATATACTTAACAAATATTTCTAGAATTATACGGTTGTTTCACTTCTGCAATGTCAAACACCACATTAGCTATGTAACTGGATGCTTTTTGGAGAGGGAGGAGCGTCAGAAACACATGAAACTCTGATTCACCAGGGGCCACAATCATAAATCTAAAAGCAGCTTTTATCTAGGAAAGTGCCAAGAGTGTGGCTTCCCTCCTGTGCTCTTCCTGAATACTTGCACATTTTGAGTGTCTGTTCAACCAGCAGTGCCCTCATGGGACACAGAGCTATGTCGTGTCAGGGAGAGCCAGCGTCTTGCAACGCTGAGATGAACCAGGGTTTAGGAGCAGAAATCTGACACTGCTTCCTGTACTTGGGAAAGCTGGAAAAATATCCCTGCCTAGCCATTTCAAGATGCCTTGGGTTTCCTCTCACAAAGCCTCAAGTGAATGTCTCGTTTTTTTGGGGGTTTTGTTTTGTTTCTAAAATAACAGCGTGGCACAGCACCTGCCTATACTAATAACCAGCTACTCCAAGAGCTCACATCGTGAATGCACCCAATGGGTTACACACTCTGGTCTGCAGGTCCACACAGCCAACTCTTGAGGACCTGCATGAATACAACATCCTCTATTTTGAATAATCAAAAACAAGAGACAAAAACTCAGTTCTAAGGGAACGCATATAGAGTTTGGAGTAGATTTCTTCCTTCCAGGAGGAAGGTGCTTGGGCTTCTTTGATGATCTGTCCCTCTAACCTGGAACCATTTAGGCAGAAGGTTTTGACCATAGGAATATGAGAGAGACAAAAGGGACACTTAAGGGGGAATGCCCCAAGAATCTAGCTGAGGTGTGCAGCCGTAGCTTTAGGGGTGGTGAGAACCGGGTTTTAGAACATGCACCTGAACATCATGGACTAACCAGTTTCTCCAGCCGGCCCCTGTGGAGAAAGGGCTCCCCAGTGAAGGGGAATGATAACTGATACCAAGGAGGCCCACCTGTTTAGGTAAACAGAGCCCCAGGTGACTGTTGAGGTACCATGGACTTTCCTATCACCTTCAGATAGTTCTGCCTGATATAGAAAAAACACTGTTATTCAGTCACTAAGTCGTGTCCAACTCTTTGGGACCCCATGGACCAGCATGCCAGGCTCCTCTGTCCTCCACTATCTCCCGGAGTTTGCTCACATTCATGTCCATTGAGCTGGTGATGGTATCTAACCATCTCATCCTCTGTCACCCCCTTCTCCTTTTGCCTTCAATCTTTCCCAGCATCAGGGTCTCTTCCAGTGAGTTAGTTCTTTGCATCAGGTGGCCAAAGTATTGAAGCTTCAGCTCCAGAAAAAAGATTAGGATCCTCTTTTAGGAACTCAGCCTCCCCTTGTGTTTCTGCAGAGGAGGCGTTCAACCCTCAGGTCCAGTTCCCCCATCTGGGCTCTAGTGTTTCCCTGTCGCCCTCTGTCCCAATCTTGGCCCTCCCCAATCTTGTCTTCCCCACTGGCTTTTTCCCTCAGCATGAAAACACACTCGAGTCTTTCCCTTCTTATCAATGTCTACACACTACTATATTTTAAATGGATAACCAACAAGGTCCTACTGTATAGCACAGGGAACTCTGCTAAATGTTATGTGGCAGCCTGGATAGGAGGGGAGTTTGGGGGAGAATGGATACATGTATATGTATGACTGAATCCCTTTGCTGTCCACCTGAAACTATCACAGCATTGTTACTTGGCTATACTCCAATATAAAATATTAATTAAAAATTAAAAAAGAAAAAAAAATCCTTCTCCTCCCTCCAGCTCTGTCTAGTGAATACCCTTCTTTTTTCCTTTCTTCCCTGGCCAAGCTTTTTGAAACAGTTTGTCTATATCAGAACTATTTTAAGACAGCTCTTAAAACACTTACAGTTGGAGGCCCCATCCCACACGAAACAAAAAGAAAATGTACCCACATTGTATGTTAAATGCATTTTTAAAATTCTGCTTCTGATGAGACAGAGTGGCAAGCAACAATTAATGTAAATTGGCTGTGATTTCTTAGCAGTTGTTGTGCATATAAGAGAATGTTTGCAAAAGGAGAAAAATCAAGCTGAAAAAAAATTGTTTCTAAATGTAATGAAGTTTTCATGAATATTAAATTTAAAGTTAATGAAGTTGAAACAGTGTTACATCTTGGAGATATTTAATTACACATGTCAACTTAATTTAGCAGTTTTCTTTTTGCAGTTTGAAGCTAATAATTTTTTTCAGACTTCAAACATAGTTTTGGACACTCAAGAAAAGCTTTTAGGTGCTAGGTGATCTGTCTATGGTATCTAAAGGAGAAAATGATTGTGCTCTGAATTCACTTTTATCCTCCCGAATATTTACTTGTCATCCCATGAAATTTTGTTTTGTGCCGCTAAAACCAAGTTCATCAGGGTCACCACTGAACATTTTGTTTCTAATCTATCAGAAAATTTCCAGTCCTGAACTTAAATGACTTCTTGTAACACTTGACATTGTCAACCAACCCCTTTTTTGAATTTTTTTTTCCTTTGTCTACACTGTGAGGTTGTTGGGATCTCATTTCCCCCAACCAGGGACTGAACCTGGGCCACAGCAGTAAAACTGCCAAATCCTAACCATGGGCCCATCAGGGAACTTCCTCTTCCTTCTTTTTTTCATGAAGCCATTGCTCTCTGCTCTCCCCCAGGCTTCTCAATTGTCTTTGCCTGCTCTGAAGCATATTCTCCTATTTCCCTGCACTGGGTCTCTTGCCTCTCCTCCATGTACTGTCCTGCTGATTTAACCTCCTAAATGCTTTTTAATTTCTTACCCTTCTATCGGTCTCTCCTACCACTTCCCTAGCTCAAGCCCCCACCATCTTTTGCCTGGACTTTGGCTGAAGACTCCAAAATGATTTCTCTGCACACAGCCTGTCCTTCTCAACTTTACCATTCCTGTGCCCGAGTGATCTTTCTGGTCAGAAGATTTCTAATACATCTTGTATCACTCTAAAACTGCATAGAATAATCATTAGTTTAATGTAGATACCTTGATTTCCCACTAGACTGTGATTCCCTTGAGAGGAGGATCCATGTCTTGTTCAGCTCTGTAAAACCACAATCATGGCCCATCATAAGAGTCAATAAATGCTTGTTGAAAAAATGAACTGACAGAAAGAGGATAAGGACATCACAGGTATAGAAGCCTGCATTACCCAAAACTTTCGATTCATATTGTGATATGTACTCACTCCTAATCAAATGCTTTTAAATTATAATAAAGTGGGCCAGCCCTCATCTATTATTCCCAGGTGGCACTAGGGGTAAAGAATCCGCCTGCCAGTGTAGGAGATGTAAGAGACAACATGGGTTTGTTCCCTGGGTCGGGAAGATTTCCTGGAGGAGGAAATGGCAGCCCACTCCAGTATTCTTGCCTGAGAAATCCCATGGACAGAGGAGCGTGGAGGCTGCAGTCCATGGGGTCGCAGAGTCAGACATGACTGAGAGTTTGAGCACTAGCCCTCATCCAGTTCTCCTAGCCTGGTGACACAGGCAGATGGCCCAGATTGTACTGAATGGCTGGCCAAAGTGGGGCTGAACATGATGTGGATGACCCACAATGTGGACTTGACCGTACGTGGTCCTGAGCAGGTCTGGGGGGTGGGGCTGGGGGAGAGTTATAAACAAACAGGTGATCTGTACTGGGATATCTTGATCAGGTGAGGGAAAGCTTCTTGGAGGAGCCTAGGTTTAAACAGGGTTCTGGTAGAAACCATGAGTCAGTGAAACACCCCACAGCCTCTCTTTCCCAGCTTCTCGTGTTCCAAGACCAGCACGTTAATCAGCGCTGTCAGCTCCAGCGTGCTGACTCCGGGCTGAGTGGCCCCCTCCCCGTAGGAGCGGGGCTTATATACTGCTCGTGCCTTTAGGAACTTATTGGAAAGGGGAGGCAAGAATAGATTGCTGGCAGAGTTGCAGCTGAGAAACAGATGGAGTGGGGAGTGAGCGGGAAGCAGTTAGGAGGGAGCAGCGGTTCCCTTAACGTCGTCATTAGTCATTCTCCTAGAAGTCAGACGCCTTCCCCGGCTCACAGCCATCACTCAGGGGAGCCTGTCATGTGGGCTCCCTCCAGTCTGGCCCCAAGGCCCATGATGCACCCATAGATGCCTCCACACCTGTACTGGGGTCATCTTATCACCCCCACCCCTCCCGTCTTCAGGCAAGACCACACAGAAGCCATTCAGACAGATGGCTTTCAAACTGAGATTTTCCTGACACGAGTTTCTGAGGCTCAGTTGGGTCCCAGAAGTAAGACTATTGAACTAAAATGGAATCAAACTCTCCCCATAAACTTTTGGTAGATTAAAGACTAACTTTAGTGTCATTCACAGATTGCCCACAAACACAAGTGATAGTTGACAAGTGCAAATGAAGAATGCTGTCTCCAGAACCACCGACAGGAATGGGCCACCTGCAAGGGAATATTTCTGAATAGATTTGAATCTCCACCCACCCACCCAGCCACCTGCTCTGCTTTTGGTTCTGACCAGCAAATAGTCACCTCCTGGCTTCAGGTGCACATATATCCCAGACATTAAAACCTGTGCATATCTCCTGATGGTCCTGTGGAAATCTACAAATGCAAGGCAGGACAATTCCTTTTGAATGAGAGCCTGGGAAGCAAAGAGGCAGAGGCAACAGGGGTCACGTGGCAGGGGCAGAGAGAGGAGAGACTGGTACCACAATCCCTTTAGGAGGCAGTGTATTTTGTCTTTGACATCAGTCAACACATTCTTCTTGAGAAACTCCCATGAGCTGAGCACTATGCTAGGTGCTGAAGCTTGGTGCAATCTTCCAGACTGACAACATTTGATAAGAAAATGGATTCTTTGACCAATATGATTTTCGAGCACTTACTAATTCAGAGTCTAGAAGCTCTCTGGTGGCTCAGCAGTAAAGAATCCGCCTGCCAATGCAGGAGACCAGGGTTCGATCCTTGGGTCAGGAAGATCCCCTGGAGAAGGAAATGGCAACCCACTCCAGTATTCTTGCCTGGGAAATCCCACGGACAGATGATCCTGGAGAGCTACAGTCCATGGGGTCGCAAAGAGTCAGCCATGACTTAGCAACTAAATTAAAAAAAAAAAATTCAGAGCCACGTTCACCTACAGTCATGCAAATATATTAAATGGCCCCATCTCTATGGACTTATTTGTTGTAAATAGCACCTTTACTTGCCCATATATGAGCTGACCTGCATAACCTTTTCAGAAAATACAAAGTGAATCATCACGTGTGCACCGCTGAGGTCTGTGAAACTAAGCGTGCCATTTCTTCTTGCATCGATCGTGACATCTGTCGACTAGACCTTAGCAGATTCTGGAGACAGTGATGGCATTAGGGTAGGAAAAGCGACAGAATAGAAAAGGGATGGGAAATGCATCTGATAAATTTTGCAATTTATCGAAATAAAAATTATAGAAGGGGCACTTTACAATTTATCAAAGTATAAGCTTGAGCACCTCGGATCTCATTCAATTCTCATTAAAAATATTATAAAGAAGGTCTACTGTCAGCATTTGACAGTTAAAGAAACAGAAATGCAGAGAATTTCAAGAATTTGCCCAAGTCTTCAGAGCTAAGATGTGAAATCCAGGTAAGTCTGGCTGCCCAGCTAACGTTTATAAAAATAGAGCTGACCTTTATGAATGTCTACTATGAGCCAGCTTACTAGGCTGCACGTTTTAATCCAGTCCTAACAGTTGCCCTGTGAAATTGGCACTACCCTTGTCTCCATGTTCCAGATAAGGAAACCAAGGTACTGGAATCAGGTAACTTGCCCAGGACCCCACAGCTGGCAAGCGGAAGTGGCTGATTCAAATGGAAGCCGGAGTCTAAGCCTGTATCCCTACCCTACACCACCTCTCCGGGGAACTGGGGGCCCCCATTGTCCCTCGTGCTGTAGAAGCATGATTACAGAACTCAACCTGGCTCCCCGTGACTGAAGTCATTCCTAGGACCACTGCCCCAGCACTGTCCCAAGTGACTGGGGAGGGAGGCTGTGCTGTTGTTTAGTACTCAGTCATGACCGACTCTTTTGCGACCCCATGGATTTGCAGCCCGCCAGGCTCCTCTATCAGAGAAGGCAATGGCACCTCACTCCAGTACTTTTGCTTGGAAAATCCCATGGACGGAGGAGCCTGGTGGGCTGCCATCTATGGGGTCGCACGGAGTCAGACATGACTGAAGCAACTTCACTTCCACTTCTCACTTTCATGCGCTGAAGGAAATGGCAACCCACTTCAGTGTTCTTGCCTGGAGAATCCCAGGGATGGGAGAGCCTGGTGGGTTGCCATCTATGGGGTCGCACAGAGTCGGACACAACTGAAGCAACTTAGCAGCAGCAGCAGGCTCCTCTATCCATGGGATTTCTCGGGCAAGAATACTGGAATGGGTTGTCATTTCCTTTTCCAGGGGTTCTTCCTGAACCAGGAATCCAACTCGTGTCTCCTGCATTGCAGGTGTTTTCTTTACCACTGAGCCACCAGGGAAGCCCATGTATGGGCTGTGAGTTCCACTTATAAAAACCCCTTCTCTCCTTGGGAACATTACATCAAATGTTTGGATCGAAGATCCATTGACTTAATCTTGCCTTACTTTGCAGACACGGTGCGGCTGGGGTCTTTATACTCGTTGACCTCCTTTGATGCAAACACACTGGGCCATGGTTCACCTCTGTTCCTGATCACGCTTTCTGCCCTCCCCCTACCCCCAATCCCAGAGTTTCCCTGTCTCTGAGCAGTCAATCCAATATGTTTAGGAAGAGGCTTTCTCTGCAAGCATCACTTTGAGACACTATCTAAACTCCCATATTCAGGTTTCCAGTCTTGGCTCTCTCCAGAGAAACTAGAGAGCCAGCATAATAGAGCTGGGCCCCCAGGGAAAAAAGAGAAGGGAAAATGTCCCCACAATTCCCCCCACCCCTCTCATCACTCGCCCCCACTCTTGGTAAGATGTCTCACACTTTCATTCCCGCCATGCCAGACAGCAAACTTCCTGCTCTCTTAGGATTTTGTGAGTCAATGCCACTGGCCTCTATTCCATCCTTGAAAGGGGATCCTGATTTTCACAGCCCGGTGTTGTATTTATGTTCCTTTGAAGCCTGATTGTGAGCTTGTGTTTTTCAAGATAAAAGTATTTAATTTCCTTGGAATTCACCGACTACCTTTTTGTCTGGCGATTGCTCTGCAAAGCCTTTGGTAATACAATCCCCTTGAATGGGGATGTCGGCCCCTGTGAGTGGCTAGCGATATTTCTTTATATAGCAGTTGAGTGAGAAAATAAATAAAATGAGTGTTTTTGAAAAGACAAGGCAGAAGAAAATGAAACAGCTTGGAATGAAGCCTGCTTCTTTTTGTAATGCTCCTGTCCTTCACATGATCTGTGTTTTTCAGCTGTGTATGCAGGGAGCTGGTCACTGAGTTATAGGCAGGGAAAGAAATGGGGATAGATGAAGCCAAGGGGTAATGTTGTGGTTCTCATCAGAGCCAAGGAAGACCTGGCAAAAAAAAAAAAAAAGAACTCAGATTGGTGGCATCAGCCCAATGTTAGGATTCTTCTCTGGAATTTGGCAGCGATGCTGGAGCTATAATATTGGATTAGAAGTGGAGCAGCATCAGATCCTTTTCTTTAAAATGTATCACATTTTAATAGGATAACACAGTAGAAAAGGATTATGCCAGGCACCATGCATTGTCTGAAACATCCTAATTGATGTCACTCTCAGCTTCAGAGGTCTGTGAGATAAGGACCCCCTTCATAGTTCCCTCCACCTCCATCCCTCTCAGACTGCTCCATCTTCTCCTCCTTCCTTTTAGGTCCATGTGGAAGCCAAGGGATTCCAGTCAATAAAAGAAAGATCTCCTAGGAGCTGCTTTGGAAAGTAAATGAAAAGGACTGCCCTTTGTTCAATTTGAGACGCAAGAAAAAACATGATCCTGCGGCTCCATTCCTGGCCCCCATGAAAGACTTCAAGGAAGAGTGCTTCCAGGCCATGCTGGCTCCTGTTCTTCTGCCACAGGAGAGGGGAGGTCTATCAAGCAGTGAGTTATATCCTGGAAGTCTGATGGCTAATTTGTCACACAAAAACCAAGCAGTGGCTCCAGTCCTTCCAGGTTAGTGCCTCTGGCCTGGCTTGCAGAGGTCACGTGGACTTTTGCTCAGCCAGAAAGCCTTTCAGCCTCTCTGAGTAATGTCTGCTTGGGTTTCAGCCATGGCAGAAATGGGGTCACTGCATTAAACTGGCACCAGCTGCTGTGGCTGGGCTGGGAACCAAAGCCCCGGCTCTTACGCTGATTTGCACAGCATCTCCCACACAGCCCCTTCTTGGACCACATTGGTGATTAATACGGCTCCCCATCTTGTACCCAAGGACAACTGAAAGGAGGCAAGATAGCATCAGCTGGTTGATAGAACCTGAGCATCTTCTGAAGCACATGAGACCTGGGCAAGGATGACTTCCACTGTTTATTTTCCCTCTTCATCTGCTCAGTTCTCTTCTCCATGCCAGGGAACATTCAGTCCCCAATTGCAGAGTGGGGAGAAGCCTCCTGCTCACTTCTTTCCATCTTCCCTGGGAGCCTGCTTTCCCTGTCTCTCTCCTCCATCCATTCTGAGCTCTGCTGTCAGACAGTCTTCTTAAAATCTCTGTGGAATGGGGAAGAATATCCCAAGCCAACCACGCTGCAAAAATGACAACTTAATTTTCCTATAAAAGTACCAAATGTCTACCTCAGGCTCCTATTGTCACCTGATTGCCAAAACACAGAGATTTCTTTATGTTTAAATTTCAGGTTTGCTGCTGCTGCTGCGTCGCTTCAGTCGTGTCTGACTCTGTGCGACCCCATAGACGGCAGCCCACCAGGCTCCCCTGTCCCTGGGATTCTCCAGGCAAGAACACTGGAGTGGGTTGCCATTTCCTTCTCCAATGCATGAAAGTGAAAAGCGAAAGTGAAGTCGCTCAGTCGTGTCCGACTCTTCGCGACCCCATGGACTGCAGCCTACAAGGCTCCTCCGTCCATGGGATTTTCCAGGCAAGAGTACTGGAGTGGGGTGCCATTGCCTTCTCCGAAATTTCAGGTTTACATTCAGTTAAATACAGTGTTATCTCTGTTCCCCTTTCACTCCTGGATATATTTCAGGTCTGAGGTTGGCAAGGAGATTCTGTCATGGGGATGGAGTTAGGTGTCCTGTCCTAATGCTGGATTCGACCTAGATTTCCAATGTCCTTGTCTGGGACCCTGGAAAATGCAGGCCTGTCCCTGCGACCTCTCTGCCCCTGGTGCCCATGTGCCATCTCTCACGCCCTCCACTCCATGCAGCATGACACATATTTCTGGGGTCTGCCAAAAATGTCTTTGCCTCTAGGGATTCCCAACAAATCCAGAGTTCTCTCTGACACTCTCCACCTCTCAGCTGGGCACCAGGCTCCTTCTCAGGGACCCTCCAAATTCTAACACATCCTTTCCTGCTCAGAAACTCCCTTCTCAGGAGGGCATCTTTTTATCTGGTTTGCAGACTGGGTGGCCTGGGTCTTTGAAGTTCTAGTGTCAGCTTTACACCAAGCTTCTTTTCAGGTACTGGCCTTCTGTATTCCAAAATACTTTTTAGCAAATCAAACACCTTGACTTCTAAGAACATTGTGTCTGCTGAGTTGGAACAACTTCTTTTAGAACTTAAAGGCAGTATCTCCTCTCTGTTCCTCCCAAGGCAATGACTGTCCCCTGGGACCATGAATGCCACTGACAGCTCAGAGCTCCATCCACAACACCTGCTTTCTTGATGCCACATCTCATGCCAGAACCTTTGAGGTCTGCCACCAACGTCACCAAGTCAGCCCAGTATGCTCACAGTGTGCCAAGGTGCATGCAGAACTCTGGGGTGTTCCTAGGACATCTTCCTAGGACACAATTTTACCCAGGGTTTAGGCCAGAAAAGGGTTTTTCCATTACATAAACATGCCCATATTCAGCTGTCAGATGCAAAATTCACATGTGTTTTTAGGACAAAACAGAAGACTTTAAGGATATTCCAAACATGTTGGGCTGCTTGAGACGTTTGTGACTGTGTCCCCAGAACCCCCAAAAGTCCATGTGCAGTCCCCTCTGCTGTTTGTTTCTTCCATGGGACACTGGTCTGATGTCCACATGCCTTCACCCACTTTTCAATGTCCTCTTAACTCCAACCTCACCCTGCATTTTGAATCCAATTTCTGAGTGTGACAGCTGTGCTCCATAATCTTCCTAAAGCTGTGACTTCCCGGGGCTTCCCAGGTGGCTCAGTGGTAAAGAATCTGCCTACGAATGCAGGTAACTCAGGTTCAATCCCTATTGAGCCTGCGCTCCAGAGCCCAGGAGCCACAACTACTGACGCCCATGTGCCCCGGAGCCTGTGCTCTGCACCAAGAGAAGCCACTGCAATGAGAAGCCCACTCACAACAACAGAGAAAAGCCTGTGCAGCAGTGAAGGCCCAGGAGAGCCAAGTAAATAAATAGAATGAAGATGAACAAACAGAGCTGTGACTCCTAGTGGATGTTTCACGGTCCAGGCCCCCTGTCTCTGTAAACCTTCCCTGAATATTGCTCAGAAGTATTGCCCTGGGGCTTCATAATACTTTCTGTCCAGCTCTATGAAAGCATCTCAGCATCGTGACTGTTACAGTGATGATCTGTGCCTCTCTCTAGGTGCTAAGCCTCTTGAGGGCAGGGCCACGTCTCATTGCTTTTCACACTTTCAGAGCCCAGCACAGTGCCTGATACACAGCCACTGTTTTTTGGAGGCGGTGTTCAGTTCAGTTCAGTCGCTCAGTTGTGTCTGACTCTTTGTGACCCCATGAATCACAACATGCCAGGCCTCCCTGTCCATCATCAACTCCCAGAGTCTACCCAAACCCATGTCCATTGAGTCGGTGATGCCATCCAGCCATCTCATCCTCTGTCCTCCCCTTCTCCTCCTACCTGCAATCCCTCCCAGCATCAGGGTCTTTTCCAGTGAGTCAACTCTTCGCATGAGGTGGACAAAGTATTGGAGTTTCAGCTTCAGCATCAGTCCTTCCAATGAACACCCAGGACTGATCTCCTTTAGAATGGACTGGTTGGATCTCCTTGCAGTCCAAGGGACTCTCAAGAGTCTTCTCCAACACCACAGTTCAAAAGCATCAATTCTTTGGTGCTCAGCTTTCTTCACAGTCCAACTCTCGCATCCATACATGACCACTGGAAAAACCATAGCCTTGACTAGGCGGACCTTAGTCGGCAAAGTAATGTCTCTGCTTTTGAATATGCTATCTAGGTTGGTCATAACTTTCCTTCCAAGGAGTAAGTGTCTTTTAATTTCATGGCTGCAATCACCATCTGCAGTGATTCTGGAGCCCCCCAAAATAAAGTCTGACACTGTTTCCACTGTTTCCCCATCTATTTCCCATGAAGTGTTGGGACCAGATGCCATGATCTTGGTTTTCTGAATGTTGAACTTTAAGCCAGCTTTTTCACTCTCTTCTTTCACTTTCATCAAGAGACTCTTTAGTTCCTCTTCACTTTCTGTCATAAGGGTGGTGTCATCTGCATATCTGAGGTTATTGATAGTTCTCCCAGCAATCTTGATTCCAGCTTGTGGTTCTTCCAGCCCAGAGTTTCTCATGATGTACTCTGCATGTAAGTTAAATAAGCAGAGTGACAATATACAGCCTTGATTTACTCCTTTTCCTATTTGGAACCAGTCTGTTTTTCCATGTCCAGTTCTAACTGTTGCTTCCTGATCTGCATATAGGTTTCTCACGAGGCAAGTCAGGTGGTCTGGTATTCCCATCTCTTGAAGAATTTTCCACAGTTTATTGTGATCCGCACAGTCAAAGGCTTTGGCATAGTCAATAATACAGAAATAGATGTCTTTCTGGAACTCTCTTGCTTTTTTGATGATCCAGCGGATGTTGGCAATTTGATCTCTGGTTCCTCTGCCTTTTCTAAAACCAGCTTGAACATCTGGAAGTCCACAGTTCACGTATTGCTGAAGCCTGGCTTGGAGAATTTTGAGCATTATTTTACTAGCGTGTGAGATGAGTGCAATTGTGTGGTAGTTTGAGCATTCTTTGGCATTGCCTTTCTTTGGGATTGAAATGAAAACTGACCTTTTCCAGTCTTGTGGCCACTGCTGAGTTTTCCAAATTTGCTGGCATAAGCTATATCACACCAAGGTCAGGAGCGGCGGCTGAGACGAGCTACCCCATGCCCGAGGTCAAGGAGGCAGTGGGGTCTCTGTAAACAATTTCCATCCACTGCCTGGACGCCAGGGCTGTCTGGAGGAAAACAGACTTAGGAAGTAGGACCAGTCTGTAGGTCCTTGAGATGATGGCTGATTCATTCATTCCTTTCCATTCCTTGCATCAAGTACTGGTGAAATGTCAAATGATATGCTGGTCACTGGGATAGAAAAATACATATGACACAGACCCTGTCCTTAAGGTTTTCACAGTCCATAGGGAACAACTATTAACAGAAAACTCATGTCCTGTGTGTTGAAGAAGAGCTATGTAGCCTGGAGGAATACAGCATGGACAGACGCACTTGTGGACACTATTCAGACCTCAGTTGCTTATTTAGATAAAAGATTTAGAATAAAATCACTTCTCATTTCCTTTGAACCAGGTGCCCTGCTAAGCATTTAACATGATTTATCTCATTCGATCTCTGGAATAGCCCAAGGAGGGTCATTATTATTTTTAGCTCTGTTTTCCAGAGAAGGAAACTAAGGCTTAAAGACTTTTTACAGTGTAAGTAACAAGGCCATCTATGGAGCAGAGTCCACTTGACCCACTATTCATGATTTTGAGCCCTGTGCACACTGCTTCAGGGGAGAGAACCAACATAGTGGCTGTCGGCAGAACAAGCAGGTGTGCAGGGGGGCAAAAGTTTGATAAGCTCCATTCTTGGGCAGTGGGGGGATTCCACTGGACTCTGGGTGAAATCATGAATGGGACAGAGATGATCTAAATTGAGGTCCCTGAATGAAAACCATAAGGTCCCAGCTCCTGAGTCATCATTATGTCCTTGCCAATCTGCTGCCCTCCAAATGTTCCTCTATAGATTACCGGTGAAAAATAAACACAAATACTAAGCGAACAAAGGGCAAGGGCAGGGGCTGGGTTTAGCGGTCAGGGATGAAAGGGGAAACTGGAGAGTTGGGATAACTCAGTAGTGAGTCTCGAGGGGAACCAGGCTTCAGAAAATCAAATAGGATCAGGTTTACAAAGGGAAGGAAAGCGGGGGACCTCATCACCAGCGAGAAGGAGAAGAGGAGGGAGGCTTGGAGCAGCCAGAGCTGGTGGTGTCCCTGCAGCTCTCTGAGCCCTTGCTCTTGGCCATCCCTGTTTTGATCAGTCTCCCTCATCCACAGCCTCCCCGCATCCCCACGTATGTCAGCTGTCAGAGTCAGGAACAACTCTACAGAGTGGAGAGCTCTGGGCATGAAGGCTGCCCAGGAAACCATCACAGCAGTGTCATTCAACACCTTAGTGTGGCCAGGGGGACCGGAAGTGGTGTCTTCTGACATCTGTCAGTCAGTGGCTTTAAACACACACCCCACACACTTTCACTGAGTGCCTATTATGCGTCAGTCTCTGCAGGGGAGGCCAGGGACGTAGAGCAGCGGAGACAGGGCCACTCTACGATGCCATTGACCAGGCAGCGGACACCAACAGTTGCAACGCAGCATGTTGAGTGCGCAATCCAAAGCCACAGAAGGCACCCAACCCACTGTGGGAGGGAGAGCGCTGGAGGAGGATCAAGGGCTTTGGGGTGCCAGAAACCTGGACATTTCTCCTGTTTCACTCTGGGTCCCAGGTCCACCTCTCTGTTTCTATTTTAAATTACTCCAGATCAGGACTTCCCTAGTGGTCCAGTGGTTATGATTCCATGTGTCCACTGCAGGGGACACAGGTTTGATCCCTGGTCAGGGAACTAAGAACCTGCATGCTGCAAGGTGTGGCCAAAAAAGAAAAAGACGATATTCTAAATGACTAAGGGCTGCCCCTGTATTCCTGAGCCTTCTCCTTGCAGGATCGAGACGCACACGGAGACACTTAGGAACACAAAGTCACTCCCTCACTGCCTCATCCTGGATAATCACTCACGCCGAGCCAAGAGGGGAAGTACAGGGACCATCCATTTTATTCCTCTGCTGCCTCCCCGGGGGACAGTGCGTATAGGTACACTCGCTGCGTATTTTAGCAAGGCTGCAGTAGATCACTGGGGTGACCAGATGATTTATTGCTCAAACCAGGACATTTGGAAAATGAAAGGGCATTCTACAAATAACTAACAGGCCTTAACTGATCTACAGCAGATACGGAGTCCGAGATTGTCCTGGGTAAGCCAGGGTGTATATTCCCCCGACAGAAAATGCTACGTGTTCAGGACCCTCATGCATGCGTGCTAAGTGGTTTCAGTCATGTCTAACTATTTGCGACCCTATGGACTGTAGCCTGCCAGGCTCCTCTGTCCAAGGGATTCTCCAGGCAAGAACACTGGAGTGGGTTGCCATCTTCCAGGGGATCTTCCTGACCCAGGGATTGAACTCATGTCTCCTGTGACACCTGCATAGCAGGCAGATTTTTGACCACTGAGCCACAGGGGAAGCCCCTCCTCAACTTCACGGCAGTCAGTGCCTGCTCTCTATCCAGCTGGATTTAACATTCATTCATTCATTCAATACAATATCCATGTGCCAGGCCCAGTGGACAGCCCTGTGAGGAAGACAAACTCTGCCCTCATGGAACTTATGTTCTAGAAGAGGCAGACAGTAAACAGATTAATAGAAAATAATAATATCAGGTAGTGACAAAGTCTGAAAAGAGAAATAAAGCAGTTAAGAGGAAGGGGAGAGGTGTGCAGGGTGGGGACTTGATGGCCCCTCTGAGGGAGCTTCTGAAGGAGCAGGCTTGGGGAGCAGGAAGAAAACGAGGGAAGAGATCAGGTAGGGTCGGGAGTCATAGAAAGCTGGAGTTTTATTCTGAGTGAGATGGAAACCATTGGAAGGTTTGTCTAGGCCAAAGCTGCAATCTCTTTTCTTCCCCTTTGGCTGCACCTCACAGCATGAGGAACTTCCTTGACCAGGGATCGAACCCACACTCCTTGCAGTGAAGGGGCAGAGTCTCAACCATTGAATCGCCAGGGAAACCCCCAAGGCTGCAATCTTATGTGTGTCTTAAAAAGAATTACCATTTTAAGGCTCCTAGTGGAGAGAATACTGTGTGTGTGAGTGCGGAGTGGCTTCAGTTGTGTCTGACTCTGTGACGCTATGGACTACAGCCCCCAATCTCCACTGTCCATGGGATTCTTCAGGCAAGAATACTGGAGGGGGTTGCCATGCCCTCCTCCAGGGGAGCTTCCTGACCCAAGGATTGAACCTGAGTCTCTTACATCTAACCTGCACTGGCAGGTGGGTTCTTTACCGCTAGCGCCACTGGGAAGCCCCAGAGAGAACACTGAAGAAGGGCAAAAATGGGAAAAAGAAGCCAGGCTGTTGTAATCATGCGGTTGTGGGGGGCCAGGGACACAGGCCACAGTGGAAGAGGTGGTGCTGGCGCACAAGTGACTGGACTCGAGAGACGTGGCAGGGTTAGCATCTGTAGGACTTGGGAGCGGGCGGGAGTGGATACCCTACAGGGAGCTGAGACCTGGGGACAGGGCTGACCCTAGCCGGTCCCAGCCTGGCCCTGGGCTCCTTTCAAGGCTTGTTTTCAACCTGTAATGACCTGGGATTCGGAAGCCAGAGACAAGCAGCTCTGGTCTCCCAGGCAGGAGGGGGCCCCGGCCGCCCTTACCTTTGGCCCTGTGGTCCTCCTCCTTGGGGCACTTGCCCCCTTCCCACCACTTGCGCTTCAGGATTTCCAGGCGGTTGTTCTCCTGCAGCTGGAGAATGGCCAGATCAAACTCGTCCCGAAAGACGGAGCCTGGGGGTCACAGGAGAGCCCGAAACATAGGACGTGAGTGCCCCGTCTGCATCTCTCTGCTCCCCGGCCAGGTCTCAACCTCCCTGCCACCCCCCACCACCCACCCATGAAGCACAGGAGGGGCGAGGGTGGGGTCCCCGCAGGAGCACAGCTCTCCACAGTGCTCAGGCTGGGACTCTCCGTGGAGAGGACTGCGTTCTGGCTCCAAGTGGGGCACCAGGTATTTCTACTTCCCTTCTCTCCACGCTGACTGGCACGCCCAGCCCATGGCCAAGACCCCACTGTGGGTCAAGTGACAGACAGCTGTGCCTCCCACCTCCCCATCCAGGTGCCACTGCGTTCTACCTGGGTGAACACACCAGCATGCGGGGAACTGGTTGCAAAAGCTCCCCATCTGCCTGCCTCCGGGAGGCCAAGGAGGGACATCTTCTGTGACACAAACCTTGCTGTCCATCAGCTGCCTACTCTCTACTTTATTTAAATTAGTTTCTCTGCCATTTGTAACTCTCACTACATTACACCCAACAACTGTTTACCAGGAGCAGCCACCAACAAGAGAAAAGCCACCAGAGAGGGGTGGCTCTATCTGCATGGAGAACCCATCTGGGGCATCCCCGACCCTCACAGCTGCCCGCTGGGTGCCCCAGAACCCTGACTTTGTCCACCACCCTGTCTACATCGCTCCCCCCACTTCCTCAAACCGAAGGCTTAGTTGAGTGCAATTCTTTTTTTAATTTTCAAGTGGAATACCGTCAAGGAGCTCTGGTCCTGGAATTTAGATTTAATCACAGAAACAGGCTTAAACGAAACCATGGAAAGCTCAATGCCCCAGCCCAGGCTGAGGTCTGAAATCATTAAGAAAAAGCTGCCAAGAGTCTGGAAAGCAACTAAGCTACCCAGGTTCTTGTCTAAACTCTGTGAAGGCCTGCTGTGGACAGATGGTCTGGGGGAAAGGGCTCTGATGAAGGATACAGGCAGGAGCTGGAACAAATAGATGCCTGTGCTCAAACTTTCATGCACATTGGAATCCCTTGGGGATTTGAGGCCCGCAGACTCTGATTTAGTAGGTCTGGGGTGGCGGCTGAGAGTGCATTTCCTACAAGCTCCAAGGTAGTGCCGGGCCGCTGGGCCATGGAATCAGATCAGTTCCCAGATCTCTTAGGATTCTAACAGCCCATGACTCCATAGATAGAAACTTCCCTGCTATAGCTACAACTATGCTTGGGCATTCAAACCCCAAGCCTACAGCACTGAACGCAAACTGGGTGAATGTCAACAGCACCTCACATATAGCAGGTACTTAACACACATCTGAAGTGAATGGCTACTTGAACTAACAGATGGTGTTAGATGGTGAGACTAATGAACATTCCAGGTTTAGAAGCAAGTATCCACCCGACAAGGCATTTCAAGCAGTTTTCAAGGCTTCTTCAGCCCAATCTCTATAGCACACCAAGGGCCCCAGCAAAGGATTATTCTGCTTATTCCATGTTTGCCTACTTAGCTCCTAAACTACTTACCCATGTCATTCCTTGTTCCGTTTCCCTTAATTTTCCTGGGTCCAATCACATTGCTTATTTGTTTATGGCCTTACCTCTCACTTAAGAAGGACACACATGCTTGTCTTTAGGACCTAAATTCTGTCTTACCAGTCGACTCTGCAGTGCTCTTCCCAGCCTGACAACCTGGGCTAGCTCATAGTTCACCCTCCCCATCTATCCTATTCTGTCGAGCTGGGTACCCTTTTGTCCACACGGTCTGGGAGGCAAAATGTTAGATTTGAGACAGGCACCCTAGGCTCAAGCCCAGTTTCTCTCTCCACCTATTCTGTGACCTTGGACAAGTAACTTATCAACCCTGAATCTCAGTTCTATCCTCTAGGATGGGAAGGACCACATCTACCTTGCAGGTGGGATAAGATTAAAGTAATACAGGTGGGAACAGCATCACTTCAGACACAGAACCAATGCATTTCCCTCCCCTTTTCATTGGTTATCGACGAGAATTTCTAGTCAGTCAGCTTCATGTCAACTCTCTATAGGTTTTTCCTCTATGAAAACTTTTGAAACACTTGACATTTCAGTTAAATATGTTAAACTGCTAGAGTATTATCAAGGTGCAACTTAGATTCATTTTGTGGTTCACTCCACCATCTTGAAACAAAATGTCAACCAGTAAATTTCTCAAAGGGGCCCATGATCTGTAATATTAATGGACTCCATGAAATATGATGCTAAGTGGAGAGCATGCAGGTGCCCTGAGTGAGGCTTCTGGGTTATAGAACTACTAGTGTCAGAAATTACAGGGTTCAAGAGTTGAATCGTGTTACTGCCTATGTTCCTGGGCTTGGTTTCTGAGCAGTCTTTAAGAAGTCATCTGCTTTGATCAAGTAACAGAGGGAATGATGGAAAAGATGGGGAGGGCCTGATGTTCCCCCAAACAGGCTAAGTGTGATGAGATACCATGGTGAGACCAGATGATTAGGTTTAACCTTCAAAATAACCCTTTGAGTTAGGTATTAGAAACCTGGTTTTAAAATGAGATGGGCTTCCCTGGTGGCTCAGAGAGTAAAGAATCTGCCTGTAATGCGGGAGACCTGGGTTCGATCCCTGGGTCGGGAAGATCCCTTGGAGAAGGGAATGGCAACCCACTCCAGTATTTTTGCCCGGAGAATTCCATGGACAGAGGAGCCTGGCAGGTTACAGTCCATGGGGTCGCAAAGAGTCAGACATGACTGAGCGACTTTCCCCTTAAAATGAGATAACTGAGACTCCGAGAGGTTAAATCACTTGTCCAAGGTCCTGCAGTCAGGAAGCAGGGTGCATTTCCAGATCTGCCTGCCTCAAAGCCATGCTCTTCACAAGACACTGATATAAGTGAGCCCCGTAATTTACAGAGTTCTAAGTTATGTAATAATCCAGAGAAGGGGTGTAACACTACTATATATAAAATAGATAACCAGCAAGGACCTACTGTATAGCACATGGAACTCTACTCAATATGTTTTAATAACCTACAAAGGGAGAGAGTCTGAAAAATATATATGTCTACTGAATGACTCTGCTATACACCTGAAACCACCACACCACTGTAAATCAACTAAAAAGAAAAGAGAGAGAGGAAGAATTGTGCAAGATCATAGCAAAGATGCACGCACTGTATATCAGTTTCCCCACACGATCTGATTTCTTCCATCCCTGCTGCTTTCCCTGCTGCCTCGCACAGGACAACCTTGTCTGAAGTCCGCCCTGTGCCACATGACTCTCCATGGTGTTGGGGGAAGGGTATGTGTCTGAAACACTTGGGAGACATTTCCAGACCTCCGCTACAACCATGGTGAGCAGTTAACATGCTCCCCCTCACCTTCTGGTGAAGGAGTCATCGGCGAGGGAAGGCCTAAAGCAGGCATTGCCTTCAGAAGGCATAGCTGGGATACTTTTCTGGAAGCCAAGCTTCTCTAGCTTCCTCAGAGCTACATCAGAGCGCTCCTGCTCACTCTCAGCTATCTACGCTGACTCAGAGTAGACGGATCCATGAGAGCCACAGATGATTTGAAAGCCATCTCCTCCAATCACATCAGTCCCCTCTCATATTACACCTTTCACCATGGACACTAATAGCAAAATTAATTCACTCAAGTCCTACCATCTCCCTTCCGCCACTAGTAGAGATGTCAGCCAGCCGAGAAATGGTCAAAGAGCAGGAAGCAGAAGGGGAGAGAACAACAGGCCTAAAGAATCCACCAGGGGCATCTGAGAGCCCTTAATAACCATGCAATTAATAACTAACAAGGGCTTCCCTGGTGACTCAGTGGCAAAGAATCCATCTGCCAATGCAGGAGACGCAGGTTCTATCCGTGATCTGGCAAGATCCCGCTTGCTGCAGTACTGGAGACTGTGTGCCCTAGAGTCTGTGCTTCACGACGAGAGAAGCCACCGCAATGAGAAGCCCACGCACCGCATTAGAGAGGAGCTCCTGCTCGCCGCAACTACAGAAAAGCCTCAGCGGCACTGAAGACCCAGCACAGCCAGAAACAAATAAACACAATTATAAAAAAGCTAATCAATTAACCTTTCAATAACTAAGGGCTGAGACCTGATCCCTGATGACGTGAAGTATGAGGGTTTGCTTTAAAAAAAAAAAAACCTTGAGAATGCCCGCCTCAAGTCACTGAGAAATTGGTTCTAGAAACAGGGGCTGTTGACGTGAAGGCTGCCTTCAGTGGTCTGAGCTGCCCTGAGCCTGCCTGGGTGGAGCTCCCCGAAGAGGCTGATCCCCTCCTGCATACCGACTGGCATGCCAATCCCATAGCCCTTGGTGTCCAGCAGGCCCCCGATCTGAGTGAGGTTGCAGTTTCGCTGCCGATAGTACTCATTCATGGTGGACTCCAGCAGGAAGGCGTAGTTGGAATTCAACACCCTGGCGATCCCCTCCTCCGTGCTCTTCACGAACACACTCGGCTGCTTGGAATACATGTAATTCCACATGCGCTGGTAGGTCTGATAGCGGGAATTCTGGGAAAAGAACACAAGGGAGCAGGTTGAGAGTAGCGAAAGGGGACAGCGGTCTGGAAAGGGAGAGCATCCAAGTGGTCCCCCAAATCCTGGTCCTTCCGCTACTCAGTCCCCTCCTTGCATTCAAGAACCTGTTCCCTTTCATCTCTCAGCTGTCACTGCTCAATGGCAGTAGAGGGCTGTGATTCTGATACCTTTTACAGAAAGACAGCCCCTGGAGAAGGGAATGGCAGCCCACTCCAGTACTCTTGCCTGCAGAATCCCATGGACAGAGGAGCCTGGCAGGCTAAGTCCATGAGGTCGCAAAGAGTTGGACACGACTGAGCGACTAAACACACACACACACACAGAAAGACAGAGAAGGAACAGGATCTGAAGGTGCTGCAAACTCCGCCTGCTGGTTTGATCATCGCATCTGCCTCATCCACCCTCAAGGGGTCTTCCATTGCCAACCTCCACACACTGACCAAAGTGAGTATGGGTATTCTGGCTGCATCCTTCACGCTCCTTCTGGGAGGCAGCGAGCTCAGATTCATTCTGGACTTCTAACAGACATCACCCAAAGGAAGAATGCCAGCCCTTTTCTATCAACTCTGAACCAGTCCATCAATTACATATCCAATGCTGGCTTCTCAGGTACAAATAAGGAGACAGAGATTTCTGGGGGGTTATCCAAACCCTATGCTTGCATGATGCCTTCATGGTCCCTGTGCAAGCAGCTCTGAGACATGTACGGAGAACAGAAAACTGAAGGCCTTGGACTTGTTTCATGTGAAAATGAACTTCTTGGGTCATAGGCTGCCTAGACAATCACAGACTCCAGGGAAATCTGCTTCCCTAGAGATCTTGCAAGCCAACACAAACTATTTCTGGGTCTAGCCCAGCTCTGGTTGGCCAGCTAACATGCATTGTGGCAGGATCCACTCCTGAGCCTTGCAAGGGAAACTCAGAGAAGCCAAAACAGTCCCCATCTGAGATCTATATAGTCTAGGATCAGTGAAACCAGTTCAGCTTAATCTAAAGTTCCTTACATCTCATTCATTAGTGTATTACTCCAATCTTGCTTTGTCTAAGTACTACTAATAAAATTTACCATACAAAAAAAAATTTCAAGCATGCTTTAGCCTCATCCTATGCAGTAATAGAAGTAAAAGTATAGGTTAGCTTCACCACATATTTTTTCTAATGCTTATTAAAATAAATATGAAACTATTGCAATTAGAAAACATTTCCATCACTAAAATCATCTTAAGCAGCACTAATCATTCATGATCAACTTCAGGGACAAGGCTGGCATTAACCCAATGCTCTGAGGACCTGGTTCCAGGGATATTTTGGGGAGCAGGGGGGATAATGAGCCCCATGAGGACCTCCAAACTAGGTGTTCAAAAGGGAGGATGAGATGAGGAGAGATGTTTTTATCTCCAGGAGACAAACATCTCAACTTTATCCTGCCCAGCTCCCGATGCTGGCGAGCAACCATATGGGTTTACTTGGAAGAAGGTCATGCTGGAGCCTCCGTGAATCGTGCCATACTCAATGGCAGTCTGGTCAGCCAGGTCATCCACTGACTCAATGGGCACATCCATGCGCTGCACAGTCAGGAAGGCTGCCAGGTTGGCCGTGTAGGATGAGATGATGATCAGCGTGAATGCCCACCTATGCAGGAAAAGACCAGGAAGTCATCATTGCCCGGGTGCCCCCAGGAGTCTTAGCCCCCATCCCCAGTCCTGTTGTGACATGGGAGAGGGCAGGTGACCCTCTTCTTCTGAAAGAGCCCTCAGCTTAGTGGAGGAAGAGAAAGGAGGCAGGGCATATGATCTCAGCAGAAATGAACAGTGCTTGGGAGGTTGCCTTGAAGAAGACCATGGCTCTCTTTCTCTTATTTCCTAAAGGAGGTGATTATTGGGTTGCTACTCAAAAGAAGTGTGTCTGTGAACATGAAACAGCTTGGGAGACAGTGAGCAATGAGCTAGTGAATGAGCTAAGGGTGTCAGCTCGGGGGGCTCTCTTCAGAGCTACAGCCAGGACATCTCCCCCACCCCCTGTCCCCTCACGATGCAGCTGACCTTAAGAGGAGCATCACCACGTACTGAGCACCCACAGAGAGCCACACCCGCCAGCTCCTGTGCTCCCTACAACTCAGGGAAGGGAAATTCTTATTGTGACTTTACAGAAGAGGAAACCGAGGCTCAGAGAAGCAAAGTCACGTGGCCAAGTAACACATGGAGAAATTCGTATTCTAAAACCAGTTCCACAAATCGTCAGAGCAGGAGCTCTTCAAGACAAACTGATGACAAGCACCTCTGAGCCACTGAGAAGTTGGAATTAGAAAACACTCTTACAAAGGTCATGCTATTTCAGAATGGAAGGTTGTTTCATTGGGTAGATCGAACTCATTTAAAATTAGAATAGCTCTGCAACTCAGGCAGCACACACGCTAAAGTCATTAAAACCAGTTTGTTCACTTAAGTAGGTTAAATAGGACTTCTACCATCTGGTCAGCAGTATGGATCTGCTTTCTAATCCATTTGTTTATAGGGGTTCAAAGATATATGTAAGCATAACTGAGGCTGGCGAATCGCCAAATTCTGAATCAGTGGAGTCTGAATTAATGAGGCTTCAATTCATTATGAAGACATGTGCCAACGAAGGCACAGTGTTTGCCACAGGCTGCGGCAGGGCAGCTTGCAGGTGGGTTTGCAAGAGCAGGAAGTCCCATTACCCCCTTGGCCTGTGCACTTTCTTCCAGGAGTGATAGGACAGGTGCACCCATCAACTTGACAGGCACATCCACATGCCAGCCCACCAGATCCATGCCCCAGACCACCAGTAAGAGATCTGGTTTTAGTTCTGGCACTGTCTAATTCCATCTGTGAGACCTTGGGGGAAAGCTACACAATTCCTCTGAGGTCGTTTGCGTGTCTAATAAATGGGAGATACTAATGCCTGCTTTGTGTTTCCCAGGTGGGACAGTGGTAAAGAATCCACCTGCCAGTGCAGGAGATGCAAGATACTCAGGTTTGATCCCTGGTTCAGGAAGATCTCCTGGAGGAGGAAATGGCAACCCACTCCAATATTCTTGCCCAGCAGGCCACGGTCCATGGGGTCGCAGAGATTTGGACATGACTTAGCGACTGAACACCCTAATAATGCCTGGTTTACCTGTCTTGGATCAGACCAGATAACATGTCATTAGTGACTAATTATCTGTAAAGGATGAGATGAGCATGAGATTCAGAGACAAGTAGAGACAGTCCCATTTCATCACAAATGGGATGAAAATCATCTGTCTACCTTCCCTACTGGTGACCTGTAAGTGCCTCCGTCCTCAAATTGGCTTTCCTGCTCCTGCCAGAGTTCTTACACCCTCCCGGAAGTTGTTTCTCATGAGCCTCCCCCAGAGGAGGCTGGGGGTGGTGGTGAGTGCTCCCCAGGTGGAGGTGAGCATTTGGAAGTTGCTCTGACCCACTGTTGTGGGTTAATGAGCCCTGGGTATGGACATGACCTCAGAGCTGGCTGGGGAGGTTCCCTCAACCACGCAGCTACACTCTGGCATCTGTTCCACCCTGGACAGCCATGTGGCTGTTTATGCCACTGGTCATAAGGGACAGTTCCAAGAGCGTAAGTAGCTCAGTGCAAGTCCATTGCCTCTGCTGAGAAAGCAAATCACACCCAAGCTCCCTCCAGAGGGGTCAACAGAGCCTTGCTCCTGTGCCAAACGGGCATTTTATTGTGAAGTTGGCATTCTTGTTAGAGACATGGTATTTTCTGTCACTTGCTCTGGATGAGGATGCCATATTAGGTCACAAAGGCCGGGTCCTCTGACCTCCCACTCTCCAAGAAGCCAACAAACTGAGGGTGTGATTTCATAACCAAGAGCTCCGAGAGGCAGACGGGCACACCAACACCCCTGGGTCAGGCTGGGGAGGGCCGAGCCTCCCTCCCATACACGCTCTGGAGCAGGGTAACCGAGCCACCTGGGGCCAGCTATTTAAAGCCCTCCTGAGCTAGCGGGCTGAGTCAACAACCTGCAGGACAGGTGGTCCCCTTGGCACCAGGGCAGATGTCCTCTAGGGGAGGGAATTCCGGGAGGTGTGAACTGACAGGTTAAGGGAGCAGGCAATGGAGCCCCACTTGGCGCCACATGGTAACATGCCCCTTTGGAAGGAAAAGCCCAGGTAGAAAGGGATCA